>NW_028301608.1:30625000-31250000 GCF_987345545.1 Pholcus phalangioides | reverse complement strand
AGAGATTCCACTTTATGTCTGGTTAATGCTGTGTAATATCTAACACTAGTCACAAATATCTATAAAATTTGGAATATTTTTTTTTCTGTAAACCTTATTATGAAGGGAAGGATATGCCTGAACTGATTCAGTGCCTACGTTAGTTAGGGACAGTTCTAGATTGTTGTGTCGAATGAAGTTGTTTTTTTCTAATAGAGCTGTAAATGAAATAGCTTACCCTCTGTTGTCGCGAATTCCCTATAATAGAGTCCTTCAAGAGGAAATATGATAGGGTAGGTGGGAATTCATATTCGAATGAATGACAGCTATACATTTATGAGCAGTGTATTTTACCTTTTTCTGCTGATTTATTGGTATTTGATTGCTCCATTTAGACTATGACAACCATGTTTTTAAGGGATTTTTCCAATGTTATTTTTTGTACTCGTTTTTTCTATTATATTCTTTATTTAGGTTACAAGCTACCTTGGTGAGCAACGTCCTTTTGTGGCTTCTGATTTTGCATACATATTGTTAATTGTTTGTTTTTAGAAATCGATCATCCCCAAGAAATTGACAATGAAAAAATTAATGTATGAATTCAGTTGAATTACATTTGAAATATACCGTACTGTTTGCGAACATGAACAATCACAATTTAAATGAACAGTGGTTGCACAAATGTTTAATTTCATCCGAGAAAGGGTCTGTAGAGATGCTATTGTGGCACTTACATTAATTAAGCTCATATAAATAATATTTTAATACTTTTTTTAACATTGCAACACTTCACCAAAAGATACAGTATAATACTTTGAATATGAAGGTTTTCCAACAGAGTTGGCTGATGCACAAATGAATTCAAGAAACAAAGAAAATTCAATCGCCTACGGTACAAGGCTCCCCCTTGTAGCGTAGTGGTCTAGCGCGCTCATCCGGTACGTGAGAACACGTTGGTTCGAGTCTCGGCAAGGCAGTTGAGTTTTCTTTCTTTCCGGGATTCATCTTCGCATCAGCCAGCTGCCGAAACCTTCGTATGAATATCAGAGAGTGGCATCATCCTTAGATATTTTGAATATGACAATAAAAAAATTGCATTCGTGAAAATTAAGTTCCATGCCCAAAATCTTCATATCATTTTCTAGGCTTGATGTGAATGCCACATTAGAATATAAATGTATTCAATCGGGAACTTCTCATGACGTGTCCTCAGGATCCGAATAAAAGCGACAGGAGTAACGGGGGGGATGGGACAGAAAGAGTCTTTATCAAGGCTCCAGATCGAAGAGAATCTAAATTTCCTTAACTCAATATTGAAGGAATTATCTAATGATCTTAAATGATTATAACCTTCAGAAATTGCCCTTATCTACCCGAATGGCGCTTAGGAGCTCGTTTTCAGCCCGCGCTTTTATCATCAAGGCGTCCTATAAAACCATTTAATCTTCCAGGGTAAATGCAGTTTTAATAAGCTTTAGATAATTACATGCCCATGTAATTTCCGTTTAATGGCGACGGTCCATTAAGGTTATATTGGACAGCGGCGGAGAGCAAACTCCAAGAACAAAGTAGCTTTCGTTGGAGTGAAAGGAGAATCGCCGCCGCCGTCAGAGTGAATAACCGAAATAAAAAAAACGAGGAAGGAATGATGTACGTACTTCAATTTGTGGTTTATTGCATCCGCGTTCATGAGAAAAAAAAAGGACCGAATTCAGATGCCACGGAGATGCAAATGACCGCACAATTGCTCGATTTTCATATATATCATATCTTTTATATAACCTTACTGTTTTTTTATCTCAGAAACTTCGTACCAAATGATCTGGAAATTTAATTGGACCAAAGAGAATTTCTCTCAGAATTTTTCAGTGGTTTCTCCTTTTGTTCTGAGCTAATTTACTTGTGAAGATTCATATACTTCTTCTTTTTAAGGCTTCATTTTGAGGAAAATGAAATTCTCTGTGACAATTTTCTTACTTCATGGATCTTGATAATTTTTCGAATTTCTATCTCAAAACGTTCAATACTTATCAATAACATAGGTACCAGTGGTGCCCTATTGGGGTTCACAGCCCAATTGTTGAGTAATAAAAATTATAATTTGAAAAAAAAAAATAATGCAGTGTAATTCATGTAGAACCTGTTCCATTAAAGATATCATACGTATAATCAGTCGTTTGATATATAGCTGACCTTGGATTGCGTACTGTATCTTTGAGTGACATTCATTGTGATTAGAGCATGTGTTGAGAGCTGGTGCCGTTTTCTTGAAGATACACGACCAGTCGATACTTCGTATTCTTAATGATGTGTTTGTTGCAGTGTTCCTTTGGTGATTGCTCTGATCGCAGTGGAAATGTTGTCTTTCAAATTTTGTAATGTGTGAGTGTGAGGTTTGTCGGTGTTCACTCTGGTACACACCTTTCACTCGGCAACGTTTTGATACTTCTCTCAGATGTGAAGAACGGTGTCTCCGGTCCTTCAATGTTCAATGCTTACCCTCTGTTTTTCGGAACCCTCCCATAAAAAGAAAGCAAGGCTTCTGAGGTCTGGGAATCTTAGGATATAATGTGTCCTTCAGCTTAGCACCGTATGTGCTGCCACCTGTTCGCAACATTCATAAATTATTCGACTATTCAACTCTACAAAGCCACGACATTAATATCTCTTAATGTTTAGCGGTTACACGCATCAACTAGGAAAGTATTAGCAAATTCATTGACCGGGTTCTATAAGAATCGCCTTGCATAAATGAATTACTTTAAAATATTTTTAATTCAATTAATGCGAAAAATTACCGCTGCAAAGTTGAAAGACTGCAGTATAACATCGTCACGATTTGATAGAAATTTTGATCGTGGCGACAGCTCTCAGTAAGAGTATGAAACGTTGTTATAGTTCTTTTGAAATTCAGTAGAGGATACTCTATATAGTTATGTTCGAGAATATTCTCGCTGTTATATGGCTGTGGTTTCTGCTGCTATAAGTGGAGGTCCATGGAAGGCATCAAGATTTACGGGGCCTATGACTAGACGTATTTAAGAACTACTAGCATGGGCCAAAATTAATCGTAATTTAATATGAGATTAATAATTTTTCCCCATGCACTTACTACGCAGCGATTTGGTGCCAATGGGAATTTGCAAAAAATTTAAATTTTTCATAATTCAGCCTATAACCTTTTAACTTTTCATCACGTGTCTCTTGGCGAATGAAGAGAGTTTTCTTGACACAAAGGAAAAAAAAAACGTTGTGCACTAGAGAGAGGATTTTGCACACACAATTCGCCGAAGGGTAATCGATATAGAAAAATGTAATTTTTTCGATACTGCAGAAGGCTCTAATTCCCCTACACGAGAGAAGTTTTGTAGAAATCATTAAACCCTCTGCAAAATGTCATATTTTCTCCAATGAAATCGGCATTCTTTTGATTTTCAGTAGGTGCAAACTAAGGGATAGGTGGAAAAGTGTTCCATTGAAAAATCACCTATACAAAATACAGTCGACACGCTGCTTATTAGAATCACGGATAACGCTATCATTCGGAAACGGTTAGCATTTTTGCAAAGAATGGAACAGATAAATATCATAACATGGAAAGCGAAAATGTTTTTAATGATCGAGAGTTCGTAAAATGTCATCAATTTTTTTTCCCGTTGAAAGTTTTTTTATGTGTGCATTCTGAAGCTTAAGGTTTAACCAAACTTTTTTCCCCTATAAATTATCTTTATCAGGCTCCAAGATTACGTAGAAGGCTAGAACGAGTTCATCCCCGCCCCCCCCCCCCCCCCCAGTGACAAAAATTCCCGTACTTAATGTCGCAATCAGTCCATAGTAATCGCTGAGATGCTGTAATCCCTGTACGCGTGGAGCTGCTTTTGCAATAGTCTTCCACTAATGAAGGCAAATTGATGACGAAAAAAAACACGATCTTAATTTTTTGAACGATTAAATAAATCAAACGAAAATTTTTGTTTCACTTTTAAATTTCTTGATAAAAAATTATATTTCGAGAGCGCAGAGATCTAAATTAGGTGAATACTGAGATTTTAATTTTTGGTTTGACCATGATCATTTTGATCATTTTGTCGCACCACGGCCATTTTCTGAGAGATAATTAGACCGAGAACTACAATTCGTTGCCGATTCCGAACAACAGTCCGGTCATATTCACCGAGAGGTTGGTGCGCTAACCCCTCGGTGTGAGAGTCCCTGCGGTAGCAATAGTTTTAATGTGTGGTCATGTCATCGTATCGGGTAATTGAACCCCCGACACCTCTAACTCTGAACATCATTTGGTACTATAGGCGAATTTCTTATCGACGCGCTCTAATTTCGTTTCTTAGATTTCTTAGATAGTTTAACTTACGTATTTTCAATGAAGAACATATGTCCATCTGCGTCTATGCACTTTCCCTTGGAAGAGAAAACATCTTTCTCTACCTTGATTGGAGGATGAACTCCTTTCTGGAACCACGTTCCGGTCCAGCGGGACGGAAACTCACAACCTTTGGAAGCTGGAAGGAAAGAAAAACAATCATTTATTAGGAAAATTTTTTTTTGTAAGTCGCAGTAAAACTGATTGTGAACAAACATATCCACTTTTTTAAATAAATTGTTGAAAAAAACTCAAAGGGAAATGACTCTTATTGATTAGTTTTCAAGACTTAATCATGTCGCGTTCGAGATCAATTAGCTTAATTAAGTGTACATTAATTAAGAGATTCTTGTGTTTGATACCATGTGATTTATTGCAACATTAAATTTATAAATGATACAGTAATAACGAAAGAAGTTTCAGAAAGAATTAACGTTGAGGGGAAATTTATTTTCATTCAAAAATACACTGCCCTTTAAGCGCTCGTGAATTTTTCACAGATTTAATATGATCCCATATTTGTGAATCGTGATTTCTATCAACTAACATGGACCATATGTTTTATTGTAATACATATTACTGAATGGGGTTGGGTGAATAATGACTTAAATTAAAAATGTTATTAACAGTGGGAAATTTGAGAAGCTATGCAATAACTTCTTAATAGAAAAAACTTCTCTTCAATAAAATAACTTTTCTAATTGAAAAAAAGAAATACGACAAACATATTGGATTTAATCGAGAAGCTATCCGTACTTACAATAACACAACCATAAATTTTTTTTATGGGCATTGCATAATATTTTATCATGTGCATATAGCTTGAAAAAAAAACACATTTTTACAAAAAGAAATGTTCAAAAATAGGCCAAAAAAGGCATTTATGTATTTTCCCTGAAATATAAGGCTCTTCTTATCCTATTCTTTGTTTTTGATTTTGAAGAAATATACAATTTTGAAATCGGGTGATTCTAGCTAGTGTCACCCTGTAAAAATATAAGTTTGATATGTTGATCATTGCTCAAGTAGAATTTGATAAAATTACATTGTATGATACATGGCAATTACCTCAGATCAGTAAAGATATTTTTTAGTTTTGACATATTTTTAAAATAAAAATTAATTTCTTATTTGGAAGTTTTTATTTCGGAGAATCTCTTGCGATCCCCCTGGTTCAATGACGTGACCCCTCGACCCACAAATTTGGAACCACTACCTTACGGCTTGCCCCAGTAAGGGGCAGAAGAATGAAAACTAAAAGTACTAAACGCAGAAGAATAGCTTGAAGAGACTTATGCTATATCTTCACAATTTTTTTTCAGAATTCTATTTCTACATTTTATGTAATAAATCCCACTTTTCCCGGAGACAGTTTCATTTGGACATAATTAACCCCCCCCCCCCAAAGTTCATATTCACCATATTTCTAACTCAAAACTCACGCAGTCCTCTAAACACAGGGCTCAACTTTCTGAAGTTAAAAAATAATAATATTGTGAGAAAATTAACTACCACATTTGTACGCATGCAAGGACTAAATTGTTCAAATTATTTTATTTGTTTTAAAAACATCACATTAATCAGGTATAAACAGGTGTTTTACGTCCCTGCAGGTTTTAAAGTACAATATTATTATGCATTGATTTTATTTAATCACATATAAACAGGGCAATACGAAAAATATGGAAACACTTGATAACAGGAATAGGTAAACTGACAAATGCTTTTTATTTGAGAATGAAGGTGAGTTTTGGAGTGATAAAATGCCACTTATTACTCAAAAATGTAATTATTACTCAAAAATTCCTATTTAATAATCCGTTTTTCATTTTAAAAGAACTATATATTCTTCATTTCCTGGAGCATTCCGGCAGCTTTCACTGTGCATATTAATGATATTATTTATGAACTGTACAGGCTTGGATCTAGGGGACGACGACCTCCTCACAAAAGAAATACTTTCAATTAATTAGATTACTGTATATTTTCCGCCAAATCAGCCGTCGTTTCAGAATGAGGGGAAAGATAATATGGCCACTTTAAGGCACGAAAAGCAATCATCATCTTCTCTTCTACTCATCCATACCTTGGTTAGCCAGTGACATTTTAACGAGTGGACCAACAGGGCCGCGAGACCCCAAATTAATTAGGATATTTATTATAATGAATATAAGAAAATTTTTATACATAAATTGCCTAACAAATAAGTGAATCGTCATAATTAATTACAGGCTCTGGACCGTGTAGCTCGATCAGAAGACTGGGGTCAAGCATTAAAAAAGGGGGAAGGGGGTTCGGATTACCTGACTTTTTATCCGGGGGTAGGGGGGTTAGAACGATTATTACGTCACAACCGCCCTTTATGAAAATAAGAAATATTCTTAATGCCACCTTTAATTTCTATCTTCACTATCTATACCACTCCATTAATTAATGCTCGAAACTGAACACACAAGCTAGAAATATAGTGTGTTCAGAATGTAATCATGTGAAAAAATGATCCCTCCTCTCGTGCATGCATGGCGAAGTTCATTACAGCAGTGTCAGACGGTAGTGGTCAGACTCTCCATACATATTCTGGAAGGAAAATTCTATTCAGGGGCTTACGCAGGCCCGAGCATTGGAAGCGGGGCAAAACAAGCTTGGGGAGGAAGAGGCGAAAGGAATATTTTAAAGAGAAAATTTTAATCAGTTATCAACTCTTCAGATAGTATTGACATTTTACACAGGGTATTGCCTTTAAGCGGCGACAAACTCAGAGAGGGTGATATTAGGCATCAAGGGGAACAAAAATTGCCATAGAGCCATCACAAACCACGTTTAGTGGGTGAAAATCGCAAAAATAGACGTCGAGAGTATAAGCTGTATTGTAATCATGCTGTCAAGTGAATGGTTTTTATAATTATCAATGTTACTTTTTTGTACTTATTTTGCACTTATTATTGTACTTTATTTTGTGCACCACAGGCTGTGTAGTAATCATGCTGTCAAATAAATGTATTTTCTACTTATTATTCGTTTTTTTTGTCACACCCTTGGTAAGTAGTTTTGCGATTTTCACCGACTAGACGTGGTTTGCGATATCATGTTCTATGACAATTTTTGTTTCTCTTGGTGCCAAGTATCACCACTCTGAGTTTGTTGCCACTTCAAGGTATTCACACCTTCTGTATAACTCTGATATATTGATTATAATAACATATAAAAGGTACTTTTCTTCCGATATATTTTTTTTACATGGGTAATACATTTTTGATAATTTTGGAAAGGGGAAAGGAGACGAGCATCTTATGCCCCCTTCCTGTATACACCTATCATCGCAATGTGCTGTAGGGGCTGATGGAACAATCTTACTCCACTTACCCCAATCTGTGTTTAGTAATTCTTATGTGTATATTAGTTATCAAAATCACCAAAAATTAATTATTAATAATCAAAATGATAATTAATCAAAATTATAATTAATAATAATCAAAATTATAAATTAATAATTAATCAAAATTATAATTAATGATAATCAAAATTATAATTAATAATAATCAAAATTATAATTAATCAAAATTATAATTAATCAAAATTATAATTAATCAAAATTATAATTAATAATAATCAAAATTATAAATTAATAATTAATCAAAATTATAATTAATACGAATCAAAATTATAATTAATACGAATCAAAATTATAATTAATAATAATCACAATTATAATTAATTATTAATCATCAAAATGACTGGACAACCGAATAATTTGGAGAAAAAAAGCGGTTGGCCCGTAAAAACGGGATGCACAATTTTCAGACCCACAAGTCGGCCCTCCTAACATGGATTCGTGCCTGCTCCTCTATATATATATATCAGTTTTAAAATATTCTGAAGACATTTTGGTACCTCACTAATATGCCGAGTCCTCACGCGTCGACAAGATGCGTTTTATATAAAGTAAGTGAATATGAAAACCAAAAATATATAAAATAAATAAAACTAAGGAAATAATGTTTTTGCACACACACAAGCCCTAACTCGAGTCGGTTGTTATCGCAGCCGCGGCGTTATTACAACAGCGACGTGGAAATGAGGGCTGAGAGTTCAAGATGATTGCGACGTTGATTGAGTTAGTTTCTCTGCGAGCGAAAATCGATACTCGCTGGAAGGACATCCAGCTGTTAAGCGTCAACTGCATCACAGAAGGTGTTCGTTCTCGGTTTTGACACCTTGAACAGACATTACCCGAGCTGCAAAGTCCTGGAAGAAAAGTCCCGATCGATAAAAAAAAAAAAATAGCCGCTATATATCGGCACGTTTATATATATCTACACATAAAGGGGTTCCGCCGTCGTCAAAAATGTCTTTGACAGTTAGCTGATTGCTTTATGCCCAACTTTTATTAGACGCGAGCACAAAGAAAAATAACAAAAATCTACAGACTTACTTAATAAGAGAAAAATTGGCCCGACCTCCTCCTCCTCCTCCGTTTTCATTTACGGCCGACTAATTTCACTTTACCTTAGTTCCAAAAAAAGGAACAGTCTGCAGAAAACTTTGCTCACGTAACCATACTTTTATGACGCAATAAAAAGTTTCTTAACGTGTGGATGGGGAAAAACAAAACAAAAACTCCTGTAATTAATGCGAGTTGAAGTTTTTGGCTGAGCACTTTAGGATCATATGTCATGTAAAAATACACGTGATGGTGTTTCAAGTGAAAAATGTTGGTTCTAAACAAAATTTAGAATTCGAAAAAAAAGGTATTTGTTTGCAGAACAGTGTAAATTTTCCACTATAATGTAGTCAATTATTTTACACCGAAACCTCGCTACAACGATATTGGATATAACGATAAATCCCTCTTTTTGTAGTTGTTAGGAACCATCGAGTCGATTCCGACTTCTGGTGACTCTATAGATCATAGCTGTCTAAGCTGGCCTGTCATTCACAGCATGCCTCAGTTGTACTAGCTACATTCCGGTGCTTTGCAGCACCTCCTCTATCCATCTGGTGCTCGGTCTGCCTCTTCCTCTCTTTCCTTCCATACTTCCAAGCATTACCATTTTTACTAGTGAGCCTTCTGTACGCTAATGTTGATCCCTATAAAACGGTATTATTTTTCCAAATCTTGTTTGGAATTGACCGTAGTCTAATGTTAAACTCCTCTCGATACACAACGATATCCTTCACTACTGTAAATCCATTTATAACGATATTTTTTGAAATTTTTTAAAACCGCTACAACGACATTTTTAAATAACTTGCTGAAAACCGTTTTGAATTTGATTTTAACCTCGTCATTTGTTTTCGTTCTTCTTCAATGACAAAAAGTATCCAAATGGCATGTAGACTTCCGATACTTTATTCATATTACAAGGGGCTGTATAGTTATCAAAATAAAACAAAAAAAACTTTTCTTACGGACACCTTGTGCTCAAAAACCAAATTAGAAAGGTGTTGCCCTGCCTGTCAGAGAAAAGCGGGGAAAGAACATCTAAATTAACGGACAGTGGTTCTTTCCCTCATTTATACTATCCTTTCAAAACTTTTGCCCGTTTTTGGAATTCAAATGTCTCAGCGAATATTTAAATTAGAAATGTATAATTTCTGTTGTTGGCTTCAAGAGAAATAGGGGTGACAGCTTTTTGATTGGGTTTTTGAGGACGGGGTGCTCGTATAAATATTTATTTTTGTTATTTTAATAACTAAACAACCCCTTGTAACATGAGTGACGTATATGTGAGGTCTACACATCGTTTGGAATTTTTTTCTAACTGAAAGTATGCCTCTAGTATCTACGGTTTGCCATTAATTTACAGTGATGTGATTGCTGTTTAGCTATACACCGTGTATCTGCAGATTATATGCTCCTGTGCCTTCTCTTCTTTTTTTTTTTTTTTTTTTTTTTTGGGAAGTTAGAATGCGAAGATTTTTCTACAACAGGCTGTTGCGAAGATTTTTTTTTTTTTTTTTGGAAAGAGAGAAAATTCAACTGCCTTTGCGGGGAATCGAACCCTCGTCCTTTCACTTTCCGAGTGAACGCCCGCCCTAGACCACTAGACTACAAAGGCAACGAATCTTTCATTCTGTCCTTGGAGCTCGTGTACACTGAAAGGGGCCGTACATGTTCAGCCGGACCTGACTCAGACCGTATGATAGCGGAGATTGACGTCATCCTTGCATACGTCGCCATCTGGTGGCAGCGTCAGCAGTTGTGAGCTTGGCCTGAGTCAGGTCCGGCCGTCCATGTACGGTGTACACGAGTTCCTCTCAGTGTACACGAGCTCCAAGGCAAGAACAAACCACAAAATTGATGCATTGAATTTTCACGTGTCTATTATACGCCACTGCGCAATATATTTTGTTTCCTTCTTAAAGTAGCTAAATTCGCATCTGCTTATTACCCGCCAACCCGGACTTTGCAAAGGAAATTTACTTTATATTCGTTATATTTCCCCAGGTATGAGGATTTAAAGTATTTTCGTACACTAAATTTTCAGAAATTCAACTGATGCAGTCCAGGCAGTCGAATAAAAAGACGCGTGTAACTCAAAAAACAGCCCGCAAGCGGAGAATAAATGGTAGTAAAAACTAAACCACAGTAAGAATTGCATTTAAAAAAAGAACGATCGAAGTTAAGCTTTACAATTTAGTCGCAAAAACATTTACCTTAATTCCCGGCCACGGGCAGAAGGAGTGGTTGGTGTTGGGCAAACGAAATTAGGTTTATCATTCTGTATAATAACACACCGGGCCCCGCAGTCACGATTACATATCTGGATGTAAGGCAAGGGGGGAGAAGAAAGAAAAAAACAAAACAAAAAGAAATAAAGAGAGAGAGAGAGTTATATATACCCATTGTAAGGTAAGGGAATCGATAGCAGATAACAACCATGCCACACCCGGTGATTCAGGTGCTCCCAGCTGATCTTGCTCAAAGCCGGGGTTTCAGCAGAGGCACAAGCAAACTTTATCCCAAATAGTACGGCACAGAGCGCGAAACGGAAAGGGCTCTTTTGTTGCCCATTGTCACGAACATATCTCTTTTCTCTTTCCAGACACAAGAGCAGTAAGTGCCGCTTTGTCACGCGATGCGCCTTTTCCACCAAAAACTAATGCCGCACTCGGTGGTATCAAGCAGCAAAATAGAAAGAAATCGTACGAAAAGTAAGGATCACATCCAAACAGAAATACAATATAGAAATGATTTTCAACTTCTGCTAATGTCCCCTTGGAATTGGTTTTCCTTCTGTCTTTTATTTGTTTGTTTTTGTCATTTCCATTCTCGTCTACCGATTTCTTCTGGAAAAAAAAAAAATTGGAATAGGATTTCACATGTGATGATGGGCCAAATATCGTTATTTTGAACACATTCGCTGATCAGTACTTGTATTTGATGAATGTGTCACTGTTTTTGTATGAAATGTTACGAAAAATAAATTATTATTCACTATATATTTCACAATACCGTCAGACCCGCTTAAATGATAAAATCTTCTGGCACCAAAATTCTCCCCATAGAGACAATGTTGAAGTCATTGATATGATAATTTCAACTATTCTTAATCAGGATATAACGATTCACACGTCAACCGTTAACACACATTAACCATTGTACATATAAATGTTTTTATTGAATGAAACATTTGCAATTAATGGAAAATATGTTATTCAGAATGTTAATTTTTTTTAATGCATTTGAGAGTAGGTACTGGCCTCCAAGTTTTCAAGTTGTCTTCAATACGCGCCTTTAATTATTTAATTTTCATTCTCTGTTGAACCAATAGAGGGTGCTAACTTTCCCAATGAAAAGTAAAAATCTTAGGTATTATGATAATTGTAATTAGATACAATTTGCATTTCATTTTCGATGTCTGCTTTATTCGAGAAGCTTTATTAATATTGATCCTTTATCAGTTTTCAATATACAAAGCATACTTACATTGTAAAATGACAATTGAATTGTTCTCCTCTTAAGCGAATATTGTGTGCTGGAATCGTTGATATCCGATTAAGCGGGGCCGACTTGTATTTCTTTGGTTTACAGCAGACGTCTTCGATTCTCTTCTAGTTGTGAGCACCCTCTATGCCCATTTATTGTAAAAAAGTGTACCCACGTGCCATTCTGCCCTAACTCAAATTATTTTAGATTTGGGTACGCTAATCCGTTAATGCAACTACAAGTGGTGTTAATTCAGACCGTCGGTCATTCTCGTTATGAATGCAGTTCAGCCAGAAGAAATACGCACTTTAAGATGTTCCATTGAGCACCACGGTGTTTGTGAGCAACATATTAAAGATGACTGGCTTATACCAAGGAAAAATTAGTAAAACTGTGTTAATTAACGGAAAAAATACATCATTGAAAGACCAGTAATTTTTTCATGGAATCACTAAGGTTTCCGAGTTTCTAGAAGTAACCCTGTATTAGTTTTACTCGCACATCAAATCCGTCAGATAATATTCCATCAGCGGACTTGTCACGCTATCCTGCTTTAATCACTCTGTCTCGAGAAGTCCGCGTTCACTTCTAATGAACAGCAGCCTGCTTGGATCTAGATCAGTGTTTCCTAAAGTGGGCGATAGTGCCCACTGTGCGGGGGAGGGGGTGTAGAAAGTGAGGGTATAACATAGGATCCTTCGGATTGGCTTGAGTTGTGAAGTGGGGGGGGGGCGATGAGAAAAATAAATTCAGAAAAAGTTGGTGATGGAACAAGCAATTTTTGGGAAACGCTGATCTAAAATCTTCCAGCACCTTATTTTGTCAATTCCAGACCATCTTACTGCGTCTTAAGCTGCTCAAAAAGTGTTTTTACTTTATATTCATTATGAAGGATGATTGACCTAAAAGTGATTTTTTTAAATATAAACCGCGCGAAGTTACTGTTAGTGTGGCTCGAGTTTGTTTCAGCATGAGCCATAATGAATATTTTGTACGTCAAATGGTAATACACAGCGATTCAATAAAGAAGCATACATGCTCCAGATGCTGTAAAGCAATAACAGTTGAAAAGGCAAGGACCACAACTATAACTGTAATCAGTTAGGTAGATGTGTTCATAAAGTTTGTATCGTGCTACTAAAGAAATTGACGTTAACCAATAGCTCGTATGTCACCTGAATAATCTGTTCTAGCGGTGTGTTCATACAGAAAGTGTAATGTCCTTTTTTTTTCACAATAAAATGTCACAAGAGGCTCTTTTCTGGATACGCAGGACGACAGTGGCAACTTCATTCGTTGCATAACAGTTACTGATTCCGTGTTTCTCGATCCAAGGACGCAATACACTTCCCCCACTGCAGACGCAGATATTTAGACTAACTAGTGTCTGCAGAAGCGCTATTGAATAACACATCCACGCAAAATTTCAGAACACATCCACGCAAAATTTCAGAACACATCCACCTAACGCATAGCATTTGCAGTCTGATTCTTCAACTGTTACTGTTTTACACCACCTGGAAACTGAATATTACTTTATAAACCACCCTATGTATATAAAATACCACTCTTACTTGACCGTACATGCAAATGGCGCACATTTCTCCGTGGAATTTCTAAAGATTCTACGTGTGTGTTCTGAATGTATTGTTGACCTGAACCCTTATAGCGTGCCTAGATGAATAACAGCAAGAGACTAACAACGACTGAAATGCAGTTCCACAATCAGGTGAAAACTGGGAGAGAGCCCCCCACCCACTCCCTCCTTCACTGTGTATGAGTGTATTAGCATTATTACCAGTAAAATTCGCACTCGTAAACCAACCCTGAAGGAAAAGTGAGCAACATCTGGAACAATTTAACAAACAAGTTGTTCAAATCGCGTTTCAAACTCTCCCCAAGGGAAGAGCCGCTTTTCACACAACATCCATCACATCTTATCAGGCTCCTGTTAAACTTGTCAGCATTAAACCCTGAGTAATGTTTTGGAAGCCCGTTTTCAACAACCTGAGCTTCTCTCTTTCTCTCCTTTCCAGAGTTATTTTTTTCCTATATATATATATATATAATGCTTTCAATTTTATTTTTAAAAATGGACCCGTTTTTTTTTTTCATCGTTTACCATCCTTTACAACCCCTCTGACATAACACAAAGAGCAATTTAATGTCCCTGAGGTACAATCTACACATCATAAACAAACATTTATCTTCTCTTTCCTAACGCCCCCCTCCCTCCCCGTTTTTTTTTTTTATTAAACACTTTTTTGTACTTTCTTATACTTTCGAGAAACAGTATCGAATTTAAGCCTTTGAGAAAAGATTGGATTAACCTGGTATTGAGAGAAATATAGAAGAAATTTTTCATGGAAATCATATATAGCCAACTACGGCTATATAACATAGCAGATTTAATGAAATTTTGTCGTTATAACTGAGGTTTCGTTGCAATCGAGGTTGAGGTTTTCAAAATCTTTTTTATTCACTAAAAATGCAATCACTATGTTGTGTAAATACTTTGAATGAAGTGTATATTCCATTATGATGAGGAGAGACAAAATTTGATAGATAAAAATATGGTAAATTTTTATCACATAAATACGGAGCATTGCCAATTCTCTCCAAAAATAGTGTAATTGGTAGGCGATAATTCCAAATAATGCTTATATGTACCCTTACCCAGAAAAGCTGTGCTACAGAATTTGAGATAACCCATCAGGTCCAAGGGCGTAGCGGGGGGGGGGGGCCTTGGGGGTCTGGTCCCCCCCCCCCGAAATGTGAGAAAATGACCCAAAAAAGGGAAAAAGATGGCCAAATCCATTGTTCTGTCACTTTGGTCCCCCCCCCACGAACGAAATTTCTGGCTACGCCCCTGATCAGGTCATAACAATATTGTATATTCCGAGCAATTTTGTCGTTATAGCTGAGGTGCCGTTAAACCAAAATTAAAAGCGTCAGTTTTCGTTGTAACGACCAATATTCCGATTATATGTTTCAAATATGAAAAAATGCAATCGGATGCAATCGAACGTTGTTGTTTTATTATGATGATTACGGTGACCATATTTGATTGAGAAAATACAGGAAATTGGGGTCATGAATACTGGACACCATCCGACAAAATTTCTCGCTAAAAATGTTGCCAATTCTGTCAGATATCGCCAATTATTCTTTATAAATAACTCTTGGCGAGAAATGCAGTGTGTAGCTACTCTACAGTGATTCAAAATTCACGGGGAAAAAATTGAACATGACAAACATGTCAGATGAATATTTATAGTCTTATTCATTATAGCACAATTTGTGAATTATGCAAATTACTTTCAACCCCCCCCCCTCCCGATTTTAGTAAAGATTATGAATTAAAGCTAGCTTTGTTGGAAAAACGACAAATTTTTATACTTTAATTAAAAAAAACAGAAAAGGGAAGGGTGAAATTACGGGCAACACGGGCCACATGCCCATGAGAAAGTAAAAAAGCAACACCATGTAATAAATCTTTTTCTCAATGTTGGGCTTCAATAAATAAATAAATAAATATATAAATATATATATATATATAGAATAATAAACAAACATTGCCTCAATGTCTCATGCTCAGTTCTAATTCCATGAAATTCTTGGGAAAACCGCAAAAAAATGGAAGCAAGCAGACAAAAAAAAATGTGTCGTTATATTCAAGGTCATTGCGTTTTCATCAACATTATAAGCAAGGTTTATTAACAATAGAAGGGCCAGACTATACGTTATACCTAAAAGGGCCGGTGGCAGTTATTTTGTGACTGCTATTTCTTTTTAATGCAATACATTTAATGACACTGAATTTTTGCAATAAAAAATAACAAGCGTTATCCCACATGGTCAATTCGTTCATTTTGAAGAAGGTATAATTCATAAGCCATTTTCAAGGCCATTTTCAAGGCATCCCATCATAAATCCTGGCCGTTTCAGGTATAAACGTCGATATCTCTGGAACTAAACCTTCAATGTTCTCAAATTTTTGTACGCAGAAACAAGTACAAAAATAATGAAAAGTCACCGAAAATGGAGTGTGCGCGTTAAATAATGTCAAAATTATAGCGTTTTGAAAATCAAAAACCGTCAAAATGACTGATCCGGCCGTTCTAGTCTTAACATTATTCTCTGCGGGAATGCACCCGCACCGCCAATTATCAATGTTTTCACCGAGCTGTCGTGACAAACTGAGTTTGACTGCATTCTGTTCTAATGGAATTTTATTTTTCAAGAAAGCAAAATTTATACATCAGTCTCAATTATCCTTTATACAATACAAAATATTGCCCTCCCTTGTCAGGACATAACTATTATTTCGCTAAGGCAAGATATGCTTTTAATATAACACATAATTCAAACCTAACAAGCAATAATTTATAAGAGCACTTAATAGACGACATCTTACTGAACTCGGTACCGAAATAACATGTTATTCATGTCGTCGAAAAGGACATTAGGACGAAGATTAAGTATGCGTTCATTTGGTCTGGTTGGACGGATATAATTAATGATGTTGGATCATAATTCGACTGACCCATGCAATCGTGGCTCTTATTTATTTATTTTTTGGCTGATTTTAGTTGGCTATATATATATATATTTTAAACTTCAATATAGCGTTTAGATTTTTCTCTCTCTAACTATCGATTTTCAATGAAATTACTGAACTTTGAGGGGTCTATATCTCGAATATTTATGGGAAGAAGAATCTTTGAAAGTTGGGAAGTTTTGTTTAACGATGCGATATCACGTGATCATTTGACCTCGAGACTGCAGATTCCTTGAATTCGCGGCATAATGTTAATTTCATTGTGAAGCCCATTTAAAACCCTTGCCTTGCCGATACCTTCAGGGAAAGTTGATGCACGAACATTTGCTAAAAAACTAATTTCCAGTCTTTAAATACCACAAACCTTTTTTTGCATTTAGCGTTTTCTAGCTCTTCTACCTGAACCAGAATTAATTCAATTATACAGGGTCTCCGGATCAAATCACCCTAATTTAAAAAAGTGGTTAAAAACAAGCAATGTCACGTAGGGCGACGATATTAGAAAAACATACAGGGTTCTATGATGTCCTCCCTCAAAAAAAATTAAAGACTTTCATCTCACACAGAAACACATGAAATAAAACTAAAAAAAAAACAAAAACGGTGGAGTGCAATTATATTGAAGCCGTAAAAAATTTTAAAAACGATAACAGTTGGCTACTCATCGCCTCTTGCACTTGTTCATTTATATCTGTAAACAATTTCTTTTTTTTTCCACTCTTTCGCACTCGCACACTCTATTTCTCCTTTTTTTTGTTCTTGTGTCTTCCATCTTATTTTTCCTTGTTTTTGTGCTGTATATTGTATTAATGACGTCACTTCAGGGTTGCAAGCTTTTTAAATCCATTCTTGGCCTCTATTGGTGTTCAAAGTATTAATATTTATTTTTTTGGTGATCCATAATAATTCTGCCGGATTTTTTTTTTATTTCTGTGCATATTTAAATGAGTAGAATCAGTGGTAATTGTTTTTAGAACTTTGTAAAGACATTACCTTGGGACCCTTTCCTGTTTGTTAGCTGTGCCCAACTTTACGAGTTTGATGGCAAATTTTCTGAAAGCGTCATTACTTATTGCCTTTTCTACAAGGAAATAAAGAGGAAAAATATAAAAATTGTGTCACCGTAGGAAAAAGCGGAAACTATTCTGTGAAGATGATAATGTGTTCAAATGGGTGTTAAAAATCTAATCAATCCATCAATCGAATTGGAGAATTTAAAGGATGAGCTTGTTAAAGCCATATTTTTCCGACTTGGATGAAAGGGATTAAATTTCTCTTGGCAATATTGCTCTTAATGATGAAGAGCTTGTGATCATGATACTTTTGGTCGTTTCTTCCTATCATATGATGTGGAAACGTCAGTTCTCATTGATATTGAACCTGATTTCCTTCTACAGGATCACTTTTACAGCCGAATTCGGGGCTCAGAAAAACCCTATGCAATTTTCTAAATGCAAAGGAACGAACTCGAAATCAATTTGGGGTGCACACTTTCATGCTATATGGTCTATAATCTATTTTACACCCGGGTAACAAAAGGAGCAATATGTGGAAGAGTGCACTTATTTTTTTACAAAATCTTTTTGAGCGTTCCTTTTGATTTATATAGTTTTCTGATCTTTTCTAACTTTTTGTAAAATGTAGGAACTGATTAAAATAGGTATATTTGATCCTATCTTAATAGAATATACCGGAAAGCCTTATTTATGCTAAGGTTTTCTATTAAAATCCTTTCTTCTCAAAATTATGTTTGCTGTCAAATGAGGAAAAACTTTTCAAACAATATTTGTTCAAATGTCTTCAAACATTGCATTTATCGTCGCACTATCATCAACGGGTGAATATCTCATCAAAATTAATTAGAGCAGTTTTATGATACAAAATGCGATAAATTTTTTGTGATTTTTGAAACATTTTCATGATGTCGAAATCGAAAAATATACAACTAAAGTCCTGAAAATTTACTTTATAACTTTCGAAGAGTTAAATCGTATAAAATTATTCACAGAATGAGATTGAAAACTGAGTAATTAAAATGAATACAAAATGTTTGAATGTTGCATAAAAGCAGGTGATTGTCCCATAGGAAGCCTCTACGACTCTAACTAGAATATCAGTTTATATCGCGTACTGTCACGCATTTTTCATTTAATTAATTGGATTTGAATTTGTTTATATTATAAATAAAATTGGGACATTTCTCTCAATCCTATTTGCTTTTAAATTTTTCGTATCACGCAGTGAACGGAGTTCATCAAATCCCATGATCTCTTCGTTAATCGCTCGGATACATTATTTGCACAATGAGCAATATGTGTGGGCCCCTATTCTCAATTATTTTTTCATTAGAATTTTGAGCCCTTTTTTCCCCTTCCTCGAGGAAGTTCCAATCCTTTCCTTGGTTACGAAAAGGTAGAATTAATCCTTGCAGATCCCAGAGTGTCACGTACTCTCGAAAAGTTTGATCCACTCTGGGAAGTTTGTCTGTGCGTGTTCCAAGACTTTTTTCCATAACTTCCGTTGTATGTTCCAGTGATTTTTTTTACTGTATAATACAGTATTTTCTCCACTGTATGCCATTTTTCCCTAAGTTTCTGAGCTAGATTCTCAATTCAGCTCGAGCCGTCGGTTTTAATCTCACTATGTCAAATGAACAAGACACCTGAATTCATACTTCCTTGGGTGGAGGAAAAAAAGGTTGATAAGACCTAAAGGCTTGATTAATTCCTCTTTCCTTGAATTATGCCACATGTCGTCCATGGAAGGAAAGATATTCAGATTCTATGAAAACATGTACTGGGCCATCGTTGATATTCGAAACAATGAGAGAGAAAAAAGCTTATTGAAATGTACTCTTTTGAATTACCGGCCGCTTATTTCTTGATTGACAGGAGTTCATTGTGGCTTTACACGTGTTTAAAAAATCCCGTAGCATACGCAGAACTCGCATTCTGAAGCTCCCAACCTGATTACTAACTGGGAGGAGGTATTTATCGGGAACCTCTCATTCACACATAGTAATTTCCAGTTCTTAATCTCTCAGTGCCATCCCTACTTATGTCCTCCAATAAAAACCTGTGCCATGGTGTCTGCTACTACAGGACAATTTAAGGCTTTTCAATCTTAAATAGGGTGAATTTAGAATTATGCAGCCTAGGTGATCATCACCGTGCAGTCACTGGAATCGAACCTTGTCCTTTTTCATTCCATGCTCAGCCATAACGATAGCATATTATTCGATTTGTTCGCGACAGATTTTAAAAGCCATTATTAATTCATTGTTTTTCCTTATTGTATATGGTTTGTTGTATATGTTACGGCAAAAGTGATAAATCAGTGACTATCCATAATAGCCGGTAATTATGCATAATTACTGATCGTCACACTACCACGGTTGTTTATGTTAGTTTTCAAATGAAGCTGGTAAATATGATCACTTAATTTCACACTCTCGTACGTGAAGGTGCACTACACCTGCTTTGCCATATAAATTAAAGTGAATGAAAATAAAGGAATAAATGTTATGAACACACACACACAGATAAAAACGTATAAATTATATAGTATCAGTCTTATAATGCTAGAATTTAATATTTTACAGCTGTTTGAATGAAAAAAAAATTCATTATTTTGTGTCACGAAAACTGAAATATCTCCGACAATATTTTATGTACCTTAAAACGTTCAGTTCAGTATCTTTTTTAAATTTTTCAGTCACAGATAAAAGTCATAAAAACATACAGTGAAACAGTATCAAAAACTTTGTGTGATTTTCAATGTATAATATCTGACATAACTATTGAAAATGAGCCAATTTTTAGGACATAATTTAGAATATATGAAAAAGTTTTATATAGATATTTCAGAAAATTCACGGATTTCCTTATTTCTGTACAGCATTTTGATTCAAACCCCACTTTTTTGTGAAAATCAGTGTTTCCAAAAATAGTGCCCCGTACGTAGTCAGTTGTTTTGCAAATACTACCGATTTATATATCGATCGCTTCTATACAAAAATGTCGTTTCAAATAGACAAAGCATAGATTTTTTTATATGACGAACATCAAAACGCACATATACATAAAATATAAATGTGCATTTGAATTATATCATGTGCAAATGTACATGATATAATTAAAAAATCTATCATATACTCATGAAATTCCGCTATGTCTGGAATACGAACCATCTATTCACACTATAAAACAATCTAAAATAAAATAATTATACATGTATTTTATTCTTGAGTTGAAAAACTTCCGAATTCACAGACCCCTAAATAAACTAACGGAACATAATCAGTATGTGATATACACAAACATGAATGTATATACATACATTCTCATTTATTTATTTTTCTATCGTGTTTCCTCGACGTCTAGTAAATGCAATTCTCCAACCAGATAATGGAAAAATGGAATCAGTTTCTCGTCGCCGTGCCGGGAAAATAGTGGGGACAGAAAAAAAACCAAAAACTGAAAAATGAGAAAAAATGGTTTTTGAATAATTTATGGTATATGTATATTTTTTTTTCTATTTTTATTGTGGTCTTCGTGTCACCGCTTTTTTCCACTATATAATTAGCTATAAAAGCACATGTGCTTTCTGTACGAAACAATTATATCGACTATTTCTCTCTCCGCTTCTTGTTTTTCATTCGTGAATTTATTTTTTTTTTATAATGATAATAATAATGATAATAATACACGGGAAAGAAAATTAACCCAATTCCAACGTTTTTCCCCCCTCTCTTATCTATCGATCGACTGTATTCGAGTTCCGTTGTGATTCCCTTAAACTGTCGATATATGCCTTTTTTTTTTTCATTAATGTATTTTTTTTTCCTCTTTCAGCACGTCACATGTTCAGAATTGTTTTTTTTTTTTTCATGTTTAGCACACAAACAATCGCTGATCCAAACTGTTTCCTCATCGTCATATATCATACATTGTTGTTGCTCGGTCACGTAGTAACTGAGTTGAATTTGAAAGGTCTGGATTAAATACAGAAATCACGCGATAACTTCTGTGGTGATAAAGAAGAAGATGCTTAGTTTGGAAAGGAATTGAATCGCACACTATCAAACGATGGCCCGCGGGACAAATCTGGCCTCCGGAGTCATCTGATGTGACCCGCGACCTCAAACCTAATTTTGTAAAAATGAACTAAGCGGCACACTCCCGGATCAAGTTGTACATTACTTGAGTAACCCGTTCTAGATAATTCGAGCGGCACAAGGCAGTTAGTGACCGGCGGCGTAGTTTCGGAGCACTTTAGTGGTCCGCATTGCTGGTGCACATTACCGACATGGTTTAAACTATAGTCACATTTTTTTGATAAGAGATCCACATGGATTGGTTAAATATTCAGGTTTTTAACCAATCTGTCTTGATATCTTAACCAAAATATGTGACTACAGTTTAAACCAGCGGTTCTCAACCAGTGCTCCACGGAGACCTTGGGGCTTCTTGTGCACTCTCCAGGGGCTCCGCGGCCGCTCGAGGAAAATAAAAAACCAGTAAAATTAAAAAAATAATAATAAATAATTTTATGAATAATTAAAAAATTGGCCTAAGGGGGTCCGCCACAGAATGTTTTTCACTTAAAAGGGCTCCGCAAGTCAAAAAAGGTTGAGAACCGATGGTTTAAACCATGTCGGTGAATACGGCCCTAAGTTACCCGCGGCACTGTTCCAAATCATTTCAATGGCCTACGGCAAATTTCCAGATCTCTCAACCCGCGATGCAGTTCCAGATCATTCAAGCAGCCACGGCACATTTCAAGGCAACTTAAGTGACTTAGCCACAGTTTCTGAGCACATAAGTGGTCCATGACACAGTTCCACATCACTTAGCAGTTTGTGGCACTGTTCCGAATCCCTTAAGCAGTTCGCGGCACATTTACAAACCAATTAAGTAGCCCGTGGCACACTTATAGATCATATAAGTGTCCTGCAATACGTTTCAAACCAGTGAAGTGGCCCGCACTGTCTTGAAGGTTGAGCACCCCTGAATTAGATCAAACTTGTATCGTGTCGTTAATCAAACAAAATTCAATATTCATCACCCACTAAAATATCAATGCGCGAGTATTTATGTCATCAGTTTTTCCGAGTATATTAATGTTATTACATGCGGTTTCTTCTTTTTTGAACATTTTTCACATATAGAAATGACCATGAAGACAGATATTATGTACCGGATGTCACAAAATTCACGGGCCTATTTTGAATGATGAATAATGAAAACAACGGGAAGCTATAGAAATGCATCGTTTGCTGCGACGAGATTTTGAAAATGCTGCACTTGTGTGAGTTTTGCAGATTGCAGTGTCATCTGTTAGCGAACTTCGTAAGTAATTTCGAAATTCTGTCCTAATTGAATTTGCGCAAATTTGGGCAAATGTTGTGAGTTGTGCCAACAGCATCTATAGAAGAAAGCCTCCGCACGTCGCTTGTGACGTCACTGAAGAAGGCCATCTTACCTATAGCCATTAAATATTACTACTCCAAAGAATGTAAAGATCGCGCATGCGTCGGTGAGCTATATCCAAAGCTATAGGTGATATTACATTTTTCAGTGACGTCTCGAGCTTCGTGTGCGGGGGGGAGGGGGGGGGGGCTTCTTCTATTGGTGGTGTTGCTTGTACCCACAGAGTAAGAATAATATATGTATATCTTTATAATATATTTATATCTTTAGTTTATGCTTGTACCCAACAGTCTGTGTGAGCTTTATTTGTTTTTCAATGCCGCCATCTATATCTCAAATTGTGAGTGAAATGTAATTATTGAATATTTGTACCGTTTTTAAGCCTGTTGCTCTCTGTGGCGAGACTTTCTAACTGCTAGATCGGCTCGAAGTCGGTAACCACAGAAAACAAACTTCAGCCGGCCTCTACAGTGGCACCGGTGGTGTTCGAACCTGTGTCACTGCGATGACTTATCACTATGACTATGTGACGAACACAGCGGCGATGGCTGTTGAAAATGTCTGACTGATCATTATATGAACTGGCCAGACTTCGAATTTCGGCCATAAAATAAACTTTCAATCACACAAACTTGAACAATAAATTTTACGACGAATAGTCCTCTGAATTATAATTTTGTGCAACAAAAACTTAAAATTGTTATTTCTTTTAAAGTCCACAAAAAAAATTATGATAAAAAAATCATTTGAAATTTTTTTAAACAAAATCCTACCGGTTCCATGAAAATGAATATCATCATTAACAAAAACCTATTGATTTAATTTGTTGTAAAAACCTCACATTTGATTATATATACATGCAAATATGCTATTCTTTCGTGCACATTAACAAATATTTACGTGGAAAAATTAATGTAAAATCATTTTTGAAAAATACATATTTTTTGTGATAGATATCTATCTATTGTAAGATTACAGCATTAGTCTCGAAGGATTAGCATAAATTTATGCATCATTTATAACATGCACGGAGTTTTTTTTTCATTCTCATTTCGAAGGCAATTATGAGATGAATGAATGGCAGATTCTCTCTCTCTCTCCCTCTTGGCTTAGATTCATAAAAATCCGAGGCAGGAACATAAAATAAAAATTCCTCCCCAAAATATATATATATATATATATATATATATATATATTATAAAAAAAATCTCACTTTTTTTTTCATAGATGCTAAAAAGGGGTCACACTTCAATTTGCATATATTTATGTTTCGTAATTTAGCAAACGCAATTTATTCGGCTGGTAAATTACAGGAAACACAAGAAGAGACATTCGGAATAAAATCTAAATTTATGGCTTTATTTGGATTTCTTGTTACGCCTTATCCACACACATACCCATCTCCTTTATTTTTTTAACTTTAAGTTTCTCATTATTCCTGTCCTAGAGAATGTGGTGCCAGGCAATGAACCGTGAGAGGCAATTTACATTCATAATAGGCGCTACACGGGGAAAGTATTAAAGCTTTTTGCTCTCTCTTTTCTCTCAAGAAAATATACAATCTCTCAATTTAGATGAGAGGAAAATGCGCCGGAGCCAAGAAGTTCCCGTTGATAAGCCGTCGCCGCCGCCGCCGCGCTGCTTTCATTCTATTTTTCCTCGATATTACGCCACTGACTTTAACGACAACCAGTTCAGCGTCACCACAAGATTAATGAGTTCACGTTTTTGGTCACGTAAACTGAACTCGGGAAACCCCCGACGCTATTACATGACATTCTTCCGACCCCGGATATGAAAGAAGAAAAAAATGTCAGATTTAAACACACGCAGTTTAATACTAACCGTATATAGTAATAGAGAAATAGAGAGGCTATATTAAAGGAGACTGTCTCGGGGTGGTGCTGAGGTTCGTTGAGATTATGACTAATCTATCTACTTTTCTTGACAGTTTTCTACCTGGGTAGAACAAAACCATTTATCACCAGCTTCGTGTACTTCATTCCATCCGTGTATGTAGATATCCCCTTTGGATTTTATGTAAGAAAATGGTTTCAACAGTCAGTTGCCGTCATGGGCTATTATAATGGCTGGGGAAGTTAAGCTGTTCATGTGTTCATCGTGAATCTACAGCACTGGTCATTCAATAGATGTGTGCACGTTCTTATTGCAAGAAGATTCTAACTAATGGGGAAGAGGAAGCTGAATCTTGTATATCATTTCCGTAATTTATTGCGTGCAGTCTTTAGTGGCGTATAATTCACATGTGGAAATTTCACTCAATTTTAACCCTTAAATGCGTAGCTTTGCATATGTGCAAATAGTAGTTCTTTAAACGTTTCATTACTGAAGTGAGGATTAAGATAAGTATTCAAAATCATCTTTGCACATATGGTGAAGTCATATGTTATCCATTTTATATTGAATTTGCTGGTAGATGTCCTAACTAACAACTCTGTTTGTTGCAGAGCATGTGTGGCTGTGATTTCGCTTATTGGTCGAAATGTTTCATTTGCTTTTTTTTTTACCTTGAAGTTCGTAATATGGATTTTATTTATTGCAATTGGATAAACCAGATCTTAGCCCCGTTCAATACCCGCTGCGCTGAACAGCACAATTTTTTTTTATGTATAGTTGTGCACAGCACTGACGATTCTTCGGGAAAGCATTAAAAAACCAGTTTTTGCGTTGTTCGGCATGGCGTAGTGCGGTGGATCGGGTGTCGGATTTACAGATATTAACTAATTACGCACATTTTTTCCTTCTATTTATTGAGCTAACTAAATAAATAACACCATTTTTATAGGCCTTTTCTGTGTTTATTCGTATTTATTGACTACTTTGAATTTCCGCAAAAAAAAGTCATTTTTACAATGCTCCAAATTTACTCAAATTTGTTATTTTCGCTGTGATCGGGGATACAGATAATATACATACGTTTATGACAGCAAAATATTTCTTTTGTTGTAGTTTCTAATTTAATTTTTCTGCAATAGTTTTGAATCTAAATATAGTGTTTTCAGCATTTTCTCTACTCCCCATTTGATTAACTGTTTTATTTTTATAATAGTTACATTTTTTTGCTATTTCAGAAACCATTATAAATGATTTTGTAGCAATTGGTGATGTCTCATACGTACGGTCTCAAAATCCCGTAGTTGTCGAGGTGAAATTAGGTCACCCTACACGCGACCTTCAACGGAGACATCAACGTCGAGATAAAATGACTGAAATGACTGATCATAGCAAACACACCGCAGTGAAAGTGGCAGCTGTGAGCAGGAAGTTAGTAATTCAACCGATTCGGCCATCGGGCACTTGAGGAAAAATTACGTTATCTAATATAGCGATCTGAATGATGACATGAAGAAATGATGACAACCTCTTCTCTGTAAACCCATTAGTATTAGTTTCCTTCACTAAGTGTTATGATTTCGTGAAATTATATACAATAATGTACTTTCTCAGATTAATATGTTATATGTAGACACTGCATATATAAATGTGGTCGTTGCTTCTATCACTCTAGAGTTTTTAATTTTTAATTTTCACTGAAGGGCGTTAACCCCTAACTAAAAAGATTGCGTAAGTTTTGAGTTTGAAATTTGGTGAATATGAATTTTGGGGACTCTCATCAGAGGGAAAAATTCAAGATGGCTTCCAGGAGAAAGTGCCGCCGGGAAAAATGAGATTTATTACATTAAATTTAGCTAATATAATTCTGAAAAAAAATGTATGTTAAGGTGAATACACCTTGCATCATCTTAGCTGAAAAAAATAAATAAAATGAATTATTTACTTATAAAGCTCTAAAATTTGACACAACAATTTTAAAATTTGAAAAAATAAAGACTTGCTGATATTTATATTTTTAGTGCAATTTTTGAGTATCGAAAATTCAAAAACATCTTGAAAATTCCGAAAAATGAATGCTCCGGTCTGTGAAAAGGATAAACCCTGTTTGCTCTGGAGGTACACATATGTGTTCCGCTATTTCAAATATTTTAAATGGTTTTTAATGATTCTTTTTTCAAGTTAAGGACTGAGGTGCCCACAAATGTGTACCGAACTCAAATGGTATTAGTAAAGATATCGACCCAAATTAATTACTTTTGTTTTAAAGGCATTTCGACATACAATAAATAGAAATCAGTCAGAAAAAAACTAATGATCAGTTTTGACTCAGGTGTGAAGAGGATACACCAGTGGTGTAATTTTTATTCTCCTGAGATCACGCTGAAACCGACAAAAATCTCAACCTCAATCAAACAACAGCTGATGAATTATCAGAAACAATCGTGAAAATAACGTCCATCATCTAAAGATAAAAAGAAAACGGACGGCAAAAGAAAAGAAAAAAAAGCTGCAACATTTTTCTACGGCAGAAACTCGAGAAAACGATGTGGATTCTCAGGCGGCCATTTTTGCCTCCTTCGAAACAGCCCACTTGCTCAGCAAATGGAGCCCGAGAGATCTTAAGAAATTAATGGGTCAGCTGCTTTCCAAATAATTGTCTCGCCCAACGATCGCTGTGGGAGTCGCGGAGAAGCGCTATTTTTTCTTTGTTTCTATTCGGTAGTGACGACGAGCATCGAACTGTAAATCAAGCACCTTTCGTGCCTTTTCCGCGTGGAGATTCCTGCTGGAAACGAATCAAACATCACACAAAAGGATGAACAACAAACACATATATTTATGGGAAAGATGCTTAAACTTTAGCTCTTCTCCCGAAAAATACGGGGGCAGTTAACCAAGTATAAAGTAATTTGGATTTATTACATACCGCGAGTGTGTACTTGGTTTTCATTTAGAGACTAGTTTACCAGAGAGAGCTGAATAGGTCTGGGATTTCTTCATACCGGTGGCTCATTCGCGTGTGAAATTCTCTTGGTCTCAATATTTGGTTTCCTAAACTGCCTTGTACTGTCTGTTTTGTTTCGAGTTAAGAAATTGCGAAGGTTTACGTTTTGTCAGAAAAACAAAAAGCAACCTAAAAAGAGATTGGGCACGTGTGTCGGTTTGAAAGACGAGTCCCGGTCGTCTTTTAGTTGCCTCTTGATATAAGGAATTCACAGATATCCCGCCATCAGTGATCATAAAATATGAAACAGATGTATGCCTTATAGATAAAATTTAATAAGGTCTATTGCACTACATAACTGCTTCACGGCCACCGTCAGAGATATATTAGGTTGTACTACTATTCATAAATCGACAATTATTTTGGTGAACTAGAGAGACCGATCTCAACTTTGGGAAGAATGGATTAGATATCTCATGGTTTTCATTCATTAATGTATAGTTACTCTACCTAAAAACATAACTGGCTATTCGTTAGTTCTGACATTCATTCTTTAACTCTGACATGGTTGTAGGTCGGATTTGAAAACATTTGAACTCAAAATAGGCCAGGAAGATTTCAAAAAAGAAGGGACCAAACTTCCCAAGGGCAAGTCAGTCGGGATGATCCCTATCGTGTCACTGGATAAGACGAGCTGGAATGTTCATGCTAGAACCCGTGATTAAACTACTTCTTCATACAGCGGTTGTACCACGTGCTCATACTTAGAGAACACTTGATTCAACGTTAGTATTCTATGGGGGGGGGGGGGGAGGAACGTCTAACATTACATGATCTTAACACGTCGTGAGATTAGCTTTTGAATTCGAAACCCTATGACTTGATTTCCCTTTTATGAAAAAAAAAAGTTTCTCTGATTCGTCAGAAGATGTCGCATTAGTTAGTAGTAATTACGCACTATGAGAACGAAAAACGAGTTGTTTCGATTGATTCAATAATAGGCGGCAAATAATGAAAGTCAAAATGAAACAATTCCTGGACTAGATTTCTTTAAATCGCGGACGATTTCCAGAACGATAAGAAATATAGAAGAAGAAAGAAAAACTTTCCACGGGAAAAAAGAGCGATAGTATAGTGATGGGCACAGAGTGACAAACAGGCTCTGTCACACTCGCTGATGTAAGCACATTATCCCAAGGGACTCGGGTGCCTCCGGGGAACCTAACCATTTATTAAGCTTGAACAAGATATACTGTATACGGGGGTTCTGGAAGTGCTAATGCGACCTTTATCTCATCGACCGTCCGTCGTAGAAGTATGGTTCCAGTTTAAAAAAAATGTTCAAAAGGCGTTCAAAAATTACCCTGTACAAATTTTCAGAGTGAGAAAAAAATCTAAATTTTTGTACGGTCCCAAAGTCCTCTAACTGCTAATTAGAAAGTTGTTGCCTTACCTTTTCTGAGCCCAACAAATTTAGGCCAAAAACTTAACTGCAGTAATCAGTGAAATATTTCAAATAAAAAATCATAAAAGTTGGAAGATAACAAAAATTAACGGAAATCGCTACCATTTATGCTGTCGTTTCACCACTTTTCCCCAATTTTTGAATTCGAGTATCTCAGCGAATATTTCAGTTAAAAACATGGGACTTTGGACTCAGAAAAGACAGGACAACAACTTTCGAATTGGGATTTAGAGGACGGGGGCCCGTCAAAAATTTAGATTTTCTATTTTTTTGACACACTGTATTTTCACTCTGAAAACACATTTTGAGCATTTTTTGAACTGAAACCGTACCATGACAAACGATTGATGAGATAAAGACCGCGTTTGCACTTACAGGACACCCTGTACATAGACAGGTGCCATTATGCACATCATCATCTCCAAACACCCGCAGGGTGCTGCTCCAGGAAGCGGACAAATCTACGTATTTTACTTTTTTTGAATCCTCCCGCTTCAGGATGTAACTTCAGATCAAGTACTCTCTAAATATACGTCTGCATATGATTACTCGTTTTGACCGTGAGGTAATGCAGTGAAACCTCACTACAACCATACTAGATATAACGATAAATCCCTCTACAACGATATTTTTCCAAGTTTTGTTTGGAAATGCCGATACCCTAATGATGAAACGCTGCCTCTCGATATAAGGAGAATTCGCTACAACGAAAATTTTTCCCTTGGTCCACAGAGTTTCGTTATGTCGAGGTTTCACTGTAAATAAATTCACCGAACTTTTGTTCTTATGTTTTTTTTTGCCTTTACCGTCTTTTACAGCCCAAATACAAATTGGCTGGGATTGCAGAGTCACACCATACCAATTCCTAAAGGCACAATGTAAGTGTTTTCATTGTGCTCACACACACACCACGATTCCGTTCACCCCAAGTTGGGCATTCTTCTAGTGCTCGTTCTTTGGCTTCCAATAAAATGAATATTTCGTAACATCAGCGCACAACGATGGAAAATTTCAGCAAACCACTGAAGGAAAACGCATAGCACGCGGATATAGACGCGTCTTTAGGACAGGAGTTCTCAAACTGTGCGCCACCAATAAGGTTTTTTAAGAGAATCTTCGTTAAACTTCTCGGGGGAGCCAAGGATAATTGCCGATTAAGGAAGGGGCACCGTGGGTGGAAAAAGTATGAGAACTGCCTTCCTTATGATGAGGCGATTATGCACATGACAGTACCACTGGCTAAAATCAGCGATATACATTGACTACTTCGAACAGTTTCACAACAAGGTGGATTATTCTATCAAACATAAAATATATTTTCAAAACTCAATGATTAAAAAAATGCGTATTTTAAAATTATCCTCTATAATCATCAATCATGGATGGGATTTCAGCATATCTATTCTTATGCTAGGATCAGCTCTTCTGAATTTCTGACGCTATTGATTCCGCTCTTTCTCACAAATTTCGCAAACACTCTTGCTCGAATGTAGAAGCCGATATCTCTATGGAACTTAACCCACGATATCCATCAGTGGCTCGAGTCATAAACGTTTCGCTTCCAAATATCATTACCAAACTTTCGTCATAAATAAATCAAGTTCAGGCGGAAAATAGATAAAAAAAAAAGGTCACTTTCGTATACGTGAAGGGGCCGGAGCTTTCTGTGTTTGTCCATAATCTGTTAAAATGCATTTCCTAGTACAGCATCAAAAGGGAATCGATTCTGGTACAGGGAGAGGAGAGAAGAGAAGAGCCCAGCACTGCTATCCCGGTCCTCCTTCTCCTGAGTCAGAGCGTTTGCTTCGTCTAATCATCGTAAATCGCCGAGGGAGTGCTCGCTGACCACTCCAGCGTAACGGCCGGTCGGTCGGTCGGCCGGCCAGCCAGCCTCGAAACGAATGAAATCGACCAGCAGTTTGGATAGAGAAGCAATGGAGATGATGGCAAAAGCATCGTCAGGAATAGAGGAGGGGGGGGGGGCATGGTTACACGTATGTGTATGTAGAGCTGCTACAGCCTCGTTTAATCGTGGAAACAGCGGCACCGGGTGGAGGGGTGCTTTTGATGCAGCTGTGACTAGATCGGCTTGTGTTTAGGTGTTAGGGAGTAGTAGTAGTAACGGAAAAGCAATAATTGCTTTCACTTTCGGCTTAATCTACACAAGCACCAGCAGATGATTTAATTGAATTCCTATATGTTGGAAGTTCAAAACACTTTGTTACGTGCTATAAGTGATTTCCCGGCCAATCACGATTCCCGTAGCGCCAACGTCAAATGTATCATAAAGAAATAGTGTTCAATGTTCTGGGTGGTACAAACATTTCATGAGATCTAATTTTTAGCCGATGATTTGGTGGTAGTTACGAGTCTAATGGAAAATTGTTTTCTTCCATCAACATCATGCTCATGAGTTAAATGAAACGGAAATTCTCCACTTCGGGGAATGATCGCCATGAAAGCGATAGCAATATATATGCGCATTTTTCTCCCACATAAAAATACCAGAAAGAATATCTATCGAAAAATATGCGATTTCTGCTGCCACCTATCAAATTAAAGCTACATTGCCGTTGCTAGTTGATGCGAAGTACTGAGCACTGAGCTCTGGTCTTCTTCGTCTTGGTTTCTCTACTTAGGTAGAGATATTGATCAGTCAGTGGCAAAATGGTTGCTTAAAAACAATCTACGGTAATTTTTTTTTAAATTATATATAACCTTTTTATATATATATATTTTATATATATATATATAATTATATATATAAAATATTCTCACTAATACAAAACAATATCAATATACTGTTAACAGTTTTCAGGGGTTAAAACATCTTCTATCCCATCAGATTACACTTACTTTCAAAATAAATCTCGTCGATTGCAAATATTCTCAATATCTACAATATTAAACAAATCAGTTTCACAAAGTGACCCACTTTGCCACAAATTGCAAAAATTACCAATGTTTTACAACATAAGTTTACAGCATATTTAAAGCATATTTACAGCATACATTAATTGCAGCATAAAAACGAACGAATGTGTCCTGGTAATTTTTGTTATCTATTTTATACTAAAAACGGTGTGAATTTTATGTCAAAATACCTGTTACTATACTTTTACGTTTGCCGTAATATCAGTGGTACTTGGCACTAAAAATACATTAACCGATATTTTGGTGCATAAAATTCACGCCAGTAAGTGGTATTGAAAGCATAAATATACCACCACGTATATGAATCATAGTGGCTATTATGGCCCAGTTTGGACATTGTGAGCTGAGTAACGAAATTTTTATCAACAAGAGAGCCTTCTGACATAGTATTGCGGGTACAACGATAACTTATAGGAGTAAAATGAGTCTGGTTCAATCTTAGCTGCAAAATATGCAAAAATAAATAAAATATAACTTTCGATGAAAAAAAATTATAACAATAACCAAAGTTTTTTGATAGCTATAAAATTTTTATTTTCACATGTTACAATGTTGGTCTGTTCAATATTTTGCAAACATGATAGTAACACCTGAATGATGACATTGTCCGGGATACTAAAACGTGGTGTTTCTACTGTATGTCCAAACGAATTCCTTCAGCCATTCATCCAGGGATGAAGGCGGAAACTTGGATGCCACTCCGTGACCACTAAGGACATGGATGCCATGAACACATCCCAGAAATCGAAACACTCATTTCCCCCCAGCATCCGTCTTTTCATGTCTCTTCTCTTGATCAAGGTCCCCATTGTTGCCAGATTTACTCACCCCAGTGTCGTCCTACTTCGCCTCCTCTTATTCGCACGTCATGCCTCCAGCAGTTGGAGATCATCGAAGTGTTATCGAGGGTGTGGGGGGTTGTTTCTGCGAAACACCGAGGAGTACCTCCTCTTCTCTTTTACTGGTGTGTTGTAGTGGGTCGTTATCAGCTATCTGTTTCCACCGCAGGTAACATGGCCTAACTGCTACCAGTGTGATCCACACGTGCGGGGGTTCATCCACTGCTGCTGCTGTACGTGGAATGCTGTGTCTTGAATCGATAGTGAGCGGGAGAATGCATGTGCCATTCGCAGTTCACCAAATTGAGAGTGCCGGGGATGGAACTTCCGCGATAACATCGGGAGGATGAATCTGCGAGAAGGTGGGAGGGGGGGGGGACTTCAGTTTTGAATAAAAGGCACAGGATTTCCTATCTAACCCCCCTTTCCTCTGGTACAATACATCAAGTCCCGGGATTTACGTGCCACATAAACTTCTGCGAAAGGAGGGATCAGCACAATAGGCTGGAAATCGATACTGTTTTCACGACATTCGTTAACATTGCAAAGATATGCCCAACCGGGAAGTCACAATCTATACGCCTTCTCTCTCTTATCCAATTCTCATGCACTTCACTCTATTTTTAGGAAGATTGACAAATAAAGTGGCACATTGTATTTTCTTTGATTATGTTTGAGTATTCATTCAACCACCATAAAGGATCGATTAAGAAAACGTGGCTGTCAATTTGGTGCCTTGTTTTCATCTTGTGGAATTTTAGAAAGTTTTCGGGTTAAGGGCCAAATGTGTATAGAGTAGAATGGTGGGGGGGTAGCGTGATCAAAACATTCAATCACTCGCAATCTCTACATCGCTCCTATTGGAAAGTCCTCCCGTAGAATAACAGCGTCTTTGGCGTGATGTGTTCATGGCATCATGAAGCTCGACTTTGCATACCATTTGGTCAGGAATGAAAATGTCTAGATACAGTTATCTTTTTGTTTTACATTTTTTTTCGAAAAGATAAACGTTTTCTGCAAATAACTATAGGGACCTGTGAATATAAAAAGTAAAGTTTTTTCATCTTCCAAGAATTCATTCGTTTACGTAAAACTGTCATTATATGAATATTTAGCTCATTTAAAACATCATTGACATTGGGATATTTTGATTTATGGCAAATGGTTGAGAAGCAGAAAGAATGGGTAAAGACTTTCTGAACACGCTGTATATTATTGCCATGCAATCCCAAAAACATTTTTATATCGGCTAGAAAGTTTGAATAACCTGTCATAGGCTGGATCAGAGGAGCCATATTTGATGGCGGGAAACTTTATTCTGATGAAATATCAACCTAATCTTGTGGGGGGGGGGAAAAATTGTGATCTCAGAGACTTCTGAAACATGCTTCCTTCGGGGGAATTAGACTGTTTTGCGTGTTCGTAAGCTGGATATTTTTTTTTTGTAAACCAAATTATTTGCATACCAAGACGTTCAAAACCAAGGTTTGACTGTTATTTTATTCAAAAGTAGATGTATTTGAGTGCGAACGTCTAAATTAAACCGGACCTATATTTTTATAGTGCACTATACAGGCTGTTGCAAATTGTTTGCACAGTGTGTATCTGCAACCGTTGGATTTAGAAACATAGTTCCATTTATAAAAAGATTTTTCAAATGACGTGCGTTTACACAAAATTTCTTAAATTCCCACAATTTTCTCCAAATTATAATTGTTATTTATTGTGAATAAAAGTGTAAAATGGTTGAGTTCATTCTATTTGTGCACAGTCCCTAAAGATGAAATTATGTGTGAACCAGTGTTAAAACACAGCGATAGTATTCTCAAACAAATTCCGAGATTTTGAATAATCATTTGAAAACTTCTTATAATCAAAATTATGCTTCTAAAGTCAATGGTTGCAGAGATATCTGCTGTGCAACCATATTTTGGTATTTGAATGGTTTGGTATCAAATTTTGGGCAGCCTGTATTTTACGTTCTAGGTCAAATATCATAGGAAGGCAGCGGGAAAGGGGCGGGTAACTTTATAACATATATCATATTCTTCCAACTGATCTTGTATGATACTAGTGTCGTGACATCATTGATTATCGTGTAGCTTATAGTCCCCATATGGAACCTGACAGGGCTGACAGGGAGGGAAGAGGAAAAACTTGTAATTTCCCCGTGTTGGTATCTCTGTACAGCTGTATACCAACCCAGGGATATTGCTAACGGCTAACGTGCGTATGGGGCTGGACCTGATCAACGATAATCGTGAATTTGACACGATGTTGCTCGCCAGAGGTTATCAGTCGAGCTTCATGATGCCATGAACACATCACGCCAAAGACGATGTTACCCTACGGGAGGACTTACCAATAGGATCGATGTAGAGATTGCGAGTGATTGAATGTTTTGGTCACGCTACCCCCTCACCATTCTACTCTCTACACATTTGATGCAGGAGTTTTACACTGATCCTCATTTTTTTTCCTCACTGTCCAACGAATTCTTATCTAAGTTTCACATGTTCACCTCCCATCCCGATGAACATGTGAGCTACACTGTCCCTCATCGGACGAAGCTGAGCGTGATCTTTTGCCTTGGGCCTATCATAAGCAACAGTGCATAGCACCTTTTCTGCTCCATATTTTCTATGTTGCCCTGGATGAAATTCACGTCACATTTCCCTCCAGGTAGTGAAGTACTAAGCTCCAAGCCTAAAATAACAGCTTTAACAGTGCCCGTTCAATAAAAATATCTCAAAGAGGGTATTAGGATGGCATTACAAGATGAATGAGGATATCAAATACGGCAAGTTGCTATTCATAAAAATGTTACGGTCTGCATCTTTTCGATTAATAAATGGTGATTCACGATTACTCATAGTGTGATGTAGAGATCGCTGGTGTCTGAATGTTGAACTCATACTATATTCTCACCATTGTTTTTTCTGATAAACCAGATGCAGCAGTTTTGTACGCTACAAAAACAATTTATGCCGATAAATAATTAGCAACTAATAAAACTTCAAAAACGTAATTGTATTTTATGATAAAAAATTAATTTATTTTCTTTTCGTTCAAATGAACTTCTGATGACTTTTATATGTCGTAGGCGAATTGAAAAATCTGGCTTATTGCAATAACTTTTCATAAAATCAGACTGTTTGAGAAAACAATGGTGAATTTTATAAAAAGCTTAAAGTTACACAGACTCTTTGCAATGAGCCCCAAAAATATTCAGGCTAATTAGAAAGTACTAGATAATTTTCCAATTACCTAAGCACATTCTAAAAAACCAGCCTTCGGTAATATGTCGGATTTTTAAATCCACCTTCGAAAAGTTCATACATTGAAACGGATATAGTGATACAGCGGGGGAGGGGGGGGGGAAATCATTAATCCACCACTCTGTTCGAAATCGAGTGTCTTTGATAATATTCTGTTTATTATACAGTGCTTGGTGAATTAAAAAGAAAAGACCCCAAATACAGTATAGATTTAAGATTATATTATGAAATAAGAGAAATCGAAATATCATAAGCAACTATGTATCTATAAATATTTTATGGCTTTCGTCCCAAAATATATTTCCAATATATAGACCGGTGATGTCATATTCCTCGTTAATAGAATGATCATAATTCAAATCAGCAGATGCGGCCATTTTTATTTCTTTTCTCCAGTGACTAATGAAAGTCGTGCATACCCTGTATAACATCCCCCCCCCCCAATAATTGAAGTACCACACGCTTAGAATTCCTATAAGTTAATGATTAATAATGTTCTCGAAGGAAACATACCATCAGCCGGCCAATAACACTGCGGTGCATTAGAAACTTGTATTGTTTCTGTGTAAAGAAAATACGTTTTTTTTCCTTTCCTTCAATATCGTGTTAGTGTTTTTTTTTTTGTATTTTTTATTTTTTTGGTCTTCATTTCCACGTATTAATTATTTCGTTAAACCCATGTCTGGTAACTACCCGCGCTGCATCATTAATAATGTCCTAGAACTTTCCGGGGGACTCGGAGAAAATTGATAAAAGAAACTACAAAAAAATAGAAAAGGACATATAAAAGGGGGAAAAAATGCATTTTTTTTCCTTTTTCGTCTTTTCTCTTTCTCTTGATGCTTAATACGGTCCTACAGTCTCTGATATGTCGGGTAACATTAAGAGCTTTTTCATGTAATGCCAAGGAAAAAAAAAAGCACTTTTTTGCACCTTGACAGCCGCTCGTCATTAAGAATGCATTAAGATTTCTCCAGAGCCGTTTATAGATAGGGAATGATGACTTTTACGGTCTTTTGGCCTTCTGCATACACATACTCTCGCTCTGCGCTCTTCTTCTTCAAAGCAAAAAAAAAAAAAAAATGGTGGCGAGTCTTTATTTTTTTTTTTATATCCCACTGGAAAAACGTCGAGACATTTTCCTTGATGCCGGGGCTATCATTGATCCTAATAGAAATAAGCGATTTTGATTAATGGCTCTCTCGGATCCACACCGTTGTTTGGTACTGATACCAAAGGTTAAGCGGGAAATATGAAGAACCAGGAAATTATTGTTGATACCGTTTGACATACGGTTATTAAGTACTTCATGATGGCCATACATACGCACAGGACATGCGAGTCCGTGAAAACCATTGTAATAAACGACGTCGTCGTCGTTATAGTAGTAGTAACCGTAGTAAGTCGGTTTTTTTTTCATTGTCGATTGCAAACTTGAATGTTGATGTCAGGTTTACAGGGTGTTAATGATTCCACTATCAGGACGTTATAGACGTATTACTGGTGGAGATTTTATGTACAGTATATGACCAACTTTCCGAACATTCGTCAAGAGATTTTGGGAGCTGGATGCAGGATGAATGTATAGGTTTTTTATATATTTATCAAGATGAACTCTAATGTTGCATAACCCTCTTGGTCCGGTGTACATTTGGATATACAGTAAAACCTCGATAAGTCGTCACCTCATGTTATGGAGAAATGATGACGGCTTAAGCGGAGTGACGACTTAAGCGAAGTGCCGTCAGTTTCGATGTGCAATATTGTGAAAATCGTATAAATTTAAACTAATACAACATTTATTAAAATATAAATCAAAAATTACAATATTAATAAAATTTATAAATAGCAAAAGAAAAAATATAATTTTTTTACCTTTTCTGATCTTTTATTACTTAACATATTATGGTAAAATATACTGGTAAACTCTAATTTATACTAGTAATTTTTATTTTAGACTAATCTGTGAATGTGCCACTGGCCTACTTGAGTGATCTGAAAATGTGCCCGTCAGTTCAATTTTACAAAATTAGGTTTAGGGGCAGGCCACATCATAACCCCCAGGACTACATTTGGTCTGTGGACCAAGGGTTTACCATATATGGCTTAGAGTGTGGGTGGCAATGAATTTCTTTAAAAAAAATGAGTTCTTAGCCTTAAAATAGCACCGAAAATAACAGAAATTGATCATAATAATATATAAAGATATTTTCTTTCGAAATTTTTTTTTTAATATTTCTGCATTAAAAGTGAATTTTTTATCGCCTGGGGGAAGGGATCACGACCCCCCCCCCCTCCCCTGCGTACAGCTCTGATCTCACCAACATGCGTTAGGGCAGAGCTGACGGAATTTTATTGACGGGAGGGAGTGTCAGAGTTTTGCTGAATTTTGCTGACACGGGAGGGGGAGAGGACGTTAAAAATGACTAAAATGTTGTTGACGTGAATATTCAACGGCTCCTTAAAACACTGCGGTAGACTAATAATCCTTGGTTGTATAATGTAATTTTTCAATTCTTTATGCACAAAGAAAATACAAATATAAAGACCACAGCAGGAAAAGTACCTAACGTGGATGTATGTTCTTCTATGTTTCTAAGACTCGTTCTCCATGGATATTTCCTTGGATAGAAATGAGTCACCATTCTCTGATAAAGAGGCAAATAACGTTTAATAGTTGCTTTTTCCTTCTTGTTAAAAAAAAATTGTCTTATCATTCTAGATCAGAAAAATGCATTTGATTCCATTACTTCATTTAAAATGACGACATGTGGCTAATAACCCTGAATTTTTGAAGCAAATATTATATTACACTCAACTGAGTGATTGATCTGCTCTTCCTTCATCTCATTGAAATGACACAACCAAATCTAATACAACGAATATACAGATTAATGAGCCATTTCATGATTCTTTTCTTTGGGACCAGATATTTGTAATTTGTAAAAATTTGAGACTCAAGTCACTTGCTCATTACAATTGTCATCTCTTAAATGGAGGTTCACTTTTCTGGGCACATTCCAACGCTTATCAGCATGTAGTATAAGATGACCTTGACATCCCTAGCGGACTTGTCGTCCCCCATTAATGCACATTCATAGCGGCTGCTCCTAATAACATTCACAATAAAAAGAATGAAAATTACTATATAAAAATATTTAAAAAAAAAACGCTATGAAAAATAATGGTTCAGAATAGCTAAGCATATACAACAGCAGCATCGAATGTAGCGTAAAGCAGCAATGCTGACGTAACACTTTGCACATTACTGACATATGATAAGTCGGTTTTGGGTTTACAGTGGCGATCTGAAATAAGATCGGTAAACCCCAAGCATTTGATAATTTAGTTATGTAGTTTAGTCACATTATTTATAGTGATCATAATAGTCTAAGGAATAATGAGAGATCCAATTTTGTTGCATCCCAGAATAGGGGACTGGAGCTGCAACAGTGATCTGAACGGCCTAGCCAAACCGCTTCCTATCGACGAACTCAGGAAAATATATTTATTCATTCATGCTCATGAAATTTGCACGTAACATCATTCACAATTCAGAAAGCAAAACATCATCAAACAATACCGGTGTCCCCTTGTCGAAGCAGTTGATTGACGGTGTATTAATGACTCATGGCCCATCCGTTGAAAATTTTAAACACTTCGATTATATGCTCCCTACACCTGCGTTCTTGCAATGCAAACATATTCAATAAATGAAGTCTCTCGGGATAGTTCAAGCCTTGTGTGCCAACAAGAACACGTGTGTAGCTCTTCTCTACACCCCCCCCCCCCCCCAACCTCATGGCTCAATCAATAACCTCATAGACATCGTAAATTTGCAATAAAATGAAAGTTATTGCTCCAGCATCAAGCTCAGAACATATCTAACGGACTAGAAACCCACTGATCATAGTGCCATATCTCAAAAGAAAATAAAATATTTATTAGTATATCCAAGTCATGATACTCAATAGAACTGATTCAGTGGACTAACGTAGAAACATTGCGAAAACGAGGCAGCGTTTTCCACTTGACTTTCTTCTTTCTTTTGCCACTTGTCCGCATCCTTTGCGGTAGAAAAAAAGGGAGGGAGATTGGGAGAAAATCGGATCCGGAGCTTTTCATATATGCATTGAGAGTGCTTAGTTATGTTTCCAGGAAAGGAGATAAAAAAAAAAGAAGAGAGAGGAAGTAAGAGAACGGAACTCCAACCAGAAAAAAGAAAAAGGAATAAGCCATAGAGAAGAAAAAGCTGAACAGGTCCCAACATTGAATTTCAGCTCCTGAGCAGAAAGGGGTAACATAAAATAATCTCCGGATAAAGGACGAGGAAGGATAAGAAAAAAAAATAAAGGCAGAGTTAAATAAATAAAATATAAGGAGAAGGTAAAATAAAACTGTGGAGAAAATGTAGTTGGACCAGAGCCAGTACCGGAAGAGAGATATTTTCGTTACTCCACTGTATGGGAATAGAAGCAAAAAAAAAAAAGAAAAAAAAAGCGCCTTGTGGAAAAGAAGGGGGGGGGGGTTGGGGCTTATACTCTCTCTCCCACAATAAATAATAACTTAGTATCGACAGATCAAGAGCCCGAACCGCGGAGCCATGTACGCGTTCAAAAGTACATTAGCCAGGACAAGTTGGTGGTTCTTCCGGCATGTGGCTGACTGGTGGTGGTGGAAAGGAAAACGATGAATTCCCGAGGCAAGAAAAAAAAAGCCTTCAAGAAACAACAAAAGAAGAAGAAACTGGAGTAGCCCTGGTTCAAGGGAAAAAAAAAAGAAAAAGAAGGGACGTCTTGAGAAATACTTAAGTTCCTTGATGACCGTTGCTTACGTAATAGCCGTTTGTTTATCTGGTTTTCGAAGTTGAGTTCATTTTTAATTGGTTTAAGGAATTCCTTTGGTGTTGTGAATTCTATAAAAGCGTCAGATATCGATTCTTTATCTGAAACCGAAACCTGAGAGTCTTGAGAAGAAAAAAAAATGTTTTTCTTTTTGTGTGAGCTAAAAATAACGTGACGTAAATTTTACTATATGGGACCTCTTTTTTCTGGTGAGTTTTCCTTTATAAATGTAAAATTAATTTTTATTTTTATGGGAGGCTGACTTTTGTAAGAATAGATGATTTCCTCCTACACCTGTTTTCAAACTTGTACTGTAGACATAGATGGGATGATTCCTTGCCATATGGATATTACTTCATCATCATTCGCTGGTGTCCCCGAAGGAAGAGCATAGGTGATTTTTTCCTTTACCCTGACATCAAGTAGAAGATAGTGAGTTGTTGGGTCATGAAAATGTGAAGAAGTATTTTTCTGTGGCGATTTCTCAAGGGTTTCTAGAACAGTATTGGGGGGAAAAAAGGTATGATAACTGATACCGTACTCTTGAGCACTGAGATCCGCATTATTTGCTCACAAGGATAATTTGTGAAGTGCATGTGATCATGCTACCTAAAAGCGAAACACCAGCAGAACAGTCATCGTTAAAGATGGTATATATCATGGCAGATGTAGTACAGATATTTCGTCTATTGCTTGCTTCGATAAAAGTTTTAGGAGACGCAAAAGCTTGAATTTACAAATTCGACTGATGATTAGCAGTTAAAGATAATCAGGTGCAATAGGCTATAGCCAAGTGTGATTCACTACATTTATGACCCCGAGAACAAAGATGTGAAGCTTTGTATTCGACACGAACACATCTTTCGTTAAGCAAACTTCTCGGAAATCATCGGGTTTGCTCGATTGAAATAACGTATCCTCATTATAAATCCCATGAAGCTGAATTATACGGCTAAAATGTTGTGCAACCATTTACTCACTCATCATAACTTAAATATATTCCTGGATTATGCACAATTGTAGGCTTTTTAAAGGAACTCTATCTAGTAAAAGACAAAACACGCTTTCTTACAAATAGAAAACAAAACAAAAACAAACTAATTATTACCAGAATTGCATCCGATACCTAATCAAACGTTTGCGCGTTAAGGTAAATAAACTCGTAAGTAACGCAAGAAAGAAATGCTGCTATAGGTCGTGTGTTTGGTGCATTAACTATTCAAATACGCTAGCTTTCTCCCTAATACAAGTGTTTTAGATTGTTTACCTGTATTGGGAAGTAAAGAGAGAGCACCTCATTTCCCTATTCGTTCTTCCTAATAGGTCGCCTAAAATCAGTCAGTCTGATTAATATATGACTTGGGCGTTTTTTTTTGTGAAAGCGTGCAGCATAGAGAAAAGCGGCATCACTTTATTCACCAGTTTACAGACAGTCTTGTAAAGTCCACAAGTTTTTAAAAACTTCTATAATACAGGTGCTTTAAAGTCATTCCTTATAAACCCTTTATCTTTTGAACTGCGGGTGATGGAAAGATACTTTCACTTAAGAAATATCAAAATAACGTCCCCATTTTAGGTACGTAATTTCATTTTTACACGCCGTATCTGTACCGAGGTACAAAATGTAAAATTTTTTTTATGCTCCCCCCCCTCGCTGTTCTGTAAATTCCAATTACAAAGTTGTTGTCTTGTGTGCCCGGGTATGGTTCCCGAAAGGTTCGATGAGGGTCTCACCTCAGCAAAAGAATTTCACACACACACACACACACACACTGTGTGTGTAATTCAAATTATAAGATGTACTCTTAACTTTCAATCAGCAATATCTCGACTGCTATATTTTTCATTGGTCTCAAGAGAGACAGGGCAACAACTTTTTTTAATCGGAAGTTAGAGACGAGGGGGTCCGAACAGAAAAAATTAAATTTTGCATCTCAATATATATACGGCTGCTGTGGTGGTCGAATGGTTATAGTGGCGGACTCGCGTCGCGAGGTCCCGGGTTCGAACCCCACTATCACCACAGTGGTGGTCGGCCGAAATTGGTTTTCTGTGGTTCCCAACTTTAAAGCGCGAATGCGAGCCGATCTCCCCTTTAAAATGTCTCGCCACAGAGAGCAATAGACCTGCAAACAGTACAGATATAATTAAATCATAACAAATCACTCACTTCACTTCTGAAATATAGATGGCAGCACAGAAAAATCAAATCAAACACAACACTACATACGCTCTCAGAGTGTTAGGAACACACACACACAGTTACACTTCCGGCACTGCTGACTAGGTAGTAAATCACACTCATAGATGGTGATAGACCTGAGTTGTGCTCGGTTTGAAAGAAATAAAGTACATATACGGCCTCTATTAGAATGAATAGCATATCTGAAATCAGCGCATTGTTTAAAACTTTTTTCAAATTGATAAAATATTTCTATCATGAACGGTTCAGAAGGTAAAGTATAATATATAAGGATATATGAATTTGCAACCTGTACTTATCCAGCGGAAATTAGCTGCGATTATAGTTACGGTTTCGTAAAAAGCACTGTTACTATTTTTTAACGTTCGTTTAACGTCCGAAAAATGAATGGTGATAAATATTCTCAATGGAAACGAAATTTCCATTGTGAGATCTTCTCGTAGTGTGATGTTACCGGCAGAAGATTATCACCGATACGAGTATCATTTATTATGGATGAATATTCTCCTGATTCTATAGTCAGGTAACATCTCTACTCGCCTTATATATCACACATAAGATTAGAAAAGTCGTTTACTCTCATACGCATAACACATGTCCCGGCAGCAACGATTCGAATCGAAAATCCTGTATATTCCTTATCTTTGGCAGGCATGGATCCTTTTCCCCTCCAACACCTAACCTTCTTTTTAACACTCTTTAACGAGAAACCATAACCAGATAAACTCTTCAAGAGCTGTTTTCGTTAACTTCATCCAATAAACCAGAAGCGAGAAAAGCCAATCTCTTTCTCTGGAAACGCATTAGGCTTAGCGCTGGAGACAGAGAGAGGAAACGCATATAAAGCACATATAATTTGCAAGAATGAAGAAAATGGTTCAATGGAATTCATTGGATTGAATCGCTATAATGAAGAGAAAAAGGATAAGAGAGAGAAAAGAGCTAGATGAGGATGGGGGGGGGGGGGAAAGCCGTGATAAGTGATTTTGCAGCCTTTGGCTTTTAGCCTAATGGGGAAGGATAGAGAATAGGAATCCAATTATGCTTCCCGAGGAGGATCAGTAACCAAAAGTGGATGACATATCTGAAGATACTGAAGGATTGAAAGGAGGAGGAGAGAGGAAGAGGATAGCGATACAGAACTGGAACAGTTGGCTTATCAGTGAGAAGAATCCCAAGGACTACTAAGAATCTCGACGAGAAATACGAAAGGGAAGCCGCCGTAATAGGATCGGGCCACTAAGTGCATTTTTGGGTTATCCCTCCGTTGCAGATGGAGGTATGAGGACTGAAGATTGCAATTCGTCTGAGAAATTACAGTCATTTGCGTTACGCTGCGCCCATTTATTTTGGCTGAATTTTTAAGCCATATCGTTCTGGAAAAGAAACAAAAAATTGAAGCAATATCATTTGTACAGTGGGAGGAGAGAGAGAGGAGGGATCCGAATCGAATTGGGCTGAAGGTGTGTGTGTGTGTGTGTGATTCGGAGATTCAGGCCCGCAAAACCATGGAGATTGATATGTAATCAAGACCCACATGGAAGTATAGAAGTCTCTTCGACGGTGTTTTTGCAGCGATTTCTCGCTCGGTTTGTAGGACCTTGTAAGAGAAAGGTATCGATTGGATTGGAGACTTGACGAGTGCTGCTGCTACAGTTATACCTTTACTGGATGAAAGTTGAGACCTAGCTCGTAATCGACAGAGAGCGGCAGAGAGAGAGAGAGAGAGAGAGAGAGAGAGAGAGAGAGTTAATTTTCTTAACGGATTTCTCTCTCGAGCTGGTGAGGTTTTGGTCGTTCGGTTTTGACAACTTTATTACGAGGCAAGAGTGACATGAAAAACGGCGCCCGTGCTTCGTTCAAGCTGTTCTTGAAAACGGATATAAATTTATGTCAAACCCTTGACGTTAAGCACTGCAATAACGCCCGTTTCGAAATAACGGCGAGAGAAGGATTCTTTCGTTATTCTTTCTGACGTGGTCATTACAAAATATCGGGGAGAAAACTTGTGAAAAATCTAGGATAGTTTGCACTTGGTTAATAGCTCCTTTAATTGTGGATCGACATCTTGGTTATCGTAAACGTCGTTGATAATAGTATGACCAAAAAAAAACCGTCAAAATATATATATTTTTCATTTTAGAACTCTCTACCACGAGTTTTCATCTTACAAGTCTTTACAAATCGACGTCCAGTCCCGTTTTAAATCCATTTGTTGCGCCACTGGTTTCGAGTGCGTCTTAACCACATCGGTTACATTAGCCGGGACCCAGACATTTTTTGGGACCTTTCTTGAGCCAATGATCGTGATATTTTTGGAGGAAATCGGTATATAAATAAGGCATAACATCATTAAAGAATGTACAGGAAATCTGAAAAATATGAACACAGTCTGAAAATTCAGAATTTGAAATTGATGAAAGAAATATATTTTCCCTCCAGAATTAATATAATGCAAAAATTTACTGGTAATGCAACAATTAATGAAAACATTTCCTTAGCGAATGAAAACTCAAGTATCAATGAAAAATAATGCAGGAATGAACGAAATCATTGCGAGAATAATGAAGGGAATAATTGTAAGAGTAATGAAACAAAATCAAGGAATATTATGAATAATAGCGAAAATCGAAAATTGATGAAAGAAACAATTTATGAATTTATTAAAAAAATTCTCAGTTTACGAGACAAATAATTTCTGAATTTGGAAAGCGTACAGTAATTTTGGGAGGGGGGCGACCTCGTTTGTTTGTTCCTGGATCAGGCCCCAATAACCCACCTAGTTAACACTAGAAAGAAGGGCAAGCGTATGTTTGAGGCAGTTTTTGAAGCATTCTGTGCAAACGACCTCCCTTTCAATGTATGTCAGTGTTGAGGAAATTCGAGACTGCGGGATTTGTATTTCCTAAATTCCCTATTGGATTTCTGTGTTACATCGCCTATAAGTTTTGAATAGAATCGACGAGTGTGGTCTTGCTTTATTTTATTTCGCCGTAGGAAGCACCTGACGATGTTCTTTCCGAAGGATTTCAGTTAAACTTGTCGATTTAGAGATCAGTTTCCCAAACTTTTTATTCCGTCGTCCCCTTCTTCAAATTTTTTTTTTCTATCATCGGCCACCAATTCAGGTAAGAAGCCGTTCAAGTATTACGTCATCATCGATGGAGGGGGTTTCCGATTTGCTGACTTTTGATGACAAGGGGGAGGGAGGGGGCTTGGATAATGCTTACGTCATCAACCACCCTTTATGAAAATGAGTTGGGATTCAGAGGGGCAGAGATGATGACGAAATTTTGCTGACAAGGGAGGGGGGAGGGAGTGAGCGTTTTGCTGACTTTTGCTGACAAGGGGGGGGGGGGTCAAAAATGGCTAAAAATTTGCTTACGTAATACTTGAACGGCTCCTAAACACATAGAATCCTATGTTAAATCCGTATCTATCGGTCCATTGGGCCATTACATCGCCCACCAGGGGGAGATATTGCCCACTTTGGGAAACACTGATTTAGATTTTAAAAAAAGAAAATATTCACATAATTCTTGTAATGTGAGATGCAATGAGTTCCTCGTAAAAATTTTGGAATCCTGACCTACTTTTATACAAATACAAATACAGTCGAATCTCGTTATAATGAACTCCAAGAGACCGGAGAAATCACTTCGTTATAAAGGAATTCCAGTTTTTTTGCGTTGTTCCTACGCAAACTTATTTGGGGATTAGAAACGTGTTCGTTAAAACGAGATTTTCACTATATCGGTATTCGTTAAAACGGGATTCGACTGTACAACACCACAACCGGCAAAATGCCCAACGAGGTGGCTGTGGCCATAACAAATATGGATTTCCTATATTTAAAAATTATATCAACCCTAATAAAAAAGGTAGTAACAAAAACTAGAAACAGTATATTATATGCATGATAAAATATTATACAATGCCCATAAAATGTATTCATGGTTGTCTTATTCTAAGTATGGACAGAGCTTTTCGATTTACTCCAACATGTTTATCGTATTTCTTTTTAAAAGTGTCATCTCTTGATGACACCAAGCGTCTTTTTAAACGTTGACGAGGAAGTTTCACCCGATACGAGGACCCGGGTTCGAACCCCACCATCACCAAAGTGGTGGTCGGCTGAAGTTGGCTTTCCGTGGTTCCCAACTTTAAGGCGCAAATGCGAGTTGATCTACCCGTTAAATAGTCTCCAAAAGCATTACACAGAAATAAAATTCATGTCAAAGTTCACAACACGTGCACGCACATTTCGTTATGTATCAGTTCATCAGAAATTCCGTATAGGAATGTATACGAGGTGCATGTACGGTTCAGTAGTAGATTTTTCGCTACCGATTGACGGTATATTATTGAAATCTCGTATACCCTCGTATACGGCATCAAGTTGACGTTTAAGTGAAGGACAATTTTTTCATTGGTGGCTTCAATGTGGTTTGCGAGGACGTCATCCAGTACGTTACAACTGTTAGAACGATTGCACGCTGGAATAATTCACAGGGCTGGCGTCGCTCCTTTTATTCAATGTGACGCAGATTTGCATACGGCTTCTTCTTCTTCCCCAGGTTACATCTGCATGGATGGTGTTCTTCTTCTCCCAATAAATTTCAACAGGAATGCCGTTTTAATGTTTGTGGAGCGACCGTTTTGAAACGCGTTAGCGTGTTTGCGTTTCGTGCTAGAATATGCATTCTAGGATGATAATTGTTTGTATTGGTGTGTACCATCACCTCTCTTAAAGTTTTTCCCATCTTTTCTGAACCACCCTGTATATTGCAACTGTCTCAGTTAGTCATCATGCGAATAAATCCATAACGTTGATGTTCTTTTTTAGTTTGAAAAAAAAGGAAAAAAATGCTTTTTAATAAATTATAATGCATTTTTACACCTACTGCTTTACGCGTAAATACTTCATGATATGTCTTCACGACGTCACAGATCAGTGACATGTGATGATTTCTGGTAAAACAAGGTAACACCGACAGAACATGCGATACTATCAATCGATAGATTGAACGACTTTACTGTTGCTACGACATCGACGTGCCAAGTCAAATATTCAAACCAGACGTTCCTTTTTTTATTACTCGACCAAAGTAATTACATATTTGAAAAAAAAAAAATCTGTTGCGTTCATGAAGTCACGCCACTTACATCAAATAAGAGAAAAAGGAAACAAATCGTCCTACATATATACAGAGACAGGTGAAAAATGCGTGCTTTCTCATATGAAAAATAGAAAGTGTATTTCACTTCACAGGTGGATATCGAACTTGTTTGAGATATATTTTCTGTGTTCACCAAAAATCAATAAATTTTATTTTGAAATAAAGTAATAAAAATTGAAGGTGCTCTACAAAACTCCATGTAGAAAACTTTGCAAATTATTTCTGTGCATGCAGCACCCAATAATTCCTTAAAATCACCTAAACTCAAAACTCGATCATATCGGAACTTATATAGTGCAATCTAAATTTTAAATAAAATTAACTTTAGATTTAGCTTATTTTTTTGTTTTTTACTTTGCATTTTTTAATCGAAGAAAGATGCATTCCGAAGGAAAGTTATGATAACTAGTAGGTATTTTATTCCCGTTCTAGTAATTTTTTGAGTGCGCCCGTAGAAGTTAAAATCCAGAAATTATGAAATTCATCATTTCATCAATATAGAGACAAAACACACGTTTTTGTGATTGCCATCTATATCATAGTTTCCCTACCTTTTTTTGTCCCATCGCCGCCTTTGTCAGAAATATTTTTCTCCCATCACCCCCAACGCAATCTAACCCATAGAATCCTATGTTGCACCTGTAGCTTCTACCGCTCCCACTGGAACATTCCATCGCCCTCGTTGGGAATCTATATGATGCTTTTTATCATGTAGTCATGTGTCATTGTCACTGGATATCGTGCTGGACTCTTATCGTGAGAAATCCAGGTTCAAACCCCCAATGACGTCACTTGTTTTCGGCTGAAATTGGTTTCTGAGATTTTTCAATTTCAGGCGTGAATCCGAGCCGATCTCTCATTTGAAAAAAGTGTCTCCGCGTCGAGAGCAGGTAGTCCAATAATAATTCACTTACAAATACAAATACAAGGCCACAACAGGCAAAATGTCCAAAGAGGTGGCTAAGAAAAGGACGCCCATAACAAACCCATAACATGAACATTCAAGCATTTACAGCTTTTACTTCAGAATATGAAAGACGGGTGACAGCACCAGCAAGAACAAAAAACCAATACGATTCATAAAACAAGCACGATTCTGACAACATAAATATACTAGGGCAGTGTTTCTCAACCACATGGCCCTGCCATCAGCCAAACTGGGCCATGGGTAATTCACCGTTTAATTTTTCCTATTTATTTCCTATTAGTTGAGTGTATGACCAGGCAAGGTCACAATTAGATACTACGTCAGCCAGGGCAAGCACTGATTTCGGCATCCCGTGCAATATAGAAGGATTAGTTAAAGTAGGGATTTTTAAATTATGGGTCGCGACCCAAACGTGGGTGGCAGCAGGCTTCAGAGGTGGGTTGTATGAATCAACTTACAGCCTGGAATTTTGGATGCGTAACAACCAAAACTTGTTCTGTGGGTCCCCGAAATCGGCCATACAAATCCACTTACTGTCTGTTATGAATGCACTGGTTTCATTAATTTTAAAAAATAAAGAGTTCCATGGGTGATGAAGCTAATCTTGTTGTTAATTTTAGGTAGCGGCAGAAAAAGGTTAGGAACTAATGAGTAAAAGGGTTAATTCAGCGTCCCCGTCCGGTCCAGCGCCGGGGACACCAGACTCACCTGCTTCATCTAAGTTGCCTTGTGACGGGCCTTCCACTCACAAAATAAATGGAAAAAAAAAATTAACCGGACTTCTAAAGGTTGAGAACCACTGCACTTGGGCAACACATACACTCAGAACACACATCGCTTTCCGGAATGTACCAAGTCGTCCAAAATTCTGAAGAGCAATATGTAGGAGGTGGATGTACGGTTAAGTAGTAGTAGTAATCATGTTTGACTAGTAAAAAAGAAAAAGAATATTCCCCAAAAAAGCACTTCCGAATGTATACAGACTGATGTTACTATTTGGACATGAAGACATTTGGTGTGGATTTCGTTTCTTGCGAAACGGAATCCCCACCAAATGTGTTTTCCAAATTCTCTTCACATGAGACCATTTTCTAAGACTTGGTGCAATGTAAAGAAATGTTCCATTTAGAGCCTTGAAGAATACAACCCATTCCTCATAAAACACTTTGATATTCAAAATGTGAAAGCATATCTGCGAATTTGTCATTTATAACACAACATCTCCGCTGCTACAATTTGCAGCCTACGATTCCCTGTATAAATGAATACGGTCATTTTACGGCTTCTGAACTCGAATAACACACACACACATCGGCAATATTTCTTCTATTAAATTCTCATAAGTACAATTATATATCGTTTTCCATTCCCGAAGAAGCCTGGTAAAAAAAAAACTCTGAGTCATTTAATGCACCCTTTCTTAAGTAAGTTGTCATTATATAGACGATAGTTTTTCTTAGAAACCAATCAAGTCGTTGAGATTAATGGCAAAACAGAAAAATTGGAGGAAATGGAAATTGTTCTTTTCCTGTTGTGTCATCGCATTGCTTTTAATGGGGCTGGAAGTTAACTTGAGCTCCCAAATAGCTACATCGTTAGCGTGAGAACTATTTCTTCAAATATTACTCAGTACACACAAAATAAATTGCATTTCAAAGAAAAGAAATCATGATATGGATCCTTATATAAATTTTCAAATGTACATTCAGAAAAAAATTTAATCTTTATTGAACAGAAATATAATGGGTGGGTGAAAATTCAGTAGAAACTTGAAAAATGAGTAGAAAACGGAAAAAAACCGAAATAAAAAACAGTTTTGCAGTGATACCAGCTGTCACGGGAATTTTTTTTTAACACAAGGAAAAAAATAATTAAAAAAACAGCCGATAGGCAGCGCTGACGTACACAAGTGCAAGAAAAGATACGCAAATAACTAACAGAATGCCTCCAAATCGTTTATTGCAGCAGTATGTGGGGCACATTATCACAACCACATGGTATAACACATTGCAGGCGAGTCGTAAATCCTGCAACAGGTACATATATACGGTTTACAACGGTGAACTGATTGTGGATTAGAGTGATGTCATTCAGCATGTAATCGAGTACAGCGCAGACAAAGGAAGAGAAATAGAAAACAAGAGAAATAGTTTCTTGAAACGGAGAAGCTGGAGGAAAGAAAGGAGAAAAAAAGTTAAAAGATATATCTTCGATAGATATTGCCAAGAAGCGCAAGAGGCGATGAGTAGCCAACTGTTATCATTTTGAATGATTTTTTGAGGCTTTAATACATATAATAGATATATTAATTTAATAGACATATATTCCGCCTCTAATATATATTTTTCTTTTATGTGTTTCAGAGGTGAGATCAATGTACTTAATTTTTTGAGGACAACACCTAGGGTTTCTTTCCTTGCTAGTAAATTTTTCTGATAATTTTGCCACATTTCTTATGCTGAAATTAACGAATGAAAGCAATTTAATGCACGTTGCGAAAAAAAGTAATTCATTAAATTTTAGTAATCCTCTATGATTACCCCCCCCCCCCCCGTATAAATAATAACTTATTAAAACTATTATTTTTGTTTCACGAAAACGGATGTAAAATCAGTGCTGCCAGCATACTTAATTGAAAATTATTAAATATAAAATTTTTCTTGATTTGATTGTTATCTATAAACCAGGGGTTGTCTAAGATGCGCTCCGCGTCACCCTGGTTCTTCGCTTGTCAAGGGCGCCACGTGGCGATGGCCCAACAAAGGTTTTTTGTAGACATTTTTTGTTAAACTGATCCGGGGAGCCACGAATAAGCGTTGATAAGAATAAGAGGAAAGCGTTGATTAGAGTTAGGGCCACGAAGGAAAAAGTTTGAGAAATCCTGCCATAAACAGATAAAATGTGGCTTAGAAAAGTAGAAAAGTTTCTTCTTTGAATTTTAATTTTAATACTCTTTCTCAGTTTGGTGCGGTTTCATAAATCTCCGAACACGTGAAATTTAAGCAGCTCTCAAAAAATCAACTCTCTCTGCATAATAAAACATGAGAACAATACTTATATAGCTATATTCTGTACTGAAATGACACTAAAAGATGTGTTTTCTAAAATACTAATTAAAGAAACCGTAAGTAAAGAAATTGGTATATAATTGCATTTTGACTATGCGTTTGCTACGTATATTGAAATACACACGGAGGCCCAAAGAGTTATGGTTTTTTTTTTCTGAATGGGGATGAACTGTCGACGTTCAGCGAACCCAATCGTTCTACGCGAAAAGGACGTTATATTGGGAGGTCGTTATATATATCGAACGTTTGATAATAAAAAATTATCCTTAAGAGATTTTATATTTTTTCAAACGAAATCGAATTTATTCATTTTCAACGTACAGAGAGATTTAGATTAGTTTTTAAAACGTGTTTATCATCCGGAGGCTATGATGCCTGTACAGATGATTGAAAATTTGCATGATAATTAATGAATAAAATATATAAAACATGCGGCTTTAATAATGTGTGTGTTGTGTGTGTGAGAGAAAGAGAATTATACACATACACGCGTCTAAACATCGAATTTATTAATATCAAGGGTGAAGGTCAAACACAGTAATGGTAAACGAAAAACGCGCCATTCTTAGGGACAAAATAAAACAGGATAAACAAAATTCAGACGTTTTATTAGATTGAATAGGTCGTTATATTGGATGAATAACTAATATTCGACGAATAAGAAAAAAAAATTGGGATTTATCTTAGTGGCCGTTATAATTAATAATACTGTATATAATGTAATTTAATTATTTTGCTTTTCAGTTTGTTAACGACCCCTGAACCTCCTTTCAAACTTAAAACTAAATATTTCGGTTGATATTTCTCGTACAGCTATGAGACTTGTTTTGTTTTGCGTGAATCCAGCTATAAGAAATAAGAAAACGCGAAAAATTAAATTTTTCTATTTTTTTAAATTAATTTAAATTATTAGACTAAAATTTTTATATCCTAGAAACCAACAGAATATGCTCTATAAAAAAATAAATTTATGGCCAAAAAAAATTAAAACTATGTCATCGAAACCTAAAATATGCTTTTATAAAATAGGTTGACTATATTTCCTCGAGAAAAAAAAATACGGGAAATCATACGAAATTTCCATAATTTTCAGAAATGGTGCCAAAGATACATGAATTTGCCAACAGTTGCTACATATCGCCGAAAAATCGCCAGTCAAAAACGATTTCAAAGGAAAGTAAAAAGCCCAGCTATTCCTAAAATTGCCAATTGCGTTAAATGAAACTAGAGAGGGAGAGAGAGATAGAGAGAGAGAAAGAGAGAGAGAGAGAGAGAGAGATCTTAGAGGCAAAAAAACCCTCTCCATTGTTATGCTGAAATATGAAAATATGCCTTAAATTCTGAAGATCATGAAAACTACTCTAAAAGCACTGGAAATAATGATATATTCTTTATCATAAAAATAAAGTAACAATAACGAAATAATCAAAATATATAAACAATACGCAAAGTCATAAAAATCTTAGCCCTAGTAATTAGGTTACGTAAAATGTTTGCACAAAAAATTACATAATATGAAACATTTTTGTGTTTTGGAGGTTTCTGCCTACGCCCAACGTTTGGAGAGGAAAAAAAAGGCCTTTGTGAGGGCTTTCTGGACACACTGTTCATAAATAAATCGATCTCGATAAAATGAAACATTATTACATGACCCGACATGAATTTTCCAGAATTCGCAAAAAAAAGTGACTCATCACATACTGTGACTTCAGCACTCCCTCATTTCCCATGTGCAAAGCCCTTTTGTATCAATGCCATTCGTCTATACAGAAAATATCACAGACAACCTACATACGACATGATTGATTGCGGCGCGAAAAGACAAATGATACAGAAACGGGCACACAATACATTCATTCTGTGCACCCACATACCGAATGCAGGATATAAAAAAAAAAAAAGAAGATATATACGATTCCGAGCTGGATGACGGGTGGAGTCTATTAGTACAAAAAAATTGCCAAGGAATCATGTGGAATCGGAATGAAACGATACAAATTGGAGCCAAACCACCAAGAGCAGAGCGAATTATTCAGGGTCGACTCTGGGATGGGGCGGTCCCGACGGATGTGGGTTTGGGAAAATAAGGGTACTACACATACAATCTACCCCGGTATTCTCAAAAAAATTACAGCTGCTTGACTTCCTCGTACCTTTCTTCTCCCCGACTGGTATTCTCGAAAACCATATGCCTTGCAGGGAAAACATGATTCATCCAGTCCCGATCCATTATGAATTCAAGCACGTTTGTGTTGGGAACGGGTCAGAGTTTGCAATGCTTCGCGGGTAATTGCTAGATTAGATTCCCAAGAGTGACATTTCGAGTTAAACAATTCTCTGTTCTCCACACAATCAACTCTCTCGGAGCGGAGAATTTGTTGTTTTATAAATAGACAGTCCATCCCTCCCTTGCGTCTTTCCTCTTTATTCGACTTACATCCGAGTCGATTAAGTTCTCAAATGGTATTCATGGGTCATATTTATGCTGACGTGATGCTTGATGCAAAGACTTAGTAGCTCCATTAGCAGAGAGTGATGCCAACCTTCTCCCGGTTGTGTTTTAGCCGCTTCTTCAACATTATCTATTCCCCCTGAGGCTACTTTATAGTCTCTTCAAATTTTAAGTATGAATTATATAAAAGAGAGGAAATGGAATTCGATACCCGTGAGCTGCATTCAAAGATGTGGTTCAGGCATGAATATTTTAAAAAGCTTGACTCATCAGTGACGTGTGTTCGGTTTGATTGTGTTATTTCTGCCCGACTAGTATTAGGGATGAGAATTCGATGCTGAATTTGCTTTAGTGCTTTACAAGACCTTTGAAAATTGTAGAAATATAATTCTCGAGTGATAATATTTTCCGGTTATTATAGATAAACCACCAAATTTCGCTATTTTTACTTAGAATTCCCTTTATGATTTAAACGTAATTTATTTATTACGTTTATGTCAAAATCGAACAACAAGTCTTAACCTGCCTGGCCTTGCTATTTAAATTTTGATATTACATCAAAGAAATTCAATCACAACTGATATGGTATTATAAGTCATGTGGGCATCGAGCTAGACTCTCATCATGAGAATCCAGGTTCGAACCCCGTTGGCGACACATTGACGGTCGGCGGATGTTGGTTTTCTGCGGTTGTCCAACTTCGAGATGGGAATGCGAGATAATCTACTATTTGAAGAAGTCTCTCCGCAGAGAGCGTAGGCAGACCTTCAAACATAATACTTACAAAACATGGAAATTCAAAGTTTTTTCAATTCAAGCAACAATTCTTCATTCCTCATGCCGACAGCTCTCTTGGAGCGGCGAATTTGTTATTTTATAAATAGACAGTTCATCCCTCCTTTGTGTCTTTCTTCTTTATTCGACGTACATTCGAGTCGATTAAGTTCTCAAATGGTATTCATGGGTCATATTCATGCTGACGTGATGCCTGAAGACTTAGTAGCTCCATTAGCATTAGCGTGATGCCAACCTTCTCCCGGTTTTATTTTAACCGTTCTTCAACATTATCTATTCCCCCTGGAGCTGCTTTATAGACTCTTCAAATTTTAAGTATGAGTTATATAAAAGAGTGGAAATGGAATTCGATACCCGTGAGATGCTTTCAAAGATTTTTTTCAGTCATGAATATTCTAAAAAGTTTGACTCATCATTGACGTGTGTTCGGTTTGGTTGTGCCATTTCTGCTCGATATAGCATTAGTGATGATAATTTGATGCTACACATACTTTTTGCAAGGTCTTTGAAACTCGTGGAAATATAATTCTCATCCTCAGCCTGGTCTGGCTATTTAAATTTTTATATTACGTTAGAGACACTGATTACAGCTAGTGTGAAAGTCAAGGACGGACAAATCTATTGCCCCACAGGCCCTGTGCATATAAAAATTTTGATCAGGCACGTATTTTTTCGTTCACATTGCCCTATCGGCATATATATTTAAAAAAAAAAACTGAACATTTTGGTTTTTTTTGTATTCTTTCACTGCAACTCAGCTGTTGTGAAAAATGAAAAATTTCATTTTCAGCGACATAGCAAACTTGATCCTATTCATGGAATACGGGAAAAATAGTTATTTTTTGCGTAAATATTTAAAATATATATTTTTCCAAAAAAAATAATTATATATTATACACCCCTATTAAGCAGTATATTAAATGTTCAAAAGGGATAGAACTATGCTATTTCAGTTCTAAAAATTTTATAAAAAAATTATGTAGCATTTGTCTTTTTTTCATAGAAAAATATCGGAACAAACATCCATCATCAAACAATATAGGGCCCTTGCTGCCACCTGTCAAATAGAAATTAAACTATCTGTTATAATTTCTAAAGTAAGTTTAGTGTTGTTGGTTTCAAACCGCTGATGATTCTTTAATCGTTTTGATGCCCGGTCTAGCACGAAACTTTTTTTAGATTTGTCCAGTCTTGATTAGTGTGCGATTAGATCGGTTAATATTATATTTCTCGGACACCCTAATTATTACCTCGGATTATAACTTTGCTCTAAAAAGTGTGTTTTCATTAAAAACTATGTATGCAAGGTCCGAAAGACGACAAAGATGACAGGGCTGTCAAGTATGCACTCGGATAAATTTCCAAAATTAATATAAATTACAAATTTACTAGAAAAATCAATGTGAGCGATTCGGTAAAAATCCTGGCTGTGACGTAAAAAGTCTTACCAAAAGGGTGTGTGTGTGTGGAGGGGTGTTCTGTTTTTATGTGTGCGTGTCCTTTTATTCAAACGCATATGATACATTCTATTTATGTGGCGTGTCTAGAAATATTATCATTTTAAGCTAGGACTCTGATAGGAACTTAAAATTTAAACTAAAATACGCAGTCGTTTTTTAAATCGCTGGGTGATGGCTTATGCGTCTGTGTCGCCCACTCTGTATAGGTCCGGATCTCATCACAACAGTTGATCATAACTAATATAAGATTATGCAAAGATATAAACTGAGTGGACAAAAATAATTGTGTCCTGTTGCAGTGAAATCGGCTGAACACCATCAATTAACAGTAAATCGGTTTTGAAGCTATGCTAAAGCGCAGGGATGTACCGTTGGCTGTAGAGTCCTGAAGTGGGATATGATGCAGCTCTGATGTTAATCATTTTGCGTCTATCATGGGGCTCTCCAAAGGCTATTTTAAGTGTACGAAACGGAGTAATTGGTCAAATTACGCCCAGGTAGACGGTTGTTTCGGTGGATTTGTAAAGTGATCACCAATATATATGTATATGTGTGTGTACCAAACACGGTGAGCCCTCAAAATCATCCAAAATGTGTATTTATTATGATTTTTTCAATTCCTGTTCCAATACCCATTTCATTTTTTATTGACAATTCAATTCAGTGTTTTACCGCTGAATTATTTATTTATTTTTTGCAGAAGGTGAAAAGTGACGGGTCCTCAATCTCTTCAAGACAGCCTTGATCGTCACGCTGGATCGTTAAGCTGATTCGAATCAAAGCAAGTCACATTTCATAGAGGATGCCTCCAGGAGTTCCTGCCCGCGATATTCAGCGGGACGAAGATGGCACTATCAGCCTTCGTTGGCTGACGGCAATATCATGCTTCACATATATATAGGGGTTCCTATAATCTCACCACTCAGTGCACCTGATAGATAAATAAAAAATTTCATTGTTTTCTGTTTATTGTATGCCGAAATGTTCTTTGGAAAAAAAACATTAATTAATTAATTTGAGTGGTTATCTTCACTAGGACCATTTGAGTTTGGTACGTAATCTATAAGTGTATCTCAGGTCTTAACTTGAAAAATGAGTCATTAAAAAGCATTTAAAACCTTTAAAAAGTGAAGAGGTGTTATGTGTGTGTGAATATTTTTTTATAATGCAAAATAAAAATGATGTCATGGTAAAGTCATCAGATGAAAATCCATGTATTAATTTCCTGCTTAATTCTGACGAACAAACAATTTCTCTTAATTGACAGAATTTCTTCGTAATTTATTTTCATTGATGAAATTCTGATTAACAAAAAAAATTAATAAAATAATACAATTATTTTCTTTCGAATAACTCAATAAAAAAAGTCATTAACTTTTTTTTTTCCGCCTCAATTTTGATCAGATTAAATATACAATAAATATACCGAATATGCTGTCTTTGGTAATCTGTTCATTATTTTTCAGTAGGAAAAAAAAAAAACCAGCAAAAAACGCTAAAAAAAAATAATGCATAATACGATTATAATGGAAAAAGAAAAATTAATGGGAAACATAAAAGTGTGTAACGCGGAAAACATTTGAAAGTACAATTTCCTGCAGCAACAAGGAAAAATAATTATAAGCCAATTTCCTGGATCCGCAAAATCGAAAACTTGGCGTGTTTGAGGAATTATCAAAACTCTGAGACACAGAGACACCAAAAGGATGTTATAGCACCGGTTATAATTGGAATTCGCCAACTTCTGAGTGAGATTCGTCTCTCACAACTAATTAGATATGCTAATTGCGTTTATGTCCTTGTGCAGTGTCTTTCGATTCCTGTGGCAACGGGAAATAATTTGCCTTACCTCCCATCTTCCAGGAATTCTTACGCGACTTCTAGGAATTCGTTGACTTTATTAAAGATAATGTTTAAATTCACTGGCGTAAAACTTATAAGAGAGTGGTTAGGGAAATGTTTTAATTGAAATAAAGTAGCTACGCCAGTGTGTGGTCGTTATTGGGGTTCTTGCAGTAACGAGACCTTTTGTGAAGCAACTGCGGGAGAAAAATATGTTTATGATTTCGTCACCTAATTTTACAAGCGGAAATGGACTGTCGGAGTTTCTCGTGCTACAAAATTATATACTTGCTGGATTTACTTAGGTTTTTCGCCACACAGCAACAGTTCTCAACCGGGTGCCATGTACCTTCCCCCTTGTAGTTCTGAGATGTTGTAAAATATTGTAGTCCATATTTTCATAGTAGGCCACGGCTTTGGGTCCTGGCTCCCGAAGGAGTGGACACACAGAGGAATTAAAAAAATTCTGGTGCTTAAAATTCAGGTTTCCAGGGAATCGTGGTTTCGAACGTGTGACTACTTTCAGAATTCAGCAGAACTTCCCATAGACAGTGCCGTCATAACTCATGGGCTCGCCCGGGAGACTCATGGTAATATCTGGTCAAGATTTTTGACAGTAATCACGTAAATTGGTAATCAGGCATTTCTAGTCAGGGAGGGTGCCTCGAAAAAGTCACTTTTTCCGACTGACCCATAATGCTGTTAAGACGACCCGGAACATAAAAATAAAAAAATCTCGAAGCATGATTGGATTCAGGGTTACTCATGTCAACGGGAGAGGAGAATTACGTAATGAAATCTGGTACAGTACTGCGATTTTATTAAAAATTTTATTTGCGAATTTATTTTCGAAATTATTTCTCTCATTTTCACCGGTCAGCAAAAATTTCAACTCTTTCACGAGACCGCATGTATAAAAATGATTGATCAAGTTTTTATGTAGATATTAAAAAAGTCTTTAAATCTAACTTCAGTAGACATGTGCTACGTTTAACAGTGTAATTAGCCCAACGTTAAACATTCATATTAAATAACATTAATTATACTGAAATGTGATTGTAAATCCTGTGGGTTGGATGAAGAATATTAGCATCCTCTTAACGTTCCCTTGAAGTTTTTCCAAGATTGTTAGGAACCTTTAAATGCATTTCTTCATTATACAAGCAAAGACAGTGCTGCCAGAAGATTTTTCAATGATTTTCTCGATTCCTTTCGTATTTTGCATCCGATACGTACGTCTTCGACTGTGAGTAAATTAAAGCTCTTCTATTTCGTAAATTTTGCTAAGGAGAGTTATTTAAAATCCAGAAAGCAAATTTTTGCCAAAATAAAAAACATGAAATAAATAAGATGACATCCAATGATACACCTACAAACTCTCATGATAATTAAAACTTTCAGGCGGGATATGATTACCCAGATGTATCTTGACTGTAAAGAAATTCAAATTGTGATAATAGGAATTTCAAACAGAACGTATCCATCTGTAAATCGGAGTCCGGAATGAGAAAAGATTTAATTCTTTAACATTCCTGGAAATTAACCTCTGTAAATTTTATTTATTAAATTCGTAATTTGTAGCTTCGCATATGCGCAAAGAATTCTTTAAACGTTCATTACTGCAGCCAGTTTGAAGATAGAAATTCAGAATCACCTTTGCACATAATTATGTCATATTCCTTATATTTTTAAATTATGAATTTACTGGCAAATGTCCCAATTGAAGACAACAAATGTTTGTTGCAGAGCATGTGCGGCTGTGATTTTGCTAATTTGTCAAAATGTTTTGTTTGAATTTTTTTTTTTACCTTGGAGTTTGCAATCCTAATTTTTTCTTACCATAATTTCAATCATAAAGAAGGTAGTTACGTATTTGGGAAAAAACATATTAATTCAATACACATTTATTTTATGTGCGATTTTTTAAGGTTTCGCATATCTTCAATAAGATCCTGTATATAAGCAGTGCAATTCCAAATAGATTTTTCCGGCATTAAAACGCGTGTTTAACTAGAAAAAGTTATCAGCTTGAAAAAAAAATTGAGAATTTAAGAAGGTTAAAGAAAATTTATAAAATTTCATAAAAATCACAAAAACCAAAAAAAAAAAAAAACTCACCATGCGTCCGACTTCTTCCTCTTGCACTTAGACACACGTCGCACAAACAGAAGACATAAAAGGCGATAATAAAGATGCAAAATGTTCTCCTCGTTCCACTCATACGGATAATCCCTTGTATAAAAGTCATCATCTATATAAATGATTCTGTCACAATGACACCTTAAACGAACTGAAGCAACATCATGTTTTTATATTTAAATGATCCACTGAAAAGAAAAAAAAAATCAACGAAGTAGGTCCGCCGGAAAAATTCACGACATTTTAACGAAAGCAGGAAGCGAAACACGTCGTCGGAAAAATTTAAGAATTTAAGTTTTTAAAATTGAAAATACGGACTATTCAGAATGTCACGCGCGAGAAAAGTCCCCACGGCTCTTTTCCTTTTTAATGCAAATTCTTCGGAAATGAGTTCATAATTCAGTCTTTATGATGACCTTCATTAACCGGTATTTATATACAATTATCAACTTTCATTAATTTTCTAAACACTCGAAACTTAACAATCTGCCGAAGAAACACAAGCGATAGCTTTGAGTTTTCAAGAGACACACTTCTTGAGAGAGAGGTATCTCTAATGAAAATGTGGACGTGTGCGGGACACAAGGCAGATGCGAGAAATTCACGACCAACCCGCACCGGAGAAAGTTCGCGTGGACTCTGGATCAATTCTGTGCTGGCTTTTATATAAAAAGGGGCGCGCGCGCCCCTCGGCGTGTGTGTGTCAAGACCGCACACGCAACGCCACGACCCATGTACTGCACTTCTGTGTATGGGGTTTTCTGGATGGTTGAGCGTTCCTCGTGTCTGTCTGCCTGTCCGTCAACCCTCTAACTCTCTCTGTCTTGTTTTTTTTGTTATCGTTCACCGTTCGATCACCAGAGGGCTTATAATTTTTTTTTTCACTCTCTCTCTCTCTCTCTCTCTCTGTCTCTCATTCAATCTCTATCTAGCTAGCATAATGAACATTTACTTGTGACAGAACAGAAAATTAGTACGTTTAAAAATTTAAATTGGTTCAAAATTTGATTAAATGTATGGTCCTTTTTCTTCAGATTTCACTAGTTACTATTTATACAACCTATATACATACTATTTATATACTACTCACTAGACAATTTATACAACCAAATGAATTCTTTCTTGATTATGAGATATACTTTTAACAAAAAATTCGACTTTCGTAACTAATTTCATTTGTTATTGTGCCTTAAATAACTTAATAAAATTAATTTGGGTTTGTGAATCATTCCACATTTCTTTTTAATATTTCGTTTTCTCATTTTAAATGATCAAATGTTTTTAAAATGAAGAAATGCTTTCGTTAATTTTTTATGCTAATAAATTTATGACTATTCGAGAAATTCCCATGCCTGGAACATAAAATTGAGTCAAATTTGATCACAAAGATATGAGTCTTCCATCGTTTTCTCAGATATCTCAGATCTAGTTATTTTTATTATGGAATTTTCTTTGTAAAGAAATAAATTGTCTTCCTAATTTATAAATTAATTAAAAACATTGTTCCGACTTAGTCAAACAATTCCACTTGTTTCAATTCTTTAAATAACTTCAATGAAATTAATTTCAATTTGAAATATTCTTTATATTTTGTACTTTACTTCAATTTACTACCGAATGAATTGTGCCAGAAGTGTGCATGTGTATCTAATAGTTTGACTGCATTTCTAGTGTTTTGCGTGAATTTTCAGTGCCGTCATCTATTTTTGAAACTATAAGTGAAGTGAAATGACTGTATATTTCTCAGAGAGGTAAGAGGTAAGGTAAGCCTGATGCTTTCTGGGTCGAAAATACCTTGATTGGCTGTATTGAGCAAACGGTTTGGATCAGCATTTTAACTTCCGTGCATATTATTATTTCGCATTGATAACTTCCGGGTGTTGCGGGCAAAAATATCAAAACACCGTATATCTTACATTTCCCGTTTCTACATGAAAACATGAGCAGCGTTAATGCGAAATTAGAACGAAGGAAGTTGGTGACAGTTTTTGGCGATGTTTGATGCTAAGACGCAACGAAAATCTTATATAAATGAACCGATTGTGTTTTCGTTGAGTAATCTACCACGAGCAGGTGCCGTAGATCCAGAAATCGTTCTTTCGTACATGGACTACATAAAACTCAAGGATCCTAATTTCAAGTACGTGTACGGACTTATTAACTTAATTTTAGCTATTATATAGTAACACACGGATTGAAAAATACATTCTCTCTAGAAATTGAGACAATGTAAGGACAAAATCAACGTTTTTATCCATACGTGATGGGTTGAATTTGCCGATGACATATAGTGTTTGTTTTTCTGAAATAATTGTTTTTAGACATTTTTTTTTAGGAAATGCATTTAAGCAATTTTTTTTTTCTGTTGAAGCGAGTTATTTTAAAAATCGATGATTTTTAATCTTTGTATAGGGCTTCACTTAAAGGAAAGTGCTTGAAATCCGTCCCCTGTTATAAATTCACCCTCCCCCCCCCTTATTTGCATGAACAGAGCTACTACTACTACCTTGTGCGAAAGTGCCATGAAAGTCTACACAACCATTCAATTAACTACTTGCAGTGACGCAGTTGCTTTGTCTCATCATCGCTTTAATTTTTTCAAAAATAATTTTTGTGGCAGTGTTAAATTGCCTTTTGAAGAGAGTTTTATATTTACGTCTTGAGGGAAGTTTTTTTCATCAATTGGCGATTGATAATTTTACTTTACTACTTGATTATTACGTTGCATGGTCATTGTAGTCGTTTAGTCAGAAGCAGAATTTTCGCTATAGCTGGATACCTAAACCCATTTTCCCACTCTTGAGTATCGGAGGGAAACTCCATATACGAGGTTGTATCGTGCACCTCCAACGTATCACAGTTGCTACAAATATTGTAATAATAAAACTTCGTTGGGATCCCATTGGGTTATTCAGATGAACATTTCTCTAGAAAATACGATCCGATGGCAAATGTGTTTAGTTTTTTCCAATTAAAAAAAAAAAATTATTAGTCTCTTACAGAGAAAAAAAAAAACATTTTTATGACTGAAAAATAGGTGCTTAGGAAGCAAAACTTCCTATTTTGACTGCTTAACGCTTCTGAATTAGGTACGTCTAGAATTTCTGAACCATTTTTATCATAAGAAGGCAGTTGAAGCTCTTTATAAATATTTAAAGTTCACGATGTATTCAGAAAATGTTGTGGTTCATAATTAACCAGTTCGAGCGATGAGCCACTCTTCATTAGCTTTAGAAAAAGGGCAGTGAATGTTGGTAACCTTTTTAAGTTATCGACGAGATTCTGCGATATATTTTCTGATTCGTAAAAAAGAACCTAATGAAGTCGTTTCATCATATGTGATTTAGAAGATGCCCGAACAAGCGAAGATTTTTCAAGTTGTCTAATGAAGATATTTATTTTTGTAAATCGAATTTTTTAAAAATGATATTGGATTTCTTGTATCGATTTGCATGCGATCAACGTTTTGGAATTTGTATGTTAAATTGACCTAAACTCTTTAAAATATCCTTCAATGCCGCATCAGCTGTTCAACCCTTATTTATTTATCCTCAGCATTAATCTATCTCGGTGATTGCCTATCGATCGAATTTCATTTTCCGGATCAGTAATTCAATTATAATTACAAGGCGCATTCGATTTTGTATTCATAATGCCTTATGGAATTACGGTCGAACAATACAATTTGATAAAATTGGGGCATTGATTATAATCTTGAATACCATATTTTCTGGGTGTCTCTGAGGAGAAAGGTTTAAATTGATTTCTCAGACAAAATACGAAACATAGATCGGAGTCGCTTTGTAGTTAGGAGTGAATGAAATGAAGCGATTTTAATGCAACGGAAAATGGTGAAATGTTTTAATTAACGAAATTAATATTCACTTTTTTTAAAGTATTCTAATCGCAGTAAAGCTTTGTTTTAAATGACGGGATTCGATTTCAATACATGCAAACTTCAGCCAATTTTCTATAATTCCTAAACGTGAAAACTTTACCACGAAAAGGTACTGTATCAGTGTTATCGTTAAATTATGAAATCCGTTATTTCATATCATACCTAGTTATTTCATAAAATAACAGTCGGTTAAAGCGTAAAACTCGTTTGTATTCTATATTTTCCTACGAAATAACTAGTTAAATGACCCATATACGTTCCGTTAAAGTGTGTAAATACACATTTACCTTCCACCCCTACTGAATCTGATCAGTAATGAAATAACTAGATATTTTATCACTTTGACGATAACATATGCCAATTGATGCAAATATTTAATTTGTACAGCGAGCCCATAAATTCGTAAATAGTTTAAAAATTCATTTTAAAATAATGAAGGAATTGGTATATTTGAAAATGTGGTTTCTGATCAAGTTTTTCTTTTAGTACATGAAAAATTAGTTCAAATTTTTGTTGATGGTGCGTGCTGTGCGAAAGTTTCGATAGGAATGATAGGTTCAGGTCCTATCTTCTATGTCTGAAACGTCCGTAAAGTTGCAGCGGTTGATTCGTGACCAACTTCACCAATAGTGTTTTATCCACCAATGTCAACATCACAATGGAAACCATGTCAGCTCCAGTAACGGGAAAATTCAGGAATGTGAGCTGTTAAGTGTACATCCTGCATTTCATAGGACCCGGATTTACATATTTCTGGTAATTTTTTTTTTTTTATTAGTGTAGCACCACCTATCGACGAAAACTCGAACGGATTTTTCCCTGTACAAAAAACAACCCCTTCCCTCCTTTTCTTGAGAATTACTTTTCGCGAGCCATATATTCAAACATACCAATTAAATTTTTATGAATTTTTAAAGTATATGAATTTTTATGCGTCACCCTGTAAATCTATGCAATGGATATGTAAAAAGAACTAACTTTTAATATTTTCAATTCGTAGGGAAAGTGATGCCTTCGTCCATCTGGATAATTTACCGGAAGGAATTTTTCATGAAGACATAAAACGTTTCTTTGTTGGATTGGCGATTCCAGAGGGATCCATCAAAATCTACGGAAGAAACAATCCTAAAGCTTTTGTGGCTTTTTCGAGTCCCGGTACAGCCTCCGTGGCGATTCTCAGAAACTGCAGCAAGATCGGATTGAACCCGATCTCCGTGTCTTACATCACGCCCAATGGGCTGCGCATGAAACTTCTCCAAAACGCTCGTAGGTATCTGCGGTTCGACGAGTGCTTGGTTGCGAAAACCGATGCCGACTCGGCGAGACCTTTCAAGCGTCTACGTCCCACCCCCGTCGACGAAAAGTGTACGTTTCGCTCAAATTTTTTCTCTCACGACATGAAATCTGGACACGGGTGCTATTCAGCGATTCCCAATCGCGTAGTCGTATCGAGGCGCAGGAAGCCGCGCAGGAAAATTGCCAGGCGAATACGGCCAACTCGTCTACCAAGGACGAATCATTTCGGGTAACGTCCAAAATGCCTCCAACCGTTCGTGCTGTTCGTAAATTTGGTGGCTCTCCGAGTGAGCATCAGAAATTCAAAATGACTGATCCAACTTCGATCCTACGAAAATAGGAGAAATCTATAAGACTGACGCAATTCAAGATTGAATCGAAATTCATTTTAAATGTCATGCCCATCAAATATGGACATATAAATTCATACGAGTTTAAACTATCTGTACGCAGGTTGGCTTTTAAAATGTCATGCTTATATTAAAATTGGTTTTTATTTAAGTTGAAAAATGTCTTTTCGGTTATTTTTTTTCTATAATTTTATCAAATTTTGCTCGATCTACGAGTGAGTTGATTGTCTGATAAAACATTTTTAAGCAGACAATTTTTTACTTTGTTGAACGAAAACTTGCATAGGATGCCACAAATGTAAACTAAGTTTTATGAAAATTTATTTACGATCCTCTAATTTCCAATTAGAAAGTTTTTGATGTCTCCCCTGAGGCCAACAAAATTCAGTGTTTCCAACTGCGAAATTCGCCGAGATACTTGAATTCCAAGATCGTAGGAAAGATGAAAAAGTACGTCACAATAAATGAGAGGATAGAGAGGCGTCGTCCGTTATAGTTTATCATGTTCTTGCCCTTTTCTTGATTAGAATATCTTGGCGAATATATTGCATTTGGAAAGGATTCCTTTTGGCCTGAAGAGACTGGGCGACAGTATAGAAATTTAGATTCTTATTTTGTGACAGTGTTTTCACTCTCAAAACTGGTACCGGGTGGTTTTTAAATTAGAACCATACTTTCTACGAAGAATGGTTCCCGTGATAAAGGCCGAATTATAGGACTGGTGTTCTACAGGTAACCTTATAAAACACTATGTCGGTGCGTGTGAATTGTGCCACGATTATTATGAATATGCTTGATATCGATGGCCCAATTCAAAAGTTCAGGCGTGTAAGACTCCGCAGTTATTTTCGTGAAAACGTCAATCGTTTATAGCAAATTATAATTTTTAAAATATTTTTCCGGTTTCGGTGAGGCTTATTTCCGCCCCTGCTGCAGTATTGGGAATGTCAAGTGGTACCAATCAGCACCTCCTAGAGATAAGCCTCCGCACGGGTTGCTATAAACGTAATTCAGACTACCTAAGCAAGTTTGCCACATTTTGAAACGGCATCCTATTCAGTTTCTTATTTTGGCGTAGAATCTTCCTGATTGGCTCACAAATACCGCATAGTGATTGGATGTGGGCATAAAAATCAGATTCTGAGCCCGATCATTTCTTTTCAGCACAACGATACTTGGCACGAGCAGGAAATATTTTTCCCAGGATATTCAGAGGGAAAATTGACTCCTTGCTTATGTCACGAGCAGCATGCTGAGGCCTATTTCTAGGATATGCTGCCCAGACCCATTGGGCCAGCACCTCCTAGAGATAGGTCTCCGCACACTGCTTGGAACGTCAGTATCTCTAGGAGGTGCTGGCCCAATGGGTCTGGGCAGCATATCCTAGAAATAGGCCTCAGCATGCTGCTCGTGACATAAGCAAGGAGTCAATTTTCCCTCTGAATATCCTGGGAAAAATATTTCCTGCTCGTGCCAAGTATCGTTGTGCTGAAAAGAAATGATCGGGCTCGAATTGGCAATTTCTATGTCAATCCAATGACCCTGGTTGGCTCACAAACACTGCATGAAGATTCTACGCCAAAATAAGAAATGTAATGTGGTGGTTCAAAATGTGGAAAACTTGCTAGGTAGTTTTAATGACGTTACAGATGAACTTAGACCTTCATTGGTTGCCATCTCTAGGAGGTGTTGGTCTGGGTCGACCTCCATTTCACCGGCAACGAAAACCATAGCCATATTTGATTAAATGAAGTGTAATGATTGAAGATGTTAGAGCAACAGGCCTATAACGGTAAAATATTCAATCATTACGCTTCATTCATAGTTTAAAAAATTAATGGCAGATGACAGCACTACACATAAGCTTCACGTTAGGTGCACAACACGTGTATTCCAGCATTTACCAATTCCTTTGAAGCTCCGTAGAGGAATATGAACGAGGATCATACTGTATTATGTGGTTTAGTAATAGCCATAAAATTTTTAAAATATCCTAATTTTTTTTTTCATTCCTATCGATGTGTTATAAACATTCGTGTGCCCGATTTTTCTTATTTCGGTTCTACACACACACACAAAAAGCAGTGTTTTCGTTTCCCTCTGAAAATTAGTGTCCCTTTTGCCCATGCCATAAACTAGCCCTGCTCGGTACTCGTATAAAATCGGCGATACTTGTACGGTACTCGGTGACCTTTCTGAAATAAGATTTAAATTTAGGGGTCTTCACAACGTTTTACGCTCGAGGGCCACATAAAACATTTATCGCGTTCCGCGGGCCACTCATTAATGGTGTGGGGGGGTGCCACCCCCCCCCCCCCAAAGACGATCACAAACTAAATGTTTCAAAATATTTTAAAAAATTTAATCATTCAATTTTAAAAATTTTAATTTTGAATGATTTAAAAAAAAACTATTTGCTATATTAATACATTTGTTATTTGAAAATGCTTTACAAAGTTGGTAAATCTAAATTTTTCTCAGATTCCTTGTGCCTCCAATCAGTCTCAGTATGTCCCACACCTACATACGTTCAGATACGACAAATTAAAATGCGACTCGTACTATATATTTTATGACTCTATAATGTAGCTTTTCGTTTTAAAAAATTAAGCTGAATTAGGGTAAGACCAATTATTTTAGGTATTTTTTATATTGCATGAAACAATGAAAAAATAGATGATTTTTGTTTATCCATGTATATATTTAATTAATTACGTACCAAATCGAGTCTTTGGTTACTTACATTACGAATGCGAGTGGATGTTATTTCTAAATGAATGCGAAACTTGACATTGTGAAGCTTTAGTCAAGCAAACACAATGTTAGGTAAAATTTGTGGTGTTGCTATTCGTAAAGTATCCTCCAAATGCCCATCGGTCAGACGTGTTCTAGTTTTTGATTTCGTATTCTTCATTCAGTGGAAAGCCATCACCTTAGTATTTACGCATTTTTCGGTATCTGGCTTTATCAATGTGATTACCCCGCCTTCTGACCGGTCACAGGGAGAACCATCTGTAGTTATGGCAGATATATTGTCCAACTCCAATTCACATTTGGCGAATGTCTCCGTCAAACTTGAATATAAGTCGAACTTCGTGCGGTATCCGTAAGTGCAACGACACTAGCTAACTCCTCAACAATTTTGAAATTTTTGGCAATACCACGAATGAAAATGGGTGCTTGTGTTGCATCCGTCGATTCATCCATAGCTACTGAGTAAAAAAAAAATTCCTGATATTTGGATTTGAATGTCTTGAATGCATCTGCTGGCAGATCCTCCACGCGTCTTCCCTCCAATCCAGAATACTTCACACTATGCTTGGTATCTTAATGTCTCTTAATATTTTGTTCTTTGATCATGGCTATGCTCTCAATGCAAATGAGGCAAACTGCTTCAGCCTTGTGTTCGACGAAGAAATAAAGGGATGACCACTTTTTTCTTGAAAGAATCTCACTTTTTCTTCAACTTTACTTTTTTTTCGCTATCACGGTTCGCCACCATGCACTCATTTAAAGGCTTCTGATCAAAGGTTTCAAAGACCAAAAACACAAGTAAACTAACTGTACCAATATTGTACAAATCCTTCCAACCAATCAAGATGCATACATCCATCTGCTCCTTTCCCAACCATGCACCCGAGAAATAACAATATCATGGAAATTCCGTTCATTACTGCTTTCTCCCACTCAAGGAGAATGGGATGTACTCGAAGTTATTCATGGTGAAGTGTATGGTATGGTCTCTTTTGCGTTAAAGGCCTTATTAAGAACATAAATACTGGACACTGATCAGTTATAAGTCTATATGAAGCTGGGTGACTTTTTTTTTTGTCAAAATCTTCGTTTTACAATATTTTTGAATGATATTGCGTCAATCGATCGAAATGTTTTGGCGGTCCACCAAAATAGCGACGACGGGCCACGGGTTGAAGACCCTTAATTTAGATGATGCATGGTGACTTTTTTGTATTAGAAACTACACCCTTTACTATATAAAGGTTTAAGAATTGACTATTCGATAACGATAAGTGAAAGCACACTATATGTAATAAGTGAAAAGTGAATCTCACTTAAATATCCTATCAGTTATACGTTTCTCTTAGTTATATAAATCCGGGATTACACTATAAAAGTTTTATAAAAGTACTTTTATAAAACTTGAAAAATGTCACCGATAAGATAATTGGTTACATTCTAGAAAATGCAACCGTATTGGTAGCATTTCTCAAATTTTATAAAAGGACTTTTATGAAAGTTTTATACTGTAATCCCGGACTAAGACTATTTCCTGCATTCCCATTTTAAAAAAGATATAGGTAACTAATGCTATTTTTTTTTCACTTTTTTATATACACCTCTCTCACTTACGCATATTCTTTTCTTGTTCCCTTGCACCGACGCATAAATTAGAGATTACTTAGAGAACTCGATTTTTTCTTTTAGTGAAAATTCCCATGTCGTTAATTTTTAGAGAATGTAGAGTAAATGAACATCAAGAAATAGGAATATATTCCACGACAAAATACTTGATTGACTCGACGTAAAATAAAATTCAAGGCTTGAGAATGTCTAATAAGACTAAATACCTTTTTAACCACATATATTTGTTTTCTGACATTCATTTTACGCATATCATTCTGAAAAAAAATCGCAATTTCTTCCTTTTCTACGGAGAAAAAAATATGATTTAACATCGATGTAGAAAATTTCTCAACATTTCCAACTCGCTCAACTTAAAAACGGATTCGCTTCGGAGAGAATACTTCATACACATATTTTTTATAAAGATATCGCACCGAAACAAACAATCGTTCCGTATCCATAATATCATATTTTATCTGATATTACATAAAAAGAATCTTTTATTCACTTTTCTAAGAAGGAAATAAAAAAATGAATATTTTGGAATCGCATTCGATTACACAGTGTATGCAGTACGTATAAAAACTCCAATAGCAGTTGCCGATCCTATGATCCAGAAAAAAAGATATTACCGACGTGTACGTATCATTTCGTTCTGCGACATACTTTCCAAGAACAGGCAATACCGTAATAGAAAATAATAAAACAGCGGAGAGTGATATCTAGTTTCTACGAGAAAATGCAAATGAAATGAAGAATGTATTTTATATACATTTTGTATACATATGCAGCATCGTTTTGATACCGCCGTACACTAATACAAAGTAAAATGTTTACATCGAATTTTAGTCCTTTTCCCGGATTTATTTCCGGTATCAACCTTTATATGTATTTTGGAATATAAAGGCATATATACGGTTTTTTCATACCATGTATTTCGGTACTGATCAAGACGACGGAAAGGAAAAAAAACCCATAAATATTGATTATAAAAAGTTTCCTTCAAAAAAATAGAAACAATATATATATTTTTTTGCTATTTTCCCTTCAATGGAAAGAGCTCAAGCGAAGAAAAGATATGTTAAGAAATATCCTCGGTACTACGTTGTGAAAGTATAAAAGAAGAAGAAAAAAAAAACGAAATACTTATTTTGTTTGGACGAAAGAACGTTTTTTGTTCAATGGAAACAAATAGCATTTCGTGGAAAAACCCTGGGACATGCTCATGCACAAAAAATGAGCACGAACAAATAACCAAAAAAATATATACAGAGGAAAAAAAGAGAGAGAGAGAGAGCATCTCTCCGACTTATATTTCTTGCCTGGAAATTTCGTATTAAAAATTGAAATTTATGCGGTCCCGGATACGTATATAGGAATGGGGTAAAAAAATTCTGGGACACAGAAAGAGAAGCTCGAAAAGAACATGGGCGATGGCGAGCGAATCGTTCTCTGAAGTTAGTGTTTAAATATATCGGAGAGAGGAAGAGAGAGGGTCTCTCTCACGCTTTTTTTTTTTTCTTTTAAATATTTTGTAGCTATGTATTGGGAATTTGAATGAGGCGTACTTTTTACCAGAGACGCTTTACTGTTTATATATGCATATAGGTATTTATCTTGGGTTATCAAACTTACTATGGTATAGATAAGACCCCCCCGCCGTCGACTCAATAACATACTACCACGCTATGTTCAGTGTTCAACCACTGCGAGCCAGAGAGATATCTGTCAAGGTGAGCGGATACTATGTTCGGATGAACGAATTCGTGTTGTAGTAAAAGTATGTGATGTGATGTGTTGCAAAAATCAGGCTTTATATAGTGAATAATTTAAGAAGTTTTGTATCTTAAGGCTTCATATGGTATTTAGGCTACCGTAAATCAGTTTGTTATATTCGCTACAAGGACGTTTAACCACTTTTATGGAATCTTTACTCACTATACGAAAGACATTTTGTACTTGTATGTACCTGGACCATTCTTTTACCATACAAATGCAAAACAAAGCCACGGCAGCAAAATGCCCAACGAGGTGGATGAGAAAAAGATGTCCACAACAAATGCTATAATAACCTTATTTTCGCGCATAAGCCGGTATGCGTGGAAACAGCAAAAAAGATCAGGATCCTGGTAATATCCGTATTTTCCGGATGGAATATAGCTATACAATCACGTTGGGAAACTCGGATCACCGATTTCAGATAATAAACAGACTTCCGAAGGTTAAACACGCGAAGGCTTATATAACGTAATGGCACCACCTTAATCTTGCCCTTCTGGATTACCGGTACCTCGTGGTATTCAGATGGACAGTTCCTTTACGTGGAACCTTCAGCACCCAATACTGACAGATAATGTCTTAACAAGTGACGCTGCAACCATGGATGTAGCTGTTGTGGAGGTCGGTCGTGTAATACATAGCTTCCCAACATTTTTTGTCCCATCACCCCCTTCTTGAGAAATATTTTTCTCCCTTCGCCCACGTGGGAATCACTAGTCTATTCCATTTAGCTACTATACTGCTACTATAGTATTATACCGATTATGGAAACAAATCCATACTAGTCCAAAATATATTTCCTTAATCTCAAAATTGATAAATCTCATTAAAAAAAGATAAAAGCAATATACCTGAAGATTTTCACCATTTATGGTCTATACAGTTGTTCCTCGGTATTCGTAGGCGTTACGTTCGAGTGGGGGCTGCGAATACACATGACATAAACTTTTGCTTTCTTTAGACGTCTCGTTTATACCTGTTTTGTGCGGCAGGAGTAGAAGGGGCTCCCAATGTTTCTCGGCGATGTTTTCTGAAAGGATATCATAATGTCCGTCAGCCGTTTCTTCTTCATTTCAGTTAGTTTGTTATAGTGACTTTTTACACGGTCCCATCCCTCGACAGGGGCGATGGCTAAAATTAGCTAAATTTGATAAAGCCTTTACTGTGTTCGGATTGAAAGAAAGAGTAAGGTAACAAGGCTTCCTCTTACAATTTTTCTACAGGGGAAAAACGTACCATTGATGGGTCTATGCCATGGAAACAATCCATTGCCGATTTAAAAATAGGAAACTGAAACTTATAGATGTTGCTTATAATGGAACTTGTCGTCAACGTCTTAATCTTGAACTATCGTACCGTATCGCTTTGGTTTCACGTGCAGTCAGTTCAATTAATCACTCCTCTGTCGATTTCTGAATTGCTATTAATTAATTCTTCAATTTCCTTCTATGCCCACTTCATTTAACCCTCCTCCATCCACCGGCTTCGCTAATGAGACAATACCTTTCATAACCTTTTCGGCTGGCTTCGTAAAAATCGATGTGTCTTCGAGCACACATTGCGGTGAAAAGTTCTTCCAATAAGACATGTCCCTATATTTAAACATTCCACAGTTCTAGCAATGATGCTAATGGCATTGGTGAAATTCATCAATGATTTCAAGACGTTACTTACATTGCATCTTCGAATACCTGCACAATCATCATTGAGAGTGTTGTGTATAGCGAAACCATAAATATTCGCAAGCTGCTGAATGCTAGATGTGGGGTTACGAGGCATATAGAGGACTTAAGCAGTAACAAAAACTTCTGGATGGGTTTTTAAAACATTTATTTAACGCGTGCAATTTATATTTTGCTCCGATACGAGAATTAGCATTGAAACGGTGTTTCGCAGAAATCCAGGCAGAAGGCCGTGAATACGAAATCCGCGAATACCGAGGGCCGACTATATTTTGGAACGGAAAATTATATATTTAAAATTTAACCGCACTATGGTGAGATTTGAACTCGCAATTACAAAAGTTATTGAAAATCGGGAGTAACATATCTATCTTTACCCATCTCAAAGTCCACAGCAGTGCACGATCTATAAACACGATGTCTACCACTTTGTATGAAAGAAATTTAAAATGTAGATTCGCTCAAATAGCATAACATCCACTTCACAGATGTCGCATACGAATATAGCAAATCTTTCGCGATTCACTATAACAGTTGAAGCGATGGAACCTGAAAAGCCAAGTAAAGTAAACATTACGGTAAAATACAATTTTAACGTTAATGTAATTCAAATCCCAAAGTGTCTATAAAAAAGTTGTCGAGTAGATGGAGTTTCAAACAGTTCCTGAACTTCAACAGCCAAATTATTCATAAAATGAAAGTCACATCAAAAATACAGTCCTCTTATCCCCACAAAAAAAGAACGGATATTTTATCGAAAAACACCTCCAAGATATAGTTTTCCTATAGGAGATATATTTCGCGAAGAATATATGATTGTTTTCGCAAAATTTTAAGGATCAAATAGTAAAAGCAGAAATATTTTGGCTAAGAAATGATCACATTTTTTTGTTCCTTTTCCCTAGTAAAAGATCATTCAAATATTTGTGATTCCATAAAAAGGGGAGCCAAAATACAAAAAAAAATCAAAAGAATATCTTCTTACTAGCATTTTATTTCATTTTATTTTTCTTTTATAAAAGGAAAAATCATCTTTCTTCCTTTCGTATCTAACACCTTTCAGAACCAAAACCAACGTTATATATATAAAAATCCGTATAAAAGGGGGAAAAAAAATTAGTGTAAAAGAGAAGGAATGGTTGAACAACGATAGCTTACTTGGTAGTTTGCCAAAAGGTGTTTACTATAAGAGACAATAACAGCAAGGGGGAAAAAAAATAAATAAACGCTAAGAAATAAGAAGAAGAGGCTTTCCTTTGTCACTCAGTTTTCCCTCCGGTGGGTCTTGGATGGAAGTTTATGGTGACGTTGAATAAGGGAATGCTTTTTGGGCCCGATTCCAAGTTAAAAGCATTTTGTCAGTACAGAAAGACTGTACTGCTCCGTAGAATAGGAAACTTTGGGGATCGGGGTGGGGGGGGGGGGCCCTATGTTGTTTTGAAAGTTGCTTCCATATAATAGAAAAGTATCTTAAATCCTTTGAAACGCAGAACAAGACCCGTTTTACGTGATGCTACTCGGCTCATTTGTTCTTTAACGGCACGCGGGGTTTTTTTTGGGTCTTGGCTTCATGAATGTGAGGCGGGCGTCGTCCAAATACATTACTCGGGATTCGAGTTTCATGTACTGACTTCGATGGCATCATCTTCTCGAAGTTTCCTTCTTGGAACGACGCGCAGTCGTCGTTTTTATTTTACGAAATGTTTTCCCTCTATACGTCCCTGCATTCGTTTACTTCGGATTGGGATTCGGGCAATTTGGTTCTATCTGTTTTCTGCTTTTCTTTTGATATTCTCCGGAGATTTTAGAAATTGAATCCAGGTCTGTTGTTGGAAAATTTATGAGGCGCGTTTTCAATCACTAATGTTTCGGTCAAACATTGCGTTTTTTTTAAATCTTGATCTCCCTCAAAAGAATTAGAGGTAACGGGCACTAAAGCTTTAAAGGGTAGTAAGCTTTAAATGGAACGGATACTGATCCATAATTCAATTTACGGCAAAAACCATGGATCTGTGAATTCAGTTTTATGCGAGACATTGTTTTAATTTGTATACTGCATCGTGAAAATTTTATTTTTGAATTTTTTGTACACGATAAAGGCTCTATTGACTGATGTAAATTTCAGCTATTGCTCAGATTAAGAAGCAGAATAGAATCTTGTAGAGCATTGTTAAGCTCACAACCGTTCAATCAATAACCAATTATACTGAGGAATTAACATATCCAAGAAGCTGATGCCGTATGACCTTGTGGGGGGGGGGGGTCACATTGACTCCTGGCTTGATCCCAATATTCCCACATGTGGTCCCAGCCTCCCGCCATATCTCGTCCCTCTCGAATTCTTTTTGCGAGTCTATCTCCTTGGAATTGTGTACGTGATTCCTATGGACAGCTTCGGGGACCTCATCGCCAAAATTAGCACCTTCAATATGTCATGAATGTGTTTTGTTACCGAGTTTCATCTTAACCTTTCATATTCAACCTTACATCCCGATGATGAAAAATGCTTGTTTACGTATATCCTATCTCCCCTTCAAGTTTGTCCCATGAATTCTGAATCATCCTGTGTACGCACGCGCGCACACACACTACTACTACTACTACTAAATCGTACATGCACATCGTAAACATTCCTCTGGAGATTTTCTAACGAATTGGTGCATATGCGTGTTTGTTGCGATTGTGAAGCGTTGGGTGTGTGTTTGAGTATATCATTGTACCATGTGCGACCCGAACAAAGTTTGATATCAGAGGTTCTGAAATTGACGATTTCCAACAGTACTAGCCTCAGCAATTAGACCATTGTGAACGAATTGAATTAATTATCCAGCGTTGCGCAGAGCGTCGGTGCTAAATCACGCGTGTAATGATATCCGCATTATGGTACTTCGCACACACTACAAGATGTATGTAGGCTACCCTTGAAAATTTGCGAAAGGTAGTAAATTGCCCATAATGACGAAAGCCTATTATTGATCTCGGTTTAGAAATTCGTACAGAGTGTTTCAGATAGGACTCCTTAACGTTGAAGTGGCATAACTTGAAAATAGGGATAGAAAAATGAAACAAGTGTTACATTTTTTGACGGAGAGATCTAAGGTTTTGAACGCAACGTTTTGCAAAATTAATTAAAGTTCTAACCAATAGATGGCACCATATGTTTGTGACGCCATTTAAATTTTGCGATTTCTTTCTGTGTAGCCATTTGAAGGCCATTGTGCGCAGCAAAATTCCTCAAACGCTGTATCGGCTTAAAAATTTTATCCCTGAGGCACTGCGGGAAAATGGCTCAAAACTTCACTTTTGTAATATAATTGCTAGGCAAGGAGACCATTCGAATCCATTATAATGTAATTTGACTTATGCATGCAAAAAGACAACACCACCCATACTTTAAAGGGCATAGCACCAAGGCTGTGTCGCCATTTATAGGCCAAAGCAGTGACTAATTTCTTATACCGGCGCATTTGGATAAAATTCCAGACTTAATACTAAAACGAACTGCTTGTTACATCTTTCTATCTATCACTGCTAGTGCCCGAGTGGCATGGTGGTAAGATGCTCGTCTACCATCGTGAAGGTTGTTGTCAGGGTCCCGGGTTCGAATCCAAGGGAGGATATAGGTAAGATATTTTCCCTAACGAACTCGAGGTGACCACCGATAGACAGCGCCTTCACTTGCAACCCATCTCACTAATGGCAGTAAATTGCATTATAGCGATATGGTCAGAGTTGGTGCTTGGTGAGAGAAGAATGCCTATCACTGTTTCCAAGGTATGTTATTTAAAAATTCGGGGAGTCCTTTGTGAAACACCCTTTACAAAACTAATATTTAATTTCCATTAATAGAACACGATAGGAGAAAAAAAATTACACCAAGATGGTAGAAAAACATGGTTAAGATACCTTTTGAATTATAACATTTCATGCAAATTCAATGGATTAAAGAATTCACATTTTACGTTATTCAGTTCCCGATATGAGTTCTCAAAATTTCGAATAAAAATAACAAAAACGCTTTATATTAAAAACCCATAACTGAAATTATATTTCGTGGTGAAAATAAAAAAAAAAGTATTTAATTCTTGGTTAATTAATTCTGCTTTTTCTCTATATATATAAGTACATAATTTTTCCCCTCTCTTTTTTTTCCTTAACTAATACGAGTGCAACCGTGAATTTACGTTGAAGAACATTTTTTATTTTCGGTTCTTTTAATAGGAATTTTAATGAAAATTATTTAAAGGTAAAGACTTAATTTTTTGAATGTTTCAAATTGGATTTTTTTCCCCCTCGGCTCTTGCGTTAAGTGAGCGATAAAATTTTTTTTAGTTTCAAGTTCTAAAAATAACACGTTATGTCTTTAATTGGTAATTCGCCTTTATATATGAATGCTGAAATTAATTATAAATTGAAAAATTTGCAAAAATGCGTGACATTCAAATGATCTCATTCATGTAACGCAGGGTTGCACAAGCCCCCTGTTGGTTGGTCGGCTGAAGTTGATTTCCTGTGGTTCCCAGCTTCGAGGCGCAAATGCGAGCCGTTCTTCCCATTAAAAGAGTCTCGCCACATAGAGCGACAGATCTACAACGATAAATTATTCAATCATTACACTTCACTCATAATTAGAAGAACTGGTGGCAGATGGCAGCACTACACATAACAAACATTACACAAAAACAAACTTCACGTCATGTTTCACTACACGTACACACACACATTCCAACATGTGCCAATTCGTTAGAGGTTCCGCAGAGGAATATGGACGAGGTGCATGTGTGGTTTAGTAGTATTAGGGTTGCTAAAGCTTTTCAGTCCACGTGCCTGATATGCAGTATTTCTGCATAATCTGCAAAATGGTTCACAATTCCGAAGTTTTAAAATATGTCCGTTTTTCCGGAAAGATCGGCTTGAGTAGCGGATGCGAACCGATCTCCGCGTTAAGAAGTCTCGCCACAGAGAAGCAACAGGCCTGCAACGGTAAAATCTTCAACCATTACACTTCACTCATAGTTCGAAAAATATGTGGCAGATGGCAGCACTACAATTATTACACAGAAACATGTTTCACATTAGGTTCACAACACGGACGTGCACATTCAAGCATGTAACCAATTCGTCAGAAGTTCCACAGAGGAACGTGAACGAGTTGCATGTGTGGTTTCGTAGTTAGGTAGTAGTCGTAGTATTTCTGCAGATTACGGGCCAGAAACTTGTGCATATACATATATATATAGGATGACCATATATGCCCGTATTCTACAGGGCATTCTCGTAATTTCGGTAGCCCCAATTATGAAATGTCCTGTTTTTTATAGTTTTTAAAACTCGACTTTTGAATCATATTATGATAATTATAAAACCAATTATAATTAATTAGTCATAAATATACTCATCTCACATATTGTAAAATAAATATTTTTTTGACGAATACATTTTAACCCAAATTTTTTTGTTGGTGATACCTGCCCCATATCGATCCTGATTTCCTATATTTTTGTTCGAGGAAATATGACCAGCTTTCTTACTTTATACACAGATACATAGGATGAACATGTGGCCCGTATTTCCCGGGACATTCCCGATTTTTCCCGCAATTTCGGTCTTCATCTTGACGTATTTTTTACCGAAATGTCCAGTTGTTTTCTCGTACTTTCAGCGAAGCCTGCGTAAGTAAGTTGGGATTGTTTATACTAAAAAATCGAGGTTTAAAATTATTCCCCTAAATAACTAATTATATTATGATAACTATGATTATATAAATACTTACCTCACATATTTTCTGGGTTTAACGATTTATGTTCACAAACCGTGTACTGATGAGTTACTCTTGTTGATAAATTCGTATCTGGAAGAACATTTTCCCTCCTAAAATATTAGAAATATTGGGAGTTCGTTCGAAGATGCCAAAATTATGAACCAAAAATTCAACCTGTAGTAATAAAACCCCCGTAAATGGACCCCCCCCCAGATGCGGCTACCCCTCTTTTGCTTTTAAATAATGATTTACCATTGTATAACAAAAAAGTGCATTTTAGACCTCTGATTAAAGGTCACCCCTCTTTTACGTTTGAATTTTTTTGTCCCGTTTGTGTCTGTAAAAAAGAGATTTTACTTTATATCCATTGCAGAATTTTGAAGTAATAGTGCTTCGATTAGCAAGGGGCAATTCCAGGTTGCACAGAGAATTTTCTTAAAGAAGGTTGTTAATAAATGGAATAACTTACCCTCGGAGGTAGTTAACTCTAACACAATTGACACGTTCAAAAATAAATACGATTAGCATATTAGGATAAATCGAGAAGCTTTGGATACTTAGGTATGACAACCATAATTTTTTATGGACAGTGTATTTTATTTTTGTGTATCTGTTTTCCCGTAATAATTGCTCTTATTTTGGGTTTCTGTATTTTATGAAAGGATGACGTCACTCTCCGCTATCCATACGAAGGTTTTTAACAACCCGGCAAGTGGAAGGACGTGGGTTTGATTCCCCGCAAAGGCAGCTGAATTTTCTCTCTTTCCAAAAAAGCATCTTCGCAATAGCCTTCGTAATACAGCAAACGCACGTTAAAAAAAAACCCCCTCGAATTAGCGTATGTGAAAAAACCGATTTTATTTCTCGTTTGTTTCATGGTTTTAAATCGAAGCATTTTATCGAACATTTTTTGTTGGTAATTTGGCTTAGGCCCTACTACTGATTTGAGTGGGCCTAGTTTACTAAAAAAAAAAAACGACTGAATACTTACTGAATGAAATTATCACGGTTGCTATATCTGTGCACGTTAAAGTACAACCGAGTGGTTTTTCCATCATTGTTGTTTCCAACAAAGCTCCCAAAACAATTTGTGAAGGCGATACATTAGAGACAGCGGGATAGACCAATCATGAGCAGCGAGCACCGTTCCATCACTAAATTCAATGGCCAAAAAATCGAAACACGAAATGACTCTTTGAAAACTCCGGGGGCCGGAATTTATTACTGGAAATACACTCTAATCGCGCGCAGAAGTTGCGAGTTATAACGCGCTGTGAATTTCTAAGCAAAATGAAAACTCATTTCCGAATAAATTCGCAGCCATGATATTTATTCCAGGGCATGGAAAAATGAAATAGAAAAAAAATTGGAGTAAATTGGACTCACAGCGCTCTTGTTCTGAATAAATAGATAGATTTCCAATATAGCCTCATGAACTCTTCTTTTTTTTTTCTTCTTTACAACAAAAGAAACGTGGTTTTCCACGGAAGCACGTACGCAACTAACGGACTTGGTGAAAAGAAAATGACTGCAATTACAGTACGCCGGCCGGGGCAAAACACTACAATCGTCGTCCATCTATAAATATACATAACAGCGCACCTAACGAATTTCCAATGGCGAAAATTTTCTCCGCCTTCTCTCTCTTTTTTTTATTTCTTATATTATATATTTTTTAGATGAATCGTGCCATGAATTCGATAACCGATTCCGATGAGTTCAATCAGGGCTAGGAATATTTTGGAATCCTTTCGGGACTGTATTCCATATTACGGGATGATTCTGCCTATACGGTGGCGATTGTGGAAGCGCTGGATTTTCATACGTAGTTTGAGGCCCTTGTTATAGAAGCTAAAATTTCGAATCTGATTGATTGCAGTAAAAGAAGAATAGAAATAAAAGCTCTGAGTTCCAAGGATCTGCATAGAAAAATATTTATGGGTGAAATTATTTTTCGGATATGTTTCTTTTAAATGTTAAGCGAGAAGAATGTGCACCGATATTTATGCATGTTAATATGGAATAGTATGGAATTGCGTATTGCATGTAATGCCTATTTTGAATATGATTGCAGCTTGGGCTAAAATGGAGCATGACCTTCAATATTTACAAGGGTATGGGCGCTCATTTTAGTTCGAACAACAGACGTTTTTCTTACGAATTGAATGGTTTTACTACCGACTACCCCCAATGTAAATGCTTTCACCGATTTGGGAATTCTCATTCATGGGTGCCTTAGGTTTTCCGAAGCAGTGGTAAAAAAAAGTGAATAGAATGCTCAGTTTTATTCTTAAAAACGTCTCTTCGTGTTCTCCTAAAGTCAATCTTCTGCTTCTACAAGGCCAAGTTCGTCCTGGACTGGAGTAGGCCGTAAGGGTTGGAGGTCATACCTACAGAGGGAAATATACTTGGTTGAGGGGGTGCAGAGAAGAGCTACATGTGCTCTTGTTGGCACACAAGGCTTAAGCTATGAAGAATGGCTTGATTTCTTGAATATGTTTACGTTGGAAGAACGCAGGTGTGTGTTTGTGGGAGGATATGATCAAAGTGTTTAAAATTTTCAACGCGATGGATAGGAAGGACCATAAGTTATTAATATACCTTCAATCAACTGCTCTTTGACAAGGAAAAACCAGTATCATTCTGTAAGGGGTAGTTCCAGGTTTGTGGTGACGTATGGAGTTTTTCTCTAATATTGTTGATAATAAACGTAATAGCTTATTTCCGGGAATCGTAACTTCTAAACACAATTGGTACGCTTCAAAAGAAATACGATAAATCGAGAAGCTATCCATACTTATATAATACAACCATAATCTTTTTTATGGGCAGTGTATTGCATAGTATTAATTATTCATTTGTTTTTTTTTCGTGGTGCATGCTCTTATAATGGGTTTCTGTATTTTAGTTATATTTGGCATCCATATTTTATGGGAATCTTTTTTTTTTAGCCACCTCGCTGGAAAAATTGCCTATATATTTATATATTTTGTACGGAGTACAAAAGTCATTGATTAATTGACTAATGATAGTGCAGTGATGAATCTACACCGCATCATATTAAAAAAAAACACTTACTCCGATGAGCTAGATCTAACGAGCCATTATGACCCCCCTTCTCTCCCCCCCCCCGCCTACAACAACCTACTTTCCCGAAGGCAGTAAAATCGCTGCATACATATATGTTACCGCAAAAAAGCCATAAATTCAACCGATGATTATGCATAATCAGCAATTGACTGGGGAAGTTTGATAATATCACTGTGTTTATCATTACTACAAGCGATCATGCATAACTCTCAAATGAAGTCGGTCTATAGATACCGAAAATTATATAGGAATATTATCGCTTTGGTGCTCGTAAATTTTAATGTTTGCAATGCAAGTATTTCGCTTGAACATTTAGTCGAGCCCAAACAGTATTGGGACCATAATTCCATTTGCAATTTGGGAGGATAAAGTAGGCATCCACAAAAACATTAAATATTTACAGAAATTAAATATTTACAAAAATGTACACAAATTTTGTGTAAATAGTTTTTTATAAGTATTTTTGTGAATATATTTAAATATCATACTCGTGCAAAGTCTGAGATAAAAGTATGAAAAATTCAAACTAGGGGGAGAAATAATTTTAAAAATAATTCGATTCGGTAAATAAATTACTTTTTAGAAATAATTCAGAGTTGAAAAAAATTCAAAAAATAATTTTGAACTAAAAAAAGATTTCAAACATATTTCAGAATTAAATAAAAATATTAAAAAAAATAATTAGGACAAAGAAAGCTAATTTAAGAATTTATGAAATTTTAAAAATTATAGCGAAAATTTGGAATTAATAAAAAAATAATAATTTCGTAATTGGTGAAAGTTTATATCTAAGGAAAGAAGTAATTTCAGAATACTGTAAATGAAAATTCAAAATTAATAAAATTCTTGGATAATTTTGGTCTTCGTTTGACGCCACTAACTATGCATGCCTTAAGGCCTGTTTCTAGTGAACCGGATATGCTCAAATATGTTTGATGAAAATAAACTTCAGCTGCTCTTAGAGAATAATTGAGAACTGGAGTTTCTCTTAAAAATTTCTTGAAAACGTGCCATAAAATATCCAATTAGAAAATTTAATATTTAGTATGGACAAACTTAACGCGAATAGCCAAACACTCACATTTCGAGTTGTTTGGCTTTCTTCAGATTCGACCAGACGTGAAATATGGAATTACTAGCTGCTACCCACCGTTTCGCTCGAGTGGATTTGGTAATCTGAAAATTGTTCGACTATGATTCCTTCCAATGACATTTCAATCCCAAATGACCCCCCTCTTCCCTTGGGGGGTTGCATTTCTAGAAATCCCGTCTTTGCGAGTCTCTTATATTACAAAATATAATCTGAAAGAATTTCATATTTATAGCTTCCAGCTCTTTGGGCTCAGCGATTATTGCCCCATATAACTTTTAATTCCCCCCCCCCCCACCCTTACAGCATGAATTTCGAAAACTCCCTCGTCAGTCAGTTCTTAACATTAAAAACTACCGACCGAATTTCATATCGGCTCAGTGATGATTGCCTCATATCAATTTCGAGCTCTCTCATGACCATTTTAGGTGCCGAATTTTGAAAAATATGCTCTTTAGTGAGTCTAAAACACCTTGCGTAATCACGTCAGTGTAGCTTTATTTCAAGACAAATACAACTACTGACCAAATTTCGTAAATATAGCTCCAGCCATTTTGGCTCGGCGATGATGAATCAGTCAGTCAGGACATGTTACTATAGTCCGTTTCAGGTTAACTTTGCAGTGAAGGGGAAGCTACGAGGGAACCGCATCACTCGTTGCTATGGGAACGAAAGCCTCTTAACCAATGTATCGATGCGCGGCCTCGGTAAGGTATGGCCGATTCTCGCCAATCTCACTGATAAAAATCTTTTTTTACGTGTAACGTAATTGCACAGTTAAATTAGTAATAATTATAGAATTAAAAGAAAACCACTGCCGATACTTTCAGAAATTAAAGTGAGGTTTTTGAAATCATTTGTTTTGTTTTTTGATTAGAAAGTGTTTTAAAATTTAGAAAAAAATAATTATCTTCTATCAGCGTGTCACTTACTCTTCATTGATATGCCGTAAGTAACATTAAAAATTTCAAAAAAGTCATATATTTTTCTGCAATATTTCCCTTCCCTCAGCTGAAATTTATTTCCAAAAAAAAATCTAAACAATATTATGAAAGCAACGTGTAATTTTAAAATATTGTATATTAACCATGGCTCTCAAAAACTTGGGGATTTTTAATTTTTTCTTCAATTTATATGGAAAAAATTAATGTTAAATAAATTAAGAAGAAGCAGGTTAACTCTGTTTTCACGTGTAAATGCAGGAATAGCACCAAATAATAATAATGATACGGAAAAGTTTAGAATTTTTTTACTCACTTTTCTTGCCGAAATTTCCGTCACTCGACCTCCCACTTCCCCGAACGGTATACGTCGATGCCACTTGTTTTCCCGACAGCTTTAGTCTTTTGTTACGGTTGATGTGCTGCTCATGGTTATTACGGATTATTCTTATGGAGAATATTTACAGAATATTTATTATGGAGAATATATACAACGAATATTCAAAAACCAAAAATATAGTATTCAGGAATGGAAGAGCAGAGAACTTTAGCGTGGCTATCTCTGGTGAAAATTAAGACACAACTGTCACATAACAGATGAAAGCCCAAACCAATGTGGACCCCCCCCCCACTCATTTATTGTATCTGAAGAGACGCTAAAGGCAAGGGGCATGAGGAGAAACAGGTGGGTGGAAGATGGCGTCCGTTCGTGTGAGTGGAAGTCGCGACTCTGTCAACACTCTCCGTGATCGGAAACTAAAACTATCCCATAAACATGGCAAAAAATAAATAATTAAAAAAAGGAGGACCTATAACCAAAACTTCTGCACCCATAGAGGGCCTCTCACAAGTCACAATAGTATCGGCACTCTCGTGGAAGAGAAACACTTCTTGTAATCTATGAGTTAATATCTGAACTCACTGAAGCCTATTTTTAGGAGAAAATAAAACTGATTGAATATTCGTTTTTATGTAAGCCTACAACTGCATGTGAAACTGAATGAAAAATTGTATCGTTATGGAAAATTCAACCAAATAACGAAAAAAAAAATGTATATATACAGTATATAATTGTGTAACGAAAAAAAACACGACAGTGATATTGGCGGGGGAAATTTCTAGGATATTGCGCCAGAGTGTCGTTGCGTTGCTATGGATTTTTAATAATGGTAACCAATATTTTTTATAATTTAAAAATTTTAAACAAGTAAACATCGGTTCAAAACGATTTTTTTTCAGTATTTTTTTCAAAATCATAGAAAAAATTGAAATATTCTGTATAAAGGTTCATCATAAACCTCCGATATATGAGAACTATATTTTGCGGCGAAGGAATACACTCTCTACCTTTCTCTTCACTGCAAAGTTAACCTGAAACAGACTATATATGCATATACATTGCATATAGGAAAACTACTAATCGTTATAGCTCTTGCTTTGTTACCGTTTGTTCTCGTCTAATGATAAAACTTGATTTAGATCATTTGTGTGATTACACCGGTTGAAAGAGCGTGGAAAACACTGAAGGATTTTTTTGATTAACTGTCGTGGGTCTCACTTGAGTTCAATGATAACCTGTCGCGGACCGAAGTGAAATAAAATGGTTCGCATTTCCGGAATTTCCAAATATGTCCGTTTTTCCCCCTTGTTTTATCTGAAAGTGAGAAATAGAAACAAAGAACAACTTCGAAAAAATAAATTATTAAAATTATCGTTAGTTCAGTGGAAACTCAACTATATAAATCGAATATCAGCATATAACTCCAATCAACTACTTCTGGCTCGAACTAATATTGCTTAATTTCCGAGTGAAACCAAATGAATCAGCCCGCATGCGTGCATGTAAAACAGCAATGATAAAACTCTCAGCGTCCCCCCTCCCCCCGATGTAGGGCCGTGACAATAACTTACTGTCGAGGAAGCGAAGTTTTCAGAGACTGCTATATTCAACAAAAATATATTTAAGTTGGCAACGGTTCATGCGGGTTCATTTGCAACGATGTGGGTCACAGCCGCAGATAAGTATCTCTAAATCATTCCAGGCTCATGTGTTCATGTAGACGTGGGAACTTAGTTTTCACATCGTCAAACACATGCAATCGGAAAGAAAAAATTGACTATTCAATCTGAAAAGAAAATAGTCATTAATTTAATCAATGAATGAAATATTCAGTCTTGTTCTCAATGTAAGTAAAAAATCTAAAAAATTCATATATCTCTTATATATGTTAGAGAATGCCAAACATGACTTACAAAGTTTTGAGATAAATTTCCCATACAACATTGAATCACAGGGGGTAATTAATTTGAGCAGTTTAAAATTTTATTATAGGTTCATTATATATATGGCATATGATCACACGATTTTACGACTAGGTAGAAAAAAAAAGTCTGCATTTTTTGCTGGCAATGAATTTTTAAGGAGAGCCGCAGTATATTTCCATTATACATTAACGACTCTACACTTGAAATTCTGATTGGGTGGTGCCAAATATTTTTGACTACTATTATGAAAGCGGGAATCTGCTACTTTTATCGATTAAAATTATATTTATATTACATCTATACAAAAAAAAACCAACATTTTTCAACGTCGAAAATCACTGCTTAGCTTCCGTGGTTGTCATCGACACACGTGTTGCAAATCGTGAAAAAAAAATCATATTTTTCTTTAATCCTTTAAGAGGATTTGACGAGATATCTCGCTTTATTAAAAACCTCTTATTTTAGAATTGGCAAGCCCAGATATTTTGTGATGTTGATTTCCCAATGAAACAATTTCATCCTCATACCATATAGTTTGCATCTGCTGGATCTAAAGAAAGACTTCTTCATTAAAAAATATACGACATTTTGAAGGGAAGTTTATTGATTTCCGCGGCACCCTACCTAAAGGGATGAACAATAATTGTAATTTGTAACACAGATTGCGGGATTAATTACTGTGGGCACTACTTTCTGAGCGGCTTGAAGAGCTATAATAACCTGTGTAACCAACCAACACTTTTTTTCTTCTCCACGTTCCAATTACCAAAGCTCCCTATTTGACGCTTGACCATCGAGCTTGAACAAATTATAGAAATGCACGATATGGAGATATATTCAGTCTCAGTTACGCATCTAAAAAGTGGAAGTCCTTCAAGAAAAAAAATTTCCCTATAATATATTTAACACTTTAATTTTTTCATACCTAATTTCATTTTAATCCATTCAAATATTAGTAATTCAATGCCGCAGAGAGCAGACACACCGCAGACCTTTAACACGATACTTACAAAAGACGACGACAATTTAAGAATTTGAATTTTTCACTTGAATGTATGTAAGACAGGTGGCAAAGCCAGTATAACACGAAAAAAACATGTTTTCCTTACCGATCCTGAGGTGATCACAGATAGATGGCGCCTTCATTTCCAACAAAAATCGATCAGAAATTTCTGCATGGCAATATGACGAGAGGTTGTGTGCGGTGAAGCAGTAGGAGCAGTATAACGCGAAACAAGCATGAATAAATTAGGACCAAGTTAGGACTATGAACGTTTAAGTGGTAGTAGTAGTAGTAGTAGTATAATTATATGGATTAATAAAATTTATAAATTAATTTGATGACCTAAAATTTTCTAGGGAGTCACACTAGAACAAATTGGACCACAGCTAACAGCATTAATGGAGGGAGGATCAGTGAGGATCGGTCACACAAGCACATATTACGTATACGAGTGTATACGCGTACTCCTTTTCAAGGGTAGCCCTACTAAATTACCTCAATGACGACTACGAAATTTCATAATTTATTCCTCGGAAAAAAAATTGCGCAACAATATCTAAAAATATCCAAATTTAGTGAAAATACGCGTCTGATTCGTCTCGGGATAAAGAAATTCGCAATGTCCAATGTGGCCATGAAGACTTTATCGCATTCATTTCTCCTTCACAGTGAGCGTTCAAAATATACTTTTATTTAGTTTTTCCGCGTTCATCAAATAAGAAACAGTCATCGCAATGCACAGACACTGTGTACTAAGAGAACAAAAATAAATGGAAGCGATAGAAGAGGCGTTACGCCCCGAAAAAAAAAACCCGAAGGTAGCCCTAATTCGATGATATTAAAGAATCGAGTCCATCGAAACGTACAGTAAAGGTCGTAAATTCCATTTATTTAAGTGGTCGCGCACAGAATAGACTGAAAAAAGGCGGAAGGAGGAAAGAGGAAACACTTTTGTGTGTGTGTGTTTTTAGAATAAGTGTGAGTGTGTGTTTCTTTTATGTTATTACCAATGGTGGAAAATTGGCTTTGACCACACAAAACTGTTATAATATGTTTTCGTATATAAGTCATCCGTTGGGCGAAACTAAACGACCACGCCTCGGTCAATAAATGACAGTGAAAAAAAATGGTATAAAATACATAATACATTTTACGGAAAGAAAATACATGGGTATTGAGATCAGGGAAATTACATAGCTGTTGGCTTTGAGAGTATAAAATGTGTGGAAACCCTTTTCGTTTGGCATATTTCCGAATCGCTTTGGATAGTACAAACACGGGGGTGATTTATACAGACTTAACAGTGAGGATCGGAATCACCTGAATTAAGTACGATTCAGGAATCTATCAAGAAATCAATATTTAAAAGTCCCGCTTTTTCATGGCATTTCGTTCATTATTCAGTGATTACTATTTTTACCACGTGGAACAAGTTTAATAGATGCACGCAATTATCATAATGAGTCCATGTGATTGAATCTATTTCAATAAAATAGGAGCCTCAATTTGTATTTGTGCAATGCTCAATGCAGTCTTTGATATGAAGATGTATCAAATACTAGATAGTTTACGTGAAACTGACCTTGATTATAATACGGTAGGTTCTACCAATGTCTTCATCCTGAACGTTACTTAACGAGGTTTTCATAATGAATACAGCAGAGCAGACATAGAAAAAATATTAGACCCACTCTCTGGTGTATACCAGATGAATTATTTACGAGAATTAGCGCTAATGTATATACAAGAGCAGTAACATGATCAAATGGAATAGTATTTTCCCGTAGATGCTTTGAGAGCATCGCTTCCAGAAAACGACACTCCCGCACAGTATTTACGAATGCACCACACCCTGGTTTATAGCCAGGTTATTCAAGCACTTTGTTTAATATACATCACGGAATATTAATTTACAATTACGACGAAGGAAAAAACACGGTGGGAAGGCATAAAATGATTGTCATTTATCATAGCAACCTTATATAATTCGATAAATTCTAGAAACGTCTCTTGCTGTAGAAATCTACGAATGGTGATTAAAATTCTGTGAGAGTTAGTTTTTATTGTGTTTGCCGTCTCCAGTACTGATTGGACAAAGTTTGCTTTTAAACTTTGTCCAATTGTGCGAAATGTTTTCTCCAACAAAAGAAATTATAGACATGCACGCATTAACATAATAACAAAAGTGATATCCCATTTCATACCCTTTGTGAGATGGTGCTATTTCACCCTCCGAATCGAACCTGGGAGTTCTGGCGGTAGCCTTCGTTGTGATAAACGGACTTCTTACCACTGCGCCAATCGTGCAGCGAGAATGTATTGTCTTGTCCTTTCCTCATCTTTTCTGTGAGATAGTACTGCTTCATCCTTCCTCCTTCCACCATAGGCGGTGATAGACTTCGAAGTCTGGGGGCCATGATCATTATTGCTGGAGGGCACGATGATGATGTTAGTTAATATATACATATATACATTAGATCAGTCGACTCCACACCTTTGACGCTGGGGGGGGGGGCGTGCATTGCCCCCCACGCCCTCCCTCCTCCCGTATCTCCGCCCATGCCTTCCATCCTCTCTAAGCGTTATTAGTTTTCATCCCCTCTGCGAGATAGTACCGTTTCATCCACTTCTGTGAGATAGTAACGCTTCATCCTTTTTTTTTCATCCTCTCTACGAGATGCTACCGTTTCATCGAGATAGAAACGTTTCATTCTTTCTGGTTTCATCCTCTCTGTGAGATAGTACCGTCTCATCATTTCTTTTTTCATCCTCTCAGCGAGATAGTACCGTCTCATCATTTCTTTTTTCATCCTCTCAGCGAGATAGTATCGTCTCACCCTTTCCCGTTTCATCTGCTCAGGGAGATAGTACCGTTTCCATCCTCAAATGATAAATATCAGTTCTTTTACATCTATTCCACCTCGCCCCCTCTATATCTTGGCATCCAGCTACTATATGGGCCAACAGTTCATCCAACTTTATCGCCCCACATTCTGTAGATGGGGCTCGCATAAGCTGAGATCTTCGGTGATATCACAGGCCATTTTTCACGCCCCCCCCCCCAATAAGAACGTTTTAGTCTAATAGTAAAAAAGGGATTCATCTCTGGTTCCCAGTCTAGAGCTCTGCTCTCCTTCCCCAGTTCTTGATGTTCTTTGCTGTTTTCCAAATTTAGAGCACCAGAAGATCAGCGCCAGTGAATAATTCATTTATTGCAATCATGAAATTCATGTAATGAAAAGGTAACATGTGATGAGATGTGACATGTGAAAATTTATATTTATAGCCATAAATTATAATAATTTAATTTATAAATGACGAAAATGATCTTCATGAATGATTTCAGTTAATATTACAAATTCAAGTAATCTGCTTGCAAAATACGGGAAAAAAACGGGACAGTCAAAAAAAGGTCAGAATGATGAAAATTACAGGAAAGTACTGAAATGTTCCGTGTAAAATGCGTATCATATGGCCATCCTATGCATACTTATTATACTATGTGATAAAGTATTTTTTATAGATCTTTCTATTATAAAAAAAAACTTTCTTGATCATCCTATTCGAAATAATGAAAACATTTCATCAAGAAATATTGTTTTTACGCTTCTCTTCAACGGTAAAATGGGAAAAAAACCTTTCATTTTCCAAGAGAGGTTTTCTCTTTTTTTGTTTCAGTTAAGTTTGCGACTGTTTACACTTAACCAGTTTTAGGTAGTCTTTTAAAAAGGAGGTTTCTATGCAAAATCCCAATCCTGTTTTCCTTTCCTTAGAAAATCCGATAATGAGAGTCTACGGCAACGTGAGAAAGTTTTCGGGAAACGCTTCACGGAAGAAGCTTTCCAAAGTGAGGGGAGGGTGCGAGAAATTCTTGAAAAGTTTATTGACAAAGTTAGCGGATGGCTTAAAATTTTCTGTTTTAACTACACTTTTCCGAGAGAAAAAGCCCCCCCAGAAAGTGTTTTAAAACACCACCTCCCGTGTCTGCACTATATGAAGTGCTTCCAACTCACTTATTTAACACCTTCATCTAATATATCCTGGGTTAAAAATTCCAGGAATAAAAAAAAAAAATTATTGTAAATTTTTTTTTCTTTCTTCTTTTTTTGGGAACACTTTTAAATTTAAATACTTGAACCAAACTCTGAATATTTTAGTGTCCATATTTTTCAGTGAATTTTCGTTCGGTCGTGCCCCTGCAATTTCACACTGTACGTTGATAAAATAATGTACTTTGTTGGAGAAAAAAAAATCGTAATACACTATACGTCAAAAAAAAACTGATGAATTTTCCAGGGAAAATATTTCACTCCCCCGAGAGATGAAAAATTTTGGAAACGGAAATAGGGTGCGCTGTTTGAAGCTCTCAAAAAAGATATGAAAGCAAGAATGTGAGCCTATAATCTTTTAATTATAGTAAAAACCTTTCTCTATGGACACTCGCGGGACAAAAAGATTCGTCCGTCAAAGAGGGATGACCGTATCAGAAAAGTTTACCATTGAAACTGTAAAATACGGCATTAACAATAACTGAAATTGGTTTTTACTTACATATGAATGAATATATGACAATATGAGGTTGCATTTAAAGGCATAGAAGTACATAATTATTGCACAGATGCGCGATTAAAATTTAAAAAAAAAATGGAGTGACCTCATTTCAGGCGTGACCGTTGGGAGGGGTTTTACTGTATTAGATGAAAGCCACTGCAATTGCTACATAAAAGAAAATTATAGATTGATAATAAACATTTTCATATCTAAATACTATACTCCTTGTACTTTCGCCGTGGTACTTACAGTTTGATAAGCATAAATTTGGAGGCTGTACATAAATACAAATACAACGCCAAAACGAGCAAAATGCTCAACGAGGTGGCTGAGAAAAAAAATGCCCATAACAAATATGGATGTCATATATTTAAAAAATACAGCAACCTAATTAAAAATGCAATTACAAACAATATATATATATCTATATACATGCTAAAATATTTTATAATGTGCCCATAAAATGTATTTATGGTTGTCATATGGATTATCATTTGTTAATCATTATGGATTATCATCCCCAACATGTTTATATATATCTTTTTAAACGCGTCAGTTGTGTTACAATTTACTCCCTCCGGGGGTAAGATATTCCATTTATTAACAATCCTATTAGAGAACAATTCCGTGGCACCATAACCTAGATTTGTCCCTTACAAATCGGTACATGTGTCTCTTTGTAAAAGCAGCCGATTGACGGTGTACTAATCCATTCTATACATTCTATCCATCCTGTTGAATATTTCGAACACTTTGATGATATCTCCCCGACACCTTCGTTCATCTAATGTAAAAATATTCAAAAAATGAAGTCTCTATTTCCCGTGTGCCAATAAGGACACGCGTAGCTCTTCTCTGCACCCCTTCAACCAGGTCTATGTCCCTCAGTTGGTATGGTCTCCAAAACCTTACAGCATACTCCAGTCCAGGTCGAACTAAGCATCGGAAAAGCGGAAGAACGACTTTAGGCAAAGCACGAAGAGACCTTTATGAACATGAAACCGAGCATTGTATTTGATTTTTATGACCACCGCTGAACGATGTTCAGGAAACCTAAGCCGCTCGTCAATGAGAATTCCCAAATCGGTGACTCTAGTTGCATCCGGGATAGTGACACCATTCAACTTATAGCAGAAACGCGGATTGTTCGAACAAAAATGAGCGACCATGCCCTTGTCAACATAAATGTAAATCAATGACGTGTGCGATAATTTATGTTTAAAAAAAGTCTATCTCTGAGACATTGCCAATGAACATGATCGTACAAAATTAATTAAATCAAAAGTTGAATTCTAGAATAGTAGTTTTCCAATATGAAAAACTTCTGTTTTCATATTGGTGAGAGAACAGACTTTTTTAAGTCTAAAATCCGGAACTTTGGTTTTTCAAATCCGAAATCTAAAATACAAGTAGTTTTGAAACATGAAAAACTGAATATTGTTATCAAACATAAAATTCGGAATAGTGGTCTTCAAATACAAATCGTCCTTTATTGTCCTTATTTTGCACACTCACGCTTCTAGCACGAATGTGCAAAATTTCTCTCTTTTCAACACAAAGTGGGTTGGATACCTTATTTTGCTGTTCAAGTTCTGCCTGAAACGAGAATGTGTATCCCTATTGAAACACATGTTACGAAACCACCAGGTCTCAGCCATCTCGTTGGACATTTTGCCTGTTGTGGCGTTGTATTTGTATTGTATTGAAACATCTTAGGAAAATAACTTTCCATAGAGTAACATGGGTAGAGCAAACATGCCCGTTCTTTTTGAAATGAAACTTCTTTAGGCGGGGTAGTAAATTTTCAGATCCACGTCAGAAAAAGTGAGACGGAGGAACGGAAATGACGTAACCTTTCCTTTCCTCCTGAAAACGGCTGCGAGAACCATTTTGCGTTTTGCGTCAGACAAAGACATTTTATTACCTTTCCCATCTCCCGTGACGCCGCTAGAATCGTAGAACGTCCCCTTTAGAGATGGGCGATGTACTTTAGTTTGGAAGAAAAGAAAATTGGGTTAGGGTGGGGAAGGAAGGAGTGTGTGATCCCGTGCTTCCATATATTTTGCGACCAGTAAAAGATGAGTCTGAGGCGAGGTGAATCTAGTCATATTAAATCAGACTTGAACATCTATAAGTTTCAATTCTATCACGCGAGATTCTCACGCCGAATTTTTCTTGTTTCCCAAGGACATTGCATATTCATGCTTCCGCATGAAAGAGACGATATATAATCTAAAATGGTAGTTCACGAAAATACAAAAAAGTATAGTGATTTCGAGTCTAAAATTCAGTATTATTGGTATTTCAAATATGAAATTCAGAATAGGGGTTTTCACACACAAGTAGGAAAATCCAGAATATAGTGGTTTTCAAAGTGGGTAGTATACTTCTTTCCAAGTTCATAAATTTTCAAATGTACATGGGGGGGGGGGGGGGTTAGCTATTTTTCCGCCTCTTGTTAGAGCGAGCTACCATCTGTTAATAACTTCAGCGACAACAAAAAATTAATACTTTTCTAAATAGTCTAAATAAATAAATATTTTGAAATTAGTTTTATCTAATAAAGGTAAATGAATTCTCTTCCTTAAATCAATCTCAATCCCAAAAATATTTTAATTTCCCATTAATTACCGAGAAAAACAGTCCTTTAAAGGGTTGAATAACGTTTTTTGCACGTTTAAAAAAAAAAAAAAAGGTTTTTCAAACCATTAAAATTTAAAATAGTAGTTTTAAGCTATTTTTTGAAATTCAAATATATTTTTTTAAATTCAAAAAAAATCAAATATATTTTTAAAATTCAAAAAAAATCAAATATATTTTTTTAAATTAAAAAAAAATCAAATATATTTATATATACACTTAGTTATATATTAACTCATCATATAAGTTTCTGGCCCACGAGCGGCAGAAATACCTCATATCTGGCCCGCGGACAGAAAAGATTGTGCACCTCCTATACCAATGTATCATTCACATCAACAACGATAATAATTATTTATACTAAATTCTCTTCGTAACGACTATGTCATTACAGGTCCTTACTTCTGTTTCACCAAGGGGTTCCTCGGATGCACTCTAATTAAGAAACGGTAATCTAGAAGATCCAGAAACAATTTAGTAATGTTTCTGCCTAACAAGCCACGGTCTATAACAGATTTCTTCCCAAGAAAATTATTAAGGCCTTGTGAAGAAGTAATTTGAGAGGAAGCGGGAGATTCTAGTGCCACATAGTCTCTCTCTGTGTCTCTTCATGGTATCTATTAGACATCTTGAAGGAGAACTCTCGTCCACAAAAACGGATGAAATGAAGAGAGGAATTCCTGTCGGTGTGTCTGAGTTTATTGCTGGCATTCAAGTATCCCTGAAGAACCACTAAAGTCTTCTCTTTTTTTTTGCCTCACGGTTCGGTTTCTTCCCAACTTCTCAAAACTTAATGAAGTCCGTCGGTTATGGCACTCGACCACATTGAACCCATCTCTTATCCTCTCTTTACTCTCTTATTATTATTATTTTTTTTAAAGATATATCTCCTCTATCCACCGGCCAAGATATTAGAACGCTTCGAACAAAACTGTTCATCTAATTTCAGCCGGAGAGGAGACTAGAAAGGAACGTAAAGAGAGGAAGGAAATAAAACAAGATCCTATTAGACCTGGAACCAAGATGATCCAATTTAAAAGTCTTTAATACGTTACACGTTTTTCCCTTCGTAGAAGTGAATAGGGTTTGTATATTTCTAAAGAAAAAAGAAGGAAGGAGTGCTCTTTCAACAGCACCGAAAATTTCAATTTCGATCATAATGGCACGAGTGCATGTACTTGTTACAAGATGAATGAAGTATCGAAGTACCAACTAATTTCGGGTTCGTTCTTCCCCTTTTCCTTGCAATGTGTTCTTAATTACTCTTCTATTACTGTACCTTAAAGGTTGTTTAAGTGGAACGATTCTGTACATAAGGTGCTCGTCCTCTCTTTTATTTTCTCCTCTTCGATTTTCATATTAAAGAGAGAAGAAAAAAAGCCTTCATCGTCTCATTGATATCGGTACCTAATCAAAGGAACTCGCTTGAAAAGTACTGCGATTCAAGCTGCAGAAAAAAAGAGTTTTCGGTAATTTTTTTTCTCTAATTTCTTTTTTTTTCCTGTAGCTTTAATTTAGGTTTTATAATTAGTAGTCTTTTTCCAACTCGATTTTCCTCTTTATTTGATGGATCGATCGAATTTTGATCCGAGGAGAAGCTCATCTGGAGAAAAACTTGAAAGTGCTGGGTCAAATGCGTCATTTATTTGGTTCCATGAGCTTTCAAAAAAGACAATTTACAGAAGAAAAGTTTCATGATATAACTTTAAAGTTATATCATACGATACGATAAACTTACCTGTACATTCGAAATTCCCTGTATTAAACTAGTAAGTTATTAATTCATAAAAAAAACGTGACTAAACAAATTCCTTCGTTCTTTAAGATTTCTCAAGTGGTGATACAGAAAACTAACAGAGAATAGCCTGTGCTCGTGTCGATTTTTCCCCTAAAGCAGTGAAATTTGTACGTGCCAAATACGGGCAGGAAATTACATGCCTATGATATTTTATAAGGAGTATATCCCAAACTTATTTGAAATTTACTACCTCTATTCAGAATAAAATATTAGCATCGCCTCCCTTGCTTATATATGCACATAGGATCCCATGTTATGTCTGTATGTTCTCCCCCCCCCCCATGCCTATTCCATCTCTCTCCAAAAGTATGGAGAAACTCAAAACACATTTTTTTATAAGCTCAACACTAATAGCAGTCATTTTATTCACATTCGAACTTTTATCGGCAATTGCAACTCTATTTTTACAAATTTCAATATTTTGCTCCGTGACTTTTCCTAATTTGTCTAATATCACGATTCCTAACGTGGGAGACCCATGCGCCGTTGGGGAGGGCAATATGATTTTTTTAAGGAGGATTTCATTTTTATTGGAAACAATCAGGGTACAGTAATGTTCATATTTGATGAAAAAATAATTTCTCAGAATTAACGAAAACTTCATATTCAATATACTGTAAAAAGAATTTCAGAATTAATGAAAACTTAATATTTCACAAATATAATAAATTATAATGGCTGCGACGATCTTCGTTGCAGGTTGGATACGTGACGCCTGATAAATGATAAGGAAATAATTTAAGAATAAATGAAATTTCATATTTAATGGAAAAATAATTTAGGTATTAATAAAATTCTTATCCGAGATGAAGAAACAATTTGAAATATCAATGAAAGTCCGTGTTTTATGAGAAGAAAAAATTTCAAATATCAATGAAAGTCCGTGTTTTATGAGAAGAAAAAATTTCAAAATCAATGAAAATAAATTTCTGATAAATTTCAGAGTATGCTGTTATATAGTTTCAGTTTATGAAAATTCCTAATTAAAGAAAAAAAATTATCTCAGAATAAGTAAAGTTCTGACGGGGAGACCTGGGCTCAACCGTTAAGACGCCACTGTGTGAATCGAGATGATACAGTGTAACTTGTTGGTCACTGGGCTTCATGGGAATTTGCTTTTCGGCCCGCATGGTCTCTCCTCCACAAGGGGAGAAACTATTGCTTTAGACCCATGGATAGAAGTTTACTTTTCGAATAATAGGAATTACGTGTCACGCAAAGTGGACAGGGATATAAGAAAGCTCACTTTTTTTGGGGAGAAAAGCAAGCATACATGCTTATTTGAGGTTTCAAGATTCCACAGAGAATTTCTCCAACAATATTTTCAGTTTTCAGCCTTCAAAAAGAGCTTAAAAATCACAGAAATTGATTAAAACCGAATTAAATTTTTTACAATATTTTAATTTTTAAAAAAATTTTGAAATTTCCGATGGTCTTGGTTGTCTTTTGGCTTTTGGAAGGGACATCAAGATTTCACAAGATACTTAGATGTGGCAGGGCTCAAAAAGGATTGGTAACCTTTTTCGTTTACCCTTTAAACGTAAGCAAACGTAAATGGTGTTTAAGATAAAACGGGTCAATACCTACAAAATGGTAGAATGCTTTGAAATAAACTTTTTTTTTGGTTTGGGACGACTAATTGGGACTAAAAGTTGTACATTGGCGTTGTGTTACATATTTTATCAGGCAGAACCATTATTTTCCCTATAAAAAGCACGTATCGACACATGAACATGATCGCAAACAGCATTCGGTTTTAGAATTTCACGTGACCACGACCAGAAATGTGAGCGTTAGTTTCAAAAATTAAATCTCTCTACTGATCCAACTGGCGGAGGGGGGGGGGGAAGAGCAAAAGTTTAACGAAGGGTTCATCGTGAGCTGGAATAAATATACGCTGGAGCCTCAACTAAGTATTCGGAGGATGATGTAAAGAAATATTCAGTGTCGCAAAGCTCAAAGAAGCGCGCAGAGCGACACACCTGAAAGAAATAACCAGCGAATGTTATTATTCAGCCATTCAGCCATATATATATATATGTATGTATGTATGGCTGAATGGCTAAATAATAACATTCACATATATATACAGTATATACAGTATATATATTTGTATTTGTATAAGAGGGTTTTAAGAAGGTGAGATATGTTGTAATTGCCGAAATAAAAGGTATCAAATTCGACGATATGCCTCGTCAATGCCACTGCAACTGGTGGATACGATTGAAGTGTTAAAAACTTTCAACGGGGTGGATAGGACGGACTGAATTATTTATGCACTGTCAATCAATTGCTTCGACAAGGGGACACCAGTATTGTTTATTATTGGATAATTCCAGGTTGTGGTGTCTCGGGGATTTTTCCCACTGACACACTTTTGACCGACGTTGCATTTGCAGAATGCTTCGTTTTTAAAAAAAATTTCAAATACTTTTTCATTAAAATTTTTGTATGAACTAAAATTATTTTGATTAAACTATGACAATTAATTTACATTAATTAGAAAATTAATAAATTGAAAATTTACATTAATTAGAAAATTAATAAATTGAAAATTTACATTAATTACAAAGAAATACATGCTAAATCGATGTCCAATTTTTTGAAACTTCGAAAATGTTATTTAAGTAGCCAGTAAACGCATATAAAAAAATTGTGCTGTTGTACTACAAATAGTTAGAGTGGGTAAAAAATGGTCTAATAGGGTTGTTAATAAATGGAATAGATTACCTCCCGGCAGTAGTGAATTCTAATGCAATTTACACGTTTAAAAAGAAGTACGATAAAATTAATCGGATGAATCGAAAAGATATCCATAACCAAATTAGCCAATAACAAATTATATAGCATTAATTATTATTATTATTGTGATATATGCTTTAATACTGGGTTGCTATATTGTGGTTATATTTTACATCCATATTTTTTATGGGATATAGTTCTTTCATCCACCTCGTTGGGCTATTTGCCTGTCGTGACCCTTTGTTTTGTATTTGTGAGGTTAATCAAATATCAGCTATGAAGTTTAACCAACGCTGTGAACAGCAGCACTGATTGCCGGTCAAGGTAATGCAAATGTATTGATCTCGTTGTGATAACCTTTTAAACAAAAATATTGTGTATTCTCATTTGTAACACCCACCTGGCTCGGGCAGTGAATACCTGATGGTGAAATTGTCACCCCTCTTTATGGAATTTATGGACTGTCGATTCACTTTTGAGAATAATTCCTTCCTTCTAATATTTTGACAATAGATGGCAAAATGTATACCATGCGGAAAATATTATGGACATTGAGAAGAAATTAATGTTATGCTGAATGATGTCTTGTAAAACAATTTATTCCCGTAACGTTCCCCCGGGGTTTTTTTTCCGCCTTCTGTGTGCTTCCATCAAAAGCCAGTGGGAATACAACACGACCTTGGCACATGTGTATACAGATAAAAGGTATAAGGTACCGCCCTCGTATTTTACACCTACGGCGAGATATATAAGATGTCATGTATCAACGCAACATATCTTCGTTGAATTTTGTATATATACTTCTGCAACCTTCTAGCAAAATCTACTAGAACGAAGCTAGGGCTATATCTCGAATAATAATAATAAAAATATCTATATATATATATATATAGTAAGAACCAAGGAACGCCAGGGGTTTGAAATAACGCGTCTTCATCATCCTGTCAAGCCTCTGGACCAGGGAGAAGAGACGATCGCACTAAAATATCCCACCCTAGGTCCAAGTAAGGAATGCATTGGAGTCTATGGGACGGAAAACAGTTTATCATATTTATAAATCAAGTCCGCGGAAAAGGAGGGCCTTACAGCGATTCTCGAATCAATGCCCGGAACGTTAAGTATTATAAGAAGCGGGGTAAAAAAGAGATGATGGAATAAAAATAGCGAAAAGAAACTGGCGAAAATTGAATATATATGGCTTCTTTTCACACTCCCTTGGATAAAGAAGACAGGTTACATGCTCGGGCATTCCATGATTCTTATGAGAAACTCTCTCTATTTTTTTTCTTTCTTCGTTTTCTATCCCGTGCTTCCAATAGCAATGAAAATCTTGATGGATACCAAGTCTTATATTTTTAAAGGAACAAAAAAAAAGACATATGTCCAGTGATTTTGGCAACTTTTCCATGTCTTTTTTTTTGTCATCCAGTCATCCAGCAATTTACGCAGCACTTGCTCAGCAAAATGCGTCACGTCACTGGCGAAGTAGGTAATAACGCAATGATATACAGGCGTTTTTCCCTTTTTAACTTCTAAGAATTTCATTCCACAAGAAAAAAAAGTAGAATTTGAAAGTTTTTTTGAAGAATGCAGTTTTAATAATGGCAATATGAAAAGGAAATTAAATTATGAGAGATAAATCAAGTACAGTGTGTTCAGAAAGATTTTTTTTTTTTTGCTGTTAGATTGAAGGGTTCTGCGAGAGACTGTAATGTGAATTGATTGAATTGATGCGAGATTTAGTAAATCACGTTTGTTTGTTTTTTTCAGCACGATGGATATATCTGCAATACGCTTCAGTTACGGTTATGTAAGTGCAACTACATAAGAGCAACTGTACTATCACGTGCCTGCAAAATGCAATGGGAGCAACCGAAACCCGAATTTGAATCCCACCGTCGCCACAGTGGTGGTCGGCTGATGTTGGTTCTCTGTGATTGCCAACTTCATACGCAAATACGAGCCGATCTCCCCGTTAAAAGTCTCGCCGTGGAGAGCAACTGGCTGCAACGGTACAATTATTAAATCATTGCACTTCACTCATACTTAGAAAAATTGATGGCATAGCCAGCTTTACACAGAAACAAAATTTGCGTTAAGTTCGTGACACGGACACGCACGTTCCAATATGTGCCAATTCGTTAGAAGTTCCACAGAGGAATATGAGGTTAATATGACGCGGTTTATAGTAGCAGTGGTGTGTCGAAATGCGTTAGGAGTTTCGTATTTTCATAGTATTTGCCTTGTTCCTTGGTGATTTCTTAGTATTATTCGCCAAAGCTTATCTAATCTTCCATATTTTAAAATGTTTTATGTTGGAAAAAATAATAGCTGTTTTGTTTCCATGCGTCTGGTTTGACCAAACGGGACATGTGAATATCCTACTTACAAACATTCTTTTACGGGCATAGTTATCAATCGATTATTGTTATGATAAACCTCTAGTTTTTTCACATTAAACGATTCACATTTCAACGATTTAGCAATTGCAAGCTGTCATATTTAGTTTTATTACTTCCAGTTGCTTCTTGCAATAGACCCTATTTATTAACCATGAGGGAACCGCTTCTGAAAATTGCGTTTCTCTGATAACGGAGAACTTAGGAACGATTTGTTACTAGCCGATTCACGGGAAATACGCCCCACACCACGATTAGCTTTTACAAGAATTGCTCTCCAATTATTAATTCCATGATCAGATACCTAAGTTTTGTGACGAATCGAGTTTTACGTGGCTATTTCTGAATCTCCAAACGTCAGTGGATTCAACAGAATCCGAAACATAGCATTTGTTTCGGTTCAAAGATGAAATCTTGTTTCCACACAATTTTACTACCAACATTTCCATGAAGAGTGTGGAAAATTGAATGGAAACGGGAAAATGTTCCCAAACTGACGTCTTCCTAACGAGCTTATAGCGTGAGATTTCATGAAATTCGTCGAAATGTTTCAATAAATCTTCCATGTGGGTACCAACTAGTTGTTATCGTAACGTGATATTGCTATTCACGTGAATTTCGCTTGAACCATATCCATTTGATTTGTTTTCCGTTTGGGAAGGCGCATACGCATTCCTATGAATTTATCACTTCATCAACGGAAACCGAGGATTTTGAAATTTTATAGGTTTTCCATATTTATAGTTCGACTGGCCAATTTTTTAGCCATCTCAATGTGCTCGCAGAACAACTCGAGAGAATTCCCTGTTTTTCAATTAATAATAATTAAGATCACGCGTGATCAAAACGAGAAATACGACGTTCATTCAATCAAGCCGGCATTAATTCACACAAAATCCACGCGTACATTTTAATCCGGGAAGCATAATCATACAACGCCTCGTACGTAGGTGAGCGTGTGTCTGCGTTGGCGATTCATCTTGTTTCGCGCCAGTTTGCGTAAAGCGAGAAAGTCTAATGGAAAACGCATTCATTATTTAGGCATTTACTTGCCGCTGTAGTTTTGTGTCAGCGCTGGTAAATCCTTATTCCAGCGTTGATGGATGGGCGGTGTCATGGCGCACGAGCACACGAGGTGTGTTCGCAGCAAAGATTCGTTTTCTAGGTAATTCATAGACTCTGAGAATTAATAAGTTATATTTCATTTCCAGAGTTTCCAAATAAATTCTCTTTAGCGGCTTTTCACTTTGAGATTATAACATTCCGATAGTGAAAATGTGGGTATGATGAATGAAATTTCCCACGTACTTATTGAAATCACCCTGAACCAGTAAATTTGGAAGTTCATTTGCATCTGCAAACCACATTTTGAAATATTATCGTTGAATTATCTCGATTATGAGTTCCGAATCAGATCTCCGAAAATTAGATGTTATAGGAAGTAAGGATGCCAGTCGTACGGAAATGATGCCATCGTTTTGCTTGGACACTTTTCTAGTCACAGGAAGCAAGTAACTGAACGTTCCGTCCATGATGGACGTCTTTGATGACCTCGAGCAAAGATGTGCACGCAGAGACTATTCGAAATAAATTGATGGCTATCCTCCGGCTAAATCTGGCTCTACGTGTGAGCAACTTATCAAAGACTTCGCTCTGCTATACGGAAAGAACACTTATCAACCGCAGAGTAAGAGAAAGTCTCATCCGTACGAAAAAACTTTCGTGAATGCATTTTTACACGTCTCCATGATTGTGTTTACCCAAGGATGTGGAAAAAAAAGTGAAAATATAAATTTTGGCTACTATTGAGTGATGACCAATCATAAGTTAGCTCGCACTCCATGTCGTGTGGCGAGCATTAATTAAGATGAGAACATACGCAGTTCGTTTGCATGAAAAATAAAGTAAGTACGATTGCAAAAGTCGTCCAAACAGCATAAGAATCCCGAGCTAGAGCACTTTGACGTCCAAACATTCCTTCAACTGTGTGGTTGCAATTTTCAAGGAATAGTGATGGCGTACTCATCAATAAATAAATAAAAACAGATATTTGATTCCTTCTTTAGTAAACCCTATAAGTGATTTTTATAATGTTTCGATCTCTATTATAACTGTCACAGTGAAAATCACTAAACCTTGTAGAAATTGCCACCTATTTTCAAAAATAATATTTTTCTCCCGTAAAGTCATCCCACTACCATAAAATATTATATCAATCCTTTTACATATAATGTTTTGGCTAAGGTTAAATAATCTATATTTGACGAATCGACGATAAACTTGGTAAACTTTTTCTATCCTAAGCCCAGGTTAGAAAAAGAAGAAGGGGAGATAAAATGTAAATAGAAAAGATAAAAACAGTGTAATTGATAAGTAGATAAGAGAATGAATATATATACAGTGGATTGATTTTTTCACACCCAAACCCGTGTTCTCTTTCGCTCTTGCATGCAAGCCTATATAGTAGAAAGCTACATTAAGCGTATCGGAAAAAATCACCAACAGGAGCATACAAAAAAAAAAGCTTCGGTTCGTGGGGTTACAATTAAGTTTCGCGATGGTGAGGGAAGAGGAAAGAACCCAGGAGCGAGAGTTGGATGGAATTCATTCTCCTGGCATTTTGATGAAATATATTGTCCCTGATAAAAAAAGAAGGGGGAAGGGGGGTTAATAACTCGAACAAAAGACAACTAACATTATGCGACATTGTATGTTCCATGTAATGTGAAAAGTTGTTTTGCTTATAAGACAGGTAAAGTGCACATGCGTTCCGACGATTTTTTGGGTTTGACTTGGTTAATGTCAGAGCTTTCGTGTTTAATGACTTTCTTCTCGTTCCTTTTCAAAATTTCAAAGTCGAGTCCAGTATTTTCTTGCAACTTAGATCATTTTTTAATATATATATATATATATATATATATATATATATATGTGTGTGTAACGACAAGAAACTCATTCAACACGAAAGCTTTGACATTAAACAAGTCAAACCCAACAAATCGTCGGAACGCACGTACAGTAAAACTACTTTATATAGAGTGTGTGCTGTGTGCATATTTATTTACATACACACACACACACATACACAGAAACATGTACATTACGTTGCACGCGTTGCAACTTTCCATTTATATAATATAAATCATTTATTTATATATATAATAAATATATATATAATTTTTTTCCCATAGAAAAAGTTCATCAACATTCCTTACTAAGAACTCATTGAATTAAGTCTCGACAATCCAAACAAACAATTTTGTTTTGATCGATGCAGTATGATTCATATTTATGCATTCTCATATTATCGCACACGTATTAAACACTGGGTACCAATAGAGCTGTTGTGTAGTTACTCCTTGAAACTTTTATAGCATCGTTAAAGTTGCGAAGAGGTTACTCGTTAGGACGTCTTCGTAACTTGAGACAGGAGCATCCATTAGCCAGTGGAAGAGTGACTGTGTCCGTGTTGATGTTGTTGTTACCGTGTGTGTGTGTGTGCGCGTGTCCTTTTACAGTAATCTCTTGAGGATCCGTTGCCTAACGAAGTGACTTCCTCCAGTCTTCAAATCCAGAGTACAATGATGTGTATTCTTTCTTTCTCTCTCGTTCTTCAACCCCACCATCGGCGTACCTACTAATGAGCAGTGGTGTATATTCATCAAAATGCAATGTAAACCAGTTGGATGTCATCTTTTGCTTTCTTTGAAAATACATGCATATATATGATGATTGATTTTCTGTCTGTGTATGTGTTTATGTTCTCTATACAAATCTACAATTTTAGATCGATCGTCATCAAATTTTTAATGTATACCAAACGGGATAATAGCCTTAGGATGTATCAGTGACAAATTCCAGGTTCGTAAAAACATGTTTGGAGCATAATTAGTTGAACACTGCATAATGTTTCAAACAAAATATTTATCATGCTTAATTTATCATCACTCACTTAAATGAGAAGAAAAAGTGTCTAAAATTTTTTAATGTGCAAAATAATATAAACCCAAGTAACATGATAGGTATTTAATGAACTGAAAATACTTGTGTGGTAATAATATAATAATAATATAAAATGAAACTTCCTAGCGAACATCCCTTATTAAGATTGTGAGATACATCAAAATCGCAACACTACATAAAAGCTTCAAAATGAGGTCCGTATAAAACGTCCGTAAATACACGTTATCAGACAATTTTGCCATCGCGTTATCAGAACAATTTTGAGAATATGCGTTATATGTGGGACACATTGATGAAAATATTCGTTATATCAGACACGTGGTTGGCCGGCAGTGTTATCGGAATCACCGATGAACTCCACTGTTTTCAGTAACTTTTTTATGAACATCAACAGTTCGGAATACAGCAATGGTGATCAACAATGTTTCTAATACCAGTGGCATCCCACGATGTTTCTGATAACAGTGGTATCCCACGATGTTTCTCACAACTGGTGTCTAACAGTTTTTCTGATAATTCTATTGAACGAAATTCAACTAAAAATACTTTTGAATGCGCCTGAAGATGTGTCAATGACAAATTTCAAGCACCTAAAAAACAAACTACATTTGGAACATAATTAGTTTTGTAAATTGCATAATGTTTCAATCCAAATATTAACCAAGCTCGGCAAAACGAGTGTCTAAAATTTTAAAGCACAAAATGATAAAATCACCCTAGTAACATTAATAACTAAGTTTTTAATGGGTATGTAATGGCTGGAAAACACATTGGTATTTTTTTGAAACTTTCCGAAGAACTTTACGAATAAAAATACTAAGAGATACATCAAAACCTTAACCACATAGAAACGTAACACTACGTAAAAGCTACAAAGTGGGGTCCGTATAAAACTCACGTAACTAATTTGAAAAATCGCCATATAATCCTCAGAGGCGAACACTTCCTACATCGGACTTGAGCTATCCCCTTTAGTCTACACCAAGTCCCGAGAGAAGTATTACACAAGTTATTTTTTTCTTTATTTTTCTACACGAGCCCATTCCTCACTCGGAATAATTTCGACTATGCACTAAAGAAAAAAAAATGATCTCGATTTTTCTAGAAATTTCTAGCACATTATTTCAAGTCCGCTGAACAAAAGATGTTTCTTAAAGGGAAAAGAAAAACGGTACAGAAAAGGGGGAAGGTTTTCTTTTAAATATAAAATGCGTTTTTTTTTCTCCCGTTTTTAACGTAAGAATTCCCCGAGGTATTTTTGGCCCCTTTTAAATGAATATTCCTTTGCGGGTCGACTTTTCTCAATAAGTTCTTCCCTTGAAGTTTATTTGCTGACTGCGGAGATGCTGATATCGCGCAAGAAGTTCACGCTTCGCCCATAAATTTTAATTTTATGCTCTTTTAAGAGTGAGCTAAGTTCGAGGATATTTTAGTTCCCGCAAAGTGAACAGGAAAATTTCATTAAGACGAACCGATAAAGAGACTTTCATTCCCCCATTTTTTTTCTTCTTCTTTTTTCTTAGGAATTCGGGAGGTTTCATTAAATTCGTGGAAAATAACTGCCCTTTTCCAGACCTTTGATTACTCTTTTATATCACGGAATTCTGATCCTCACCGAATAATTCGAACCAATTTCGCGTAATGATTGGTTGGTTTATTCACGTGCGCTTTCCTCTCATCTGAAAATTAAAGTTTGGATGAGGAAATAAAGAAGCGAAAACCAATTACGGATCCTTGATTCGTCTTTAATGAACTTTTAAAGCGGGAAATGGATTCGAATTTAAAGATTTTACAACTTACAACACAAAACAGTAAATGGGGAATCACTCGTGTCATTTGATGTTCATAAATGCATAGGCCGATACCAGTAATTATTCCTTTTAATTCATTGAATGGAATCGAGGCCTACTTGTTCAGTTGGAATTAGGGCAATTTCATCGTGACGATGATTTGGCATCGTTTCTAGATTTGTGTCTGAGTTTGTGGAAGGGTTTTTTTTCTTCAAGACATTTCGTCCCCGACATTTCAACCCTTATGTATGCCTGCCCTGAATGTATATGAGTGAGCGAAAGAGAGTGGCCAAGTAAGTGGATGATCAAGTGATTGAGTAAGTGACCGTATGAGTGATTAATTGTCTGACTCACTGCATGAGTGACCAAGTGAGTGTGTGATTGACTGTATGAAGTTAGTGGCCGTATGAGTGAAAAAGTTGGTGACCGTGTGAGTTACCACAATCATTGGGTCTCTAATACGGTCACATACTATCCCTCACTCGAGTGAGTGAATGCACTCTCTTGTTCAGTCATACGGTCACTCACCCCTTCACTTGGTCACCCATACGGTCATTTACGCATTCACTTGATTACTCATAATGTCGCCACACCCACTCACTTGATCTATGATACGGCCACTCATTTGGTCCCTCATACACTCATGAATTTGGTTACTCATACAGTCATTAACTTGATTATTCATAGTCACTCATTTGTTCACTCACCCACTCAATTGGTCATTCATGTGGTCACACTTGGTAACTCATGTGGTCTCACTTGGTAACTCATGTGGTCACACTTGGTAACTCATGTGGTCACACTTGGTAACTCATGTGGTCACACTTGGTAACTCATGTGGTCACACTTGGTATCTCATGTGGTCACACTTGGTAACTCATGTGGTCACACTTGGTAACTCATGTGGCCATTCACTGATGTGGTCTCTTACCCACTCACTAGGTCAGTCTTACGCTCATTCACCCGCTCACATACTCAGTCACTAACTTACTTGGTCATTCACTTTGTCACCCATTCCGTCAAGGCAGGCAAAATGTAGCGGGAACGAAACGTCGGGGTGAAATGTCGGATGCGAAATTTCCGTAAACCGACCTTATAGGATTGTATTTGTCATCCCAAAGGTTATCGAGCAAGCATGTAAGCAATGATACATGTATGCGAACTTTCACGACTTGTGCAATTATGGATCTTGAAGACTCGTATGAGATGTGAAGTCGGGGTCCACAGCCAGACCCATCGTTCTGATCGTGGGTCAATACGATTTCAACAATTGATTTCATACAATTTTCGTGGCCCTTTATATGTAGTCTCCTTTGAAGCAGCCTCTATGACAGTCGAGTGATAATAGTGACGGACTCGCATTGCGAGAACTCGGGTTCGAACCCCACCGTCACCATGTAGTCGGTGGTCGCTGAAGTTCCTTTCTGTAATTCCTAACTTCGAGGCGCAAATGCGAGCCGATCTACCCGTTAAAAAGTTTCGCCCCACAGAGCAACAGGCCTACAAACGGTACAAATAGAGTCGAATTCCGTTATAACGAACTCCAAAAGATCAGAGAAATCACTTCGTAATTACGAAACTTCGTTATAAAAGAATTCCAGATTTTTACAAAGTTTTTATCTATCTTATTTGGGAGATAGAAAATTTTGCTTTAAAACGAGATTTTCGCTATAACGGTGTACGTTGAAACGGGAATCGACTGAATTATTATGATTGCCGGAATAAGCACTCTGTGCAAGTGTGGCCTCGATATATTTATGTCGCGTGAGAGTTATGCTTTTATGTTTTTCTTCGTGTGCTGCCCTCTGGCTTCTATATTTTGAAGTGAATATGGTAAATGCTTGAATCTACATTGCTATTTAAGTATTCTGTTGAAAAGGTTTGTCTGCTCTCTGGATAGAGGTTTTCCTCAAATGGGAGACCCGTTCGCATTTGTGCAGTTGGAAAACAGGAGGGGAACTGATTTCATCTGACCACCAATGTGTCGCTACTTCAAATACCAATGCTGTTACAGTCACTTCTGAGCCAGGCTGAAATGCGAGCTTCGATGTGTCGTCGCACAGTCGTAGTTAGTTGTCCAACTTGGAGGAGCAACAGGCCGTCATTTCTGGATACACTAAAAATGATATATATATATATATATATATACACATTGGGTACATGTCTTTGCCCCCTATCCCTGGAAAAAGTTGAAATGACGGCCCTGAGGAGCGAATAGAAATGTTACTTAGTTGTATTAAAAAATAATTATTATCTCTACACAAGCAAGCAAGAGTCCTGTAACGATTTAATATCGATAGGTGGCGCTTCGAGCGCGGGCTTCTGTTAGTGAAACAGAAAAAAGAAGAGAGCGAGTTCGCACTTTGCTGACTGCCATGGCGGCGGTTGTGGGATGGTTAATGTGATATGCACGTGGTTGCGTTCGTGTTATTATTATTATTTTTGTTTAAGTCTTAATATTGTGGTTCCGTTTATGAATATTGTGCTTGACTATCAATTGCCACGCTATTATTCGAAAAAAAACAAACAAACCTGCATGTTAGCCCTTCCAATCTGCTCACCTCAGACGCTCATAAATGCATTAGGAGGTTCGCGAGGGGGGAGGGAATACATGTTTATGCATATAACAATTTCTGCAATGCAAACATTCGTTAGAAATTTCTCAGTTGTTTCTGTTCACCGAGAAATATTTCATTGCTTTCTATTGGTGAAAATATCATCGTCTGCGCCATTTCGCCATTTTTAGCAGCCAAACTAGCTTTCATCGCCAAATTTCATCTTCGGAGGAACTAAATTGTATAGGATGGATTTTTTTCTCAGCAACATGTATACTCCCTCGCTGCGATTTTACGAGTGAAGAAACAACAGAGATAGAGTAGGAAAACGATCCTCTCACCTTTCCACCCCCCTCCGCCATTTCTTATTATATTAACAATAACACCAGTTACTCAGATTTATCTCTGGTACTTAAACTGTACATCGTCCAAGTTTTTTTTTCCTAAAGTTTGTACCTAAAGGGACTAATATGATATTACTTGTGAGCAACTTATGAAGTCGAAAGATTAAAAAACCTTTGTCATTGGAATATTCATCAATACATACATTGCAATACGTACTGAGCTTTGAATGTGCAATTTTCCAATGTTAACGTTGCTTATTAGCTCCAACAAGGATTCATTACAAGACTAGTTCAGGATTCGCATCGCTTAGTAGCTTTAAATGAAATTAGCTGATAAAAATTAGCTTTTTGATGATACTCGTTTGGTTTTTTTTTCCCTCTTCCTCGACAGGATATAAATATCGTTGTAATATATAATATTAACCGAGTGAAAAATTTGCTTGGAAAAATGGAGCACAAATGTTTAAAAACGCGTTTATTAATTATGTCTTTTGTCCGCGAAATATTACGCTGAACTACAAATTAACCTTTTCCTGATGTGTATTTTCTTTTGCCCTCGAAAAGGGAAAAAATTTTCCAGCTTTTCCCTAATTCTCATTCATTTATGCATTTATCTTCTTTAGAATGTAAACGACTTCCCTAAATTTTCTGACAGGTTTAATGCCTTTTTTTGCCTTCTTCATGTGTGGTAGTTTTTATTTATTTTCTTCTCTCTTTCCCGGATACTTTTCCTGATGAGTAAAACAATTCCCCGAAGGGTTTCTTCATAATTATTATGCGTGATGTTTCTGATGTTTCCAGAAAAAGAAAAGAATAAGAAAATTTTCTCTTTCTCCTTTTTTTTTTTTTTCTTCTGAAAATTGTCGCAAGTTTCGCAATAAGTAGCAAAAGTTTTCGAAATTAAATTGATGATGGCATTGTATTCGGAAAAATGTCTCTCTTTCTACATCTTTATTTATTATTTTCTCAGTTTTTGGCATTCGAAAAAGTGATGTTTGCCTCACTGAACTTGGTCTTTTATTCTTTCATCCGCCATGCTCAAAGGATATACTGTTGCTTGCTATGGTGTTGGTGGCCAAAAGTCCTCCCTTAGGAATGAACGTGACCGTGAAGAATGAAGATTATGTTGGCTGGATTCTTTCGCAGTGGAAACATTTCACCGTCGATGTCGACTAACGAGTGTGGTTAACATTCGTGGGAGAAAAGAAGTTTGTTTGAGTCCGCAAGGAATAAAAATTCTACAGTTGATTCTAAAATTAAAGCAAACTATGTAAAAAAAAATATCATTGAAAAACTGTTATTTTCCGTGAAATAATTTTTAAGATATTATAGGTAAGGTTATATGTCTCACATAACGCCTTCATATAATTGTAAATTAATTATTACATTAACTTAACAGGGTTATAACCTCGATCTAAAACTTTTGTTTTTGTTAAATTGGCTTTTTCTCTTGTAATATCTAAATTTGTGATCGATTCTTGTAAATTGTTTAATTCCCTAAAGGGTGATTAGAATTTTCTATTTTTTGCCATATTTTTGAAGGTTGAAATTATCATTCTCCCCCGTTTTTTCAAAAGAATATCATCAAAAATCAAGAATTTAAACAACCATTATCTCGGTGAATTTTAATTAAAATTGTAAGGGTGATGTTTTGACTGAAGAGAGTTTTAGTGCAACTTTTAAATAAATGCCGGGAAGGAATTATTAACCGATAAATAAACTTATTATACTCCTCTACTGATTTGAAAATACTTGAATCGTTGAATTCTTCAAAACTTTGTATCCAGTCATCTGAAAATGATGGATTCGGTTGCTGCCAGGCCTAATTATCATGGTTGAAAATTTTTCCGTTTCTTTTTATTTCACAAACTTTATAAAAATAAAACAAGCCAGTCAGAAATGTTTGCTACTAAACCGTTTAGGTGTCTATAATACAGTATCAATCATTCATTGATACATTTGATCATTTTTGTCGCACCAGTCATTTTCTGCACAAGAGGGCTAATTAGACCGGGACCTACAATTTATTGCCGAATCCGAACGGCAGGCTTCTTTTTTATACTCATCGAGAGGTTCGTGCGCTAACTCCTCGATGGGGGACTCCCTGCGGTAGCAATTTTTTCTGCGGTCATGTCGCCGTCTTTGTTGTACCTCTGCGTCAGGAAAGTTTTCTGACAAGGACGAAACGGGTATCGAACTCGCGACATCTCTAAACATCCTTTAGTACTTTAGGCGAGTATCTTATCGACCTGGGCTACCGCGCCCCTCATTCATAGATACAACGACACTGACCATTGTACCACAACTATACTGCTACTAAATCGTATTTGCCGCTCGTACGCCTTCCTCTGCTGGTTTTCTAAAGAATCGGTACGTGCCAGAATGTGTGTTCTCAGAGTGAGCTCTCCATAGTCCCTTTCTGATAAAGCCAGAATTTAATATGAGGAGTCCTTCAATTTTTTTTCGAAAAAACGAGCACTATATTTGTACTGTACAGCTGCGTGTTTCACAACATTTTTGATGCAGTGGTACTTCCTTTAGTGACCGTCAAGGCACCATTGACTCCCTGTAGCAAAGGCCAATTCGCACACTTCTTGCCCATGAAATCCAAAACGCGTTGCTTCTCAACATTTGCGTATCATAAAAAAAATTAAGTAATAAATTACAATTACACAACTCTAAATGTCACCTTCATGCAATAATAGTAAATGAAAATGATCCCACCGACCCACGGGGGGTCCGTTTGAAAACACTGCTGTAGGTTTATAATCACCAAATACCCCCCCCCCCCTCCATTCAAACCCCAACCCCCAATATTATACATGTAAACGGGTTTCAGTGGTTAAAAATGGGATTAGGGTCCATTGGTCACATAAAATATTAACATGGCAAAAAATAACAATGAAATAATAGATAGATATATAGAACCCCTCACAACCCTGGACTGATGCAAATCAACTTACTTCCGTTAGCTCAAAAGAGGCATGGTTGTGTCGGGAAAAGTTAGCACAGATTTATAGCGGTGGCTCCCCCCTTGCCCCGTACTCGCAAGTATCAAATCACTCCGTCGTTTTCCCCATGAAGACAGCCATGAACTCGATGCAAAGTACAAGCCATTCGACTAAAATGGATAGTTGATATCAATGACTAGGGAGAAAATTGCACATGCTCTCCACACAAGGGCCGGAGACCGCAGCCTGGGATTTCGCTGTGGTGGTCGAGTGGTCATAGTGACGGACTCGCATCGCGGGGACCCGGGTTCGAGCCTCACCACAGTGGTGGTCGGCTGAAGTTGGTTTTCTGTGGTTCCCAATTTCGAGGCGCAAATGCGAGCCGATCTCCCCGTTAAAAAGTCTCACCACAGAGAGCAACAGCCCTACAAACAGTCAGTCACTACTATTCAGTCACTACACGTCACTCACTTCACTTCTGAGATATAGATGGCAGCACTGAAAAATCATACACAACACTAGATACGCACTCAGACTGTTAGGTACCCGCACTTACACTTCCGGCAAAACTCACTAGGTAGTAAATTGCCTATGGCAATAGACCTGAGTTGTGCTCGGTTTGGAAAAAAAAAATAGCGAAAAACCGGGAAACATGACCACCTAAGCCAGATGTCCACCGTACTCAGATGACAGCTGATTTGGAGGAATGAGTAGTAGAAATAGAAATCTAGAAAACTAGACTAGAATGGGTGAACGAATGTCGGCAATATAATTTGTATTGCCTATAGGCCACGAAACGATAAATCCGTATCCGGAGGGGGCTAAAATTATGTGGTCCTTGTCAAGTGCTCGAATTTCGTGGGGAAAATGAGGCTGAAATGAGAAAAAAAAAACCTGCTGAGCTTAATATATTTTTTTTTTCAGGTAGTGGACATACTTTCTTCAATTTCACCTCGACAGACCTGTTTTCCTCTCTGCACAGAAATTCGATATCTGTGCGAAATGAAAAAAAAATATCATTCTACCTAATATACAATATTCTAGAAATATATGGCATCCATATTTGTTATGGGCTTTTCTTTTTTTCAGCCACCTCGCTGCGCATTTTGCCTGTTGTATTTTGTATAGAGATTATTTTTTTTTGAGCGGCAGAAACTCTATGCATATACATGCAGAAGTGCTCTCATTCTTGGTCATTATATTTCTCTCATTCTTGGTCATTATATTTCTCTCATTCTTGGTCAATATATTTCTCTCATTCCTGGTCGTCCATATTTTGTAAACTTATTAACATTAGAAAATGGTGTCTTTCTTGGTTATTGTGGACAACCAACAAATGGGTAAAAAACATTTATCAGCCAAATTATCCCTTTTAGAAAATAACTATACAGTACAGGATGTATTGTATTGAGAACATTTAACCAGAACCTCCTTCTGCTACCTATAATATAAAAAACACAACTATTAGTAATCCTTCAAAGAAGATGTAAAAATGATAGGCAGCATAAAGAGCAATGTAACATTATATTAATAAGTATTTTTGAGCTGTTAAACTAAACTATCAAGTTTGGTGCAAAACTTTAACAATTGATATTTGTATTCAGTAAATTAACATTAATAATAGCGCAAGGTGTAAGCATATATATGTCATTCTATGGCATATTTAGGATAGCACTCATGATAATTATTGTTTATCTATTTAAGCGAATTCATTCGACTGGGATCCTCTCATTGAGGCAGTACATATGATACGAGTCGGAAAACACCGCGAGAACAGTTTTTTTGCTAGTACTACACCCTTAATTTAGAACCTACAATTATGATATCATACATTATGCTATTACTTATATTATTTTACTTTTATAAAAGTTAACTGTTAGAATTTTCAGTCTTATTCAACTGATATTATTGTTTTTAAAATATTTACTAACAATGTGTTATTTTTTCTCATAACCAAAATTTTTCATTAATCGAAAATCTGTCGTCCAATTCCAATGGAACAGTTACGTTTTTCTATTTGATAGGTGGCAGAGCAAGTTCACATGAGCAATGATGTTTTCCAATATAATAAATACACCAGTATTGGGGTAAATCGAGAAACTATCCATACTTAGAATAAGACAACCATTTTTACCCATTTTTTAGTTATGGACAAAATGAAGATACACCGACTAAGGCTTAATAAATTAAAAAGTCGGAAAAAATGGTTTAACAAATTAAGCCTTCGCTATGCCCAGTGAAACAGGTGCAGCTAAAATAAAGGACAATATGCCCATTTGGAGGAAAACAAAGTTGGAAGACACATTTCATGTAGGAAATAAATGTTTCTTTTCTCCGCGAGCATTTCTGTGGTCATCAGCCGCCCCCCCCCCAACAACTTGAAGACAGGCCATGTAGAAAAAAAAAAAAAAAAACGAAACAACAGGTGAAATGCCGAACGAGGTGGCTGATAAAAAGATGTCCATAACAAATATGGATGCCATATATTTCAAAAATACAGCAACCCAATTAAAAATGCAGTGGCATCCAGCATCAACTAAATCATATATAGACCCGTTCATTTGTTATCCACATTGGGTAAATTGTTCCAAAAGTCATTTGCAAGAGAGTTATCTTCTTGGAAAAATCTAATGTGATCAGCCCCCTCCGATATGGATTTCCACATGGAAGATCGGCAGATCACGCTCTCATGGACATTGTCGCAGAGATAAAAAATCAAAAAATTCAAAAAAACATAATGTCATAAATAATTATCCTGGACATCTAGGGAGCTTCCGATCATATCAATCGCAATATCATCAGGGAAAAATTGATTAATCTGCCTATACCATCTAATCTAGCCAATATCCTGATAACCATGCTCCAACACAGGGTGGTACATATCCAGACACCATTAGGAACAGTTCGACATAGAATGACAAAGGGGTGCCCTCAAGGATCGTGTTCTGGGCCACTACTTTAAAACTTATTTCTTAATGACATCCTCCTTAAGAGGTTGCCGAAGAATTTCAGGATAAAGTCGTACGTCGATTTCTTGAGGTTCCGAACTTCAAGACGCAAATGCGAGTCGATCTCCCCATTGAAAAGTCTCGTCACACAGAGCAACAGGCCTACAATGATACAATTATTCCATTACACTTCACTCATAGTTAGAAAAAACTGGTGGCAGCACTACATATAATAAGCATTACACAAAAAACAAACTTCACGTCAGGTTTCACTGTACGTACACGCACATTCCAACATGTACCAATTCGTTAGAGGTTTCGAAGAGGAATATGGCCGAGGTACATGTATGGTTTCGTAGTAGTAGTAGTAGTAGTAGTAGTGGTAGTCCTACGCCGATGACATTACGGTAATGGCCTCGGACGCTACGGTAGAACACACGGGTAGACTAGCCACACAGGTGCTGAATGAAATCTATCATTGGTTAGACCAACACAGACTCAGCATCGCTATGGATAAAACCAACTTTTCGTGGCTCTCTTTCAAAAGACCACCATCGGTAAATATTGGAGATAAATTCATCAAGAAACAATCTAATATCAAGATTCTCGGGGTGACATTTGATGACCAACTGAATTGGTACAGCCATATCGCTAGAATTTCGACCAAAATTAATGCCCTCATCCCAAGATTATGGTGCTCTAACGGAAAGGAATGGGGCATCACCACGTCAATGCGAAGAATCATATATGACAGTGGCTGAGAGGATCATCGCATATTGTGCCCCAGCCTGGGGTATCACATTAACGGAGGAACAGGGTAGACGTCTTGATTCTATCCAACATGGTTGTTTATTGTACATCCTCAAACCTTACTCGATGTCACCAACAAACGCCCTGTAAATCTTAGCCGGTCTGCCTCCTGGTCCTTTGTGGAGTATGAAGCGAAGGGGCACTTCGGAACAAACGCAATATCCAGCTACAAGATGCAACTTGCATCAGTCACACTCAACTCCAAAGGAAAATCACCGGATGAACGGCAGAATATCCTGATGATAGACAAATATCTACAGAACCGGCTGACACGGAACAATGTAAAAAATCCTATTTCAACATCTATACCAATGGTTCAAAGACGGAAGATGGAGTTGCAGCCCCTTTTTTTATCCTTCAGAAAGACGACTTCTTCTACAAATGGTCTTGTAAATTGAATACCAATAACACGGTATTCCAAGCCGAACTTTTTGCTTTACTTGTGGCTATTAAGAAAGCGGAAGAACTCCAGAAAAGAACATCTATCTTCTTCACAGATTCACTTTCATCACTCCATTCAATCAAGAATCCCCTGTCTCAACACCTTACCGCTAGGCAAATCTGAAAGTTTCTGTGTTGCAATCCTCAAATCAGTCTCAATTGGGTTAAAGCTCATGAAGGAACATACGGGAATGAACAGGCAGACCAACTTGCAAAAGCTGCGACAGCAAGGGTGACGGCCTACTTTTCGCTGCTCTTCCCTAAGTCATGGGCAAAGAAAATCTAATCTGAGGAAATGATGCATAAGTGGCAAAATCGATGGCGGACAGAACACAAAGTTGGCAGGAAAATATATGCCCTCCTCCCCTCAGCTAGATACAGATATAAGAAATGGACCAGTGAAATGGTTATATTCTTTTCCGAACATGGTCCTTTCCCAGCATATCTGGCGAGATTTCATCGAGAAACTGAGAAATGCAAATGCGGCTGGGAGGGCACGGTCATCCATTACCCTACAGCCTGCCCGTTGACCAAAGACTTCCACTTCCCTGTTGCTGATACACAGTATTGGAAGTAGAAGGTTTTTCAAGATCCTGGTAGTTATAATAAGATTAAAATTTGTATTAAGTTTAACAATCAAGAACTATACATCTTCCTGAGACCAACGACATATCAAGACAGAGAAGATCCCTTCGACTCTGATTCAGACTCAGACTTTGTAATTTAATTGCAACATCTTTCATAACCCCATGTACTACAAAATATATAGTGATATTTGCATGGAATTCTCCGATCATTCACGGTTGTCAGCGATGCCAATTTGTATTCTTTTCATGTTCATATGTGATATATTATTTATCCGAAGCATATACTTCAGAGATTCAATGTTTAATAACACCTTGTTTGAATTTTGCTACTCTACTTTGATGGGCTGAGCGCAATTGTTGACTGAATTGTTGATTGCATTTTTATTATTGATTAAATTGTTGATTACATTTTTTCTATTGAATCATTCATAGTTTGTGGATGTTGTCCTATATGCTCATAATTATATTTCATCCCATTTCATGTATATTTACTACGCATATGTTATATAATGTTTACACCGTATTATCATTTATATAACGTACATATACATTATACATACACGTACACATACATTATACATACACGTACACATACATTATACATACACGTACACATACATTATACATACACGTACACATACATTATACATACACGTACACATACATTATACATACACGTACACATACATTATACATACACGTACACATACATTATACATACACGTACACATACATTATACATACACGTACACATACATTATACATACACGTACACATACATTATACATACACGTACACATACATTCATACACGTACACATACATTATACATACACGTACACATACATTATACATACACGTACACATACATTATACATACATGTACACATACATTATCATGTATATAACGACGACATGTATGATGTCGTACTCCCTATATCTTACGTCTCGTGGCATCGCTTTATGTATAGATAATTCCCAGAGCTCATCTGTTACAAAAACTCTGACGTTATACCCGGACACCTGCTTATAATCAGATTATGTCATACTTTCTCAACTGCTATACGAAACGCCATAATTAATGTTATTCATCAATATATTCATGTGTTCTCGAATGTTTACCGCCGGTGAATCTACTATTGCACAACTGCACTTTATATATTCAAGTGTACTTAAATTTCTTCAAGACTTGATCCTTATTAGGACTATAAGATCCAAATCTAAATATGTCCCTAACTGGCAACGAAGTCCCCCAGCTCCATCAGTCTTGTGATATTAATAATACCAGTTATTGGTGAATATCGATAATTCCCACTTACACCTTTATAGTTCATTGGACCTGTGAATTTGTACACGTATTTTGTTTTTATTTTCATGTTCTATTTTCAGATTCGGGCCTATGAAAAACCCTTTCAACAGAGGACAAGATGAGAGAAGTTAGTGTCACAAACAGTCATCCGGCTGATGGTTGAGGAGACAGTTCAGTGATGAAGGCGTGGGATGGCTCGGAATGTTTTCGTTGGTCTCTTGCTCGATGGCAAGGTGCCGGCGGGCGATCCGACCGTGCTCCTTGGCGGCCGGCGGGGGTTTCCGAGGGCTTTCGAGGGTAGGATTGCCGTGAGTCGGAGGCGATGGGGAGGGGGGGCCCGGTGTAGTTAGGTCTTGTGGCTTAAAGTGCCTGCCGGTCCAGGACATCATGAGTAAATTTTCATGACACATTTTTCCCCAGCATTACCCAGCCGCTAGGTAATATGCTTCAGAGCGGGGGCATGTTTGGTGTTAGTGCTTGTGGTCTTTTCGTGAATCGGAGGTCTGGTGGCACAATGTCGACCGGCATTCGGTCCGTGGTCTTGATGGCTGGCTTTTCTTCCCCCCCCCCCCCCACACGGCCCAGCCGCAAGGTAGCCTGCTTATATCCCACAAAGGACAGAGCGGGGTCATGTTTGGTGTTTGCATAACTCAACCCTGTGTGCCAATAATGACACGCGTAGCTCTTCTCTGCATCCCTTCAACCAAGTCTACGTCCCTCCGTAGGTATGGTCTCCAAAACTTTACAGCATACTTCAGTCCAGGACGAACTAAGCCTTAGAAAAGCGGAAGAATGATTTTAGGAGAACGGGAAGTGACCTTTTTGAAAATGAAACGAGCATTCTCTTCGATTTTTTGACCACCGCTGAACAATGTTCAGAAAACCTAAGCCGCTCGTCAATGAGAATTACCAAATCTGTGACTTGTCATAGTTGCATCTGTCACAGTGACACCATTCAACTCGGAACATGAACGTGGGTTGTTGGAACCAAAATGAGCGACCATGCACTTGTGAACGCTAAACGTCATGCTTTCTTGATTTGCACATGCTGTAATCCTGTTCAAGTTGGTCTGGAGCAACTCCCTGTCGCTTTGATTCCCGACTACCCCCATTAGTTTCACATCATCTGCGACTTTGCTAGAAATTCCATCGATACCCTGATCGAGTTTATCAATAGATAGTGAAAAGAGATGGCCAAAGACACTTCACTTGTGACGCCTGTCCAAACAGAGAATCTTCCGTTCACCATAACTCGTTGTGCCCTATCACTTAACCACGACTATATCCAATTCAATAAGTTGTCCCCAATCCCAATCTCGTGTAAACGCTTCAAGAGTTTACCATGTTGGACCCGATCAAATGCCTTCTGGAAATAAAGGTAAACAAAATCCACATTTTTGTCCTTACCCAAAGCCTTAGTCACGTCGCCGCTGTGGTGGTCGAGTGGTTATAGTGCCGGACTCGTGATGCGAGGATCCGGGTTCGAACCCCACAGTGGTGGTCGGCTGAAGTTGGTTTTCTGTGGTTCCCAACTTCAAGGCGCAAATGCGAGCCGATCTCCCCGTTAAAAAGTCTCGCCACAGAGAGCAACAGTCCTACAACGGTAAATCATTCAACCATAACACTTCACTCATAGTTAGTAAAACTGGGGGGCAGATGACAGCACTACACATAACAAGCATTACACAGAAACAAACTTTACGTCAGGTTGCACTACACGTACATTCCCGCATGTACCGATTCGTTGGGGGGTTCCGCGGGGGGGGGGGGTGCATGTGTGGTGTAGCAGTAGTAGGTAGGGGCTCGGGGATCCATGATGTTCTTAAGTCAGCCACCTCGTTGGGCAATTTGCCTGTTGTGGCGTTGTATTTGTATTTGTATTTGTAATCATAAAAACAAAGGAGGTTAGTTACCCATGACTTCCCCTTCCTGAACCCATGCTGTTTATCCGACAATACAATATTCTCGTCTACCAACTTCACCAAAATTGCCTTTTGATAATATTTCCCAAAATTTTCGAGAGGTTGCTCGTCAAACTCACTAGACGATAAGGGGACAAAACTTCTCTACTATCATTTTTAAATATCGGAACAACATTAGCAAGCTTCCAATCCCTTGGGACGATACCCTCAGCAACACTAGTCCCGTAAGATCTGTGCGACTGGCCCTAATAAAATAGGCTTAGATCGTTAGTGATAGGACTCCAATCTCCCGCGTTTCAATCAGGTACGGCACGGTGACCCATGCCCTCTTCCAATCCTACAGTACGGGCCCTTAAGCTTGGTGCGCTCCCAGGTAAGACTTTGCACGGGCTCCCATTTCTATTATGAACTTATAGTGTGAAATAAAAATTATGAGAATAATCTCGGGCCCCGTGCTGGATCTCTGCTAGCCCCACCCCCATGTAGAGACACATGGAGATCTCGGTTGAATAGGGGTTCCACGCACAATGATTTATAACAATAAATATGTATATTAAGAGCATAGACGTAAGCGGAGAGGAGTGGATAAAGAGCCCGTGACCCCTGCAAACAGACCAAAAATTAAAAATAAGTTCAATATTTCGGTTGAAAAAATTAAATATCGAAAGAAAATACCTTTTATGTGCTATTTTAAACACTTCTGTTAATTTTAATGATTTTTGAAGTTTTTGAAGGGTGGTAACTCGAAATTTCTCGGGAAGACAATTTCCGTACCCCCCCCCCCCCCCGGCTTTCAAAGGTCGATTCTGCGTACGCCCCAGATTAAAAGATGGTGCTTAAGACCACCACCATTCTGCCCTGATATTATTTATGATGCTGTTGAGACAGCAGTAGGGACAAACTTTTTATGGTAAATATTAAAAAATTTGTTCTGCAGAACAGCCTCATTATCATTAAAGGTTGCACTGCCTAGTGTTATAACCGACAAGGGATCCGTGAGCAATTCCACGTTGGAAGAACCTGGTTTAGAAGTACGTAACAAAGTATTCGCCTCTACTTAGAAGCCAGAAAATATGAATAAGATCATGTTTTGCTTTAAAAAGGATGTTTTTCATGGAGGTAAGAAGTAAGTATTTATAGAACTCCGTCCTATATTCGGCTTTTCTGTTATCCGGCTTGCCCGCATTAGGCCGAATAGTCCATGGTCTACTGCGATTGGTATTCCTTTTTCTGTGTATGACATGACAGTACAATACGGTAAACAAGTTTAGAAAAGTGATCTTCTCTAACTGAATTTTATTAATCAACTATTCAACTACAATGCAAAGAGAAGACGAATAAATACTTGAAAGCGCATTTTCTAGTGGTACCAACTATGCCGATTTAGAACCTGACAAGAACATAAATTTTATGAAAATTGGTGATAATGGTTCCTCTCAATATAACGATAATCCCTCTACAACGATGTTTTCTCTTCGTCCGCATAGTATCGTTATATCAAAGTTCTACTGTATTGTCTTTGCAAGAAGGGTTCAGAAAAAAAATTCTAAAAATTACTAGGATCACGAGAATAACGAATACTTATGGGTGCTTCAAGAACATTTTGTAGGCTTTACTCATACTTTTGAGGAATATACGAGTTCTCCCGGATCTGTATCTTTTTTATTAAATGATTGATAGCAGGAACTCTTTCAATTCAATATGGAAATAAACGAGAACGCTGGAAAGAAAACTAATCGAGTCGGACCTAAATCGGGTTAACTATTGATGTGCCCCACGCGAAATTAAACGCGACGCATGAATCAAAATACAAAGCAGCGGTGCTCTAAATTACATGTATGCACACACACACGTTTTGTTTGTATGTATGCGCATACAAATGCTGGCGGTTGCGGAGGCGGTATTTGATTAAAAACGCAACGGGGCATCAATTCTTCTTTATTAAACAGCCGCAGGATATGCGCCGAAATTCAGAAGTTTTCAATCCTGTGATAGAAAAGAAAAAGAAGAAAAACTCGTAGTTTTCGACAACAAAAGAATAAGAAACTCTCAAGACAGACAAGATTATGCTTTTCTTCGCTGTGTTTTCTTTTTTTTTTCTTTCTCTGAACACAACTACTTGGAGAGAAGTTACGGAAACCTCTTTTCACTCACGAGATTTCTGTTGGTTGTGATAAAAAAAGAAAAGAAATGAATGCTTCGGGCATTTTCACTTTTTTTCCCGTTGAAATCTTTCGCAAACACTTCGATTTATTTTCAACCCCCGTGTGAAATTGCTTGCCCAGACGAATCTGACGTGAGGGTGTGGTTTTTCATCTTTTATATATATGGTATGCGTTCGTTGAATATGCATCCTACCTCCTCTTCTTATCCCGTGGATAAGGTATTATGCTCGAATTGTCAGGCCATTCTGTTCGCGAGATCCAACTTGAGCCAAATAGCTTCCCTATCTCTCATACGGAGATGATATCTCGTCCATCAAAATAAATATATTCTAATTAATACTCATACTTAAACGAAATTGGTATGATCATTTCAGTGATGTATAAGAAATTTGTTGTTAAGAAAATTTCTGAAATGTGGTTATTCAGTTCCTTCGATTGATTGCGTTGAAATAGTGATTCAACATAGAATACCCATGTCCAATGATAGATATTTGTTCTGTGATGGAGCTCAATTAACCAATTTTTGACTGACGTTGAGTTTGTACAGTGAATTATTTGATATTTGTTTTTTTCCAATTAGTTTTCATACTTTTTTTGCATGAAAACATTTTTTGTAAACTAAAAGACGTGTGTGCCGTATATTTTTTAAAATTTGTTTAGAAAAGAAAAATTGGTTTGCTATGATTTTTTAAAAACTAATTTTATGGAAATTTTATCCTGATTTTCAACCTGCGATTTTTCTATTCATGGTCAGGAACAGAAATTTTTTAAACATAGAAAAAAAAAGTTTTTTTATCACATGGTACTAAGCTTTTCCAAAATCATAATCACCAATTATTTTAATTAAATTAATTAATTAATAAGGAATTTACGTTGATTACAAAGAAAAACTCTGTATTGACGTCCAATTTTCGAAACTTCTGAAATATGTTATTCAAGTAGGCTAACCAGTTATCATGTAAAAAAAAAATTGCACAATTTGATCATGAATTGGATGAGCGATCAAAAATGGGTTAATATCCTATCCCTCCAGGGATGCAATGTCAAAGTATATGTCATACAAAGAAGTCAAAGTATGAATTACGGATGAAATAGTCCAATTATGTGTATTTTTTGCCATCGAATGTATCCCACACGATGGGATTAACTCTACGGACTTTTTACTTTACTTGTTACTTTCTACGGAGTAGCTTTATATTAATAATATAAAGCCGGGACCACCCCAGCAGACCTCTGCAGAACTCCGCAGCGCAATAACCGGTTTTGAGGTGTGGCTAGTGCAGCGTGGGAGATTTGAATGGCCAAATTATTGTGGGAACATAGGGATAATGTCTAACTTGTCAAGGTGGAAGTCGGGCCTTCTCAATCCTCCACAAAATATAGGATTATCTATGTGGAGAAAAATTAGAAATTTCGACTATATTTGTTATCGGGAATGAGATGGCTAAAAGGTTTTCCAAAAAGTGACACCCATTAATTTTCTTTAATGAAAATTACAGTATTTATACCTCGAAAAAGATTTCCAACTATACTTTCCATGCTATGTAAATTAAATGATGAAAACAAATACCTAGACTTTAAATGTGCACGAATTTTTAAAATTGCACATCTGCATCAGGCGGTCATGATTTTCTTACACACATCTGGAGGTAGCGTGCAAATAGCCGTGTAAAACCGTCAACTACATCAGTGAGTTGGAAAGAAGTTGTCCCGTTGGTTTCGAATAACGTTTTTGTTTATTGTGTAATGCAGCGGGTCTTGTCGAATGTATAAAAAGATTGGTTCAAATAAGAACATTAACATGAAGATAAGTTCCCGAGTGCCATACACATTAGGGTGGATCGAAAAATCGAAATGTGGATAAAAGAATCGGCTTGGGGTGCAAAAGTTGTCTTTTAAGCATATTAGCATAAATGCAAAATTTTTTCAACTTCAATTAATTTCTTCCGGTGCCCGAAGACACTTAAATATTTTAACACTTAAAAATCGATTTTTATGCAAATTTTGCATAAAAAAATGAAAGAGTAAAATAATTGATTTCACAGGGAAAACAGTATAGGCAGAGAATGAAAAATCATTTATTGTTTATTATTAAATGTATTAAATTATTTAGTATAGTAAAAGTTGGAAGGAATGGTGAAAATATTCATGCCATACCCAAGCAGTTGAAAGATGTATTCGCCTAGTGTCTGAGGCGTCGGAAAATGTGTGCGGAGAAGAGACACGGCTTCATATTGAATACAATGAAATAAAAAAGCCATATAAAAAATTTTAATACCAAAAAGCATTGCAACATTTAGAAATATGTAAATCTTCACACTTATGCAATTAAAAAAGCCATTACACACTCAATTTTTATCAGTTTTATGATTTATTGTTTTGATTTTTAAATTTCTGCTTCATGTATTATTATAAAAGTATTATTATTTATACGTTTATAATTTAGTACTTGAATACTCTGCAAAATTTACAAACATTTTTCATTAATTTACAATTTTTAATACATTTTCATAAAAGTGGGAATTTTTAACTACTTTTGGGGCGCTTGAGGCACCAGAAAATATGAATGGATTTCAATTAAAAAAATTATCCAAACTAATGCACCCAAGACACAACTTTCCCACCCCAAGCCTAAAGTAATTTCGAAAAAAAAAATTCCTATACTTTTCGATCCACCATAATATACGTTCAATACGTACGTTCAACGCGTGGTGCGAATGACCATACTTGCTAGTGGAATTATTAACACAACAATGGTGACATGTAACACATTCATCAATATTATGCGTCATGTTACGAGACCGTTTATTACGACCATCGTCAGACCACACTCGACGACTATCAGACAGCAATATCGCATCAAACGTCATGTGTGGCGTAATAATGCAATCTCTCGAGTTGACTCTGTTCTAGTGGAAACTGTGGCCCTTGGAGTATCAATCAGTGAGAAGACATTAAAAATACTGTTTTTTACTTCACCTTTTGTATACATAATGAATATGAAACGTCTTTGTAATAGGAGTGTTACTGGACTGAATAGAAAATATAAGCTCAGCCCATAGTTCGCGGGCCAAATATGACCCTCGGAGTAATCTGATGTAGGCCGTGACCTCAAACGTAATTTTGTAAAAATGAATGAATTGGAACATTCCTAGATCACTTACGCGATACACGATGCAGTTCCACATCACTTAAGTGCATAGTGGCACATTCCTAAATCACTTAAGCGGTCAGTGGCACATTCCTAAATCACTTAAGCGGTCAGTGGCACATTCCTAAATCACTTAAGCGGTCAGTGGCACATTCCTAAATCACTTAAGCGGTCAGTGGCACATTCCTAAATCACTTAAGCGGTCAGTGGCACATTCCTAAATCACTTAAGTGACCCACAGCACATTTACAGGTCCTTCAATCAATTAATCAAAAGTAACCTGAGGCACATTTACGGGCCACTTAAGTGACTCGCGGTGCAGTTTCTCATCATTTAATTGTCCTGGAGCCAGATCATTCTAGTGGCCCGCAGAACATGCCCAAATCACTTTTGTCAAGCAGAAAATTTGACAGCTGACAGTGACTTTCTGTAGAGTCCGAGATATGAGTTAGAATCATATTAACTTACATCCCGAAAGAAGGTAGACTCACAGCAATAGAAAAATGCATTTGATTCATTCAAGGATATTTTATAAGATGGCAGCACCTGCTAATCGGCACACACATTTCTAGAGGCATAATTTTTTTGGCTACTACTGCTATATTGCGGCTCAGTTGACAATTCTCCAAAGTATTCGGTTATCTAAACATAGTATATAACACTTTGGAAGATATATCCTATACAACACTGAACAAAAACTTTTGACAACGTTTCTACGACTGAATATAGTCATTTCTCATGTAATTCTGCGTGCTGAGTAAAAATATGGCCCTAATGAAGCTGAATTCACCACGGTTTTCTCTCAAATCGCACAAATCACTCATAATAACACATTGAAACACAATTTAAGTGCGGTTGGACCCCGTTATAGAATACCCCTTCCGTTTATAGCTTACCCCTCTTAGCGCCACAAATTTACAGTGAAAAAATCTTTCATAAGATATTGCGATATAAAACCCCCCTTTAACGCCAAGTCGTTGTAACGCCAAATATTATTTGGATGTTTACAAAATCAATGTGCCATTTTGATGTGTCAGTGTGACAAAAAGCAATGCCGCCATTATTTCCATTTGTTTATTTTGTTTCCGCGGAGACCAGATGACTTTTCTTTCCGAGTTCAACTCACCATAATAAACAAAAACTATCTGTTAACTTGAATTGTGTACAGTGTTTACAATTTCATAAATTTTCTCATCTTAAAATTGAATGCGTATAAAATATGTTATTTTATTTATGTAGTTATACTAATAAGGCACTCAGATACAGTAGTTCATAATAAACGTGCGAATTTATGTAATGGAGCTTCTGTGAAACTCTATTCCAACCGTGATCCGATATAACGCCAAAACTCTTTGGAACGGATGGTGACGTTACAACGGGGTTCGACTGTATATATAAAACAAAATAAATGTACAGAAAAAAAGTACAAATGTATAGAAACTTCACCAATGTATAGAGCACAATATTTCTATATAAAGGAAACACAACATTAATTTCCATAAAATCACAACACAAATACATAGAAACATGAAAAATACATAAAAACATGAAAAATATATAGAAACATGAAAAATATATAGAAACATGAAAAATATATAGAAACATGAAAAATATATAGAAACATGAAAAATACATAGAAACACAAAAGTACATAATACAAATACAACGCCACAACAGGCAAATTGCCCAACGAGGTGGCTGACTTAAGAACATCATGGATCCCCGAGCCATTTTTTGGAGGCCCTACCTACTACTACTACACCACCCCCCCCCCCGGAACCCCCCAACGAATCGGTACATGCGTGAATGTGCGTGTACGTGTAGTGAAACCTGACGTGAAGTTTTATTGTTTCTCTGTAATGCTTGTTATGTGTAGTGCTGCCATCTGCCACTAGTTTTTCTAACTATGAGTGAAGTGTTGTGATTGAATGATTTATCGTTGTAGGACTGTTGCTCTCTGTGGCGAGACTTTTTAATGGGGAGATCGGCTCGCATTTGCGCCTTGAAGTCGGGAACCACAGAAAACCAACTTCAGTCGACCACCACTGTGAGGTTCGAACCCGGATCCTCGCATCGCGAGTCCGTCACTATAACCACTCGACCACCACAGCGGAAACACAAAAATACATAGAAGAACAAAATTACATAGAAACATAAAAATACATAGAAACATAAAAATACATAGAAGAACAAAAGTACATAGAAACATAAAAATGCATTGAAACATAAAAATACATTGAAACATAAAAATACATTGAAACATAAAAATACATTGAAACATAAAAATACATTGAAACATAAAAATGTTTTACAGTGCAATTAATTCATTCATCGACGTCTGACACTTCCTTCGTTTTGCATTGCGCTCGTACCGGACATTACGAGCGTGGTTCAACGGCAGTCAGCCAGCATCGAAGTTGACCATTTTCCCTGATAACATTGTTCAATGGTTCTTACTACTTTTCCACCATACAATAACACTCTCAAAGCACTTTTAAACTGCCAACAGTGTAATATCCCGAAAAACATGATCCAAAAACACTTTTAGATTGAGATATTAATTTTCCGTCGGTCTAAATCATTCGGAATCGTATATTTTCACGTCGGACGCAATTTCATTGTTGTCCAAGTATAGTCAAAACGAAATTTTCGATCGGGACATCACCTACAATTAAATTATAAAAACTTTCTGTATCTTCCGTAAAATTTACGTTGGTTTTTCCAATAATTAAAACTAAATTTAATCACATAAGAGCGTGACAGATAAGATTAAATATATACGATAAAATACATAAAATAAATTGAAAAATTCTTGGAATGAATGCGATCCGAATGCTATCAATTCCTTCAGTTGAATTTCCAATGACATCTTTTTAAGAAAAGATAAATAAAAGAAATGTTTTCATTTAAAATTAATCGCTGTTCCGAAAATTAATTAAGTGCCCTTCAATTATCGGTTTTCTTTATCATTTTATTTACCGTATGTTTTTTTTTAAGCAAATGATTCAATTTTGATTAAGGGCATTAATCTTTGAGCTTCACAGGAAAAATTGCTATGAGTTATTTCTCAGATATTTACGATAAAACAGATGCCTCGTGACATTATCGTAATCACGCTAAATTCTCATTAATATCTCATATTTATGTTGTTGTTTTTTTTACTAAGAAATGAATCTATTTGATTAATAAATTTTTATTTTCATGTTGTTGTTGTTTTTTTATTAACCTTAAGTGTTTATTCTCACAAATCTTAGGAGAAATTCTTTGTATTCATTTATTTAAAAGTATGATTTACACATTTCTTTCGAGAGTTTTGCTTTTTTCTCAATAAAGAATAATAATAGAAAATTCACTTTGATGTCCTGTGGTAACACATGGTGAAAAATATTTTCATTCCATTTGAATGAAAAATAATACTTACGTGATTGCTTTCTCGAAACGGGTGTAATTTTACTAGTAGATGTTTTGGATATTTTTTGAATATTTTTCTGCGAAAAACCGGGAAGATTACCAATTCTTACTAGGCGTAAAGGTGAATGTCCACCATATTCAATACCACAACGGAACATGATATTCCTATGAATCATTACAATTTAAATTTTTCGAGCCAGGATTCTTCCCCCCCCCCCCATTATCTAAATTTTGAAGATTTCCGAAAAATTTGTCGGGAAATCGGAAATGTTTTTTCATCTCAGTTACCCGCAGTGATATATAAAAAAGAATATACTCAAAGATATTACGCTGCTAATCTTCTGCAGTGACACTGATGCACGCACACATTTGGATAGTTTAAGGGCCATGGTTCGAAATTGAGTAGATGGGGAGCCATGACAGGTGGTTGAGGGGACCACAAAGTGCTTTGAACAAAAATTTAAAAATGAAGAAATAAGCTTTTAAGTGGAATAATCGAACGCGATTTTGTATATCAGATTGCAGTTTTTGAACTCACCCATAAAACAAACTACTCCACCAAAAATTCTGAAATTTTGCAGAAAATGTTTATTCGACATGTGTTAGTAAAATGAATCTCCAAGTTAGTAATCGAGTGATATTAAGTATTTTTTTAAATGTTGATTCTCATATTTTTAAAATTTTATATTTTTTTCAAATTAAAAAAAAAAACAATGATAAAATTCTAAAGATTAGCCAGATATCCAAGTTCGAGGTTCATTTTATTAAGATATGCCGAATAAAAATTTCTGCAAAATTTCAGAATTTTTGGTGTAGTATTTTGTGTTTAATCTTACGGTTCAAAAATTGCAATCTGAGAAAAACACGCTCAATGTGATTTTTTTCCTTGCATACAATTACGCTACAGGGTGTTTCAAGAAAATTATCGCCAAAATGAAAAGACAATTCACGGGCATATGATAACAGCCCAAAATCACATAGGAACATAGATGCGCAAACGCAAACACCGTCTGGAAGCTGTAGACGTCATTTAAAATCGATAATTAATACAAAGATAACGAAGAAGAGTCCTTCTACAATAACTTATTTAGGAATAATACTATATACTATAGTAGATGATCAACGTTTTTTTGTCAGACTCACTGACACACGCATTACATCGACGCTGTGCATGGATTGCTACACCTTCTCCAAAATATCAGGCCTATTTCGAACACGTACCGCTGCCTCAACGATTATTTGTGCCAAATCTTGCGGCAACGAAAACAATCATTTTTACACGAGTCCTTAAAAAATCTTTGGGGAGGGGCGATGTATGTCTAGTGATAGCGGTAGCCATATGACTGGTCCACTAGACTAATCCCACGCTCGAAGAATGGGGCTTGCAGATGTGTTCGAACTTGCCTGGTGCGTCGCGTCGTGCTGAAACCGAACCTGAGGAAGCACAGACAGACACACAACATTCAGAATTTCTAGTAGAACTTTTTGCAATAACGTTGAATAATTTTACGCGCTTACGTGAGTTCGGGATTGCTTTACAAGTGTGTGACGCAACAACACCCCGTAGCGTCTCCGGATGTCATTTGCGCATATATGTTCCTATGCGATTTTGGTTTGCTATCGTATGCCTAAACTATGTCTTTTATGAAACATCATGTATAATTCATTATTTATTTCTTTTATTTTGAAATAACAAATTAACCGATTCGACACTGATTTTTTTGCATTTGATTTACAATCGAATAGAATATTTTTAAAGTCATTTCTGAAAAATCGGTGCCACCTCTAAAGATCTTAAAACCGAAAAGTCATTATAAATAACCAAACCTAAATATAAGACTAATGTATCTTCCATTACCGATTCTTTTTAAATGATACTTTAGGCTGATATTTTTCCGTTCATCAAATTTCGTGGAGGAGGGGAAAAAAAAAATCTCAACTTAATCCGAGTGAATAAATTAATTTGAGATGCGATATCCGGTCGTTGCAAGATTGAAATCGAGTTTCGTCTGAAAACGTTGAATGATTCAGGAAATAGGACGGACAAAACCAATAAAAACTTTTATCCATATTTGAAGATTTATCTCAACGATAAAAGCCAGGAAAAAAAAAAGGCAAACACAGAAAGATCTAGATAGAGAGGAAACTTTTAGCCTCTCGAACAGAGTTAATATAAATCGGGGAACGGACTCCCTGACGCGGAAGACTTTCAAGTTGTTTGTATAGGAATGACTTTATTAAAGAGAACTATGCAAATTTTCCAGCAAGTGCTTTCGCAATGAGCATACAAATGGATTTATTTCAGAATTACTTGTCCCTTCAGGCTTCACTTACTCGTATGCATGTATATGTATTGCTTTGCCAGTGCTAACAGTATAACATTCGTGTGCACCGATCAACAAAATCGTAGAAAGTCACTCTTTCTCGTTTATTTATTTATTTAATTTTTTTTTTTTTTTTTGGAGAAAAGAAAAAAAGCTGTATCTCTTTCTGTGGATTTAAAAATAAATTATTTGCTTTTTTTTAAATATTTATAATGTAAAATGATTTAAATACTTATAAGTGGGTATCATAGATGTTTTCTCTGTTTGATATTTTGAAAATATAAACTCTTCTACTACTTAGCTTCTCTAAATGTTCATTAAATATTAACATTGGCCTGAGGAATACGATTGTTTTTTTTTGTTTTTTTTTTATTTCTTTGACGGATTTAAACCGATGATAGTGGATTTAGAGAAATCAAAATATTTGATTTGGAAATCGTGCCATAGATTAAAAAAGTATGTATGTCACGCTAAATATGATAAATCGGTTGTTATGCACGATAACAGGTAATTATGCATACTTACCAATCGTCTTGGTAAGTTTGATATGTTTATCACTTTTACCGGTGAATATGTCTAATACCCAAGCATCGTTAGTAAATTTGATAAATATGAAAAAATTCCAAATTAGTCCATTGTGTTTGATGAATATGTAGTCGGACCCGGACCGTATCCCGATATAATGATGCAATAATGCCTGAATTATCATGTATAGTACATCATATAGTACGATTAATCATGTTTACCAACGACCCGATGCTTGGGTATTATGCATAATCTCCGGTAAAAATGATAATTTTTTTAGTAGATCTACTTACTTAATTTAACAACGATGCTAGGCTACTATGCATAATTACCGATAAAAGTGATAAATTTAGGGAAATTTATCAAACTTACCAAAATGCTCGGTGATTATGCATACTAGCCGGATTTATCACATTTACCGTAACAAATATATGCAGAAGTTATAGATGACAATAAATCATGTATCATATCAATATCAACTATTGCAGTGCATTTAAAATTCCCTAAGCCCTTTGGGTGTGAGCTTTGAAAAATGGAAGTAAAAACTTTAACAGCACATTTGCACCTGTAGATGGTGAAAGCTGGATAGGGAGGGTATGTAATGCGAAAACCTCATTGTGGTACCTCAACAAACTAAGAATGGCTCGAGATTTGAGAGATACTCCTCCCTTATCGCGTGGGTCAAATATGGCCTTGGTAGTCATCCGATGTTATCCGCAACCTCAAACTTAATTTTGTAAAAATGAACTAAGCGACACATTTACTGATCTCTTAACAGACCCGCTGCATGTTTAGGAGTCACCTGAATGACCTGCGGCACAGTTCTAGAGAACTTGAGCGGCCCGTGGTGTTACAGATCGAACCGAGCACGACTAGTGTCGGTCGCTTGTATAATCTGGTTACCCCGGACGGCGTGTCGCGTCGGAATTATTTCCAACCGGAGAACCAGCCAGAAAAAAACAAAAGTAATTATATATGTCATGGGAGCCTCTTAGCGAAGAGTACAATTGGGAATTAGAACGAACATCTTCAAAAATATGGTGCAGGACATTAAATGTGCTTCATGATATGCTGGGTAAACTGCACATAATCTACCAAATGAAAAGGGGTGATAGATGAGCCCAAGTGGAACATAAAATACATTACCAACCCTGCCCTATCTCTCTTTTGGAATTATGCTAGACAATCAATTATGGAAGGGAAATGCGTCAAATCTGAAAAAAACCCCGTATTAGTGAATTTCCTGATAGACCTACACGCAAACTAAGAACATATTTAAAAAGAATAGAAACAATCCTATAAAGTGACATCATTCTCATCAGAATATTTGTATTTAATAGCGAGCTACATGCACTGGATGGATTGACGAAATGCAAAATCGAATTGTCACCGAAATCTGTAACCGTCAATTCCACGAATACCCTTCTAGCTAAAGTCCGTCAAATTCACAAAATACTTTTCCATTCTCTCAGCTAGCAAATGAACGTACAATAAACCGTATCGGTCTGCTAATTCAGGAGAAATTGGTTTTTGTTATCATCACTGGAAATATGTGTTTGTCCCTTTTATAATCTTTTATCCACCATAACTCGAAAATGGTTAGAGATAGGACGCGGTTGCTATGTTGTTTTATGTCTCACTTGGGCTGGCCTATTATCCCCTTTCATTTGGCAGATTAGGTGCAGTTAGGTAACAGCTGGTTCCCTAATTTACTGGCTGAACGTTGATCCTAGGGGACACATCTAGTTACAAAAAATTATCTAAATAACGTGTGGACCTGAGATACATCATTCATATTGCAAGGGACTGTATAGTTAAAATTAAAAAAAAATCAACTTTTTATATCGATACCCTGTGCTCAAAAATCCAATTACAAAGTTGTTGCCCTGTCTCTCCTAAGGCCAACACAAGAAATTTCACGGTGCTGAGTGCAATATTCTTTGAGTTATTCAAATTGAAGAGAATAAAGAAAAGTTATGGGAAAAACAGCATAAACTAACAAAAAATGCCTTCCGCCCATTTATGCTGTTTTTACTAGATTAGTTTTACTAGAATTATCATATTCACTCTTTACATTGGGAAATAATTATTCCATACCTTGATGAATAATGAACCACCCGATGTGAAATGTTTATGAGAGGCTGATAGGTTCCTTAACATAAACGGGAAAAGTTCGTCATCGGATAATTCAGCGATACACGACATGAATCCCAAAATTATGCAAGAATATGAATTGCTGATTCGCTATCTCTGGATCACCGCAAATGCCGACGAGTATAAGAAGAAAGAAACCGAGTTATAAAGCGGCGTAGTTAATGCTATGTACATATAACATAATACCCTGGTGTAATGGAAAATTCATCATAAGGGAGTTGGGAAAAGATTCGCGCAGGATTTTTTTTTTTTTTTACTGTCAGAAGAAGAGTAATAATCCCGTAGGAGAGTTATAGCTCGGATATTGGTAAAAAAAAGGAGAGGGACGTTCGACGGATATCAAAGGAGAGTTTACTGTAATGATCATAAAAATTTGTATGAACGCAAAAATTTTTGCTCGTGTAATATTATCATGCGGCCGTAAAAACATCTTCGAGAGAAATATGCACTTTTATGGTTAGATGCCGTAAGCATTTTCTGATGAATATCTGTTTATGGCCCCGGCACTGACTTCTGAAAAACGTCCGGTTGCGGTTGTTCTTTTTTTCTTCCGGGCTCTCACAGGATCATAAAACGTTTGTGAATTTATCTACACATAAAAAATAGAGAATAAATTTATGCGTCCCCTCAGATTTTCTTACCTTTTAAATTTCAACTAAAACAGATTGAAATGAATGAACGAACGAATAAATAAAACTATATATTCATGAGTTTTTTTGCCATCGAACGCAGAATCAGACCTCTTTTGTACTTTCTATCATAAAAATATTTACGAGAATCTTTTCGCTGGTTTTTTTTCATTTTTTCTTGATACAATAAATAATACAGCGAAGTCCATCGACTTCTTTTCTTTCTCGTGAAAGGCAATTCGATTATATATATATACGGGACGTCATAGTTTCGTGATTAAATTTATGCTTCCGGCATCCATTTTTACGATGAGAATATTCCGGAGGATTTTTTTTAATGACCCCCATGGATGTTCCTTGATTCTGATGATTTTGATCGCTTTAGTCCAATTAATGATTGCTTTGGAAATCGATCGAAATTATTAAATGGTACTCAGATAAGTACGTAGAAATATACAATACAATACAAATACAACGCCACAACAGGCAAATTGCCCAACGAGGTGGCTGACTTAAGAACATCATGGATCCCCGAACCCTTTTTTTACCCTACATACGAGCCCTACCTACTACTGCTACACCACACATGCACCCCGCCCACAACCCCCCGCGTAACCCCCAACGAATCGGTACATGCGGGAATGTGCGTGCACGTGTAGTGAAACCTGACGTGAAGTTTTTTGTTTCTCTGTAATGCTTGTTATGTGTAGTGCTGCCATCTGCCACCAGTTTTTCAAACTATGAGTGAAGTGTTATGATTGAATGATTTTTCGTTGTAGGACAGTTGCTCTCTGTGGCGAGACTTTTTAACGGGGAGATCGGCTCGCATTTGCGCCTTGAAGTTGGGAACCACAGAAAACCAATTTCAGCCGACCACCACTGTGGGGTTCGAACCCGGATCCTCGCATCGCGAGTCCGTCACTATAACCACTCGACCACCACAGCGGCAACCTTTTATGGAAATCTATCTTTTACGGACTTTAATGAAATCATCATGTCATTTTATATTGTTTAAATGAGGTTACTGAACTTTCACAGGTGTATCGTTGAAACTAGTTGTTTTTGAAGAATTGTGTAGCCTTGGATATTGGTACGAGAATCGTCCCTGAGCGCAGCTGATAGTACATTTATCATATCTATGCCGATTCGAAAACATTTTTTTGCGCTAATAAATAACTTAAATAAGTCGGTTCGTGAGGTATCGGAGAAGTTTACGTGTATCTATCTAGCAGGATCTCTGGTTGTTGACATTCCTCTAACAATGGTGATTAGAAACATCTCAATTTTGTTCAAAAAGTGCTCATAAATAGTACACTTACGTACCGTAAAATATTCAAATTGATTCAAAAGCTATTGAGAAAACTTTAATTGATGTAGGAGGACCCAAACGAGAAAAATGTAATATATATATATATATATATATATTCTTTGACATAGCGAGAATATTATAGTGTAAACCTCTAAATGTCTTCGCAATTATTTTGAATCACCCTGTATGTTTCTCAATATAATTTAATTAGTTTCTACATCTTACTTTGTACAACAGAAACCCATCCATTCCATCGATTGAATGTATTAGATTGATATATTAAATAAACGGAGATAAACTTTTAGTGCCTTGAATTCAACGAACAATGTCATTCGCAACCGTTATCAAGTTGCAAAAGAAGAGGAAAACATGTGCACGAGAACGAAAGGGGCGTTTTTCTATTTACAATCGTGATTTTTTATTCCATTATCTGCTATTTTATGCATGTCTATGAGCGTGGAATAAAAACGATTTGGAACTGATATAGTGCCGTACTAGTTGTCAACACAAAGCTGAAACTCACTCGCAACAAATTTTTCACATTATGCTTAGGATAATATATTTTTTTATTTCTTACCATTGAATTTTCTACCCACAGCAGTTGCTTTCTTCTAGCTCCAGCTCTGACTAGTGCGTATTCTAGAATACTTTAGAAGGAATATCAAGCACAGCTCCAGCAGAAACAGAAATTCTTGATTTGAGCTCCTTGTTGGATTCAGGGTAGAGTATCATAGAAAGGGGTCATTCATACGCCCTCTAAAAAGCAAATAGAGTATATATATCAATATAATCAGAGATAAGTGATCTCCTAGGAAGCCATGTTATGAAGTCATCCAATAGATCGACTTTTTAATTTCATTTTTGATCATGCATTATTTTACAAAATACTATCATGCAGCTGTGCGTTATCACCTTTTAAATTTTGGAGCAATAGTTTTGACTCGTCCTGTATATTGTAATTATTTCCTAATGCTATTTAATTAGTTTTCACACCTTGCTCTATATCACAAAAACCACATCTATTTCATGGATCGAACATATCAGATTTATAGATGAAACAAACGGAGATAAACCTTTAATGTCTTCAACTCAACTAACTACACGAACAATGTTATTCACAGCCGTTAGCAAGTTCCGCAAGAAGAGGAAAACATGGACATGAAAACGGAGGAGCATGGTCAATTTAGAAACGTGATTATTCCGTTGTCCGCTGTTTTATGCATGTCTATGAGCGTGGAATAAAACGATTGGAACTCGTACATCGTCGTCGTCTACACAAAGTCATTTACGTTAAGCAAGTCTCCCGGCGTAAAGCTTTTGCCCGAAAGGAAACAACATATTCATAATTCGAAACAATTCGGCGGTACAAGACTCGACTGCTCCCAAAACTACAAGTTAAGAATCAGGACCGGGAAGTAAAGTGAGTGGGTGAGTGGGGCAATTCAATGTGGCCAAGTGCACTTTCCGTTTTATGTCCTGCCATCGAGAATAACGAGTCGAGATCTTCGACTACGAGCTTTAACGGTTTGTGGGAGTTAATTAACGGGGACTCTGGGTCTGGGCCGTAGGTGGAAGAAGATAGAATGGATGTCTGCATGTTGGAATGATGGTTGGCAATCGTAGCGTGAATCTCTCTCTCTCATATTCAGTTCTCAAGAGGGAAGAGTTGAGTATATGCTGATTTGCATGCAAGAGAGGTGGTAAAAGGAGATAGACAACGTTTTGTCGAGAGAGAGTGAGGTGGAAGAGCAGTAGTGGGATGAGAAGCACAAATGCCGTCGAGCATTTTCCGAGTTTGAATGGAGAGCGGAAGGAGTGGAGAAGAAGAACCACGGTGTCCCTTTTATGGAAAATTTGTAACAGTGGCGTAGGCAACTAGGAAAGTATAGGAAAAAGGCAGTCGCCCTGTGGTGGTTGGTTGGAGCGTGGAAGCAATGGTGGCAGGTTAAGAGACGACAAAGTTCAAACAGCCCCTTCTGCTGAGAACACGACGCCCCTCGCGGGTAAAATTCCATTTTTTTCTGTGAAGGTTGCTCCGCAATTCTTGGCGGAAGAAAATTCCATCATCATTCGTAATGTAGTGGTTGTTGGTGATGGTGGTGGTGGTGGTAGCATTTCCTTTTCATGAATTTATGCATCCCCCCCGCCCCCCCTCCTCCTTCAGAAATGCTGTAACGAGGTTGGTTTTAGAATGGAATTTTGACGCTTTCAATCTCATTTTTGCGAAGGAATGGAGTTCCTCGTAATTGAGAATTTCGTGTCATTTCTTTTGTCGTGAAATGACATGATAGGGTCGGTCGGTTGTATATTCTGTGGATCTAACACTTGTCATGGAATGTTCATTTTCTTCGGGATGTTTAACGGATGCATCCAATAGCTCGCGACATTTGTTTATTTCATCAATGATATTACATTTTGGGAATCGAAAATGCTATTCAATGTTTATTTTGACTCATATTACTTTTTTTTTCAAGCACGACGGTATTTTATGACACACATGGAAGAAATGTTAGGCTTGGCTGTTATTGAAGTTCTTTTTTCTGAACTGGGTCTACCGATGTACATTGTTATCGCATTACATTTGCGAGTACTGGATAGAATGTCCTTCTTTGTTCGAGAACATTCTCGCTGTCAGATTGACTGTAGTTTTTACTGCTATAAATGGTCCCAAAGATTTCCTATAGGGTACACATCTAAAAGTATTTTAGAAATTTCTGATCTTACGCCATGAGAGGGCATTTCCTCATGTTGAAGGTTGCGTGCATACTGATTATTCGACCTGTCGATTCAAACAACATATATATTCAAACACCCTCCTTCAGAGTTTTTTTTCAATAAAATAACGAGCATTCACGGAAACAGTGAATGCGTACCAGGGCTTCAGTGGCTTAGAAAAACTGTCTTATGCAAGATGAAGTCGTGACGTCCATCGCAAATCCTACCCATTGAACTTATGTGGACTGTCCCAGCAGGTGGAGACAGTTTTTTTTCCGCAGAGAGCAGGCAGACCTACAGCACGATACTGACATTATAGTGGAACTTCGGTTGATGAGCTTAATTTGTTCCACAATCGTGCTCATTTATCGAATCGCTCGTTATGGGAATCAAAATACCTCATAGGAAATAATGTCAAATTCGAAAATTCGTTCCGCAATTATTCATTTACATGAAAATGACTAATTAAAACTTCATTCATTCATTCAATTTTACAACATAATGATAATATGATGAATAAAATACTATAACATTTAAATAATAATAAACCATAAATGAATATACAATACGATAATGTTTACAAATTAAATTATTCTAAACGACCAGACAGAGGAGTAGCATTACAACCGTTTAGGACGACTTACGCACTGCACTGACCGTCTGTGAACTTATTTGTGTGATTTAAAAATGGAACCCTATCTCTCTCTATCACACTTGCTTTTGCCTCTTTTTTTGGAAATGGGAGACCGCACTATCCTTTATTGTTCGCACTGCTACAGCTTTATTTGGGGTGCTTCGCTTCTACAAAGTTTTGCACAGATTCCCACGTTCTACACATCTCTTAATCTCATTTAAATTGAGTGACTTTTTATTTCTCTCTTCGTCTTCCTAAGACGAGATCATAATAAGCTCTCGCGTTAATCATAATAAGCAAGATCCCAATAATCTCTACGTGCATTTGCTCTTGTTGTTGCACGCAGTGGAGATCCATCAGTTCATCTGTAGATATGATCATGTTCCTCCAATTGTTCTTGAATGTATGGCTCATGCACTTGCAGTCTCATGGTCTTCCTCAAGGACACAATCTCCTAAGAAATGGTGGCGCTTGTTCATGAGCTAGCCCCTCAAAGTCACGGTCAATAAAGCAATCAGACCAAAGTTTTTCTCCACACAAGCGGAATTTAAAAAACTTCAAGCGCACATAGGTGTGGTTACAATGCTACATCTAGTTTCCATATCGTAAACAGTCATGTTCGTAGGGGTGTTCATTTTTCGAGTTAGGCACGCCGACCGAAGACTGTAGGTAAGTACATTTCTTACAATTCACAGCACTTGTGTGGGCGAAAGCGAAAAACCATCAGCTCAGTTATGATAACGTGAAAATAAATAAACAAAGCCCAAATTTTTTTTGCTCGTAATGCGAATCACCACTCGTTAATCGAATCAAAATCTGTTCGAAATTTTTGCTCGTTATACGAATTGATCGTTAACCGAACCGCTCTTTAACTGAAGTTCCACTGTATATGAAAAATTCAAGCATTTCCATCTTCATAAAATGGAAGAGATGGCAGCACGAACACAAAACAAGCGAAACTCAACAACATAAATACGTTAGGGCCACACATACACTCAGAACACTCATTCCGGCATGTGCCGATTCGTTAGAAATTCCGTAGAGGAATGTGTACGAGGTGCATGTACGGTTAAGTAGTAGTAGTGTAGTAGTAGGTGCAATCTAAACAACTGCTCCTGTAGAAGTAGTACTCCATAGACTAAGCTGAGATGGAGAGAGACGATTCGAGATGGGGGAATGGATATGCTACCAATGTGGTCGGCACTAAAGTATTTAACTGAAATGTCAAACGTACAGATATTATTATTTACAATTGAAAATCATTTAATCAAGGATAATGATTTGTTATGTCATTGGCGAAAGTGACTTTACCACTACGCAATAATGCTTCACAACACGTAGCTTCCAATTTGATTGTATAAAACAGATATTCAGAAGGCTCAGGCGTAAAGTATCATCAGTGGTCACTTTGTACATATTTTGTGTGTAAGCATGTCGTATCCTTAGACTTCTATCCATATGGTTTTTGGCTCTTGGTCATTCTAAACGAGATGGTCTCCCATAACACCTCAGTCAGATTTAAAAGTTATCGTGTTGCCCCACGAGCGTAACATTCATTGTTTATTATGTTAAGCTCTTCGCATCTGAGCCAAAGCTGACCATTAAAATTTTATTTTGATTGATGAGTGTCTATTGTATGCCAAAATGCCCTTTAAAAACATATTTATTTACTTATTTAGTAGGGTTGATATCTTTACTAGGACTATTGGCATTACGTACCTTTACGCATACTTCACACCTTCCCTTGTAAAAAGAATCATTAAAATCAATTTAAAACCATTTAAAACGATTTAAAGGAGGTAGTAATGGGATCATGCATTCTTTATTATATTTACAGAAATCTACACTATAGTTTGAAGCGAAGAACTAAATAAAACGTTTGAAGAGTAGTACACACAGTCTAGTGTTGGATTCTCATCCTCCTGTCTCATGGCCCACACGTGGTCCTGTAATGCAATAAGTCAGCCACGGATGAAAATCGAAGGAAAAGGCAGATGGTACGGAGAGCTACTACTACTACTTAACCGAACATGCACCTCGTACACATTCCTCTACGGAATTTCCAACAAATTGATACATGCCTAAATGCACGTGTAAGTGTTTTGAACCTAACAGGGGTATGGGATCCCTCCATATACTGACAAGACATATTATTTCAAGTTGTAAATAATAACGTGCTAGGATAGTACACTTATCTCATGATGGCAGTATATCACATCTCAGTGTTACTTCTTTTTTCCTGCTGAATAAAAACACAAATTATCTGTTAATGAAATTATGAGATTGCAGCATATTTTTGGCACATGTATGGTTTAGTAGTATTGGCATAATTTTGGCAAGGTGCACTTTATTACATCGTGCACCTAAATACTAACTTAGGTGGGTATCTAAATTAAATTCAAACAACGTCAAATCGCGATACTTAGACTAGATAATGCACGATTTCAGTTTTGCTCGTGACCCGTGAACATCAGCGAGCCTTAACGTAATGTTGACGCATCGCATTCATTCAATCAAAGCTGATGCCACTGACAGCTTGGGTAATCAACATTAATACTCGTCATGCCCCCCTCATATCAGTGTATGACGAATTCACCGCATAATAACTAGGAGAGAGAGTTTAATGAGCAGGAATTCCTTCACAACGCGCCTAATTTGCCAGAGCTCCAACAAAACTCGATACGGGACAATTCTTCGGAATTGGAAAATCGAAATCGTTGTTGTATTCAGCGAAGAGTGTAGAAATGAATCTGATTTGTTCTTCTTCCTGGGTCACTCGCTCTAGTAAAAATAGTTGTGAATTTAATGGTAAAGGGACGTCGAACTAATAAAGGATTTTTCACAGGGCCATTGTCATTAGCAAACTATATATGCGAATTAAAGGTGTGAAGTAAAGGTGTGAAAAAACACCTTTACTCCGGAATACAGTTCATCTACCGTACTTTCCAGCTTTTAACCCCTTCACGCAAAAGTTTTTAGCAACAAATTTGGGTGACCTGTATTTGATATCGGCAATCAATCTAAAACAATGGTTTCCTAGTTCGCATGTTAGAATGTTCGCATCTTTTTCTACACAAGCAACCTTACCCTCACCCTCCCTCTTCCTCTCTCGCTTATATATGTAATATAAGGGTGATTACTTAATTCCCCTTCCCGCATTTCACTGCCGAACCGTTGTGATCCTAGAGAGAGAGAGAGAAGCATACTTTCAATTAGGAAAATTCTCTAAACGATGTGTAGAACTGCGATACGTCATTCATGTTGCAAAGGGTTGTATAGTTATGAGGAAATAAAAAATAACTTTTTATATAAAGTTACCATTTTTTCTCAAAATTCCAATTAAAATGCTGTTGTCCTCTTTCTCTTCTGAGGGAAAAAAATCAAAATCAGAGAAAATTTGGGAATGGAGAAATTTGTTTATGGAACAGCATAAGCGAGGGAAAAAAGTGTTTTTTGCTAGAGTTTATACATACTGTTCTTTCGAAAATTTCCTCCAATTTTCTGAACTCAAAAATATCTGAGCAAATATTGCACTTAGAAATGTGGATTTTTTTCCCATCGGAATGGCAGGACAACAAATTTTTAACCAATGGTTTTGGAGGACAGGGTGTGTTCCTATAAAACGTTTCCGTACATACTCATGTATAAACCGATCCCCCCCCCCACTCCCGAACAAACAAAACCGCGATAATTTGAGAGCCCGTATATAAGCTGACCTCCCACTTCCCAAAATCAGCGCATTTTAGAGAGGAAAAATTTGTATACATATTTTCATGCTATAAAACTTACAATGAAAAACTGTTCAAACTTTCTATTTGTTCGAAAGAAAATTACTTATAGAACCTTTATAGGGATATTTAATATAGAATATTACTTTATAGAACCCATTACTTTTATGAAAATGTCGTTTGTTGATTTTTAAAATGCATCAACACTTCCTGGGGTCAAAATGGGACCGCGAAGCAAGCTACGCACAGAATTTCCACAGCGCCAGTTAAGAGTTAATTATTCACGGATTTATGGGTTACCCTGTACATGTTCAGTTCTTGTGAAATTTTGAGGATGTATGCACACCAAAATTATTTATTGAATTTATTATCATTTATATAATTGAACTTAACGAAGATTGACATTTTTAACACAGTTTTCTTCCGTTTCGTGGGGTTTCACTAGATGGAAAAATAAAGATCGTGCATAAAGCTGTCTCACATATTGTCCAAATACAGTCATGTAAATGTTGTTACTTTTCATTCCTAAAGGATCTATATAACGCACTGTCAATAAAGCATTTCAGACAATACGTAAATTTGAGTATGAGTAATACTAGAAATTTTGACATGCGAGTTTCGCAATAACGTGTTTGCGTCCCGTAATATTCGTGAGATGTTTCATTCGGTTCTTCTATTATGCATAAAATATATAATTGTATTGTGAAAGATGTGACAGCGAGAATGGAACTGAAACTACAAAAATATTTCTAAAGAAGGGGAGAAAGAGAGGGGGGGGGAGTGAATGCAACAGATGTTTTAACGTGAACACCTGGTTTTTTAAGAATTCCTAGACATATTCCGGAGAAAGTGATCACTCGTGACAAAGCCATAACGCAGAGGCTTTGCTGGCTGAATTTACGTCATATGAAAATTTCATGAGTTCATATATATATATATATATGTAATGTGTGCACTCATTTCTACATATTATTGTTATTCGCGAGGCATATATTTCAAATACGAGCGTCGTGCGTATCACTATATTTACATCTGCTTCGTATGTTCAGGATTTCCGTATAAAATGAAAGCACGTGCCCTAAATTCCATCTATTTTTATTATAGTATATATATATTATTTTTTTTCTGGTAGGTGAATTGTCAAATAAATATATAAATATATTTTTATGCGTAGCATTTTCTTTTTTCATTTTTTATTCCGACTTACGTTAGAAAATTGCGATGTAAATCACCATTTTTCCGCTCGGTAGAAGAATCAAGGAGAGTAGGTAGGTAGGCTACGTTGTGTGTGTGTGTGTGGATGGATGGTTTTTGGCCGGCCGCGATGCACACGCATTCTATAAAGCCCATTTAACACTGATCTCGCACCTCATTTCTCCTCATGAATATTGCATATATCATACTACGTACGTACGTACACACAGAAAGGCTTTGCGGAGAACGGTTCGCCTTTTCGAATTCTCGCTCACAAACACGTGAGAAGATTCCATTTTTTTTTCTTTTAATATATTATACATCTTTCGCAATGGCCAAAGGAACTCCCTGGGAATTCCATAAACGCCAGCATAAAAGAGAGAGAGAGAGAGAGAAATACACAGAATGTATAAGTCACACACGAATAGAATGTTGCGCCTTGAGCTCTTTTTGATCCTACCGTAGGATTATATTCTCTTCCCACCGTATATATAATGAGTGAATATAATTATTGAAAGAATCACGTTCGTGCTTAATGAGATTTAACTGTTTGTGTTCGAAGAACCGATACTTTGAATTTCCAATCAACTTCTGCCTGTCTCATCTAAATTACGTTTAATGCTGCTAAAAAAGAAATATTTCATCGCTTCGTAACGACGTGTTTCAGTGAAAATTTTTAAAGCAAATATATATTTATTATTTCTTAGGAATGCGCATTTTATAACATTTATCAAGAAGGAACTTCTTAGCTTTGAAAACTGGAAATGTGAAATAATTATTTAATGCTATATAAGAATGCTCGTGATTTTTCCATCCTAATCTTCGGTTTTCAATAATTTAGAGGTTAAAAATAAATTATACGTTCATGATAGTATAATTTTGCAATATCAGTGTTGCCGTTACCGGGCTTAGTGCTATAAAAGTCACAGGGAACACGTACGAAATAATTCTCATTTATTTGTTACATAACATTACATTGCATTATGTTATGTATTTATACTGAATACAGCATTCAAAAAATTTGTATAGAATGAATAATATGAAATGCTTTTTGAAATTACGTTTCATGTAAATTACGTTTTGTGCTAATAAAAGGGATTAGTTTGTCTCTTCGTATAATAACTAGTTTCCCGTTGAAATTTTCAAATTAAATATATTTATTATTGCTTCGTAGAAATTCACGTTGGAAAGTCGTATTGTATAAAACTTATCTAGAAGGAGCTTAGCTTTGAAAACTGAAAATGTTGTGAAATAGTTATATAGGAATATAAGAGATACTTGTCATTTTTCCCACCTAATCTTAAGTTTTTAATAGTTTGTAGGTTAAAAATGATTTATAAAAGCGTATGATTTTATAATTTTAGTTTCTACTCGTTTAGTATACGACAAGTGTTTTCTCAACCTTTAGGAGAGTGCGGGCCACTTCATTGATTTGAAAAAGTGTCCCGGCTCACTTAAACAAGTGATCTGGAGCAGCGTCGCTGGTCACTTAACTGGTCTGTAAATGTGGTGAGGCATCACCATCTATAGCAGAAGGCCTCTGCGCAAAGCTCGTGACGTGACCGAATTAGGTCACTTCACCTGTAGGAATAAATTGTAGGCCAATAACCTGTAGCTGGATATAATGCCAAAAAAAAGGTAAAGATACCGCGTCCGTCGGCCTGCTATATCCAATGGCTACAGGTTAAATGGGTCTACTTCACAGTGACGTCACGAGCTTCGAACGGAGGATTTCTGCTATAGATGGTGTTGGGCGAGGGTCGCTTGAGTGATCTGGAACCGTGTCCGCTGGTCTCCCAAGTCATCTTTAAATATTTCGCGCTCCATTTAAGTGATCTGGGAAGATCCCCAGGGTCTCATATGTGATCTGCGAATGTGCCCGGGTCACTTTAGTGATTTGGGAAGGTACCGCGAGGCACTTACGGGACCTGCAGCTGTGTCACGAATCGCGTAAATGATCTGAAGTGTACATCGAGTAACTCAAGTGCTCTGGAACTGTGCCGCGGGGACCAGCAAATAACCGTGATTAACTGAAATGATCTGGGAATGTGCCGCGGATCGCTTGAAGGACCTGTAAATGTGACGAGCGCTAAGCGATCTGGAAATATGCCACGCGTCACTCAAGTGATGCGGAACTGTACCAAGGGTCACTTAAAGTGTGGCTTAAGTGAAAATGTACAGCTTAGTTTATTTTTATAAAAATAAGTTCTAGATCACGGGCAATACAAAATGACTCCGGGGGCCACATCTGCCCTCGCGGCCCATGGGTTGAACATGTATGGTACAAGATAAAATTACGAGCAGTGCCGACGTTATCGGGCACTGCTCGTGAAAAAAAAAAAAATCACGGGAAGCGCATAGCTAATAATTCTCACTGATTCTATACATCACATTGCATTATATTACGTAATTAGATCGATTGATGCATTGCACAATTTTTACACACCGTATGTTGTGATTAATGACAAAAAAAAAATCAAACTAATTCTTAATTTTTTTAAATTTCTCAGACTTATATTGAAGGAATCAGTAATTAATAAGCAAAAAACCAATTAATTCATTTACTACTCACTAAAACATTTTAAACAGCCATGATTAATCTTCCTGACGGTGCTCTTGTGGCACCTTTGCTCTTCCAATTATTTTAGCAGTTGTTCAAGAATTGCCACACCAGGTATAGCGGGTGCTAATTTTTGATTGTGAGCGCAATTTAGTGACTAAGTAATTTTATATTAAAAAACGGTGTTATGGGGGAAAGCGAAGTCAGTCAAAATCGATTGATAAAAACGTAAATGAAAAATAAACCTAAAAAAAATTATTTATTTTCATTTCATAGAGTAGTAGGTGGGGAACACTACTACTATTAAACCACACATGCACCTCATTTATATTCCTCTGCGGAACTTCTAACGAATTGGTGCATATACGTATAGCGAACCTGACGTGAAGTTTGCTTCTGTGTAATTCTTGGTATGTGTGGTGCTGCCATCAATTTTTCTATGTCTGAGTAAAGTGATTGAATAATTGTGTTGTTGTAGCTGTGGCTGAGCGCCTGAATGCGGTGGTCTATCAGTTGCTAGGTGTGTGCGTCGCATACGTTGGGCTTGACCGTGCTCGAAATTGAGACGATTTATATGTAATCTTTATCAATAAGATTATCCAGTAATTACATATATTTTTTTTCTGCAGAAACGCAATCAGCATATGATTTTTATATTTCTATTTACAATAATCACCGCGATACCCGATTATGCCACTGCGATTCCAGATTTTCCACCGCTAAAGTAGAAGATCTGCTCATTGTAGTTGCGTCTATTTGTGACATGAATAGAGGAATGAGGACCTGTCATCTAAACGACGACGAACACTATGACGGCTGGACGTCCAGTCCCTTCAGCAGCGTAAGCTGCGGTGCAAGAATCTGAACTGGCTATGTAACCATGAGTGGAATGTCGACATGCTAAGTAACACAAGACGCTCCCGGTGCCGACAGACGATCGACGGATGTTATATGCGAGATTTCTAAATTAATCATTGTTATTGGGCCCGACTGCCCTAAATCTATCTCTATGTTACTTGTTATTTAATAAACTTTCTGGACACATCCATCCTTCGGGAACACTTAGATATCTCTCTGAGATGTGAAGTGGGATGTGTCCGATAACTTCGGTACTTCAATGGTCAATGTATCGTTGTAGGCTTGTTGGTCTCTGCGGCGAAAAAATAAATAATTGAATAAATAAATAACTTTTCTAAAGAATAACTTCCGCAAATCCCATTCAAAAATATGCCTATTCTTTTAATTTTTATTAACTTTGAAACTATTTACGTATTTACGGGGCACACTGCAATTTCACAGTTTCTCCTCATAGTGTTTGCGAAGAACAGTCAAACTCAGTTGTAACGGCAACTCTTCTTTAACGTCAGTATTTGGTTGGCCGGACTGATTCTCATAGATAATAATGCTAATGAATCTTGCTCATATAATCGATGAAAACGCACCGACCTCTTATACAGCGAAATATTTTCGCCACTTTTGCTTCTTTTTTACGGTTTTTTCAGGTAAATAATTTATAGAATAAAAATTCATCACATTGAGGCAATATTTGTCTCTTATTTGACCATCCAACATACTCATTGGTCTGGTCCATATATATTCCCGTACTTTCCTGAAATATATAGAGTTTACCTTCCCGACTTTTTTTTATTTTCAATGAAAAGGTTCCGTTTTTTCAACAAAGTTTACTTTAAATTCGTAATTTGCACTGGTATCGAGAATGAAAATAATTTTCGTAATTTACAAAATGTGTAACAATATTAAATTTTACTTTTTCCCTTGAAGTACATTTTAGCAGAATCGCTGGAGCTGTGTATATCTCGCAATGTGTTATTTGTAAGCTATATTTGGCAATATAGCCAACAATTTGCAAAATTTTTTGACGAGAATTCACTATGGCCCGTATTTACGTGTGGTCCCAAAAATTCCCATATTCATCTCGATTAAATACGGTCACCCTTAATCGCAATGAAAAACACCTTCATATACGCAGGTTTCATAAACTTTTTGTCACAAGTCTTGCTCTAAACCTGTTTTGGTGAGCAATGTAAGATTATTTTAAACGGGGGAAGAAAAAAAATTGAATATAAATTTTATAAATAAGACGGCAGTTATATATATCATATCATATCATATCATATCATATCATATCATATCATATCATATCATATCATATCATATCATATCATATCATATCATATCATATCATATCATATCATATCATATCATATCATATCATATCATATCATATCATATCATATCATATCATATCATATCATATCATATATCCTTTTTGTTAATGAGTCGTGGACTTTTGACCCACCTTGTATATTACATGTAACCGCTGCAATGTCTTGCTGATCTTTCTAATAATGTTTCTTCGAAAATTCTTTGTTGTAGAATCAGTTTCCCATAGAGATATAATTAAAATTTCAAGCATACGAACGCGACAACAAAATGCTGGAAGGAAGAAGTTTTGCTACTTTTAAGACCTTGCGTCCATCTCAGTGAACATCACATTACATTCATGCAAATGCCTAAATATGAATAAAAATGAAAAAAAAAAATTTTTTTAATGTAAAAGAATTTTCTTGAGAAAGAAATAAAAACTAACTTTATTGTGTAAGCCAAGAAAGCACTGATCACAGACATAAATCGTAGCAACATTGTCACTAGTATTACCAATGTACATTTAAAAAATATAAATTTTATTCAGTAAAGGGATTCTCTTCTTTACCAAAAAGTCAATAATGCGCTTTATCACGCGAGGAAAAAATTTACCGTGGACATTTTTGCAGGTCACGTCCATTGAGATAGACGTTGGGTCTTAAAGGGTTAAATATGATTTTCTGTATGAAAGGGGGAGAACATGCGCTGTAACTAAGAACAGTTGCACCTACGGACGTTCCATTTTAAAATTCAGGTGGGAATGTAGGGTGGAGGCTCCTAACGGCTGTAAACTAGTGATAAGCAGTTGCTCACGAGAAGCCGGCTCGTGGAAGACTCAAGATAATTAAATATAATATTTTCACTCTTTTTTTTGAGGGTCAAAGCAAAAAAGAAATTTCATCTCATCTTTAATTTTTTTTTCTTTTCCCCTCTAAATTTGTTGAAGATTATTTGTCATTGTCATAGTTTATTATCGAGGTTTTCATGATTATTTTTTTTGATTTTAAAGACATCATAAAATATCAACTTACGTGTTCTTATCGCTCTTTAGAAAATAAAATGACTTGCGTTGCATTTTCGGACACAATCGTTTGTGCCCACAGGTGCATTGGCCATTTTTAAGTATATTTTTATTATTAGTGCTTCATTATTTTTCTGTTTTCCTTCAAATTTCCCTACGAAATCGTGTTTTTTCTTTGTAAAAACCGTATATAAAATCATGATTGTAAAGTTATAAAGAAGCTATAGGTCCTGCAAGGAAGTTTATGAACTTATTTGTTTTTTTCAGATACGAAATTGTTTGGCGACAATGTGCTTGTGATTGTTAGAAGAGAAAACTTGATTAAACATTTTGTGTATGCGTGTAGGTACATCAGGTTGTTTTGTACCTAAGAACGAGAATCGCATCTCCAAATTTTGAATTTTTGAACATCCAGTATTCAAAATTTTAGATTAAAAAAACATGACTTTATTCAGAAGAGTTTTTAGAACATAGCACAGCTGAGCATTTTACTAAGTGAAAATATGTTTCCCAGCGGCTGACGAAAACTAAAATGTGAATTTTGTCCGTGTAGCAGTATCTCCTATTTTATATATTTATGCAGTAGAAGCGCATAATTCAAATTTAATTACTTTTGATGTAGGAGTTTTTCTTGATCTTAGACATGAAATACACATGATGTTTTGTTCATCTCTTTATCCTGACCCTCTTATTTTCTGCCCCATGAGTGTTCGCTAATAATATTATGACACAGTTCCTGGGAATGGTGATTCTTACTCATGCATAACTACTGTTTCCTGCTCAAAACAAAGACAAATACAAAAAGTACCGCAATGTGTTTTCCTTGATATGTTTAGTATCAATTTCAAGTACTCACAAATCATTTTAATGCACACATATATTCTTAATATACATGAGTTTATTTACAATCCAGACGTCACAGACAAACAATGAGCGTTGTTTTGCCGTAACGTTTGTTGTAAATATCACTAAAATGAGCGTGGGAGGGCATGAAGGGGGGGGGAGATGCAAAATTCCTTAATCGGTCGCTTAACGGCCATACAAATGAATAGATTGCACCGCACGCATTAAGAGACGCTAATGATAGGTTCCGAGTTTGTCGGTGGCATAGAAATTACTGTGATTAACACTTTGAATAATAATGTCAGATTCTCGAAATGACCCACGCATACGGCACAAAAGAACAAAAAAAAAAAAAATATCCAGAGAATCCACGAGAATAATTCTGGTAGGATGTAACGCCAGGTGCCAGATACACAAATGCTTTTCCCCCCAGAAGAAAAAAAAAGCGGTAGTTTTCAACACTTTAGGTAGACGAAAGCTTAAACTACAATGTGACTACGTAAACGAGCTGAGCCAAGGGAAAAAAATTGGTTCAGATATTTAAAAAAAAAGGTAGAAAAGATAACGTGGATGCTATCTCTACAAGGGATAGATAGGGAGAGAAGTTGCTCGAGAGAGAAGTGCGAGATGGAAGTTAAAGAGATGTCATTTATTGTGGATGTCGAAATTGTCAGTGGTAATGACAGCCATTATCCTTTCCCTGCATTTTATAAGAGAAGGTTTCTCTCTCCCCTCGCTTGTGAAAGCTCGGGTACACTTTGCCACGATCCATTCAAAGCTGCGGTACCATCGGTTTTTTTTTTCCCTTTCAGTGGCACCTACGATGATGGACTCAAAACATTTCCTAACGAAATCCACAGATACGCGCGTTACTGGTGTCAATGCCGTTATCCTCTTTATTTCACTCGCTATTTTTTTTTCTTTAATGACAAATTCGGGGACACCAGATTTTTTTAAGTTGGAGTCTGGTCCATTCCCGCCGTGCGGGGAAAAGCAAGGTTTAATAAAGACCACAATGCGCATTGAGACAAAGGCTTTAGCAGGGAAGGAGGGTGCTCAGGACCCCCCTCCCCCCCCACCCGATCAAAAAGAAGAAAAAACACATTTCGCTAAAAAAAATGAAATATCGAAAAGAAATACACTTCACATACGATATTAACTAATTTTTATTAAATGCTTTAAGCTTTTGGTGCCCCCCCCCAGAGGGCGATCTTGCGTAAGCCCCTACGTTCAGCCAATTCAATGGGTCTTTTATAATAAGGATATTTAAGAATTTTCCAGAATCTGTGATTCAGATTTCCAGGCATATCCTGGTCTCCCTGGATGTTTCCCGATATGCCGGCTAATGCGCGGAAATAATTAAGTTCAAAACGCGTTGGATTTTCATCATGTATAGTATTTTGATCCTTAATTCTTCAAAACACGAATTTTTTTAGTCATTTAACAGTTTCTATTTATAATAGTTTGCGTCAAGAGCAATACAGCTTATTTAGACCATGAGAGCCATTTTGTTTCTTTGAAGCTTGAGAGCTGTTTAGTTTTTATTTTCTCATTGTTCTCAAGAATGTTTTTGATACGTGTTTTTCTTTTCAGAAATTTCCCGTTTTTATTGACGAAAACGACTAATATGTATGATATGTATATATGATAACAAATAGAATTTTTATAGTGTTTTTATTCCACATACCGGTGTGCATTCTGTGTGCCAATAAACTGGTTAATATATTAATATATTTGCGGCTGAAATACGTTTCTGTCAACATAAAAAATAAAACATAGTAACTGGTGTTGTGGCGCATAAAAGTTACACCGGCATGCAATATAAAAATGAGCCGCTTTGCGGTCGTGTGTGCATAGTGCTGGACTCCCGTCCTGAGGATCCAGGTTCGAACCACGTTGACGGAACAGTGATGGTTGGCTGAAGTTGATTTTCTGCGGTTTTCCAGCTTCGAGTCACGAATGTGAGCCGGTCTCCCATTTGGAAAAATCTCTCCGCAGAGAGCAGGCCCGCCTACCACACGATACTGACAAAACATGAGAAAAAAAATTCAAGCATTCCCATCTTTACTTCAGAAAATTGGAGGCAGATGGCATGAACATGAAACAAGCGCAACTCGACAACGTAAATACATTAGGGTCGGACAAACTCTCAGAACACACATTCCAGCATGTACCAATTCATTAGAAATTCCGTAGAGGAATCTGTACGAGATGCATGTTCGGTTAAGTAGTATAAAAATGAAATATGTATTTTTATAACACATCTTGTTCATTTTTATTCTACACATCTGTTAAATATCAACAACCATTTTTTTTTTGTAGATCTTGTATAATTGTAGTTTTGATTTTATTCAATAGGTCCTGCTAAAAATGGTTTCTCATATTTATGAAAACAAAGCATAAAAATACGAAGTATATTAAGTAAGAAGTTTAGGAAATTTTTCCTCCATTTTTGTTTCACCTGTTCGCAAGTTATTTTTCATACTTATGACGGTTCTCGAAAACGTTCATTTAATTCCAACGGATTCAACACCGAACTGAACCGTACATAGCCCAAGGTTTTAGTGTCAATAGTTAGAAAAATTGATGGCAGATGACAACACTAAACACAAGAAACATTACACAGAAAAAAAACACGTACTCGCACATTCTGACATGTACCAATTCGTTAGAAATTCCGTAGAGGAATGTGCACGAGGTGCATATAAGGTTGAGTAGAAGTAGTAGTAATTTGAATAGGTAATTTTTCTCCACTAAATTATAATTCGAATCTCTAATGGCTTCTGAATTTTCTTTTTCAAGATGTCCGGAATTTTATCAGTGAATTTGAGTGAAAGCGACCCTGTATTATCCATTGGACATAAACTACTTGATCATTCAAGTTGGAACGGTTTTTTGAGCACACTTGAGGATTTAAAGTTTAGTTAACTACTGAACTACAGTATTTGACGCGCGTGTTGATTTGAAGTAACAAAATACTCAAAAAGAATAATAAAAGCTGAAAAAAAAATAGCAACGTTAATTCGAAAATGTAGAAAAAGTAAAGTAATCCATATTATACAGTGAACCCCCTCTTAACGGTTGCCCCTCACATGAAGGCACCCCTGTTTTACTGCGAAATAAAAATATCCTGTAAATGCAATGACGGAAAGTCATTGGATTGTCTTTCAGCATAAAATACATTTTGAAATATTCTGTAAAACTCACCACACTGCGTCCGATCAGTTTTTTCAAAAGATGCTAATTCAGAATGTAAACTTTATATGATAATTCTTTTGTAATTTTAATTTCGTAACTATGGAATGATTATGTATTTTTTCATATCTTTAAACGCATCTCATATTGTCAGAATTTCATTCATATAAAAATAACCATTTCAGTTACTGTTAATACTATATAACACAAGAGCTCCTCCTCTTCCTCAATACGGTCAACCCTCTTTTACGGACAAATTTTTTGTCCCGCGCGTGCCCGCAAAAGAGGGGCTTTACTGTATTTTAAAACGATATTAAAAAAAGCATCTGCATTTCAATAGAAATAAAAATGTGTAAAGTAGAAGAATAATCTGTTTATAAGAAGAGTCACTCGCAGAATAAACAGTGCTTTTATAGATTCTTTTTCTTAACTTATAAATGTACGAAATGAATTAAAATATATATAATAAATGAGATAGGTACGCAATTCATTCCGTTGAAATACGAGATGAATTACGTACGTCAATGAATTAAATATCTAAAGATATCTGAGCTAAAAAAAGCGTAACTTCGGATTCATTTCCATTCGAGCGAATTATTTAACGCTTCGAGAGAGCCCCAACTTCGACTTATGAGTGAATAATGTCAACGTTTTCTTTAATGAGCCTGCCTTAACCACACAACTATTTAATTAAGCTTCATTCCCGTGCACAAATCCAAAGAATCTTGCCCACACAACAGAATTTCACCAGAGGAAACTATAGAGGAAAGAATAATAACAAAAAAGACAAAGTTGTCCAAACCACAAGCAACAAACTCGGGGTAAAACGAACAAGAAGAGTCTTCGGAACCCCTGTATACCCTGCATCTCTCTCTCTCTCTCTCTCTCTTATCGTTAATGCTTTCGGATTCTATTTAATTTTGCCGGTTGTTTCAGGTACTCAACCGAGTCCTTGTGTTTGTCGGTTAGATTAGGAATAACCTCCTCTTTTGGGAGACCCTTCCTTCCTTTTTCCAGTTCGCTAAATGCTGTTACAGCGTTTCGCCGGTAAATAAGAACGGACTTGGCGGAAAATACGATAAAAAGGTAATTATTCGCTTCCGGACACGGAATAAGGAAATAGAAGAAGATTTCGCTGTAGAGCTTCTTTTTTTTTTCTTTACTGGTAATTTTTGCCTAACAAAACAAGAACAAAACCCAGGCAGTGTTTTGCCTGATTAGCCCCGTTCGAAAGCAGAGCTGTCTGATACGGTCCGTTTTCCCTGGATTGAACTTGGACATCTCGATCCTTTAATTAAGAAGTCTCAACGTGGAAAACATCTCGCTTTTACTAATATCCAAATACGTTAAGCGTTCCTGAAGGGGATTTGAAAAACAAAGAAAGTTTTCGATTCTGTAATTCTGAACGTATTTCAGTTTATATGGTTAATAGAGTGGAGTTACCAGCCATCTTGGTTTATGTCAAGGAGGATAGTTTCTGCCTGATGCAAACAATTACAGTTCGGCAGTCATCGGTGTCAATTAGGAATTAATGTTAGAAATGCTAGTTTTTCAACTAGCGTAACTAACATGGAAAGGGTCGTCTTCAAAAAAATTATGTAAATATTTGAGTACATTCATATCACCCAGAAACAAATAAAAACAAAAGATTATAGGTTAAATTAAATTATTAAAGCCCCAAAAATTGTTAAAAATGATAACAGTCGGCTGTTATCATTTGTCATCACCCAATTTTTAATTGGGTTGCTGTATTTTTGAAATATATTACATCCATATTTGTTATGGGCATCGTTTTCTCAGCTACGTCATTGGGCATTTTGCCTGTTGTAGCGTTGTATTTGTATTTGTACTCATCGCCTCTCGCGCTCATTGGCGATGTCTATGGAAAAAAAACTTATTTTCTCTTCCTTATCCTTTCTTTTCAGATGTTTTGATCTAGAAGCTAGTCATTTCCGTTTTTTCTCTCTTTCTTTGTCTGCTCTGTACTTCATCATGTCGTTATTTAAATAACGCCACTCTAACACTCAAGGGTTGTGGGATTTTTATGTTCGTTCTTAGTCTCAGTGGGCGTTCAAAATATTAATATTTAGTTTTTTTCTGATTGACCCATAATAATTCTACAGGATATTTTTATATTTCTGTGCGCACTTAAATCACTAGAATCAGCGGTAATTTTTAGAAAAAACTTTTTGATAGTCGTCACCTTGAGACCCTCTCCTTGTAAGAAGAAAAATGAAGGATGTAAGCAAAACTAAAAGAAAGTAGTCGATGTGAATATATATATCATGAAAATATTTTATTCTTATATAAAATACCTTGAAAGAAGCTAATATCCTAATATAGGAGGCAAAGTGATAGAGAAGAGCTCTGTTCTGGGGTGAAGTTATTCACACAGTCACCTCAAAAGTACGTAAAGCTCGAACAGATACATGTTTTTTTGAAGGTGCTTTGCCACAAGAAATCTAAGTCTCGGTGTTTTTTTGATAAAATTCCAAAGTCTCGCTCTATTTATTTTTGAATAGCAAATTATAATTCTTGAAATATATTTCTTCCCCGTTTTCATTTTTAGTAACGCAAGCACATCATTTCACGAGAAACAAATATTGTGCGTTTTCTGGTTTTGTTCCAATAAGAGAATATGAAAACGAGCAAAATATTTATCACCATTTTTTTTCTTTGCGAAATATACTATTTACGAAAATGATTTGAAAATATACACGTGTAACTAAACTGATGGTCAGAACTGCAAGGAGTGATATAAGTCGTCAAAACAAACAACATTAATCATACAGTGGGGGGGTCGGAAAGCAAGCGGCAAGCCGCGAGAAGGCGCCTGCATGGTGAAAATGAAAAGCACGGTGAAGACGAATGATAAAGAAAACATATTTATTATTGAAAACTTTGCAAAAAATTCTCAAATGAGAGACTTCCGGTCTCAGTACAGGCGTCGCATCGGTGACGGAATGAATTGCGTACACATTGAGCGATTCCTGGCATTTCACGAACGTCTGCAGCTGCGACGCTAATTCGGGAGACATGATCCTCTCGTTACTCGATGGGCGTTTCGTAAACGATTTTTTTTAGCTGTTCCCAGAAGAAAAAATCTAGGCAGGTAGAGCGTGGCAGCCCTACCATGGCCAATCCATCCGTTCGGGAAATCAATGTCCTGGTATGTATAAAGACGTCACTTTCCCTACAACAGGTTCTGAAAACTGGCTGAAATATCGAGGTTTCAGGGAAGGAAAATTCATTTTTGCCCTCACGGGGACTCGAACGCTGGTCTCTCGTTTGCCATACGAATGCTCTACCGGACGAGTAACTTTGTTTGTCTGGTAGAGCACTCGTCCGGCAAACGAGAGACTGGAATACGAGTCCCCGTGAACGCAGAGATGAATTTTCCTTCCTTAAAACACCGATATCTCTTCATTCAGCCAGTTTTCCGAATCCGTTGTAATGTCAGGTAGTTCCGCCAAATCTTGAGGAAATGTGCTTGCGTTCCGTCGTACTGAAACCACATAATCGTTCGAAGATTTGCTGGCATATTTCGTGGTATCACTTGGCAACACCTTCTGAAGGGCGAATAGCAGCTGAATGACGGGTGCTGTGAAAGTAGACGTCTCATCAACTTCACAGAAAACGTCCTCTCGTAACTTGCCGCTTGGTTTTCGACCCCACGTTGTATAGTGAAAGTTGTTTGTTTTGGTGAGTTCTACCATTCCTTACAGTTCTGACCATCAGGTTAGTTACACCTTAAAAGAGAAATTATATCGTGTATGTATGTATATATATATATACAGTCAAACCTCGTTAGTGCGTCACTCAGTTAACACGTCACTCCGCTTACCGGGTCACTTTTTGGAAGTCCCAATTGCCCTCAGGCGGGAACTAGCACAGCTATGGCTTACTCCGTTTAACGAGTCACTCCGCTTACTAAGTCATATTTTTGCTCTCCCGAGAGTGACTCATTAACGAGGTTTGACTGTATACCATGTAATTTCTTTGCTTTTAGGCATAGTTGGTAACTATTTCTGAAATCTTATTCCATTGATGTTGTCATTCGTAATACATCTAATTCTAGCAATTTATTTCTCTTACGACATAATTTCTTCTCCACTCTATTTCATGTCCACCATTTTCAGTATTGATACGTCCAGACCCTGTATCAGGTGTTATATCTCAATCATATTTTCCTCATGTTCACGTTTCAAACACTCGAAAGTGACAGCAATGAGCAGATACTTTAGAATTCGACGAATTTCAAAACTCCTGCAGCATTTCTACTCGTTCCAGAGGTTCCCGAATCACCTTTATATGTTACTTTGTGCAAAATTATTTTTTAAAAAATGCATTTGCTTTTCATATAAGTGAGGAAAGAAACCTTTCCTTTCCCGTCCAGATTTCCTTTGAAGGGAAAAGTAAGGCTCAGGGGAGGTCGCAGGCTCGAAGCAAAGAAACTTTATAAAACTTTGTACTTTATTCGTTCTGTAGAATAAATCGTTGAACAGAGAAAGAGTGGAAAGTTGTCTTATTGTTGATGCCATCAAGGAATTTCCAAGCACGGAGCTTTCTTTTCTTATTTTTTTTCTTCGTCTTTCCCGGCTGTCGACAACTGCACGGGAAAAACTCTCCAAGAAAAAGTGTCTCTTTCTCTTGCCTTCTCCTTAACTTTGTTTGTTCATGTCCTATTCGTTAGTCGTTATTTGACGCACGACGACGCGATACAAACTTCCAAGAAATCAGCGACGAACAAGAAAGAAAAGGTAAAAGAGGAATGCTTCAAGATGTTAGGATGTACATTGAAGAATAAGAAAAAAACGAATATTCTTCGCCGTAAAAGTAAATCTGTTGTACGAAAGACACTGAACGTATTATCTTGAAGGAAAAAAAAAAATTCTAGAAATTTCTCGTGAATTTCACTGAAGTGAAGAAAAAAATCGTTGGTTTACATTTTTTTTTTAACACAAGGTCAAACTATTTTTTTCCCCATTCCAATTTTTTTGGATGAAGAAATCGTAATTTTTTTAAAAATATTCGCTCATCAAATTTCAATATTAACTTTCAATTCTAATTTACATTAATTGATACTACACGCACACGTATACGGATGATGTAATTGATATGAATCACGAAAATATTTTTCCTCCTAACGACTATACTCATATATTTTTTTATATTATGGTTATATATATATATATATATATATATATATATATAATTTTTTTGATTTGCTAATAGGGGTTTGTGCACGAACTTGGTTTCCTATGCTTTTCCATTAGGAAAATCCCCTGTCTTCAAAGGAAAATTTAAATTTCTTCTACTGACTTTAGGTACTTAGTTCCTTTTCCTTGAATTCTGTGTGAAAATGCTTTTGTATAATTTTATGAGAGCTTTCGGGACTTATGCTGGCTATGTTTTTTCCAAACATATTAACTTCAACGACATGCATTTGTTTTTCAGAAATCGCCAAAATTTAACAATATCTTTAGCCGCGAAATTGCTTGAAATCATATCAATTACAATTTTTTTTTGTTAAAGCATCTAATAACTATGTATCAAAAAGTTTCAGGATTCTAGACACTTGACCAAGTAAGATTAGAAGAAAACGTTTCTCATCTGGTAAAAACATAGATTTTTCCGAAAAGAACAAATATTCTTTCCTCAAAAGTCTAAATCAGGATTACCTTGATGAAAGCCATCATTACATGCTAGAACCATATATTATAAAATATGTTGAAAATTACTTTTTGTGCATATAGAACAAAATTTAAAACGGTTAGATTTAGAAAATTTTAACTTATTCAAAACTTACAGATTACGAAATGCGTATTTCGTTGAATTGTCTATTGTAAATTTTTCCATTTTGCTCTGTCTGATGCTTTAGCCATCCAGTTGACTCCAGCCATACTTTCCTGATCTCGTCAATGCATCTTGCGTGGGGACGCCTTCTCTGACGTTTAACACCACGTGGGTACCAATCCAGAATACTTGTGGTCCATCTGTTGCCCTGTCTTCTTGCAATATGTCCAGCCCATTTCCACTTTAGACGTTTATTTCTTTCCATGATATCATATACCTTTGTGTGGATCCTTATCCAAGTGATTCGTTTTCTATCTCTCATTGTGATGCTTAGCATACATCTTTCCATGCTCCTTTGTGTTGTCTGTAGCCTTTCTATCGTCTTGCTTGTGAGTGTCCATGTTTCAGCTCCGTAAGTCAGTGCTGGTAGCATACACTGGTTAAAAACTTTTCTTTTCAGTCATAATCTCATGTGGCTCTTCAGAATTACATAGTTTTTTTGCCAAAAGTGCTCCAGTCAATCCTGATACTTCTGTTTATTTCATTAATAATTCCGACATCTATGATTCGAAATATTATGACAAATAATTTCATTTTGAAAATGTCAACTGAGGTGCAACGCTTCTTCTCTTTGTGTGCAATAATGATGTATATATTAGTTTTACACTGAAACCACTGCTGCATACATAGAAAAATAAAAATATATATGCATCTCTCGAAATATCCTATTGTCTGTTAATTTCAACTATATTTCCGGCATATATTCGGCACAGCAAAGGTATAAAATCATTTTAATTTAAAAATATACACCATAATTAGACCATACAGGGCCATATTATCGCATGGGCAAATCGGGACTTTGCCCAGGGCCCCCAGCTTGAAGGGGGCCCCCAAATCTATAATAATAAAGTCTGAAAAGTTGTTTTTTTTAAGTAAAACTTAAATACTTAGAAAAAAAGGAATTTCGTTTTTGTAATGCATCTAAACTTTTTAAAGAATAGAAACTATAAATATTATTTTTTTTTTACATTAATAAAATATTTTTACAGTTATTGGGAGAGAAATTGAACTTCTATTATTCAACTGTAATACTACTTTTTCTAATAAAGGAAAAATGAGTTCCGATTGGTCGGTTCAGGGAATTTTCTGTTGATACCAAAAAAAGTTAAATCTCAGATGAGAAGAAGCACCGGTGCTGCGATGCTAGCCGTTGTAAAGGCATCACAATCCATAACAGAGAAAAGCAAACAATGTTTGTTTTCAGCATGTTTAGCATTTTATAGCTCAATGGTAACTTCAATATTATAAGTTTAATTATGTCCTCTCGAACTTATTTATCTGGCTCTGCAAAGAGAAAGTTGAAAAAACAGAAAGATGAGGGGGAAAAAAAAATTGCTAGTTCATTAAAAAATTATTTTGCAGCACATGCAAAAGTCAATGCGCCATGTAATGAACAATCTAAAGCTGAATCTGATGATGATGAAACAATAATTAATGAATATGATAATTCCAGAGCATGTTTGAGGAATGTTGACATTCAAGATGATGATGATAGTAAGCCTAGTTGTGTAATCCTAGCTGCTACTGAGAAAAATGAAAATTTTCTTTATCCAGACCCAGCAATGTGGACTGTTATTAATAATGAAATGGTGGAATATTTTATATGTAATCCCCCTCCTCAAAATACCGATTTGCTGTCGGAGACTGAAAGAGTTTTTGGAGGTGTGAAGAGAAGTCTCACTATTTCTCAATTTTATCATACCAAAAGAAATGGTGAAAAACTTTTAAGGAAATGGTTGGTTTTGTCAGCTTCATCGAAAATGTTATTTTGTTGGGTGTGCAAATTGCTACATGCCAATAGCAACAGCTCATGTAAAGGTCAGCTAATTGAAGGATTTTGGGACTGGAAGCATGCTGCTACCAGATTAAAAGAGCATGAAAACTCTTCTTCACATAAGCAAGCCATGATGGATCTGTCACTCCGGGCAAATGTCTCACAAAGAGTTGATTCATCTTTGGTACAGCAATATGAAGAGGAGACGAAGTATTGGATGTCTGTGCTTAAACGAGTTGTTGCTGTTGTGAAATTTTTGGCTATACGGGGTCTACCTTTTTTTGGTGATAATGAAACTGTTGGATCTAGGCACAATGGAAATTTTTTAGGCTGTTTAGAAGTGATAGCCAAATTTGATCCATTTCTTTCAAAACATTTGGAGAGATATGGGAATCCTGGCAAAGGAAATGTAAGCTATTTGTCCTCAACATGTATCGATCAGTTTATTCATATAATGGCTAAACAAGTGGAAAAACAAATCATTGATGAAATTCTGCTTGCCAAATACTACTCAATTATTATTGATTCTACCCCAGATATTACTCATCTTGATAAGTTGTGTTTTGTGATTCGATATGTTGTCGGAGCTGAACCTGTGGAAAGATTTCTGAAATTTGTTCCAATGTACAGCCATAAATCAGAAACCCTAGCAGAAATTGTTTTAACAACTCTAAAAGATGCTGAAATCAATGTATTAAATTGTCGTGGCCAAAGCTATGACAATGCATCAAATATGGCTGGCAAATATTCTGGGTTACAAGCCCGAATAAAAAGCATAAATCCTTCCGCTGATTTTGTTCCTTGTGCAGCTCATTCTCTTAACTTGGTTGGTGTTAATGCTGTTGAGTCATGCAGTGGTGCAATGCAGTTTTTTTGTCTTGTGCAACAAATATATACTTTCTTTTCTTCATCAACACACAGGTGGCAGATACTAAATGAAGAACTGAAAAAACGTGGCGATTTTTCAACATTGAAGAACCGCAGTAGTACTAGGTGGTGTGCTGATGCTCATGCCGTTAAATCATTAAGGAAGAACTATAATGCCATTGTACTTACTCTTAACAGATTAGGTACAGAAGAAAATGAAACTGCATACACAAAATTGGAGGCACAATCCCTTTTGAAAACGTTGAAAAAGTTGGAAACTGTACTGAACATCGTTGTATGGAATACCCTTTTACAAAGGCTTAATCAAACCAGTGTGGAACTTCAAAAATCATCTATGAATTTAACGCGTGTCACACTTTTGTACCAATCTTTAATTGAATTTACTCAATATGTGAGAGACAATTTTGAGGAGTATGAAAAATTAGCAAGAGATATGTGTGAGCCGGATGTTGATTACGATGTAGCAATAAAAAAATTAAAGCCAAGAAGCAAAGATCCTCATGCAGTACATAGCTGTGAAGTTGACCTGACACCTCGTGAAGCTTATAAATCAAGTATTTATTATGCTGTTTGTGATGCTTTAATTTCACACCTTTCTTTTCGTAAAGAGCCGTATAATAGCACAGCAAAAAAGTTTGCTTGCCTGAGTGAAATGAAGTTGAAATCAAAACTTATGGATAAAGCGATTTCTTTGCAAAAATCCTACCCTCAGGATTTAGATGATTCTTTTCCTGAAGAGCTACAGCAATTTTCTTCACTTGTGGAAGATGGATATAATATTGCAGATATGTTTAAAAAACTGAAATGTTTAGAGCTGGAAGAGACATTTTCCAATGTTGATAGTGCCATAAGAATTTTTTTAACATTGCCAGTAACAAATTGTTCTGGTGAAAGATCCTTTTCTTTGTTAAAGCGTCTAAAGTCTCCCATACGCTCTAGTATTCTGCAGGAAAAACTAAGCTCTTTAGCATTACTCTGCATTGAAGGAGAAGTAACAAAAAAATTGGATTTCAGTAATGTAATTCTTGATTTTGCGAAAATGAAAAGCAGAAAAAAAAGTGAATTACTTCACAGTAAAACATTTTTGTGATGCATTAGCCACGCAACTGGTAATTTTATTGATGTGGTTAGTATTTGTCTCATACTTTATTATTTCTTGATAACTAAAGGGTACACGTGAAACAAAATGGTTTAAATTTTCAGTTTTATGTTCAAAAGTTTTTGATCAGACAAAAAATTCTAAAAATATGCAATTTATATCGTTTTACACTCGAGAAATCTATTTTAGATTAGAGGGGGGGGGCCCAAAAGTATCCTTGCCCAGGGCCCCGATTTGTCATGATCGGGCCCTGAGACCATAAATAAAATATCAGCACAAATTCTGTAACAAACATAAAAGCATATCAACCGGTATTATGACGTTTAAAATTTGCACCAGTGTGCAGTATGAAAATAAATATATACGGCACATACCATACATACTGGTTTCACACTAATAACCGATTTCACTTCCAATTTATGACAGATAATTTTTTTTCATTCTATAGGTGGCAGCAATTGCCTAAGCTCAACTATCTCTCAATTGTGTAATTAATACAGGTCCGCGAAATAGTTCAATGAGTTCCATCGAGCCGCAAGTAGTAAAAGGTGGAAGAACATTGAGTTAAATTATACGTAATACCCTTTTCGAACCTAATTAATGAGACTGAAAGATAGAATAATCGTGAGGTCCGTGGAATGTAAAATCATAATGATATAAATGATGGAAAAGCGTAAATGAGTGTTGTGTAATGTGCGCGTAATAACCAACATATATTTAGGTTGCAAAGAAATGATTAGCACAAATGCAGTCACGGGGTAGAAAATAGTTTATTCACAAAAACTGAATATTGTATTAATTAGACGAACTCTCTATTCAAGTCTATTCACGTTTGCGGTTTGGCTGAGAATTTCCGAATGGCTGTGGCGAACCTTTCCGGGTGTGTATTGTTGCACCATCTACGGAAAATAGCCTCGACCTACAACACAATGCTGACATAACATGAAAATTCAAGCATTTTCATTATTACTTCAGAAAATTGAAAAAAAAGATGGCAGTACGAACACGAAACAAGTGCAATACCAGGGTCAGAAATGAAAGAATAGGGCCATTCACGCACACACACACACACACAGAACATACATTCCGGCTTGAACCGATTCGTTAGAAATTCCGTGAAGGAAAGTTGACGAGGTGCATGTACGGCTAAATAGTATCTCGTTGACCTCGCACGAATTGTTGTGAATAATCGACTACAATGTTCCTCGAGCAAGTCCTGTTTCCTTGTGCAATGCTATGCGTCTGTTTGCTATAATCAAACTACACGGCATCAGCATTTGCTGCAGTTAAAGGTCATCTGGTGGGTGGTGGGGCTCACATCTTTGGCTGCACTTTCCCGTCCACTGTTGAACTTGACTTTCCAACGGGACACAGTTGCCGGTGCTTTGTATCTGCACGCGGACACCACATGTGGATGAATATCACCTCCTGAAACCCCCCTTAACACAGAAACCATAATGTCCATACTCGTGGCTGTGATAATCACCTTCTATGTTTGTTGTCTGTGTTTGCAATGATGGCGACAGGAATAACGGCCACTCTCCTTAAACGAACACCAGCTGGTGCCGCCATTTGTAAATTCCGCATGGCTCACAACTCCTGCTGTCTCTTTTTTTCAGTTTTGTGTTGTCGCGTGGAGTTTATTTACGGTATGAGAGGGCTTATGTCAATCATTTCTATACGACCCAAGTACAGTAAAACCTCTACTTTGCGGACACCGACGGGACAAAAAAAAATACGTCCGTGAATGAGATGAAGCCCGTTAATCAGGTGTTTGAAATACATATATTTATTATACAAGGGAAATCATTATTTGGCCGTGAAAGAGGGATGACCACATCTTAGGGGTGTCCGTTCAGAAGGGTTTTACTGTAATAATGTAATGAGCGCATGTTCAATGAAGACCTCGGAAAGCATGCGTAGTCACAACCACGCTCTCTTCGGTTATTTAATGTCGTAGGCATGCTCGATTTCTCAAAACATATTCAGCTTAAACTAGAAACGCAAAAATTTTCGAAGCGTTTCAAAATGATGTCTTTTCATTTGCAAAAGGTGACAAGAAACACTGCGCATGTGCAAAATAATAATAGTGTACTTTTTTGGAAAGAAATTACCAAAACATTATTACTTAAAAATATTTCTCATATCTTTATTCATTTTGCTGTCCATGAATATTATGTATATAGAGTATGAAAAATAGAAACATATATTATATGTGATATCCTTCCCCCTTAATGTACTAAATAATTTAATATCTTTCTCTTACGTCTAAGTGAAATGTCATTCATAACTCCATTCCGGTATAACAATAAGAACTTTTCACATTTTCATCCGGTTTCGATATTATTTGGGCTTTTATTTCATTTATTTTTTTCTCCTTTTCTCATTCACATCATAAAGAAATGTTTGAATCTACTTTTCACTTTTGAAAACCACTTTCATACCAGAAAATAAAATAGAATAAAATTCTTTCCACTTCATACATTTCTAACATTTCTTCCGTCTATATTTAATGTTCTTTTTCCAACCCCCCCCCCGTTTCCATACACACATCTAGAGTGTACAGCCACCCCCAACTCTCACCGATGCATGTATACATGGATATATATGTATTCAGTATATATAGCTCGTGCTCTATTTCGGGTGCTGCAATCGATACTGGGACGGGAGCCAGAGTTATTTCTAAAGGAATTAGTTTGCTAACACAGTTACCATTTACGTTGACAGAAAAGGTCGAAACTTGGAGGAATTCCAAAAATTTGTTCTGTCGTCCCATCCTCTCTTTCCTTTTCATAGCCAAATAGTTTGGGAGAGAGAGAAGAGAGTAGAAATCGGCAAGAGCCATCGTTGAAAGAGAAGGATCCTTCTCTTCTTTTCCATACTCTTTGTGATAGCTTGAAATAGTGAAGTAACTCGGAATGGAAAAAAAAAAAGATATATAATAAAAGAGTATAGAGAGATTCCTGGCTCCGTATTTTTGCACTTTAGTAGGAAAGTAAAAAATAAATAAATAAAATAGGGGAAACCTCTTTTTCCTCCTTTTTCTCTGGTGGAACACTTCCCCCCCCCCCCGTTTTTCCTATGCATTATATTCCGTCCTTTCACCTTTTGTAATCTCGACCAGAATAAATTCCGTTTCTCTGGTTGGATTGGTTTTCCTGGTAAGAAATTGCTCTATCTCCCTCTCCCTCTTTCCCACAGAAATGAATAGAAAATACGTGGAAACCAAATAAACAATGGTATTGGAATCGATGAAAAATAATATTAATAAAGGGATTATCTCGTTTTTTTATTGCTTTCCTTTCAATAAAACGCTGTACAAGATGAGATGTGAAAAAAGTCGAATGAATAGGTTGCTTCGATATGCATGTATCATAAGTTTCAAAGTTTTCCACTTGTGGACCTCTTGATTTTTAAGAGACCGTTCCTCGGAACCCTAACAAACATGAATGTTTCTACAATGTAGATATTTTTATTAGGTTCAGTTTCTCCAAACTGGGAACCAAACTTTGGGAAACTGGTGAATATGGCCTAATGTGAGCATTGTAGACAAGTGGTTTTTCCACATCCTTAAAAATAGAAAAGACGGGGATTTTTGGGCGATATTTTTTTAAATATGTTTTAGGTTGCTTAAGTCAAACTACTTGACTATAAGTGAACGTATGGAACCCGTAATATGGCCTCGACTATAAGATGGTTTGCAGCCGATCTCCCCGTTAAAAAGTCTCGCCACAACGATGCAATTATTAAATCATAACACTTCACTCATAGTTTGAAAAATTGATGGCAGGGATAACAAGCATCACACAGAAACAAGCTTCACGTCGGGTTCACCACACGTACACACACATTCCAACATGTACCAATTTTTCTTTTCTGTCCTCCTCCTCTGCTCTTGTTGCCGGTTCATTTTGGATTCGACTCTTTTGTCTACAACAGCGAGTAACTCCCGCTATATAAGGAGTATTTTACTATACTTCCTTTATTTCTGCTACTGATGAAGGAACTTCATATAGTTTCGAAACGCGTATAGCCGGGGTTCCTTTTTCGCAATTTTGGGTCAACTAACGTCGGTCGTTCAATTGTATTATGTACCAGTTCGTTAGAAGTTCTGCAAAGGAATGTTGACGGGGTGCATGTGTGGTTTAGTAGTAGCAATGAGGTGTTATGGGGAATCCTATTTGTGAACACCAGTTAGCAGCGCGTTGCTTGCGAGGCTCATGACGAAAACTCTACATTTGACTCACATGGCTTAAGCCTACTTTTTCAATGGGGAATGACTATATGAAGTCCGCGCAATGATCAGCGGTAACATATTAGTCATGTGAGATGTTCAAAGAGGGTTGCTTATAGGGGGCTTCAATTTATCTTTGAAATCAGTAATGTGATCGTGTGACGGTCATCAGCGTAATTCTGAAACCTCGTGGAAATAGTTTGCATACATACCTGGACCATGATTTGCAATTATGGATAGTTAATTCTGTTGCATTAAAACCTTAGTTTCGATCTGATGTTAATAATCAAGACTGCTTGTGTAATAAGATAGACAAGACCGTCTGGATACAAAGACCTTGTTTTGAACTGATTTAATTTATCAGGAACATTACTCTCTTAAAAATTTCTCTCTGTTTGATGCATATAATTAGATCTTGCTTCAAAAGCCTATTTTGATCTGATGTAGATAAACAAGACTGACTCGCTAAGCAAACAAATTTGATATGATGTGGATGATTCAGAATAGACTGCAGTTGGATAAACGAGAATATTCCTGTAAACAGACCGGTGCTTTGAAATGAGTTAGACTTCTTTATATCCACATATCATATTAAAACAGTTGTTTTGGAACGAGCGATTTTTATCCACATCATTATAACAGGTGTTGTTTACTCACTTGAATTAAAACAGTTTTGACAACAAGTTTGTTAAACAAGTTTTGAATCAATCTTACACTAATTTTGTTTTTTGTTTCTTTCCATACCCACTTCGATTTTTATATGAACCTGAATTTAGTTTTTGCAAATAACATGCAGATAATGAAACATATGTAAAATGCGGTTTTCTCCCCAATTCATATGAAAAAAAATTACCCATTAATCTCAATCCATTCATTAAATAACAGTCGTTTAATAGATGACATGTTTAACTTCTATGGCTCATCACTGAAATTGCGATCATGACATCACCATATATTCTACCCATCTTTATCATGATAAAACAAGTAAAAAAGACAAGGTATTTAAGAGATTCCCGTGAGGATTTTATTAAAGAAAACTAAAGACGGGAGAGCTTTCTGAAATTAAATGAATAATAATTTAAGAAAAATAAATTGCTTTATAAACATCTCTTTTAACGTCGGCTAATCAGAATAAAATGTTTCATTTCTCGATACATAGTTCTCGTTAAATCTGGAAATTTTCGAGGCTCAGCCGCTGCGATTTTCAAAAACCTCAAGCGGAGTTTCGTATAAAATCCCAAGGGTTATTATTACTAAAACTATATGAAGATTATACGAGTTGGCGGATGAAGAAGGACAGAGAGAGAGGGAGGAAAGGTTCGATCCGCGTATACGTACGCCGCTTAAGTGAGTTTCGCGTAAAGCAAAGCACATTCCACTTCATTATCCTTTTACGCATAATTAACAGAGGCAATTAACATTAGCATTCCTAAAATGAAGGGCGGATAGCCCATACCGAGTGTTTGTTTCTTTCCTTCTCATCCTCCCTCTTTCAATCCGAGCCTTTGGGGGAATGGCTTTGCCGTTGTTGTACTCGGTATAATGAGCGACAGCATTAATCAGGGCCCTTGGCGAGTTAAAGCTATAAAAGACGTTGAGGTTATGGTAACGGCAGTGAGTTGTTGATAGTCCGCACGTATCATTCTGTGGGACGTTTGTTTATGCCGTCTGTCTCGTTCTCGATTTCGTGGGCGTAGAGGACGGCAGTGCTATAATTCTGTGATTGCAACCCTCCCCTTACTGAAATTGTGGGGAATTAAACCGTTGCTTAAACATCACCATAAAACCCATGGGTTCATTCAAATGAATTTCTAACGCGTGCGCTCTTATGTTTGTCTTTGGAAACTGTTATTATGAGCTCCAAAATATCATGCCTTAATGAATTAGGGACAAGGACCATAAAATCAACACTTACTAGCGTGAGAATTGTCACATTTAAAACAGGGGTTCGCAAACTTTGTAATGCGTGACCCTCCCCCCACACCCTTTTGATAAGAATTATATTTTTGACTACCCCTTTTTATCAAATCCATTCGAAATTTCATCGATAGATGGCGCTGCACCGTCACTATTAATATGGAATTCTGATCGAGATACGTCTGCTCGTACTTGTGTATATGCAAAGGATACATCAAAACCTGTGTTGACTGACAACCAATGAAAACTGAATGATTATAGGGGTTCCTATCATCATTAATTTTGTAAGTGACTTATTGATCTGATTTATCTGTTTTTGCTACACAATCATTACATAGTTGCACCTTCATCAAAAATCGTCTTTCCTCTCTTCTTCATAGGGTCCCAAGGGCCACTTCTTAGGCCACGTGATGACATATCCAAGAACCGGCAAAAACATACATTCTAGTCTGGTGACATACATAACAATCTTATAACTCTTAATTGATCATACTAGCCAGTTGTGATTCATTCAATCTGTACAAAGTTTTTTTTTTCATAGCCATAAAATCTTACTGATTGATGAGAGTTTTGGAAATCTGAGGATTTCTGGTGAAAGAGTTGAATCGTTGAGTTGAGAAATGTTTCGGTCAACGGAACACGTTCTTCATATTTCTCAACTTGTCCATATTTATGTTATAAGACATTCCCTGTAATATATTTCTCAGCAATTCCAACATTCCTCTTAATTATGAAATACTCTGTTCTCAATGATTGCGGTGTTTGTAGTTTGTCACAATGAGTCGTGAGGAATCTCATCGGTAAAACCCACCTATAATGGACTGTGCTTTCTAATACTTAAGACATATATTGAGAAATATGCGATGCATTTCGATAATATGAAACCGACCCATGTCTCACCTTAATAATGTTCCTGTCGGATGATAAATCGGCTATCAATGATATAATCTTTCGTTATGATTTTTTGACGTGTCCATCAACTTTCGAAGAAAGTACTATTTTCACATGCTAAAGTATCACCACAAATTTCTCTCAAATTAGGAACTGCAAGTTGAATGGAATGGACATTTGAGACATTCTGAATTTTCTCTCATCGCACATCTTTGATCTCTTTCCTGGCAAACACGACTTCACTCGGCCTAATACGTTTGAGAGAAATGTGTGTCATCTTCTATTATTTAGCATCCGAAAGGTAAGGATCTGAAAATAATTTACTTAATTCAGCTCACATAGTTTATTAATTTCCAAGCGGAAAGAAGAAAAGAGATCAGTTTTGGTGTGCTTATAATTTTTTGTATAGCTACAGTGGAACCTCCCAAAACAGACACTCCCCATTAGCGGACACCTGCCGTAAACGGAAACTTTTTTTCTTTTGAATTACGGTAACGAGCTTCCATCTATTTTCCTATCTATTCACGGACACTTCCCGTTAGCGGAAAAATTTTTGGTTCCAAGAATGCCCGATATTGAGTGGTTCTACTGTATTACGAAAGAAAAGCAAAAGGGGTGGTTCGATAAAAAAAATAAAATTCACTCATTGCTTTTCGATTTTTACCATTTGTGAACAAAGATTATTCTTTTGAAGACATTTTATGGGGACCGCGAATCTTTTTTATCGACGATATTTATTTCCAAAAAAATCTATCAATAATTTATTAAATATTGGAAAATAAACAAAACACTTTTTCTAATTTTTTGTGTTTTTTTAAACATATTTCAGAACTATCGTTCTCAACCGGACGTTCCATTCTAGTACAGATATTCCGTCCGTACAACTGATGCATCTTCCATGTCTAGAAATGTCAATTCGTTTTGCTTTATTGACAGCGTGTTTTGTCCAGTAATGAACCTAACTTGTTCAGTTGTTATCGTTTTGTTTTTTTTTTAAATCATGTTGTATTCAGAAGCCTTTTTGAACCTGTGAATTTCGATTAAGAAAGAAAGGGAAAGAAATGAAGGCCGAGCTTGTTCAAATCGATTTTTTATTTTTACTTTTGGAAAGTGCTCTAATGTTTTGACCACAACGAACAAAGAATTTGAGTTATTAAAAGACGAAGAAACAATGCACACTTTTATACAGCCTCGAAACTTGACAATACCAAGACAAAAATCTCATTGCGGATGTTGTTTCTCTTACGTAATATCTAATATCGCAGTGAATCAATCATACAGGAAACGTGCTGAAACTTGTACATTGATTGATGCATTTATATGTTTCAGCGTAATTTTTATTCGTATATATTCAGAACAGTAAGTAAATTACATTCGTTTTTAGAACATTTTTAGTTTATACACTATCACTCAAAGATTAATTCATAAATAATTAATAAACGTAATTTTTTTTTTTGAAGGGGTATCCATTCATCCACTCAACTTCAAATAAAATGCAAAATATTTCATGTCAATCCGTTGATTTTTTCTTGTTGATTTGGTCTGATATCTAAGCTCGCAGTTAATTTCACTAAAACATGTTGAATAAATATTTTGGGAAAGTTTGAGCATTTTTTCCATGCAGTAGTTTTTTTTAATCTTACGGATGAACAAAAGACCACCCTCCAGAATATATAATGTAACTAGAAAACCCTCACAATTAATTACTGTGACTTAAGAAAAAGAATTTAGTTGAATGAAAATCAGAAGGGCGGTATATAGCACAAGTCAACATATTCATTCATTCATGCAATATTGTTGGCCTAGAGGCCGATATATAGTGTTCTGTTAATGGATCGACAAACTCAGAGGGCTGTTAAAAGACATCAAGAAGAACAAGAATTGCAATAGACCATGGTATCGCATACCACGTTGAGAAGGTGAAAATTGCGAAAAACGCATGCAGGATGTGAGTCCAGTGAAGAAGAAGGTGGATGTCAGTTGATCGCTACTGCGTTCGTGGGTTCGCTCACCATATCTGACATAAACAGCGTCGCGAAACGCTGCGCATGCGCTGGGGTAGGGTCACGCGTTGCGGACAACGTAAATTAGCGCTATTGTGGTAGTAAGCACGTGTAGCAGTTGTCCCTTTCAATGAGTGTCTTGATGGCTGAATGCACGAATGAGGAATACGCTGGCATGCATCTGATTTACGGTTGAGCAAATGGAAATGGGCGTTTAGCGCACAGCGGATATACCAACCCAAGTGGATGTACCAGCTGATGTTAAATACCCAAGGAGGTAGATTGGACGCGCAAGACCCGTTGCTTGGCCGTTGCTCCATGTCCGCCGGATGTCAATACGTGTGACTTTTTCCTATGGGGTCACCATAATTCAATCGTTGACACACCGGAGGATCTCATAGCGCGGATTATCGTCTCTGCGGCAGACATCAGAAGCATACCTGGTATCTTCGAGTGCGTCCTGGAATCGCTTTTACGTCGTATAGACTGTGCCGCCACTTCCAACAACTCTTGTAATAACTAATCAAATAATTTTTTATCGTAGTTATTATTGTACTTATTGTACTTTACTCCAGCGTGACGTTGAATCCTGCATGTGTTTTTCGCGATTTTCATCCTCTCAACATATTTTGCGACAACATGCTCCATTGTAATTTTAATTCCTCCTGATGTCTATTAACAATCCTCTGAATTTTTCGGCCCATTTACAGAACACCCGGTATAGATGTAACTGAAAAAGAAATCAGAGATCGGGGAGGGGGAAAGTCAACAATCAAGGAGGGCAGTTTCTTACATCCAACTACGGTATTAGGGAAGATACTATATTTAAAACAGTCAGTAGATGTAAATATAGGTTTTAATTTTTTTTAAAATAAAAGTTAATGTTAGGTTACAAGATAAGGTTTTTGCCTAAAGTACCAAAGGATGTTTAGAGATTTCGCGAGTTCACTACCCGGGTCGTCCTTGTCAGTAACTTTCCTGACGGGGTACTACAGAAACGGTGACGTGACCGCAGAAAACAATTGCTATCGCGAGGAGTCTACACCGAGGTAGGTTGGCGTACCAACCTCTAGGTGAGAATAAAAAAAATCTGTCATTTGGCATCAGCAATAAATCGTAGGTCCCAGTCTAATTATCTCTCTTGAAAAAAAAAACGACTGCTTTGAGACAAAAATGATCAATGATAATCAGAAAAAATCAGAAACATGTAAAATCACCCTTTCAACACCTTTCTGAACTCACGAGAAAGCACCAGAACTAAAACAATAAGAACTCTTACGTCCTTGAAGTTTCCTCGTTAAATTTTTTTTTTCTTCTATCAAACAACAAAACAATATAAAAATAAAATCCTAAAATTTAGGAAAAAAGACAAAACCCTTTTCTTTTCCGTTTTAAGGTTAGGGTTTAGGTTTTTCTTTTCCAAGGGAGACCGAAACTACTGACCAAACCAATCCAGTTGTGGAATGGAAATGGCCTTAGTTTTTCGAAAGGAGCTTTTCTCTTGATCTTCTTCTTCTCTTATATTATTATTATTATTATTTCTATTTCTTTTCTTTTCCGAACGAGTGGAAAGAGGACAGACATTTCAGAAGCGGCATTTCTGCCTTAATACTGTTTGGCAGATGTCTTTACGTAGAAATGTTCTTCATTTCATCGGTTGTGGGTTGAATTTTTCGCAAAGAGCCTTTTTACCCTTTCTCTCTTTCTCTTTTTACTTCTTTTTCCTTTGGATTGCGGAAGAAAAGTGGCTTCCAGTCAGTGGAATATTGCATTACTACTGTTATTATTTCCTTTTTTTTTTTTGCCAGATTTCATTTCGTTGTTTTTCATACGGCTAGAGAGATATTGCTTTTGATATATATACGTTCCTCAATATATGGTTATGAAAACATGTACCCACATTTCGTTGTCTGAATGTTCAGGTTTTTTTTTTTCTCTTCCTTTTGGTTCTTTTATGGAAAGATTCTGTTTACATACATGCTGTGTTTGTTTGACTGAATATATCCTGCTTATCTCGCCACCTGTTACTTAAACGTTTTTCGCTTATCTTTTGTGATCTTATACAGTTTCAAGTTCACGTTTTGATGAAATGAAATGCATTTTATTTATTTAAAAACACAAAATAGCAGACTAAAGCCTCATTGCATTTTGCAGAATAAAGAATTACGCGAATACAAAATTAAATGATAAAAATTAACACAAATGCATATAAAATTGTATTAATTCGCACAAATACGAATAAAATAATAAATATTCACGCAAATGCAAACATAATGTAAAAATTCTATATGAAGATGGGAATTGAATATATAAACAGCTTTATGCTATAAAAAAATTCTAAATTCATCGACAACTTCACGTACAAGCTTCTGGCAACACATTTGGGTTAACCCTATTTGACGAATCGGCGATAAATCTGGTAACCTCGTCTTAACCTAACCTTCCACACGTTACACAAAGCAAAAGGAAAGGAAAAATATTAAGTATAATAGATATGTAGGTAAGAGATTTTTTAAGTCTAAACTTTTTTTTCTAAAAGTCTCTTTTCACCCTCACCTTCTTCTCTTTCCCTTTTCCATGTATACAGCCGAAACACACATTATATGTTTGGGAAAAAATCATTAACAGGAGCATAGAACAATAGAAGAGGGCGGAATAAGTAACTTCAGTTGATAGGGTTACTATAAAGCTTCACAATGGTGAAGAGAGAGGAGAGAAAACAGAGAGAATTTTTTTCAATTTATTCCACTGGAGTTTGGACGAAATATTACGTCCGTGATCGTAAAGTGGTTAATAGACGGATGAAAAATATTCAGATATCGACGAAATGAAAAAATTATATCGAGAAAATGAGAGCAATTTATCTCGAGAAGAAGTCATAATTATCCATTAAAGAAATGAGCTTATTTATTCTGAGGAAATTGTAAAATTCAGAAAATCTGTTTACAGTGCAGTATTTACTAATATTAGTATTGATGGAAAATAAACATTTTAGTCTGGTATTATCACACTTTATATGAAAACGATTTTTGTTAGGACAGATATGCAATCAGTGTGATTATTCAACAGCTTCATGTAAAAATAATTAATAAGTAGTTTCTTACTCTCTAGTAGTTTTGTGAACTTATTAGTTAAAACAAATTGCGTAAATGAATGGCAGTTAAAATATTATTATAAAGAAAATGATTCTGTGAAATATAAATATTTTTAAAAAATTGTTTAGAGTAGTTTCAAGGCTCGTGACATGTCAATGGATTCCAATGGCAAATGGCTCCAAATGAGTGAAGCATATTTAAAGAGTTGTAAAGAGTGATTTGCGGTTAATACAGGATTTAGATATATTGTACCTTACTCAAAAGGAAAAAAAATACCCAAATCGTAGTACACGTCTGAACATTTGCTGTTGTCTGTATATTTTTCTTCTTCAGATATTGTTATTGAAGTCTTATTAAAAATATATAATTTGCAAACAATTCCATCAGAATTGATAATTCTTGAAATCTTCTCATAAAATTGTAATAACATTTCTGAAAAGTGACTCATTCTGTGAAAAAAAGTACTGAGATCATAGAATAAATTTTGAAATAGCAGAAGGTAAAATTCATCAACAAAATGTTTATAAATATTTCCAAAATTTCTTGAAACAAAATAACAATAAGATACACGATTTGTAGATGTTAAAAATATAAATAAATACACTATATGCAAGTATTTTCTTGTTATATGCTAGTTAGCATGGTTTCTAGCTAAAGTTGTATCATATATCCTTGTTTTTTTTCTTTTTTTCCCTTTCGAATATACATTTTCGACATCACGTAAAATAATGTATGCAAAACTCTATTATAAATGCAAATAATCCATTAAAAATTCCAATAATTATGAATTTATTTCAAATTTACGTATATCTTACGCAATTCACGAAAAATCCAAAACATAATGCATATTTTATTACAAACAAGATAACTATATGCAACTCAATTGACAACAAGATTCACATTAAAAAACGCTAATGTATAAATTCAATTAAATTTCCGTGACGTTGAACCCAGATCAAATCAGATGTCGAATTTTACCAATTTTTACGTAATTTATTAAAAATAATTTTAATCAGTTAATATACGTATCCAAGCCATAGAATATATATCTATAATGATTTCAGTGAGTATTCCGATACCGCATCCTAAATAAATCTGTTTTCCTAAGACAAACATCAAGAAAGAGTATTACTATAACGCAAAAACATATTAAGTACCACCGATTTCCTGAATTGAATTTTTATTCGTTGTAACGAGAAAATAAGATTCAACCACAAAAGGGATGACATCGTGCCTCAGGATGGATTTGGAAGTGATTAATCAAAACACGATGAGCGCCGAGAGAAACAGACACACACTCACAAATAGTGAAGGAAAAAAAAAATAACACGTCATTAATTAGGATTGTTTTGGAAATTAAATAATGTAAGAAACGGGGAAAAAAAACACTTCAAAAGGGGAAAAAAGTGTAGAAATATAGAGAGACAGAGAGAGAGAGAGCAAAACAAACAAACGCGTCATCAACAGTAATTCTTTTCTCGCTAAAAGACATTTTCGAAATTGCTTCGTTGATCATTAATCAATGTTTCCGAGAAATTTCTGTAACGCAAGTGGCATTCGCAAGAATTTCTTCTTATATTTTACTTTTACGAATTTCTTTTTACCTTCTTTTTTTTTTCTGTCCTTTTATGTATGTATTTTTTTTTTACACGCCCGTGAATTTTCTCAAGGCATTGGAGAATGTTTCCAGTGGTTCGAACGTGTCTAATGTGAAGAGAATGACAAGTTGCGAAAAATAAATTTATTTCTATAGTTTTTTTTATTTGATTTATTTTTATTTTTTTTTTATTTTCGTTGGTTTTCACACATTTATGGAGAATCAAAGTTATTCATAAAAATTGTTTTGTGTTTTTATATATATGTATTTATTTTGCGTCGTTCTTGATCATTTCGAACCAACAGTGTTGAATAAATGATGTACAGCGGGGAGAAAAAATACGTATTTCGTTATTGTTTTTACGCAGTGTTCACTCACATACAGGGTGTCTATATTTGAAGTTTCCCTATAGTTTTTAACCCTCTATGATCTGGTAAATATTTAAATATACATGAAAAATATGTGGTCGAAAAACACATTATACCAATTTACTTTAATTTTTTTCTGGGTATATATATTTTCAGAAAGTACAATACTTTCTTATCTAGAAAGAGTTGGTTTCTCGTAGGTGTAATTTATGGAGAGCTGATGAAATTTCACGTGTTCTGAGATTTATAAAAACCCACCAAATTCAGGGAAAAATAAAATTCAATTTAAAAAAAATTTTCCTAATAATTGTAATTCATTAAATTGATCAAATTTAAATTTTTTTGAGAAATCCTTTTTTATATACCCTACGGATAGTCATGAAGTATTGAGTATAATAAATTCTTTACACTCCAAAAAATCGTCAGGATTTGACTAAATTAATTCCATAACATTGAAGTGCATTGCACCATATGTAAGTGATGTCTTATCGTTTATTTTTAATTTAAGTTTTATCACCGGCGAATTTCCAGAGTGCCTGAAACTGGCAATTGTTTCTCCAATACACAAGAAAGGGGACAAAAAGAATGTTAATAATTACAAACCGATTTCTTTATTATCTGTCTTCTCAAAGGTCATAGAAAAAATAATTAAATCCAGAATAATTAAATTTCTTGACAGCATTAATTTTTTTAGTGAGAACCAATTTGGATTCAGAAAGGCAAAAAGTACAGAGGACGCTCTTGTTAATTTTCTCTCAAATGTGTATATAGCAGATAACAATAATTGTAAAGTTGCGTCATTATTTTTAGATATCAGCAAAGCTTTTGATACCGTGAATCACAGTATTCTTCTAACCAAACTAGAATATGCAGGAATTCGGGGTTTGCCACTTAAATTTTTCAAAACATATCTTACTAACAGAGTTCAAAGTGTGAAAGTAAATTCCGTTTTGAGTTCTAAAAGACAAATTACATCTGGTGTACCTCAAGGATCAGTACTTGGACCTATTTTATTCCTAATATATATAAATGACCTGTGTAACTTTAATTTGAAAGGAAAAATCACTGCTTTTGCTGATGATTTAGCTCTTTGTTACTCTGAAAGCTCTTCAATCAACTTGAGGAATAACATGCAAAATGATCTTAACTCAATAAATATCTGGTTTAGAAATAATAATTTAAAATTAAATACAGATAAAACTAAATATATGTTATTTGGTTCTGGTACTTTCGATGATTTTGGTGTCCTAAAATATCATAGTGTGACAGATGGCTGCATCTCGGATTGTATGTGCACAGTTGTAAATAGAGTAGACACCTTTAAGTATTTAGGGATTTTTTTAGATTCAAAACTATCCTGGAAAACACATATTAATTATTTGAGTGTAGAATTAAATCGGAACATTAGGAAATTTTATTTTATCAGGAATAAATGTTCCCAATCCATTTTAAAACTTCTTTATTTTGCGTTAGTAGAATCTAGATTGAGTTACGGCATTACATGTTGGGGTGGGACATACTTCAGCAATCTTTCTTCACTTTTTGTCACACAGAAGTCCTTCATCCGTATCATTCTGAGTAAAAATAGACTCACGCATACATTTCCACTTTTTAATCAATTAAAGCTACTCCCTCTGCAACATCTGTACGTTTATAAAAGTTTAAAAATGTTTTATAAAAGAAGTGGCCATCTCAATCTGAAATTACACAAGTCTGGAATGCAATTTAGACGTCATACTATACAGGTACCAAGGCCAAATAAAACTCGTTTCCAAAAATTTTTCCTTTATTTAGCTCCCAAAATATTTAATTTACTTCCTCAGTTAATAAAAGATCAATCTTCATGTACATCACATCTTTTTTTATCAATTTAAAATCTTGGTTGTTAACTCAAGAAGATTTAAATTATCTGTTTGATATTGTAATGTAACCTTCTTTTATCTTGCATACGCTGCTAAATGCCAAATTTTTTTGTTTATCAATTCCATTCCTGTTGCCACTTATTTCTTGGTGTTATATATATGTGTGTGTGTTTTTTTTTTCTTTTTCTCTCTCGTTATTATTTATGCCGACAGATATGTATCAGATATTTTTTTGTGGGCTCACAAGCTTGCTTAGCCCCTAAATGTTTTGTAACTGTGTTTAAAAATCTTAAATAAAGGAAATTTGAATTTGAATTTGAAAAACTATTCAACTTTGTGAAGCAAGGTTTTATTTGTTTATAGATGACATTAAAATCAAGCAAACTATATATTTTACATTTAACCCTCCGTCGGACGCAATATAAAATACAATGTAGAATGGGAATTCTCTCCGCGAAGCACATTACAAACATTTGTAATTTGCAAACACTGCCCGCTACAGAGACCATTGACCATTTTAGCTAATTGAAGTATCCATTCTAATTAACTAAATTGCTGTATAATGTTTATACACTGTTTCAATTTAAAATATGCCAACAGAACCCTCACATCCATATTTGTAAAAAGAAAGTTTTTCAATACGTTTTTATGGGCGTAAACCTATGAAAGTGTTAACCTTTGCAGCACTTAAAGTACCAGCAACTTTTTATACCCCGTAACATCCTTTAAATACGTTGTTGAGTGTTGATATTTTGAAGAATAAAGGCTTCTACTACAACACCACACATGCAGCTCGTCCATATTCCTCTATGGAATTTCTAACGAATGAGTACATGTTGGATAGGCGCGTATGTGAAACTAACGTGAAGTTTGTTTCTGTGTAATGCTTGTTATAGTGCTACCATCAATTTTCCAAACTATAAGTAAATTGTAATGATTGAATAAGTGTACCGTTGTAGGCCAGTTGCTTTCTGTGGGAAAAGTTTTTAACCGAGAGATCGGCTCTCGCATTCGTGCCTTTCAAAGTATAAAGGCTGTATAATTACTTTACACTTACCAGGTGACAGCACAAGTGTGAGACTAGTTTTTTCTAAGCATGTAAATTAATAAAATTCAGTTAGATGTTTCACCCCATGTAAAAAAGTGTATACTGCATTACACAAAATTGTGATGCCGTAAAACACTGCTTTTACGAAATGTTCCTTAACAAATGTATAAGAAAATTAGGACTTTCTTTGTGGTAAAATAAAATTAAAAAAATCATTAATATGTATTATTCAACTCATTTGAATTGGTATTTTCCATCTTTATTGTAAGCGTATATTGCTGATGAAACTTTCAAGTGATACGGATAGGAACCGAGAGACACTCAGCCTCTGTCACACTCGGTGATATAAGCACATTGTTCCTGGGGACTCGGGTGCCTCCGGCGAACCTTTAACAAATTTACGATTGTACCCAGATATATAAACCTAACCATTTATTGAGCTTGAGAAGGATATAATGCATACATTACGCAGAGCGGCAGTGAACAACCATAGAATTTATGATTTATTTATAAATTTATTATGAGAAATGGTGATTCATGTAAATAAATAACAATTATAAATCACAGCTTATAAATCACGAAATCGTCATAATCGATCAAATTTGATCTGCTTCTCTTCAGGGATTTTCATTGAATCAGTTACTATCACATCAATGAAAACCTTCAGCCTGTCTGCTGCTGGGTTGATCTAATCGCTGCACCGTGTGGTTTGATTTATTCCAAAGACATTCGTCAGCAGTTGCTGCCTGTATCCAGCTTCTCGATAAACCCGCGTGGATCATACTATTCTCGACTACTCTGTGGCTCCTCTTCTTGTTCCTTTTCTCTAAACAGATGTACGAGATCGCTGTCTGGGTGTAGTTGACGTCGTAGTCTAGTGGATCTCCTAACTGGCATAGGTGGCTCTCTATCTGGTTAGGGCTTCGGGGGGGGGGGTAGCGCTGATATACTCAGGGTGCTGCTCTAGAAAACGGACCAGTCCACGTTTCGAATCTTCACGCCTCAGGATGTACTAAAGCTAAGGTATTCGCAGATGTGCAGCTGACTCTCTGAAATGGGAAGGACGTTGTCTCGAAACATTCAAGTACGAGCTTAATTAAATTGTGCTGTAATAAATAATATTTTGTTTCAAAACAAATGATTTTAGTCCTTAATTAGAACTAAAATGACCAACCAAAACATTTTCATGGTAATTATTTAATTTTTTTCATAATATGGTACAGATAGCGTTAAAGCAACTGAAGGGTCCAGGAGGTAAATGACTTTACAGCAAAAATTAGATTTTGAGAAAAACGAGTTCGGAAAAAAGTCTGGAGTATAATAGTTTAACCAAAACTTTATTGCTATTTGTTGCTAATTTAAAGTCGTTCTACCCCAAAAATGAATGCACGTGGACATATTGTAGTATTCCTTGAAAGCTAAAAAATGGCACTGCTATCTCAATTTCGAAAAAAGAAATTGCTGTAAAGTCGTTTATCCCCTGGACCCTTCAACTGTACTTGCCACATTGATTGATTTAATTCGCTAATAAATGGAGAAACTGTGAGGAAGAATACGAGAGCTTGCATGCTTCCGGTACTTCAAACCCAACCAGCTGTCAAAAAACGCAATGGCTGCTACAGCTGTAACTGTTGATAAAAAAAAAACAGCAACAATTTTGGACATCTAATCTGTCCGGTGCACGACAAATTATCTAATCATCTTCCCAACAGAACTGTTCCTATTCACTAGCCAGTACGACTCTGAATACACATGAGCTCATTTTTGAAACTCTTCCACGAACATGATGACCAGAATCTTAGACCACAGATTTTCGATCTTTTTCAATGATACGAATGCAGGCAGCTGAGATTGGTTGATTTCAATTACAGATTCGCGAGTGACTTTTGAGATTGCTGAGAATAACAACTAATTTTTGAAATATTTTGATAAAAAGAAATTAAAGAGTCACATGCGCGCATTTTGTAGCTGACACTACGGGTATTCGTGTTCTTTCCTGAGTCACTTATTGTTGTGTTTTTATCAATGATTTGAATCGGATCCGAATGCCAGCCCAAAAGCTTCGGAGCAATCCTTTCAAATAAGGATCACCATTTCCTTTGCAATCAAACTTTTATTCATTTTTGTACTTCACTTTAGTGGACTTCATTCTGGAGTGATCTGGAAATGTGTTCTCTGAGCTGATTAAGTGATCTGGAACTATGCCGTGAGTAATATAAGTCATATGCAACTGATATGGAACTGCACCGGGGGTCATTCAAGTGGTCTGTAAATGTGCCGCATGCTGCTTAAGTGCTCTCTAATTATACTGCGTGTCACTCAAACGATCTAGAAATGTGCCGCGGGCCACCAAAGTGATATGAAACAGCACAGCGGGTCACTTAAGTGATCTGTAAAAAAAATGTCCAACTAAGTTCATTTTTACAAATTGAGGTTTGAATTCGTGGGCCACATCGTATGAATTAGAAGGCCAATATTGGCCAGCGGGCTATGCGTTGACCATGTGTATGAAATATACTAAAATTATACGAAATACATACCCATAAAAATGATCAATGAGTTCAATAAATATTAATCAGCCTAAGTATCATTATATACTTGGAAATAAAATCATAATAAAACAAATGTTTGATAACACATAATAAATAATCGTCGCTAATTATTTTTGTCGAGCATAATTGAATTATAGATAGCTCCGAAATCTCACTGGTGATTGCTCTCGATCAAAGTAAAATTAATTGCTCGGAAAACAGTTATTTTTGTTATTCGTTGTTGGTGGACGGTTAATGAAAATGGCCTCTCGTTTGAAGAAGGAGATCCACACAAACTGCTCAATAAACGATAGAAATGCGGTCGGAAAGAATAAGAAAAACAAGAAGAACAAAGAAATGCGGTCGCCGAGGAACTGATCACGGGCAAACACGGATGCCTCGGACGTGTACACTGTCAGGGCAAACTCAACGACACTCATTACTACTGTCAGTAAAAGTAAAAGGAGAAGAAATAGATCTTCCTCTGAGAGAGAACTTTCTCCAGAGTTCGTTCGATTCGGCCTTAATTTGTCCTGTCAATAGCACACACACACACACACAAACTGTACGTTTATACAAAGAACAGTTGACGTCCGATTGGGGGGAAAGAAAAAGGCATATCTCTAGAATCCTCTTTGAATAAAAGAAGCCATTGATGCCTAAATAGAAATAGAAAAAGGGAGATAGCATGTGATCAAACTTCGGTATGACACGAACATTCAGGATCGTGGTTAGTTTTGTTCTGAAAACTGTACAGGGTGATTCCAAGTTCATGAGACAAACTTTAAGAGGTCATAAAAGACACAAACAAACATTTGTGGTCGAATCGCAATAGCAAAGGCGGTAGAGGATATTTTTATTCAGTGCGCAAGAGCACTTACCCAAAAGAAAATAACATATTTTTACTACGTATATGCTGCGATATGTGCTATCAATCGTTCGTTATAACGAATCCAAGAGACCAGAGAAATCATTTCGTTATAACGAAATTTCATCATAAAGGAATTTCAGGTTGTTTGCATTGTTCCTGCACACAGCAAGGATCCAAAGAAGTGATAATAATACAAGAATAATATCGAAAAAAAGATGTTGTACCTCGTTTATTTTACAGAGCGATCAAACAAACTTACACAATGTAAACTTATTTGAGGGATTAGAGAAATGTTCGTTAAAGCGAGATTTTCGCTATAACAGTATTCGTTAAAACGGGATTCGACTGTATATATATATTGTTAAAAATCTCAAACAAATTCATTATTTGAACTGGAAAGCAAAAAATATGAACAATGAAAATTCAAAAAGAAATTAATCGAAGAATTCAAAAATGTAAAATTCAAAAAAGAATTCGAAAATGTAAAATGCAAAAAAGAATTCAAAAATGTAAAATGCAAAAAAGAATTCAAAAATGTAAAATGCAAAAAAGAATTCAAAAATGTAAAATGCAAAAAAGAATTCGAAAATGTAAAATGCAAAAAAGAATTCAAAAATGTAAAATGCAAAAAAGAATTCAAAAATGTAAAATGCAAAAAAGAATTCGAAAATGTAAAATGCAAAAAAGAATTCAAAAATGTAAAATGCAAAAAAGAATTCAAAAATGTAAAATGCAAAAAAGAATTCAAAAATGAAAAAAGTCATAGCCAATGTGTAGGGCTCTCATCGGGGGGGCCTGACACCCTAACACCCTGACATTAGCTTGAAACAGAAAGTTTCAGATAGCATTTCTTGGCCTCCAAAGCCTAAATGGATGCTCGATCCCCCGACGTTCTGCTGTAGTACCATTGAATTCAAAAATCAGAAAATAAAGCCAAACATGTTTTTTGTCAAGTTGAAGTTGCAGTCAGTATAAAAATATATAAAATATAAAAAATAGATGCAAGAAGTTGCTAGTACATACCATGTGCTACTCCTTTGTGTGCCGGGTTGTGTTCAAAGTGAACAGTTATTAGTAGTTACTGGTGTGAGGAGGAAGTAAGTCCAAGGTGTAAGGAGGAAACCCATTGCATATTAAGGTTTTTTTGAGATTATTCAAAGCATTTGTACAATCGTTGGTATTATTACACATATTTTTGATGCGAGAAACTTGAGAAAATACAATATTTTTGAAAACATTTTTGCTGATATTTGAATTGGGATTGGTTAGAAAATTGACTTTGAAATTAAAGCCTTTTCTTTTGTCGTGGATACCAGTCAAGACCATAACATTGTTAGCAATGTTTATTTTTAAGTCAAGGAAATCAGCTTGATTATTGTTGTGATTAGCTTTTTTTAAGACTTAATGAGCTAGGATAAACTTGCTAGCTGATTTCGTAAAAGTTGTTGTAGGTGAAGATTATTAAATCACCAATGTACCTGAAACCAGTAATTTATATTAAGAAAAATTAAAATTTTGTTTTCAAAGTAATGCAAGAAAATATTTGCAAAAGCACTAGAAAAAAACGGAAAGGAAAAATGCACCCTCTTAACGCAAAATTTCACACAAGTACTTAGATTTTTTTCGCGTCCAATATACCAAAATATCATACAAAGTGTTAAAAAAGTGTTCTATCACTTTTTTTCCCCAACTTTGCTTGTCATAACATGTTATGTTATGTTATATTATGTCATGACATGTCATGTCATGTCAGTTCTACTTCACGAACCCTTAGATAAGCAAAAACAGTTTCCGTACCTCATGCTGTGGTTTTAAAAAGCCATGTGAGTGGAACAGTTACTTTCTGAAATTGTAACAAAATTATTCCGAAAAGTAGGTTTTACTATGGGAGAATTCTGGGTAAAAGTTGGATATCGACATGATATGCAAGACGTACAAAATTGTACGCGAGCTGCTTTTCGTGATCGCAGTGGTGGGCAGGGCCGGAATTAGAGGGAGGTGAACGGGGCAATTGCTCGGGCGGGATCGTTACATAATTTTATACATTATGCCAATTGAACTTTTATTAAGCGGAAACCTGTGTTCAACGGGGGGGAAAACTGTTCAAGACAGGTTTCGATTTTAAAAAACTCAAAGTGTGTGAATTTTGTTTCACCCTATCATATGTGGACTTTTATGCAACGTCCAAAGCTTTATCAAAAAGTTACGGAAATAAAATAGAATGAGTCAAATCTCACGTAATACGGAGTTATTCGAATTCAACCAGCGGCCATCGCAACCAACGGACATCAGGTGATCAAAAAAAAAAGCCTCGTTTCACTTCTATTTCACCGAATTTCTTCAGTAATGATAGGCTACCCTTGTGATAGACGATTCATCTTCTCCTGCCTCTTCTCTAAAACATTTCAAACTATAGCAATGCCATGGTTTCTGTACAACAAAATATATCGAATGAAAAAAAAAAAAAGAAGTCATGGGGAAAGGAAAGATACAATTTCGATGCGAACAACCTTTTTGTGGGGCTCGATGAGCTACGAGCGAAGAGAAACGTGACGAAAGTGGCCCCAAAGTGAAAACAAGCCTTATATTTTTCGATACCCCTCGAAAGATAAATGGGAATCAAGTATTAATGTTACGGCGTTACACATTGCGAAATCCAATTGCATAGTTCTTTTTTAGTTTTTATTCATTTATTTTTTTCGAATGCGAATTTGTTCCAGCAGCTGCGATCATTCGCATCCATAAAACAGTTATAACTGCAATATAAATGCTAAACGTTATCGGAACCGCAAATATTTTTCCTGCTTCTACCCATGATTGCATGATACGATGTCATTTCTTTTATATTATATTGTGCAGCATTGTTTCGAATTGAAATAAGTGTTTCGTCATTGAAAATATAATAAGCCGAAATAAGCGTTTATTTATTGAAAATGAAAATAAGCGTTTATTTATTGAAAATCAAAATACGCGTTTTTATTCATTGGAAAATGAAATTAAGATTTCTCGTTGAAAATTGAAATTAGTGTTTATTCTCTGAAAATGGAAATTAGCGGTTATTCACTGAAAATTGAGATTAACGTTTCGTGTTGAAAATTGAAATGAGCGTTTGTTTATTGAAAATTGAAATTAGTTTTTTCTTGTTGAAAATTGAGATGATTGTTCATTGGAAATTGAAATATTTTCTTCTTTGAAAACTGATATTTGTTGACGGTCTCCCTGTTGAAAAAAAACTGGCATTTTCTATGAAAGACACTCTTCTTGGCACGATATTTGGAAGTTAATGAGGAACTCTCTATGTTGACGCAAAAAGAGAAAAAATGACTTTTTTTTTTGTTCCAAAATTAGACCACGTTATATCATGATTATCTGTCCATGCCTATTTCGTGTCATATTTATTGAATTAAATATTTTTCTAATGTTTCCTGCTCTTGAATCACCCTGCACACTCAGATCTTTCCAGTATGAATCAGTGCGCCAGAAAGTCGTCTTCAAGGAAAAGATTCAGGAAGGGTTCAGTAGCGGATAAAATAATCGGTGATACAAAATGTTCATGCACTTCTCTTAATACTAAGTCTTTCATTTTCATGCGGGTGGGGGAGCAAGTTTTCCTGGTATCTATACATTATTCGATCAAAACGGATTAAAAGCTAAATAGTTATGATTTTTTTAAATCGAATGATTCATTTTGAAACACCCTGTATTTTGTAGTGTCAGTTGTAGATTGTGATTCCGATAGAATGAGAGCCGATCTTCCCTTTATAAAGTCTCGCCACAGAGACCAACAGACTATGACACCACCGCATTATCAACTACAAAAACAAACGATGGACTTTTTATTCTTCGTTGCCGCAGACTCATTAAATCTTGTTTTTGTTCAATTCGAATAAGTTTTCTCCATGCTAAGTCCCCATTCCACATTACTCCCACAAAGATGATTTTTAAAAATGCCTATTTTCTTAGTTATAATATTTATTGTCTATGCGATACCCTTGTCAATACAAAGACATGGAAGCAAATTCTATAAAAATACGGGTTTCAGATTTCTACCATGTTCCAAATTGGAATAATCGGAAAAATAAAACTGGTATTTTTTTCCCCATATAACCAGAATTTACTAAAAAATAAATAAACATTCCACAAACATCACACAAAATAATCCAAACTCAGTGCAGAAACAAAATAAAGCAATTTTTATAAGATAAAATTCAATTCCGAGAATGAAAGAGAGAAACGTCTATTGATTCATGATAACGTATATACTCAGAAGTATTTTGATCTTTCAGTGACACCTACCAGCGAAACTTTTGAATTTTGCAGCATCCAAACTAGCTGTAGAAAAATTACAACTCACAAATATATATATATTTTTTTTCGAAACTGCTTTTAATTCATGACTTCAGATAAGTGTTGCTATTTAAAGATAAAAGCTTTAATTAGAAGGCACGTAGTTGATGCGTACGTACCGTTAGTTCTGACGCAAGTAAGGAAAAAATAAGTAAATAATAAAACTCTCGTTCGGGAAGCAATATTTCAGCAAAACAAACGAAAAGCTTCACTTTCTATAAAAATTTCGAAATAATAATTTGAAAAAGAGAGAGGGAGGGAGAGAATAGAAGAGGTAGAGGCGCTTCTATCTTTGGCCTGGTGCAATTATTAAAAAGGCTTTTGTTTCATTTAACGAGGATTTGGTTACTCCGAGGAATAATTAATTTTAATTGCCATGTTAGGGGGGTGGGTGGAAGAATCGGTTTTCCCAAGGATACTACTTTTCTTATTTTTCGACCTTTCTCTTCTTCTGAAGGATACATTTGCTGATAAAGCGAAATAAGTTCGTGATTTCAATACCGTTGTAAGTATAAGGCTCGTTAGATTAATACATAATAAATATGCATATATATATATATATATGTATTAGAGAAGAGAGAGAGAGAGAGAGAGAGAAAATGATGGAAATTAAGTAGAAGGTTTAAAAATGATGATTTAAGGGTTAATTAAACATTTAATTATCCTGAGAACCTTTGAAAAAGTTTTTTTTTCCTTTCTTTTTAATATTCGATGAGACTTCATCATAGAGAAGCTCACGGTGATTGCTTTTCGATTTTATTGAAACCTGTTCATCTATTTTTCTGTAAAATAGTGAGTGGTAGTTTCCTGCGACAATTTTTTTTTGTTTCTTTAGATCTATATTTCGATACTTATTGGAGGTTTATATCTGAATTCTGCGATAGGTTGGTTCTCTGATGTAACTTCCGAGTTGCACAGTGGTAAGATGCTCGTTTTCCACTTTGAAGGTTACCGTCGAGGTCCACGGATTTGAATCCGGTCAAGGAACATCAGAAACAAGTCTCTACCTTCCGAGCCTGGAGCGACCACCGACAGATGGCGCTTCATTTGTTATCCATTTCGACTGGTTGGAAAATGCCTTATGAGGATATATGACCGGATTTGGTGTGCGGTAAAGTAAGTTCTCTGGTGTGGAGTTAATGCTCCAACTGTATGTATTTTCTTCACGTGTTGAAGAAAAACGACTGTTTTGGTTTGAGAGTTCAAGATGGCATATTTGTATTCTTTCTGATATTTGATATTTTTGTTATGATTTCAACAAGATTTTTTCAAAAAAAAAATTGCTTGGGAATTTTCAAATATGTAAATGTTATTTGAATTTCTGAAAGAAATATTCGAATTGCCATTTACATTTGACAACTCTTTTGCCGTTTGTAATCAATTAATAATTTAATTTAATGAAAATTTATAAATTAATGTTTGAATTTAGAAAAAGAAATTCCTATAAATTTTGAGAAAGAAATCCATATGAATTATAAAAACACCGACCAAAAATAAAGAAAAAATTATCTAAATCCATTATCTAAGAAATCTAAGAAAAACAAATTATCTGAAAAATTATGAAAACAAAAACCTATTATTAATACCATTTTTAGTAAATTGAAGAAAGAAATCGGTCCAAAATTTCCAAATATTTAAATTTTAAAAGAAATTCATCTTAATTTTCAGTGAATTAATAAATGTACTCAAACTCATCAAAATATGTATGTTTCGATGTTCAATTTTTAAAGAAAAATTCAATTCAAATTTTCAAAATGAATTTCAGTTCGGTATTTTTCAAAGACATTACGAGGAATGTAAATTTCGTACAGAAAAATGATACAGAATATCTTGGGAGAGTTATCAAGGAAAACTGCATGGGCGTATGTGTTCCTATATATTACGTCAAACTCAAAACTAACGTATCTCTATGATAATATTTTTTTTAAAGAAGTATGGAATATAAATAGGGATATCTTTGAATGGCCCTTTGACCTTTTTTTTCCCACGTTGTTGTCTTCGAAACTTGCGTCATTGTTCACATCTTGTGACTGACTTTGATGGATGAAGACAGACGAGCGAATTTTGTGAACAAAATACACATATACACAAAACATTGTCAGTATTTTTAAACTGTGATGTTTCAAAAATGTGTAAAGCCGTGATATACCACCAAAACTTTGTTGTTTTCTAGAAACTATTAACGTCAAGATGCCAAAGTTTTGTGAGAAAAAACACGAAAGCTTTGTAAAGTATTCTGTGTTCCTGTCATAGTCTCGTGTTTCGAAAATTAATAAAAAAAATGTGTTTTCCAATCGTTTCCTAGCATTTAGAGGGGGGACAGCATTTTTGCGTGTCTTATTGTTTTATTCTTTCTTACATGTTGGCACCAGAGCATGAATTCAATTATATTCAGCAAAGAAACCATTTTTCATGGTGATTAAGTGACATAAATGTGATTGGTTGTGATATAGGAATTTGAAATTATATTGAAAAATACAGGCCGTCGCCAAAAAGTTATGAACATCCTGCTACTCACCAATAATATGGTGTGACACGTCCTCTGGCTTTGATGACAGCAGATATTCGTCAAGGTATGGACGCAAGTTTTTGAAACCGTTGAGGAAGAATATTAGCTCGTGCTAACGAAATGGCTGCTTAATTCCCTCAGATTAGAAGGTGGTGTTTTGGAGCTATTAACAGACCTTTCATCCTCGTCCCACATATGCTCATTTGGATTGAGCTCAGTTGACTAAGTGAGCCATTGAAGCGATTGAAACACTGAATCATGTTCTTCAAACCAATCTGAGATAATTCCAGCCATGTGGGAGGACGGACGGAATGGTCCTGCTTTTCTGTGGTCCTGGCGGAACAGTATACCAAGAAAATGCTTCCCAGACCATGATTCCGATGCAACCCGCTTGAACAGCTGTCATGTGGCATGTCTTATCTATGGCTTCGCGCTGCTTGCACCACACACGGATCTTTATGGGGGTATCGCTTAGATTTCAGAAGCATTCAGCTCGATCAATCCCCTCTGTAAATTTCTGAATTGCTATTAATTTAATTCTCTAATTTCTTTTATCTCTACATCAGTGAACCCTTCTTGATTTACAATCCAGAAAAAATAGTTTCATAGTCCAAGTTTTTTTCTATTGTTCATAAAAACACTGGTTACTGGGAGAATTGTGACTTATTTCTTTCCCGAACGCTCAAAGATTTGCACATGTAATCATGTCGGTTATAGTTTGCAAGTCGGTTATAGTTTTGCACATCCACAGAAAAACAATAATTTTGTTTCATAATTTAAAGTTCCTTTCTTTAGTGACATATGTCCTTTGAAACTTTGAATGAAGACTGTAGATTCCCTGATAAACCATAACAACGGGAGATCTCAGCAAAAAAGCTAACATTTGTCAATAGTTCGAATTTTTCTTGCAAGTTTTTCATTTTAGAAACATTTAAACAACGGTTTTGTAGGAACACTTTAAGAAGCACCAGAAAAAACCTTTAGGAAGAATTTTTAAATGATTATTTATAACAAACAATTTAAATTTTGATATGATAATTATCACCGTAACAGTGCTTTCCAGAAAACTGAGAAAGAGACCTCGAATGCGAAGATAGCGAGTATGAAATCTTCGAAAACCGAGGGCCCGCTGTAATTATTTTCTTATTTACTCCGAGGCACCAGTGATACCAGCATCGCAAGTTTCTCTATTTCAATCAATATTTTTATACGCATTTTTCTTCTATACAAAAATATCGGATTGGGAAAGCAAATAGAATTAGAATACATTTCACTTATGTTCACACAAAACTATTTCAACTGTGTGCAGTTGTTCTTTGTCAGTAAAGTTCAAAGGAGTTGATTGGGTGCAGATGAAATATTTCTTCTGTCCTAAAAACATGATATTGTCCAACATCCACCGATTATTTCCAGATAGTACAACAAGGTGTTTAAGAAAAAAAAATTCTGTGTGGAGAATTATCCAAATATCCTAAGCTCTGAATTGTTTGTGAACAGAAGCATTGTTATCTGCCACGTGTAGAGCCTTTAGGGTGCTTTTTTTTTGGGGTTATGATGGGTAAAATTCGAGTACCAAACCTTTTGCTGTCATTCTTCCGTGGTTGAGGAAAAAACAACAAAGTTTCAAGCCTCTGGAGCAAATCATACATTGGTATTATAAAGAACATCCCGAGAGATTAGAAAATAGATTTAAAATATGCCAATGTCGATTTTGGAAATATCGATAGCTTATTTTTAAAAGGGGATACGTCCATTGTTGTTCATTTCAATGCTGCAGTACCGTTCAAAACCAGCAACTAATTTTACTCCAAGATTCACACATAGATAGGTTTATTTTCATTTCGTAGGTGGCAGCAGGAATCCTAATTCAATGATGCTTCTCGTAGGGGTTAAAAAGTTCGAGTATTGATCCAAAAAAAGATATGTTACAGTCTAGAGAAAAATGATTTTGCTATGGGGTTATTTAAACAATTGAGTTAATTCACAGAATAAATTATTATTAACAATGGTATAATTTCAAACTACACACTTTTCCATGAATCGATGTAAACAACCAATGTCAAAAATGAGAAATACCATATTTCCTTGCAAATGCAATTCAAAATCTTTTTTATACAAGGTAATCCTGAATTCATGGGACAAACTTCAAGTGGACACTCAAACAAATATTTTATTCATGGTCGAATTGCATTAGCAAAGACGTTAGAGGTGCTTTCAGAGAGTGCACAATAGCACTTTAACAGTAAATAAATATAATATTTTCTCAACGGATTTACTGTGATTTGTGCTATTAACCATCCGAGGGTGTATATGGTTCTAACATAATGAAGTAGACATAATTTTTCTGGGAAAAATGCTATATTAGCTCAAACGCTACACTTCTGCTTCAAAATATTAGATAAGCCGAGCCCTTTACATGGCTCCTGTCTTCCATCATACATTGACTCCTTTCTTCCGAATCCATCTCCTAGGAATCATGCACGTGATTCCTATTGGTATAGTTTTAATGTAAAACCAATGAGTTTGCACCATAAACTCTTATGTTCGACGACACCTTCTATGACGAAAAATATTTGTTTAAGTGTGTATCACCATTCCTTTAAGTTTATTCCATGAATTCAGAGTCACCCTGTGTAATTTTCTATTAATAATAAAATAGTGAAATACCACTTCAATATCGTTGACACCGCTGAAGAAACATAGCTATTGTTAATCCCGATAATAAAGAAAAAATAAAACACGTTGAATTCTATGAAATATGGTCATTGTTTTTAAGTAGTTTCTTCAGGAAAAGTAAAAAAAAAGTACTCCTACCAAGAATAAAATAGGAGAAAATTATGAGTCTTCCACAAATGAGTTCTGAGTTTACGACGCCACATCACATAAAATTCTATTGCCATAAACGGACGGGAAAAAAGTAGATTCAAGAAGTAAACAAAGAAGACGAAGAAATTAATTGAAACCCATTCATTTCTAACAAAAATGAATTGATGATAACTACTCTGGTATTTTTTTTAATGCATATATATATATATATATATTTTTTTTTTATTTTTTTTTGGGTTGATCCTGTATTTTATGTATGAGAACGTATGTCGGGTTACAAAGGGTATTTTTTCCTCCACCAACTCATCCAAAGTAGATATCCATAACCTGGTGCTAGTGATCGTTTTTTCTTATTTAATTAAGCTTCAGGATAATAAAAGCCAAAAGAAAATAAAGATAAAAAAAACAATATATATGTTTTTTTGATGTTTTTTGCGGCTCTTTTCGAATAAATTTTCATTTTCTGGGAAATTAAATTCGAGAAATGCATTTTGTTTCTTTATAAATGTGAACCTCGAACACAAAGAGAACTCCATTCGTTTTAATTTGCCTCGTTGCAATCCAAATTCCTTTTCTTTTCAATTTTATTTTTTCATGAAAAAATGAAGAAGAAAAAAAACACGTTAAATTGCGTTCGTTGTTTTCGTTCTTCCCGTCACTACACATTGTCTTTTTTATTTATTTATTTTCTTCTCATTTACGGTTTGGTGATAGTGAGCCCAGAATCCATTTTAATTCGTTGACAGCGTTAAAAAAAATAAAATATACATAAAATTGTAGGAAAAGAATAGGAGAATGTGGTGTTTCGCGTTGCTAATGGACTATCCTCTATTTATATCTCGTAATAGTTTGACATTGGTTTTCGGCTTTTGTTCTTGACAGAATTATGGTGAGATGATATATTTATTTAACATTATGTGTTCTTATGTAGCTGCCACACATGCGGAAAAAAAATTAATAAGGTTGCAAAACGTATTCACGGCCGTATTCATTTCCAGAGGATAAAATACGTGTTCTATGACATTTATTGTCGCACGAAAATATGATGAGGACGAGCAACTACAATTCCAAACTTTTACGCCACTGATGAAGACGTGGGTATTGATGGAATGGATTTTTTTGAAAAGAAAATGAATGGAAATCCCACATTCCTCGATCTCGTAGGAGCGCGGCAAATACTGCTGACGCCACTGCTAAGGGCGATTACGAGTTCTAGCTCCGACAACACTGGAGGAAGCAACAACAAAAAAAAACTTTGGCTCCGACACCACTGCTGAACATGATCACAGAACACAGCTCCGATAGTACTGATGAAAGCGAGCGACCGCAGTCCTTGACTTCTACGTCACTGCTGAGGACATTCATGTTGATGGATTGGAAACATCACTCGATATCATAAAACATATCAAATCGTTTACTGCTGAAAACAAGCACGAACAACCCCTTCGGCTCCCGACGCTACGGCTGAGGACGAGCACTCACACCAAGGGCTACTACGTCATTGACAAGGACGAACAACCGCATTCCCCAGTTCCTGCTCCACTGTTGAGAATTAGTACTTGCAGCTGCGCTCACTGGCTTCGATGCAACTCATGAGAAATTGCACCACAGATCTCGGCCCATATGCAGCTGATGAGTACTGATAAGTGCAGTTCTGGCTCCTATGCCCACTGCTTACGACGAGCACCCACATTCTGAACTAATACGCCACTGTTGAGGACGAGCAGTCCCAGCACCTCGGCTCCTACTTCACTGCTGATGAAATGTTATAACAATCATAATAACATGTATATTAATTTTCCGTATGAAAAATTGATTTTTTTACGTTTAAACTCATGTTTTTCGTGGGACTTTCAGAAATTTGTGGAAATTGTGTTCTTCAATTTTCTATTATACTATTTGAAATTTTACAACGGAATTATTTTTGAATTATGGCTTTTAAGGCACATTTATTCAATTTTAAAGATTTGTCTTTTATTATTACACAGAAACTTGAAATACATCTAAGTTTATTTTGTGCTTTATGCATGGCACTAATGTGAAAATATACGAGAGCATTAAAGTGAGATCGCCAAAAGAAAGTCTGACTTTGCCCCTCTGGATGCTTTATCAATACTTCTTTTTCTAAAATGTTATAAAAAAACATAGAGAGAAGGTACACACACCTGCAATAAAGAGAATGCGTTAGACTTTTATGACGGGTCGTATAGCTGGAATATTTTTTTTTACTCCAAGGCTTTCACGATGATGTATATGGTCCCTGGAATGACCCTTATGGGCATGGCGTTGTCCAGCTTCGAGGTTTCTAAGAGGCTATAAAAAGGATATGTTATAAAACTGTTTTATTTCTGCATTTTTTTTTTCCAACTTTTTTTTTCTTTCTCATTGAATTTTGGATAACTTAAAAGAAAAATTGTCCGATGGTATCATCAGAGTTAGGGAAAAAGAAGACAGACTTGACTTCAAATATCTTATTCTGTTATTATTTCCTCGTTCCGTATTTCTCTTCTTAGCGTCTTGTATTTATTCACCCATTTTTCATTCTTTTAAGAAGCAATGAAAGAAACCAGTGGCAGAAAAATCCTCTCAGTTTAAACTAATTTCTTGTCAAAATAAAAGTATTGCTGGTATTTATGTTGCTAGAAAAAGAACGTAACGTAATTTCATATCATATTTCACTGAAATTCAAGCATTTATGTTACTTGTGGAGTTGCGCCATCTGTCTGTTAGGACGAGATTCGCAGATGTAAGTTGGAGCTGTCACATTTCTGGTTACAGTATCGATTTATACGTAATTTATCTGCGTTTGGGTTCTCCAAGACATCGCTAAGTAAGGGGTTCGTTGAAGATAGTTATAAATAGTAATATAATAATTGCGCATAGTAATGTTGCAGATCATTATTATTTAACCTTTCAATATTTGCGGACCAGTGAAATTAACTAAGGCCCGAGTGGCGTGGTGGTAAGATGATCGTCTACCACCGTGAAGTTTGTTGTCACGGTCGATATTTTCCTTAACGAACTTGAGACAGCGCCTTCATTTCCAACCCGTGTCAGTAAATTGAGATATAGCGATATGGCCAAAGTTGTTGAAGTAGTGAAATTAACTGAACGATTTCACGGACCGGCGCTAATGGGAGGGAGAAATGGTTTGCAGTACCGAGAAAACGATTAATGATAGGAGAAAAAGTCTGACTCATATCATACAATTCGAGAAACACATTTCAGCTGGGACTCGTGCTGCCACCTATGTTGTAACATTGTAATTTTATACAACATAAGCCTGATACGTGTTGATATGTTTCTATGTTTACCTCAGTGTAATTCAGCGCTATATTGCATTTTTAATTAAAAATATATTCCATTCTTTTTAATGTGTCGAACATAAATACATCTAAAACCAACGGGCAATAGATCAATTTGTCGTGTAGGGAGTATATTTCTTGCAAGGGAGTATATTTATTATACACAAATGAAAAAGCGTTGGCATTCTACTGCCACCTATCAAAATAAATGTAAAACTATCCTTACAATTCTGAAAGTAAAATTATTTGTTCCTTTAAAACTGATACAGCGTCGAAATGAGTAACATATAGTATGATGCGTATTTTTTCTTCACTTTAATGCTGCACACTGGTGTTTTATCGATCACTATCAAATTTTTCAAACTATTTTTTCTCTTTTATTTCAGATACTATTATTATCTCTCTTAACAAAGTCGAATGGTTTGCAACACATATCCCAGTCTTGTCATAAAATCGAAAAACGTGTTTTCAACCTAAGAATCAATGAAAATCAGTCAGTAAAAATGACAAGGGTAAATTTTGCAATTTTGGAATAAAATATATTGCTTTGTTCGTGGAAAAGAAAATATATAGATATGCATATTAAAATATGGCCAAGAAATGCTATGTATGCGAAAGAATCGCGTTCCACTAGAGCAATGCAATCCACAATGTGAATACTTTATTTATTACTTACTCTTTTACGTTGAGCGCTTCGAGCAACCTCAGACAATTCAAAGCGTAACTTTACTCTCTTCTCCCTTCGGCGCATATAACCACAGTGTTTGGTAACGATCTTCATCTAAGGTTTTACTTATTTATTTATTTTTTTGTACTTTCAAGGGAGTAAACTCGAACAACACCACCACTACTAAACGCGAGCAGTAGTTGTAGTAGTTTATATGTGGGTTGTAGTAGTTCTTACACTACTCTGCAGTTCAAAGTAGAAGAAAGAAATTTTATTGCTCCCTTTCGATTCTTAATAATTCTCCCTTTTTCATACGGTACTTGAAGCACACATACGAAAAAATATAAAGTATAAAATCCGAGGAAAGGCTAAAGAAAATACAGAAGCTGATTTATGTACACGAAGCATAAAATGTTTTATACAGTTCTCTCTTCTATTTTTATTTTTTTTTCGTATATATATACTTCTTTCTCTGAATCCTGGACGGTGTTTTGTTTTGAGCGAAACTGTTGTGCAAGGCAATATTTTACTGTTTCTCCTACGGATTTGGCTTGAATTATCTTGGTACATTTCCTTTGATATACGGCGCTAACATATGTTACTCTCTTTCTTATTCTTTCTTCTTATATGTTCTTCAATTCTTTACCTTTTTTTCCTCTTTTGCCGTCCCCGTATCCTAAAAACCTTCCTCCATCCAGAGAACATAAATATCTTTGATAAAACTTTGCTTTAAGGAAAAGTTCTTTTCGCTAAGCCTAAGAGAAGGCATAAAATGTAGCCTATCTTTAAAAGACGCAAAAGAAGAAGCACCAAGGAGCAACCAAAAAAAAAAAGAAGAAAAAGAACTGAACTGTTGAGCACCTTCCTTCGAAATTCTGTTTGTTCTTACATATATATATTTTTTTTATTTCTAGTTTTGTACTTGTCTGGAATATCCTTTCTTTCTCTCGAGCACCTTTTACTTCAGTAATAAAAACAAAATATTTAGTATTATTATTACCTAACTATTTCTGCTGTTAATTTAATTTAAAAATTGTAAATTATGTACGTGTCTTAGAACTCGGTGGCTCTTTTATCTGTATAAGAGCCTAAAATATGTAACCCAGTGCAATATTATGAAAGAATGACGTAATTATCATGTAATTTTTTGGTAGGTCGTTTTAGTTTGGAGTCCTAAAAACATCTGTGTAGATGTTTTTAGGATTGATTTTCTTTTAGTCCAGGGAGATTAGATTAAAGTTATTTAGATTAAAGTATCCTTATGTCGAGATTTCGTTAATGATACTTTAAAGTACCGTCAGAACTAAAAAGGTTAAAGTATACTCATTTATGAACTTATTCTGAATGACTAGAATGCTAAATACAGTGATGAATGTATTAATGTTGTCAGATATGTTGTGTTTAATTCAGCGCTGCTTGACTATGAGAATCTGACTCCGAGGATAACTCGAAAACAAGTAGTAAATGTTTTGAAACTTGAACTTTAAAAACCAGGAAGATAGCCAGCCAATCATCATTCAAATGTTTAACAGTCCTTATAGAATCCTGTCATAAAATACATCTGCTTGAAAATGATCAAGGGTCCATATAAAAGTATATTTTTCGATATGTTTACGCAACAGAGCATTTTTTCATGATTTTCAGCAATGCAATTTAAGGCACTTTTTTCACGATTTTCAGAAATTTTAAAGCATTTCTTCATGATTATTTTACGTATTTCAGCCGAAAAATAAAGTTATTTTCCCTAATCTCACTTTTCACTAGCTTCATTGGCAATTTTCGAAGATATTAGCAATAATCGTCAATTTTACTTGCCTTTGCCGTCGTTTTTGGCAATAGTTGACGATTTTTAGATGACATTAGCAACGATCGATTGGCAGTTATATATGTGTGTCTCTGACATGATTTTGAACAATGATAGACAATTTCGCGTAATTTCCTCGAAGAAATACGGTCAGCCTTTTTGTAAAGACATATTTTTACGTTTTCACTACAAATTTTTAGTTTTTTGAGGGTACCTACCCATGCATTTTTTATGGAGCATATTCCGTCGAATTTTAGTTCATAAATATCCTAGCACTTGTTATAAGAAACCTGGAGTCCCGATGCGACCCACATTAAGTAGCATGCACTGTATAATAGTGAATAAACTATTGTCTACCCACACAAACTTTAAACAAACATTTTTTTCTTCTGTTTTATAAGAGGTAATATATTCTCCACGTCGCACGGATGCAGAATTCAAATTACAGAGACTATGCAAAATACTTTACATTTCGTATGTGTTTCGATTATCCAAATCCTTTTCCGTTCTTTTATTTTATTTTTTTTGTATTTAAGGGACTCTGTGGGGGAATCCCATTTTATTTAGTACGCAGCTGCTGACAGTAACATAATTAAAAATCTCCATGCAAATTAAACTCGAGGAGGAGCAGAATAAGAAGAAGAAAACGACCTTAACTGGATTGGAGAAGTCCTTAGTCATTCGAAGCTAAAGCAAATAATTAAGCAACTAATCAAACAGTCAACACGTGTACACAAAAGTCCTCTCCCTCTCTGTGGTATTAGGAACTTTGGGAAATTTCTCTCTTTTCGTTTTTCGCTGTTTTGGTTATCCCCAAAAGTGGATAGCAAGCACAGAGTGTCCCCGTCGCTCGGTGATTTTAAGCAATTATTTAGTTCGTATTCCACGTCCATTAGAGTGTAGGTACTTCATAGACGAAGATCAGGCTCTCGTTCAATTCTCTTCATCACCAATCATCATCATTCTCAGGAAAGAGAAGAAACCTTCTCTCATTTCCATTGCTAATTATATGGTTAGGGAAATGTTACCTTTAACAAGCTGATCTTTAATTACTTCCACAACCTGATGTCGTTAATAAACTTGTGCCGCGATGCAAGTCACTTAAATGTCTCACGCTGGATAAGTATGCAAACCACCATCGCTCTCTCTCTCTCTCTCTCTCAGTTCCTGTAATTTCATTTGATTTTGCCGGTACATTTTCTTTGAGATTTTTCTGTTTGTACAAAGTACGTGTGGTAAATAGTATTCTACGATTATCGGCACTGTTTCTTTGATGAGAAACTCTCTGTTATTTTACATATACATTCACGAGATAACTACATAATTTTGTAACACTGGACTTGTGTGCTTTTATAATTTTCTTTCTAAACATGACAGTTTCTTCTGTAAACAGATATAATTTGAAAAATTAATTTTCTCGATAGAAGAAAATCAAAAGAACAGCTGACGATATCGTCTGTCATTAATCTGTATATATCCAGTTCTATTATACATTTTTCTACCTGAGCCCGTAGGATAATTTTGGGGGGAGGGGCACGGTCAGAAATGAAGAAGGATAATGCAGCATTAGAAACAGACAGAGAATGACTAGTTGCAAGCCATCAAGCACAAATGAAACAAACAAGATTACAACATTTTTTTGACTCATAAATAACTAAAATGTTTGTTTTTTTTCATTTCATATTCCAGCATCCTAGGGGTAAATAATGAATTTGATAATTTATATAAATATCAATCAGCAAATTCATTATTAGCCCCTAGGACCAATTGAATTGCTAATTGAAATTTGAATTGCCTCCAAATTTCTGCTCTCAAAACAGCTGAATAAAAAAGAAATTTCCCGTTTTTTCAGTTGGCTTTTGTGAAAGATACATTTTACTCAATATACGTTACAAATATAGAAATATATAAATGATACCTCGGCTAACGAAGGTAATTTGTTCCGGAATCACGTTAGTTAGCCGAAAACTGCGTAAGCCGAGGTATCACTATTCAGTGACACTTTACGAGACGGAAACCCGTTTTCGACGAAATCAAAAAACAGTCCCTTCATTGATTGAAGCTTTTAAATGTGTGCGTGAGCACCTTTAGAAAATGGAAATCTAAAATGGAATATTATTTCAGTCTCTTGATTCCGTTCCGTACAGGTTTCATTATATAATACAATCGAAGGAAAAAGAAGCTGCGTTCGAAGGACCAACAAAGGAATGATCGAACGAAGCTAGGTGCTCTACCACCAGTCGACAATGCGCAATCATACCGCATGATACAAGCAACCCTGTTATAAAGTAGAGGAAAGAAGAAAGAAGATATGTACATATATATATATCCTGGGGTTATTTTTTTTTCTTCTTTCCTCTACTTTATAACAGGGTTGCTTGTATATATCCTGGGGTATATATATATATATATATCCTATATGTATATATATGTGAGTACGCCATCTATACGTCATTTTTAGAGCTTAATATTAAAAAAGTTCTTTGAAAAAAATCTGGTTATCCTGAGATGATGGAGCATGCTGAAAGTTAAACTTATATATACACTGAAGAGCCAAAATAACTGCCGTGAAACGGTCGTACGTGAAAATCCAAATTTCATCGCTACCTCGGAGTTGCTATGCCCCATCTCTCGTGCGCCAACTATAACACCACGTGCAAACTCACTTAAATCTCGATAACCTGCCATTGTAGCAGCAGTAACCGATCTAACAACTATGCCAGACACTTGTTTTGTTATATAGGCGTTGCCGACCGCAGCGCCGTGGACATTCTAGGAGATTATTTTTTCCATCTGCACGTATCAGATACAGAAATCAGTGAGCAAATCTGGATTGGGTTGTGTCAACAGCAGCGTTAGTAGACTAAATCTTGTGTCAGTTATATACATTAGCGTAAAATAAAAAGGCCTTCCGTATCTCACATCTGCCTGTAGATTCTCATTTATCCTAATTCAAAACTTTAATTTTTTTCATTTTGGCGATCCTTGTCGATTTGAAAAAATTATCTTTAAATTTTGGCCAGAATGTGGAACGAATCAAACGATTTTCTATAGAAATCTATAAAAAATCACGTTTTGTCTAACGAACGTGACTCCGGAACGAATTGTCTTCGTCAGTCAAGGTATGAGTTTGTAAATGGTGTTACAACACTCATTTGATATGAAAATAATGACAATCAAATATTTGAAAATAGATATATAATGGAAATGTATAATGTCACTGGAGTATGTATCAAGTCACAATGGAGGCAGTTTGTTTATTTTCGTGCTCCGTTAAAAATTTTGTTTTAAAACGTGAATATTAGGTTATGGCAGGCAGTAAATGCGTAACTATTGTTTATTTAGTGTAGGAGTGGGGGTTCACATATGTGGAGTTGTGTGGTGGTGTGATGTAGGAAAAAATTTGGATATCGTTAATGCCACACGTGCTATATCGGTGCAGTCGCGATCAACGGGCGACGGTTTCCATCTTCCGCTATCAATGACTGGAAATTTTCAGTGACAATCGGTGTAAATTTTTCATTTGATTTGTCGGCGGGAATGTCTGTTTCAAAACGGTATGAAGATCATTCAAACATTCCAAGTAGTTCGAAGTGAATGGTATGATTACAAACTCCGGATATAAACTTCAGTGGTTTTCAAGCGGTGAAGGTGGACTACATTTAAGGACAGTCTGGACATGATAGGGGTGAGTGATTTTTGAAACTTGATAGCAGAGATCATTAACCAGAACATTTGCTATAATTCAACCTGTTAATCGTTGCCATAACTCTTATAAGTGGTGAGATATGATTTTGTAAAAAGAATCTAATGTTGTGTGTATGACTCGCCATTTTTGAACCAGGTGACAAGTTTTATTATACATGTAAATGATTTTTGGACTTTCCACTGCATTTTGTCATGTTTGGCGTTTGATGTCCTGAATTGTTTCTTTAACTGATTTTCTTTTGCCATGGTAAAAGTTTTTTGACGAACATTATACTATAATATTTTGTGAACGAATTTCATTTGGTGACCATTTAATCGGGTCACACATGTTTGTCATGAATTGGTGTTCATAATTCGTGGTGGTGTTGATAGTTTTGTGCTGAATTTTCATTTCTGAACATTTTGAACATTTTACTATAATTTTTTGTGAACGATTTTCATTTGGCGACCATTCAGTCGGGTCGCATACATGTTTCTCATGTGTGGTTATTCGTTATAATTGGTAATGGTGTTAATAGTTTTGGACTGAATTTTCATTTTTGAACATTTTACTATAATTTTTGTGAACGGATTGATTTTGTGACCATTCAGTCAGGTCACGTATACGTTTCTCATGTGCTAATATTCTTCATAATTGGTAGTGCCGTTAATAGTTTTGTACTGAATATGGATAAGTCAAATAAGACACCTGTAGGGATCCCAGCTTTTGATTCAAACATGGACAAAAAATATACCCTTGTGGGAACTTCAAATCAACCAGACTGTACAGATCACCCATTCCATACGGACATGAACACGTCAAATCCAATACTAGATCTTGAGAGAAGCGAGCACAATGAACGGGATAAAAAGAAAAAAGACCAGAGAGATCATCCAATCAACAAGAAAGCCTCCAAAATTCACCAAGTCTTTAAAAATTTGGCCAGGTCTTTCAATGAAACCTTCAATATTAGCTCCCGTTTAGTAACATCGGAAAACTCAGATGTCTCAATCTCGTCGTCAAACTCATCGATTGGCTCCCTCTCATCTTCGTCGTCAACGTCAGACGTGGTCTACAAACTGAATTCCTGCAACTCACAAACATTAATTTCGAATAAAGCAGAGCTGATAAAATGGAAACATAAAATGGGTATTTTCAACATACAGAAAACATCTTCATTTGTGCATAATGAACAACTAGAAAAGCAAGACTCGCTCAAGTTCAGCATAGAAGATTCAGAATGTCAGAGGAGAGTTTTTCGAGCAACTGATGCCTCTAATGAACCGATTACATTTACAAGTCAAGTAGCAGTGAAAATCCCATTGACAGAAAAGACACAAAACATAGATCTTGAAACAACGGAAACGAAAACTGAACCCTCAATAGTATTGAATAATAACACTCTACATGATCTACAGACTTCCTCTGTAGAAGAAATGGCGAGTAATTCCGGGGAACAGGAACAGGGCAGTGAATCAAAGACACTCCTCTCTGCTGATGATCTCAATTACAATGATTCCCAAAGTCAGTTGGGTGTTTCAAACACACCACCTTCTTGTCGGCGCAAACAGCTTGGTAAACTAAATACTGACATATCTTGTGACCCTGAATCTCACTCGAAAGAAACTTCTCTCTCACTAAATACATCGACGGTCCAACAACCCAATCACTTTCCTTCGAAAATAATGGACTCATCAGTTGAATCATGGGATGAAGGCAGTTATATGGATTCTCTACCAGAGGGAATTGATTTCACCGGGAACGACAAGGAACTTCAGACAATGCTTGACTTTTTAGATTTCAAGAAAGAGAAACTTGATAATAGCCACTTTCTCTTACAAGAGAAGTCAGCAGAAATACAGAACCTCACTTCACATAAAAATTTCAAAAGTTATAAGAGTGGAAAAAAAAAGAAAAGGTCTGGTAAACAAAACGTCAAGTCTCAAGTTAAGAAAAGGAGTGAGGAGAACAATGCTGCCAATATGAACATTTCCCAAGAAACAGAAAGTTTAAAAACCTCCAAGGGAAAAAAAGAGAACCTTGAGATAAGGGTGAAAAGACAAACTCAATATGAAGACAAACCTTGCTCTCAGACCAAGAATACCAAAAAAACTTCTCGTCGGTTAGAAACACCCAACTCAGCTGAAAAACCTGTCAGACGAAGTTCATCAAGACTTAAGGAAAAAGACAAGAACCTTGCCATATCTAGGGGTCAAGGAGGTTCTGAGGATCTCCTCAAGCCCAGTTTGATAACAGAAATGCAATCCAGTGATAATTTGAGTAAAAATAATTCTGTAACCTTACCTTCTCAACAAGCATCATCTGAAGTCATATCCAAACTCAACGGTCAACAAGTATATGCACAAAAAACGATGGGTGCCACTACTTCAATCTCAAGTGATTTTTCAGCACATAAGACACTCCAACCAAATGTACACGTACTCCTGGAGGAGCTTCGGGAAATTTTGAACTCCTATACAAGTGATAAAGCCAGAGGAAATGTAGGGTTCTGCATTTCCGCTAAACAACGCAAAAGAAGCAATAAAATAATTGATGCAATCAATATCTGGGCAGACAACATCCTCAAATCTACTAGGGACAACTTCTGCCAAACAGAAATATCTTCTCCTCAGGAACAAACGCTCACTTCGACTACACCACATTGTTTTACTCAGTCGCACCAAGACCGTCTCTCAGCTCAACCACAGATCGAGAAACTTCTCCAACAGCAGATTAGCAATATGGGTGAGATGCGCAACAGAGCACCACAACAACCTCCAAAACCACAAATAGATGTCGCCAAAGAAACTCACAGAGAGGCTGGAGTCAACACCAACATTCCAGAAGTATCGCATGATCTGCCACAATCAGAGAAAGTTACATTATCTCCATCTGCAACCACATCAATTAACACTGCAACTAGTATTAAAGCTGTCAACACCTACATCTCTGGAGTTGGAACTCGGGCAAGACTTGAACAGTGGTTAAGCAATAATTACAACCTCCCTGCAGCGTCACTGGAAAAAACCAACTCTATGATAGATTCTATTGTGGAATGGATTGAGGAGACTGTAAAACAAGAACTCAGTGGTTTGACACAAACAGACTCCCCATCACCACAAGGGCAATGCCTTGAAAAACAACATGGAACTGCGAGAAAATCGGCAGAGAAGAATTTGCCCATTGTGACTAATTCTGAAAAAATCACACAGATATCAATTCCCATACCTTCCCCTCCTCAACAAAAGGACTCTGTAATATCAAATCACTTAGATGAATTGAATGACAGTTCATCTTCATATTTCATACTTGACGAGATCTCTTCCAATACGGAAAATCCTTACCAAGAAGTCAGCTACAGGAAGAAGCAGAGGAAAAACAAGAATCGGCAAATCTATTCAGTGCTGTTATACAAGAACAGATTGGCTCAACCACATCAAAGTAACAGTAACAACCAAATTATTATCAAAAAATTTGAGAAAAAAATTCACAACATCAGACATATTAGAAATGGTACGGCAGTTGATTGTTACACTAAAGAAGACTGTAAAAACATCCAAAGATTTATACTCAACAACCGAAGCCTCCGGCAGTATATATATGTTGTGTGCCCAGGGACCGATGATTTTAAACAGCACCGACCTCAACCGCAAACATATGCAGGGGTTAAAACTTCAAATAACAAGAACTTTGGACGTACTTTCAATAATAAAACAACAGCAATGTATCAGAAAAATCCAAACCTCTTGGGTGATATTGTCTATGAATCCGAGGAACAGAATTATAAGAGAGAGGCCTCTTCGGCATTCAGATTTGGATCCGGCTTGGTTTTCTACAATCGTTGTCATCTTAAGAATCGTAGTGAAATTCGAAGCAGTCGTACTACATATGCAGGAATCTCTTGTGCTAACCAGAGAAATCTAACCTCAAGAGCTTGTAATACCGTGCATAAGTATGCCGATATCAATGAATCTAAACTGACATTAAACGCTATTGACCAAAAGGACATCAAGCAAGTTATGAATGACTTAGAAGAACAGTTAAAATACAGCAATCTACAGGAGCTCATTGCTACTGCTAGAATAGATGAACATAGAGGTCAAATCACTTTGATATGTACAGACTCGTCGGCTGCAAAGGTGATAAGTTCGGCAGTCGCGAACAATTTCAAGTTGAAGTTACACTTGAAAAATTGATAACAAGATAACACATCGTTTTCCTACACATATAAGTCAGGTAGCTTATTATATATAACTATTTTTATATTACATTTTTGATATACAATGCCTCAAGATAGCATCAAGGACGCAATAGCCAACTCCCGGATAACAGGTCAAAATAGCGGACGGGAAAAACACCCAAGATTATGTCGACAAGAGCAAATTCAATGCTCTTCAACGACACCATCTCCAATGGGCAATCTCAAATTACTACAAATAAATGTAGATCGAACTAGAGCGGCAATAAACTTGCTTGTAGATACAGCAATCAAGGATAAGATTGACATAATTGCCTTGCAGGAGCCAGGAATATCAGGGAAGCCACTGCGCGGATTTCCGAAAAGATGGAAAAGATGGATGTCCAGAAATGGGAAAGCGGCAATCCTGGTGCTCAATCCAGACATTCACCCTATGACATATCATACGAGCAACAACATCACGTCGATTAGAATCTCACAGCCTCAACATGATCTAATATTAGCTAGTGCGTACTCTTCACCAAAAGATTGTGTTGAGAATGTTCTTAAAGAAATGGAGCAACTATTGAAACTGTCCACACAAGCTAACTTATTGTTGTGCGGCGACCTCAATAGTCATCACCCGCTCTGGGGAGACCATAGAACAGATACTAGAGGAAATAAGCTCATTGATTTTTCTAATAGGAACAATTTATATTTTCTCAACCATAGTAATTCTCCTCCCACCTTCGAGACGGATTATGGGAAAGGATGGCCGGATGTGACTATTACGAACTCGCATGCAACACTACTGAATACATCTTGGAAAGTGGACGAGAAAGTGACTCTCAGCGGACATAAATACATTTATATACAAACGAATGTGACTATTTGCCAAAAGCCACAGAGACGATATAAAATAACAGCGAGGAAGCTAAAGGTTTTTATCTTGAAAACAAAAAGCGTAATTGAAACAATACAATACAATTTGAGGAAATGTCAAGACAACAAAACCCTCCAACAAATATGCCAGGAACTAATGACATATATTACTAACATGTGTGAGCAGACATTTCCAAAAGTGAAACCTTCACCAATTCAAAACCTCGCGTGGTGGAATGATGAACTAACGTTAGAAAGGAAACGTCTGCGAGCACTAAAGAGGAGGTGTGAAAGAGAAAATGATACAGACACTCAAATAAGGTTAAAGCAATTATATCGAAAAGAAATTGCATTATACAAAAAGAAAATCAACAGGGCAAAAAAAGAAGGCTGGATGAGATTTTGTGAAAAGGCGACGGAGCCTTTTGGGAAAGCATACAAGACCGTCACAAATACAAGCTCATTTCTTCCCCAAACATTCCTCGTAAATCCTGATCATCCAACAACATCTTTGCAAGCTGCCCAAAACATTTTAGAAGAAATTTTCCCCAAAAATAATGGGGAAAATGAAAATACTGTAATGCAGTCAAGAAATAAGCAGAATACTGATACCAGAAACGATCCACCTTTCTCAATTCAAGAAATTAATAGAATAATTGATAAACTAAATGTGAAAAAAGCTCCCGGTCCTGATGGAATAACAAATGCATTGATTAAAAGTATACATGCTTTCCACAAGTTCTTTTTCCCGACTCTCTTCAATAAATGCCTCAGCTTCAATATTTTCCCTACAGCATTCAAGAAAGGGCAACTGATACTTTTTCTAAAACCAGGAAAAGATCCGAACAATATCAGTTCATACCGTCCAATAATTCTTCTAAACACAGTGGGCAAAATTCTCGAAAAGTTGCTGACACAAAGAATCAACTATTACATCGAGAAAACGAAGTGGATCAGCGATAAACAACATGGATTCAGAAAAGGGTTCTCGACGGAGACAGCACTATCAAAGATTCATGACAGCATACAAACATTTAAGAGCCAAAAACAAGATGTTGCCCTAATATCAATAGATATTAAGGGAGCTTTCAATAACATTTCACATAAAACAATAGTAAGGCAACTTCTCAACATCTCAATGCCGGACAATGTGAGAAGAACAATGATTGATGCAATCAGAGAAAGACAGATATCCCTTTTTACGGATGAAGGTGAGGCCACTATAATTCAAACAAAAGGGTGCCCTCAAGGTTCCTGTAGTGGGCCTATGCTGTGGAACCTTGTCATAAATGATTTACTTACGAAAAACTGGCCAGAAAATATAAAGATTCAAGTGTATGCGGATGATATTGCTATGGTAATTGGTGATTCAACAATCCGCAAGGTCACCGAGCACGCAAAAACAGCAATGGTATTGTTGGATACATGGCTCACAAAAAATAAATTAGAAATCGAATTCTCCAAATCCAATTACTTATGGATTTCTCACAAAAAGGGAAGACCAACCATTAGACTGCGAAACAATCCAATAAGACACAATATGAACATCAGATATTTAGGAATAATGTTTGATAGAAACCTGACATGGTTCAAACATGTGAATTATCTGATCACGAAAACACAGAAATGTTTACAAAATTTTAAAAGAATGGCTGGTCCTGCATGGGGCATTAATACGAAAATTAGAAATACGCTTTATAAAGTTGTCGCCATCCGCATTATAGCATATGGTGTTATCGCATGGTTCGGTGATCCCAAACAACAACTAAGAACAAAAGTAGACTCTCTTCAAAGGAAATTCCTGCTATTCATCACTGGAGCCTTTTCCACAACACCAAACAGTGCTTTACAAGTATTAACTAACAATCCTCCTCTACATATACTTTTGGAAAACGAAGTACAGAAAGCAAATTTAAGGCTAAAGCGCGAGATTAATATAAACAATGTAACATATCTTCCTACAGATGTAGAGCATAAACATCCACCATGGACGTATCACCTGGTGAAAGATATTTTGCCAACACAGGTCTTGACCACAGATGTAGAAGAATCAACACATCGAATTATTTTCACAGACGGTTCAAAGACCGTGGATGGCGTAGGGGCCGCCTACATCAGTATATACATGGGTGAAGTAACAGACAAATGGAACTGCCGATTGCTAAATAACAACACTGTATTTCAAGCAGAGTTATACGCAATCTGGATGGCGGTCAGTTATGCAAAAAATTGTGCAGGAAAATCAACTATAAAGACAGACAGCATGTCATGTATACAGGCAATACGAGACGTAGAATCCCCTTACAGCCTAGTGCATGACATTAGAAAAACACTAATGGACCAAAGGAAGATTACAATACGATGGGTGAAAGCTCATGTAGGCATTGAGGGGAATGAAATGGCGGGTAAATTCGCAAAAGAGGCTACAAAACATCAGCATGAAAACCACCTAATGAAATTACCGGCATCCTACATTAAAAATCTGCTCTTGCAAGAAGCGTCAGAGAAATGGCAACACCATTGGCAAATATGCACAACTGGAAGAAAAGTCTTCGACGTAATACCAAAAGTGGGTAAAATGAAAGAAGTCATGCCGCGAGAAATAGTAATGTTCCTCACAGAACACGGTCCATTCGGTGAATACATGCGGAGGTTCGGAATCAGCCGGACCAGTACGTGTAGATGCGGCCATCCGGGAAGCGTGATACACTATGTGACACAGTGTGAGTACACAAAGGGATACCATTTACAGGCGCCACCGAACGGACGAGAGATCTTGTGGAAACGGAAAATTATTTTACAAAGATCTGCAACGAGGAAACTACAACAAGTCTTGGGCTATCTGATAAATTATAAAGAAACTATTTTGATAATAACTGGAAGTAGTGAACAATCCACTAGTGATTCGGAAGTGGAATCTGAAACGGATGCGGGTTCCATATAGAGGGGCGCACTTGGGCTCCTAAACCATAACATTTGAGTAATACACCCTGTATAATTTATGAATGTTTTTGTATATACAATTTCATAGTATGATGGTGGTTTAGTAACCTTGAATATTGTATGAGCTCATTATGGCATTTGTTGTGAATATGTGACGTACATAGTAATGTTTATGTGTATCAACAATTATTATAAAAAGGGAAATTTATATTATGTAATTAGCGTATATTATATAAATATATTATGTAAATATGTGTGGGTAATTCAAATGTGATCGCTGCCACCCAGCACTGTGAACAGGGGCTGTGTTTGATTGTTCCCGCCGCACTTTTATAGTATGATAGTAATTTGTAACCTTGAATATATATTTGTATGAGCTCATGGTGATATTTGTGCCCAATACTACCTTCATAGAGTAATGTTTTTGTGCATTCCCAATAGTATAAAAAAGGGAAATTTTTGTAAAGTAAATAATGTATGCATGTAATTCAAATGTGAATGCCCAGCACTGTCAACGGAGGCTTTGTTTGATTATTCCTGTTGCAGTGCAGGCTCTGTGTGAATTCTGTGTGTGTGTGTATATTGCATATTCTGCAATTGGACAGGCAAAACTGCTCAGCACTGTGGACGGAGGCTTTGTTTCTTCGTTTCCCGTCACAGTCGAGGCGCTGTATATATGTAATTTGTATACATTGTGCATTGTGTATTTTGATCATTCTCAAAGCTCTCCCACTTCAACTTGCCAGCTTCTTCCTCTTCTTTCTTGCACACAAGTCTTTTCCACATTTCTTTCGGAATCCCAGGCTGTGGTCTCCGGCCCTTATGTGCCACTGGGCGCACGTGCAGTTTTTCTCCCTAGTCATTGGATTCAGTCACCCATTTTTGTCAGATGGCTTGTATGTTGCATTGGTTGATGGCTGTCTTCCTGGGGAGAACGACGCGAGTAATTCGAAACTTGCGGGCACGGGGCAAGGGGAGCCACTACTATAAATCTTTGCTAACTTTTCCGACACAACTCTGCCTCTTTTGAGGGAACGGAAGTAAGGTGCTTTGCATCAGTCCGGGGTTGTGAGCGGTTCTATCTATCTATCTATAATGTCACTGGTTGAAGCATAACAGAATATTTACAGGATCCATCAGGAATATGATGGGAGAGTTTTTTTCCACTTTTTAGAACTTATATAATCTCCTCATGGTAAAGAAAAGAATGACATGATCATCATGATACGTGATGATAATAACTAGCACATTCTTCATCGTTGGAAAAAAAAAATCGTGCCTACTTATAATGCAATCAAATGTCACTGCTGTTGATTCCACATCACCGTCTACAATAAGTTTCGTTCACTGAAGGAAAAACCGAGGTCACGCCTGCATTATAACTAATTTGTAGATTGCGCCGCCGCCAGTCTCTCCTAATCCCAATAAATAAGTCCACGTGTAATCCAAAGAAGAATCGAACTCCTGCAGGAAACTCTGGAGGCGAAAGTGAGTCCGTTGATTTAGTAAAGGATTTTCGTTTTTCCTTTGCATGCGAGGAAACCAATATGTGATTGGCTTGGTTTCCCTTCCCCCCCTGGATTGATAGAATTACCAATTTTCTCCGCTATTGATAAGAGGAAAGGTGCCAAGATACCGAAGGGAAAGATTGCATTGTGTGTATTGCTTCGGCTATCCACAACAGCCGAGGCTCATTTTCGTTCTTCGCGTAACTGGATAATACCTTAGATGGCCATCTCATTTTTCTGAGTACGGCTCTTGGAAAAGTTTTGTTCCGGTGGATATCGGATTTTCTGAGTTTTTCATGTTTCACCGAAACTTGATGGGTTGGTACTTTAACGCAGTCAAGTGGCAGGATTGTAATGTTTTTCGGTAGTCAAGTTGGTAGATTGGATCTGCCATTAAGCATTTAGGTGTTTTTTTTCGATGCTAATGAGCATTCTAATAAGCTCGGTGAGTTCAAATGAGCGTACTAATATTTATCATTTGTTCGCATAGAAGATATAAAACAGGTGTTTAAATGTATAAAATAAGATTTCATTTTTGTTATAAGGCCAAAAAATGAATTACTTGATATAATATATTGGCTACCGTAATCCCCTACTTATAATCTATGCCGGTCTACTGAATAAACTGCGTGAGAAAATTTCATTCATCAATAATTTGGAATCTCATGAAATGGATGGGGCTCTTGGTCGCGTTGCGTAGGAAAAAATTTCGATTTTTCTACTCGTATCTGTAATCCACCTACAAAATTCAAAAATATATATTTTCGAAACAATTATTTCTACTCGAACCGCTCATAAAACAAAGCTGCATTTAACAAAACGGTGGAATATAATCCGCAAAAGAAATTCTGAAATCTTTCACATATAACCGTCGGATTACATGGTGAAATGTGGATGATATGCAGAAAAATTGGATTATATGTCGGGAAACAGTTCTGAACTTGCATTCTTTCGTGGAAAAATCTCCCTATATAATATTAGTGATATGACTCATATTATAGTGCCACCTATCGAACATAGATGGTACTAGGTATTGCAATTCCAAGCCCAACAATAAATGATTTTTTTTGTTTGATTTCCGTGATATGTTGTTTTATACAATAATTCATTTATTTAACGTGAAGTATTTTTTAAAACAAAAAATATTTCAATAAATTACCTAAGTATTTTTTAAAACATATTTAACTCTCAGATTCTTGTTGTTCAAACTTTAATATTCACAAAATTCTAGCGGATGATCAGATATCGAACTTCGAGGTTCATCTTACTAAAACATGCCGTATAAATATTCTTACAAAATTCCGGAATTTTTGATGGTGCTGCAAAAACTGCAATTTATAAAAATCGAGTTCAAAGCGTTTTTTCTCGTTCACGTTTACACTATAATTCATTAATTTTTAATTTTATTTTGAAAAAAACCCATTAAATCGATTGATAGGAAGTTTTCTGCATTTTAATTCACAATTGAATAAAATATTTTTTAAAGTCATATTTGAAAATTCGACTTCAAGGAGTCCTGACACCCCTTAAATCAATAAAGTATCTCAAACAATTTTGAGATGAGATTGCTTTTCCTAGTTCCGATTCACAACTTTTGCAAGATTTACATGTTGCATCATAGCTTTATATTATAATTCTACAATACAATTTACTGAGTAACACTGACCAAGCATAATGAATGAAATCGATCACAGTTACAAACTGTCACGATGTAGTCTAACAATTAGTTTAAAATTTTTTACGCCATCTCATTTGTGTTATGGATGTGCGTATGAAACAATAAACCTCAACTCAAAACCAAATTTGGAACAACAGACAGTAAAAATACAGATTTCATTTTGAAAAATGAATGCTGGGAGGGGGGCATAAGCATGATTTTTCAGAAAAAAATTAAGAAACGAAATACATATATAAGAGCAAAGGGGCGACAAAATTAGTAGTGCCTAGGGCGGCGACATCCTGAAGGTCCCGAGGTATCTACCCCTTAAAAATACGCCTTCTTTCCTGACATTATAAGCGCAATTATTTTTAATTGGTCATTTGTTTTGACGCAGTTTGACTTAATTGGTCCTTTGTACCACAAAAATAAAAATCCAGTCAAATAAATACGCCCCAGAATGAACCTCCATTTGAAAAAATGACCAAGTTCTGCGTGAATCATGCAGGCTGGAATAAAAATTTCAAAGTAGTCCGAATCTTTCTCGTGAAAAAGTAAAGTAAAATTTATTAATATTTCAGCGAGATAAAAATCAATTGCAGTGAAAAGGAAATTAAACATTTTCACTGTGGCATGCAGAAATCTGTATGAAAATTCGACTCGATGAATCAATAGAAATATATCCTAATATATTTAGAAATATATAAAAATATCCGAAACCACTAACCTGGTTATTACACGTAATCACCGAGTGCAGTCAAACCTCGTGAGTGCGTCACCCGGTTAACACGTCACTCCGCTTACCGGGTCACTTTTTGGAACTCCCAATTGGAATTGGCACAGCTATGGCTTAACGAGTCACTCCGCTTACTAAGTCATATTTTTGCTCTCCCAAGAGTGACTCATTAACGAGGTTTGACTGTATTTTGGTAAGTTTGATAAATTTCCCTAACATTATCACTTTTACCAGCGATTATGCATAGTGCCCAAGCGACTTTCGTAAATGTGATAAGTACAAAAATTATCTTTTTTTTTTACCGGTGATTATTTATTTATTTATTTAAAAAAAATACAACCTAAAGGCAAAAGCCCAGTTACAGTTTGCATGCATGAATACAAGATAAAGATAAAAAATATACATACAAAAATAAAAATTAAAAAATATACATCATCAGTATTACTGCATCTTAGAAATCGGTACAATGGAGAATTTCTCAAAACATTAGAACGATATGGAGGAACATAAAAAAGAATACTGCATTCTGAGATTAATTCGTAGGCAATGAAAAGTAATAAGGTTTAGAATATCAGGTGCATCAATATCAAAGTGAAGAATTTTTACAAAAAACCTAGTAAGGGCCCTGAGACGACGAGTTTCGAGGGAATCCTAACTGAACGATGAGCGTAGTATTTCGTTTGGTAAGTAATGCTTATATGAATGATGTTTATTAAAATACACATAGCGTAAAAACCTATTTTGAACACGTTCAATTTTAACTATATCAAATAAGCAATGTGGATTCCAAGTTATGTTGCAGTATTCCAAAACAGATCGAAGATAGGAACTGAAAAATAAGAAGATAGTTTCAACATCGTGAAAAAGCTTACTATTACGAATTATAAAACCAAGACTTCTGGTTGCTTTAGACACATTATAAGTAATATGTTGGTTAAATGAAAAGGAAGTGTGAAATATTACACCTAAATCCTTCAAACAATCAACCCTTAGAATTAATTGGCCATCAATACTGTAATCTTATATAAGTGGAGAATGCCTCCTACTATAGGTAATAAATTTACATTTATTACATTTATCAATGTTTAAATACAACTTATTATTTACACACATGCATAACAAGAGGATTTACAACCATTAAAAATTACTCTCTGAGATTTCCCAGTAAGGTATGGCTCAATGCGTAATACCCAAGCGTCACGTCGTTGGTAAACATGATAAATCGTACTATATGATATAATATACAAGGACAATTCATAGAATTATTGTATCATTATGTTTGGGTATGATCGTAAAATTTGTTACCATTATATAGGAGAGAAAATATTCATATTCATCACACATATTAGACTGATTTGGAATGTTTTTTATATTCATCAAATTCAACAATTACATCAGGGTATTATACATATTTACAGATAAAGACGATAAAATTCAATTATTTATCAAATTTATCAGTGAAACTTGGTTATTATTCATAATCACCGGCAAAAATAATAATGTTTATATGTAATATTAATATTTATTTCAATACTATCTGAATATTTAGCAAATTCACCAATGACATTTGGGTATTAGCTGGGGTTACACTATAAAAGTTTGGTCAAATATTTTTTATAAAACTTAAAAAAAAATCCGATAATCCTGTTGATTATATTCATTATATTCGAGCTAATGTAACCAACAATACGCTTATCGGTTGCAATTTTCAACTTTTATAAAAGTACTTATATCAAACTTTCAAAGTGTAATCCCGGCCTTAAAAGCATATATGCATATTCGCGGGAAAAGCGATACATTTATCAAACTTACCAGCATGATTGGTAAGTATGTATAATAACAGTTTATTATATACATTATCCGATTTATAACTTTTACCGTTACATACATATTTAATTCGGAGTTATATGTTTATTATCTTGAAATCGAAATCTATTTTACCTGGAACAGATTTCGATTAATCATAGAAAAGTACAGATAAAATTCCATCATATACTCATTTTCCATAAGCCTTAAAACAAGTATTTTGATTAAATAGAAACGACGAGGATTAAATTTAATTATAAAAATATAAATAATAACATAAACAGCAGAAAAATTAAGAAATCATTTCCTAAGTCTGTTATTACCGTTGCCTTTTTCTTTACATTGGGCAGAATTCTTGAGCAAACAAAAGGATAAATTCAAAATCTTCTTCGTGAGGAAGATTATAAATTGAGAATTAAATATCACAAATCCGAAACAACCTATTCCTATTTTCTAATTAATATTATTTTGTTAACGAAACCTTGCCTCATCATATTTCGATCCTTAGTCTTTCTGCTTATTAATTCAATAATTTAGGCAACAATTAATTTTTTTTCTAAAAAAAAAACAGAAGAAATTATGCATTTCTCAGACTTTATTAATGCCATCATTAGATTTCATACCCCAATTATGTTTTTTCCTTAATGAGTATCATCGTGAAATTATTATGATAAATTAATTCCCGTAAAAAAACAAATTATTACGGGGGAAAAAATATATAGGAGATTTCTCTCATACATATTTTTCTTTTCCCTCTTGTCGTGTAATATAATCTCATTTTCATATTGCGCTCATGGCGGAGAAAAGGTTTTTTAGATAAATTTTCCTTGTTTACAATTATCAATCATTGTAATTAATGTTTAAAGTAGAAGAAGACACTGGACTTGAAATGAATTCGAGCATTAAATTTTCAATGTTGAAATTCAATGATATATAATCATAGATTCAGATACTTGTTAATCATAAAGTTTTCGTTTTTGTATTAAATGGATGATATTATTTATCAAAATACTTCAATAATGGTTAATTTTAATGTCTCACATGGATTTTCTTTCAGATGAATATAATTATTTAGTACTGAATATTTTGAATCGGGAATATCTCTTTTGCGGACACCAGTGGGACAAAAAATTCGTCCGCAAAAGAGGGGGTGACCGTTAGTCGTGGGTTTGAAATGCATATTTTATTATACAAGGTGAAATTATAATTTGGCAGTGAAAGAGGGGGTTACCGCTTCTGAGAGGGTGTCCGTTAAGAGCGGTTTTACTGTAATTTCTTGAAGCAACCGCGCGCTCTTGAACTTCGAACGGCTCCCATCGTTCCATAGACTGAACAAAGTCGATAGTTCGATCACTTACTGATGATTTCAATTAACGTAAATGCTTTGAAGTTTCTACAACGATGTACAGATGTCGTATAAATATTTTAAACTTTTTTTTTCTCTCTCTCTATCTCTGTTTTTTTTTAATCCTTCTTCAATCTTCAATCAATTGTACCAGGATTATTTAACCTTTTTATTGCTTTTAATCACTGATGGTTTTAAAACTTAATTTTCTGGCAAGTTGAAGCCTGAGCAATCCTTCATTTCTCATATGGGTTGCCATCTTACTTCCAAGAAAGTAAGTACGATTGGTGAAACTTTCCAAGAAATAAAAGTGGGAGACATTTTTGGCCCGAATGGGATATTAAATCTACGAATGTAAGGGTTAAAATAATGATCTGTCCAACTTAACTGCTCTTAGTTTTCTATAAGACCTGCAAGAGCAAATCCAGAGGGATATTGCAAGGAGGGGATGCCTTACCGTGTGTATTAAGGCTCCGATTTCCCGTGTTTTAAGATATTTACCCATAGTATTGGGCACTTGTGGAGACGATTGATTCCCTCTCGGCCCGCACCTGGACCATGGAAGTTTCTTAGATAAGAATATAAGATCAAAATTCATAATAGTCGATGTCCGTTATAACGATCTCCTCTCAAAGATAGCAAAGTTGACATATATCACGAAAATCACTGAAAATCCACCAATCTGCTGAAAATGAGGCACTAATGAAAATTGTAGTGAATTAAATTGTAAATCACAAAAATATTATAATTTGCCAATTACGCGAGATAGTGAGGTGAATATTTACACGGCTATAATTACTCATTATAATTATAGGCAAAATTGTCGTGAGATACCTTGAGCTGATTGTTGTCATAATTATCTCCAGATTTATTAAATGAATTAGTTTTAGCCATAATTATCATAATATTATTTTTAAGCTGTGAAAATAATCTCAATCCATAATTTCAGTAAATTAAGCTACATAATGACTTTGTTGAAAATACAGGTGTCAAAATTGAATTTTTTTTATTCAAAAACAATATAATCGGGTCATCTAAAATTACGGAAATCTTCCGTAAACTGCAGGTTGTATGATCACCCCCATGTATACAAGATTCTTTCCGAGAGCGGTAACAATATCACATGATTCACCAGCAAATTCAAATGGTTAGGCACCCCTATCCTAAGTGATAAATATTTTTTTTTTGTAATTTTACAGGAATTTTTAATCCGTTAAATACCTACCACGAATTTTACTGTCATGTTAAAATGAAAAAAAAAATGGTTAGGCTGTGTCATAGACAGAGCCGCAAGTATTGACGTGAATATGTTTTTTGTGTCTTCAATTTCGTGGTAGGTATTTCGAACAATGCCAATGATAATGGCAAATGAAATTATGTCATTATGTTTTTCGAATAGCTACTAAACTCCACATGCATCCCGTCACCACATTCCTTTGCGGAACTTCTAACGAATTGGTACATGCTGGAATATACGTGTACGTGTAGTGAACCTGACATGCAGTTTGTTTAGACTTAATGCTTGTTATGTGTAGTGCCACCACCTGCCATCAGTTTTTCTAAATAGGAGTGAAGTGTAATGATTAAATGATTGTATCGTTGTAGACCTGTTGCTCTATTCAGCGAGACTTTATAGCGGGGAGATCGGCCCGCCTTTGCGCCTCGAAGTTGGGCACATTTTTGTAATAGCTAACAAACGACACCAATATCGCCTATTTTCGTTGTGAACTACACGAGATATAGCGGAAAACAATTTGTTGCGAATCAGGGCATCGGGCCTGTCGCCCAGACGGGAAGAGATAATAAAACAGGAGTAATATCATTGCATGCAGCTTTGAAGTGTGCATCTGACGATATCATTGCTTTTGACTTGCGTATGGTACTTGAGATATGAACGTTTAAATAATTTCGTCAACTTTTTGCGAATGCTCCCAGTATCGACAGATGATTTAAAAGGCGTATTCACATCAAAAACTTGTACGTCAAAACATTAAAAAATGTCATAATTATGAATGAAAGAAGAGGTAAATCTGATAGATGAAGGGATTGAAGGACGAAATAGAGGGGTGAATATTCGATTACATTTAACAGGGCGGACGGAAAATTAAATCCACAGGACGATAATTAAATCCCTTATCGGAATAGAGGACTCTTTCTCTCTCACTCTTAAAAAGGATATAGTACCACTCCTGACAGTTTTTCCTTGTGTGTGTGTTCTCACCCTCTTTTTAATTAACTTTTCATTACTCGGTTGGAATCGATAAACGGGAAATTGACAATTAATTGATTTTTTTTCTGTTATTTTATTTTCCACAGGAAACCGAATAGAACAGCGAGAATCAGATCGAAAAACCATTTTTTTCTCTCTTTCTTTCGGGTAATCAATTAGTTCGAAATTTATATCAGAATTAGTGAAAGTTGATTGATATTCTAATGGTAAATTAGTTAATTCTAATATTGTTTGAGTTTCAGGAATTTTTAATGTTTTGTTTTCTGTTACCAAATCTATGTTTGTGTGAACATTAATATAATTCATATAATTTTGTTCCTAAATTTCAGCATTTGGACATGATTACCATCAAGGTCTTGAACGTTAGAGGTTTCAGATAATAAGAGAATCCGAAAATTATTAATTTTTTTTTTGTTATTCTCAAGAGATTTTTTACTAAGAAACTATTCTTCTTGTTTAATTTTCCCTGGCAGCTTTCATTGTCGAGGTATATACTCGCAGCCCGCTGACAGGGTGACCGCAAAATTCATCAGTGGGGAAATTCATGAACAACGGTTCGAAATGAGTGAAGCAATGAGCGAGTGAGTGGCTGAATAATCAAGTGAGCAAAGCAGTGAATGAATGAGCGATGGAGTGAATGAATGAGCGAGGGAACAAGTAAACGGGTGAGTGAGCAAATGAGACATTGGGGGGGGTGAGAAAATGAGTCGCCGAGTGTGCTATACAGCCAGTGAGAGAGCGATTGAGAAAATAAGTGAGCAAATGAGCTGATAAATCAGAGAGTGAGCAAATGAGTCAGTGAGTCGCTTATTATATCACTAACTTCCTAGGTCACCCCTTACACCCTAGGCTACTACTTACCAGTTCACTCAATCACGATGTCGCTCACTATATCTCTCGATCACTCTCTCAGTAAGTAGGTCACGCACTTTTCTCTGAGGTCGCTCATTTACTCTTCACTACGTTGCTTACTCAATCACCAGGTCACGCATTTACTCACTAGGTTAGCCATTCCGTCGCTCGCTTACTAACTAGATTACTCAGTATACCATTGGGTAGCTCACTATGACTCTCGCTCACTAAGTCGCCCACTCACTAGGTTTACTCACTCACCAACTCTATATAATCACTCTGACACTCTCGCCCACTCACTAACTATTGCATCATTTACTGACTGACTCACTGTGTCATTCATCGCTCACTGACTCGTGTCAAACTGTTGTCGGTGAATTGTTTGTTGGTAAATTTTTCCAGATATGAATTTTCGTCAATGAATTGTTGGTCGGTGAATTGCATGGCGATGAATAGTTGTCGGTGAATTTTGTGTAAACCGTCCAGAAAATTAGACTATGCAATTTTTAAGGTATACAACTATGTTCGATGTTCAAATTTAGATGCAAATTTTGTTTAGAGATAGCATTGAAGGTAATCTTAAATATCTGTAGAGATAATGTTGTATGTATACACAGTATAGTGTGGCCTGGTTATATTTCCTGAACCAGGTTCTCAAAATTTTGTAACTAGGGGTTCTCCCCCCCCCCCCTCTTGTCTACGTCCACCCACAATTATCTAACACAGAATCACTCCGAAGTACAGAACCGCGACATATCAATATCCATAGCTCACCGCGACACCCCTGACAATAGTTGGCGATTCTCCTAGAAGCCGGGACTTGAAAAATTCAAGCATTTTGTATCTTTACTTTAGAGTATGAAATACAGATGAAGCACCAACAACAACAAGAAAAAAGCAAGACTCTGGGAACATAAAAACGTTAGCACCTTGTATATATATATATATATGTTACTGCCAAAGCCCGAAATACAGCCACTTCACGAATTGGCCAAAATCCGAATTGCAGAAATGATTCAGACTTTGGCTGGCAAATTGATCGGACTTCCCTGGCCAAAGCTCGATGTGCTGATGTAAGACAGCCCGGTAGGAGCCAAATTCAACTGCCAATGTGTGATGTCTATACATATCAGCTGTATTGGATTACCTTTAGGAGACGAGAAAAAAAAAGTGAAATTCGCGAGAGAAAACACTACAAAAATTATTTTATAAATATACATATATATATATGTTTTTTTCTGCCAAATTTTAGAGAAAAAAATGATTACAGCATCGTGAATGTGCGGTTAGCTGTGTTGCCATAACTAACGTGGACATAATTATCACTAAAAAATACCATACACCAACTTGACTATGATCCCGAATCAGACTGTCCAGGGATCACTGGCCACTTCACGAACTGCCCAACAAATGTCTGCATTTTGGACGTAAACCGGGTCAATATTTAACGGAATTGGACAATTCGCGAAATTGCCGGCCCCGTCGTGTAAACAAATTTCAGAATTTGTCATTTACACTCACGTAACACGTTCTTGCATGTACCGATTCATCAGAAATGCTGCGGATTAATACTTACGAGACGCATGTACGGTTGAATAGTACTTAGTCTCAATTTGTACTTAGTCAATTCGAGTATTCCTTTGTCAAGAGACTTTGTTTAAAAAAAATAAATATTGCAAAACTTCAACATTACATCTGTAATGAATGGGTGGTCATCGTAGGGAATAGGGGTCATCAGGTAGAAATATCGTTGAAGGAATCCACGAATTTTCTTACGTGACTGCTGTATTTGCTTTCTCAGATCACTAAGTCCTTTATCGGAAACTTTTTTGAGTAATTCAAAAAAAAACAACTTTGGGGGTTTATATAACTATCTAATAAAAAATTGTAGAAAAAAGTGCAACTGCAGTGTTAATCCCCTCCATAGTTATATAGCTATTTTCTGGACAACATGTAAAACAGGACATGAAATCAAGGTTTTACCGTCAACTCGACAGAACGTTCGAAAAAGTATTTCCATCTGAATACCACAATTCAATAATTACATCATTCGATGATATTCCGACGACTTTTCTTTTTTCAAAACCAGCAAAAAAAGAGTAATATACATGGTTCTCCATCGAGGAGAAAACGAACATGCTTTATGACATGCAGTGGAGAAATCCTTCGTATGAAATCCCCCCAGAGGAACATGGCTTTTTATTCGATTTCGTACGAAATATAATATAATATTCGACGATGGATCCTGAATTAACCGGAGTCTTGCTCGATGCTGAAATCATCAATTCCGTACGTCAAACAGCCCGCTTTTGAAGTGATGCTCAGCATTTTCATTTCAGCCTTATGGACTCATAAAAATTCACTGGAATACTCCTATATTTTCCCGCTCTCGCTACCAAATTTAGTAACGGGGCAATAAAATATAAAAGAAAAAAGAAAATACAAGCGTTTTTATTTCTACTTTTGGAATCAGTTTGTATTCGTCTTCCTCGTCTCGGGGTTGATCCCCGTTCTTCATTCTACTTCTTTCCATGATCACAACATGTTTCGCTTGAGATCTCGTTTCATATACGCGAGTGAGATGGGAAAGGAATATCCGCGAATAGTCATAAACATGTGTTTTACATGGATTTGCTTTCAGAATCGAACTCGCGTTCGGTTCCCTTTGTTTCGGGACATAAAATTCAAATTATACATGGGAAGTTGGAGTATAAAAAGAAAGCCGGAGCTGTAGTATTCCCAGTTTTATAACTCTCAATACGCAAATGCGGAATAGTGTTTTTACCCTGGAAGATTCCTCTTTCCCAGTCTTTCTTATATCTACAATATTATAGGTATAAAAACGCATTTATTTCTCACATGACATTGATCAATCTATATTGTTCTTTTTCCAGAAATTTTTATTCGTTTGCGTTTTGGTGATTTTCCGATGGATTTTATTCAGAAAAAACGTTTTTTTGAAGCTCTCTCTGAAGATAATAAGTTCTGGGAAAAGCAATTGAGAGTTTTCAAAAAATATACAGAAATCATACGCGTGAACTATTTCGTATGTTCTTGGATTGGCAACATTACGTCGGATCTGTGGTTATTGTTAGCAAAGATTGTTAGAATTTATACGGATTAGTAGCAGTTCAGGTCCGAACCCCTGTTGATGATTCAGTGATGGCCGGCTAACTACTGTATAGCCAGAGTGGCGTGACGGTAAGATGCTCGTCTACCACCGTGAAGGTTCACGATGGATATAGATAAGATATTTTCCCTAATGAACTTGAGGTGACGACCGATAGGCAGCGCCTTCCTTTCCAACCCATGTCATTAATGGCAGTAAATTGCAATATAGCCGTATGGTCAGAGTTGGTGTTTGGTGAAGTGGGTAACCACTGTGATGGTCGAGTGAGGAACTCGTACCAGGGTTCAAACCCCATTCTGTGCCATCGTGGTGGTTGGATGAAGTTGGTTTCCCGAGGTTTCCAACTTTGAGGAGCTAATGGGAGCCGATTTCCCCGTTAAAAATCTAGCCAAAGAGAGCACCATGCCTACAACGGTACAAATATCCAATCACCAAACTTCACTCCCAATTTAAAATATAGATGGCGGCACAATATAAAAATCCACAGGTAAATAATACTAAACATATGAAAATTTATATATCTACGCAACACTAAATACACACTTAGTGTAAAATAAGCTTACTTCCGACACTTACTAAATTGCACGTGGTGTAGACCAGAGTTGTGCTCGATATGAAAGAAAGAAAGTGCTGATTTGAGGACCGAATTAGTGATGGTCACCCGTTTTTGATAAAGTCACTTCGCTGAAAGCAGGCAGACCTTCAACACAATGTTTATATCACATGGAAATTCAAACATTTACCATCTGCAACTCAAATTTCGATTAGTCGTGAAGTATAATTGTGTATTACCGGATACATGAAATTACCGGATACACTCATGGCCAAAAAACATATTCATGTTGAAGGTCTGTCTGCCTGGTGGAGAGAATTTTCCGAATGGGATACCGGTTCGCATTCGAACCTCGAAGTTCGTTTTCATTCTGTTCATTCTGTTTCATTTCGTTGAGTTTTCATTCTGCGGTTTCCGCAGAATGAAAACTTCAACAGATCACCACGCCGACGGGGTTCGAAAATTGATCCTCACAATCTCCGCACGACCGCACAGCAGTGATAAGTAAATACTGTTTCGGTGTAGAATAGAAGTAGCCGGAATAATAAAAAATGCTTGAATGACAAGAATCCCTTCCAGTACCCCCTTGCATTATACAATACAATACAATACAAATACAACGCCACAACAGGCAAATTGCCCAACGAGGTGGCTGGCTTAAGAACATCATGAATCCCCGTGCCTTTTTTTTTGTTTTTGGAGGCCCTACCTACTACTGCTACACCACACATGCACCCCCCCCCCCGCGGAACCCCCAACGAATCGGTACATGCGGGAATGTGCGTGTACGTGTAGTGAAACCTGACGTGAAGTTTTTTGTTTCTCTGTAATGCTTGTTATGTGTAGTGCTGCCATCTGCCACCAGTTTTTCTAACTATGAGTGAAGTGTTATGATTGAATGATTTATCGTTGTAGGACTGTTGCTCTCTGTGGCGAGACTTTTTAACGGGGAGATCGGCTCGCATTTGCGCCTTGAAGTTGGGAACCACAGAAAACCAACTTCAGCCGACCACATTGTTAACTATGGCCACCTTGTTACCTATAACCACCTATAACCACATTGTTAAATATGGCACCACCACTGAATTGTTAAATATGGCACCACCACTGAATTGCTAAATATGGCACCACCACTGAATTGTTAAATATGGCACCACTTAAATACCCATCCCTAGTTGTGGCCCTTCAACTGTGTTGAAATTCGCAACTCCCCAGAGATAAGCTATTCCATTTATTCACAACCGTATCAGAGAAAAACTTGTGACACTACAACCTAAAATTGTCACTTACCAATCGATACTGGTGTCCTCTTGTCGAAACAGTTGATTGTGATGTATTAATAACGCATGGTCCATTTTATCCATCCCGTTGAAAATTTTTGACATCTCAATTATATCCCCCCTCCCCCAGCGCCACCCGCGCTCTTCCAATGTAAGCATTTTCAAAAACTATGTTTCCCTTCATAGCTTAAGCTCTGTGTGCCAACAAAAGCACGCATACTTCACCCCCTCCCCCGTCTATCAAGTCAACGCCCCTCTAAAAGTATGGCCTCGAAAACGTGACGGCATGCTTGAATCTGGGACGAATCTTAATTCGTTCTTATTCAAGTATGCCATTCAGGCCCGGAAAAGTGGATGGATCCCTTTAGTTGAACTCCAAGAGAACTTTTTGAGAATAAAACTGATCATTATGCTCGATTTTTCGACTACCACTGAACAATGATCAGAAAACCTAAGTTGCTCATCAATAAGAATACCCAGATCGGTGGTCGGTCATAGTTGCATCAAAGTTGAATTTTAGTTTGTTTCAAATTTCGAGTAATTTGCTAGTGACATCTAAACACTTTTTTTTGTAACTAAGACGTCAAAAGAGAAATATGAGGTCGGAAAAAATTGTTTTCTCACTTCTGATTGCGTTACACAAGAAATACGCTACTATCCATGGTGCTATAAAATTTACTCATGTGATCGTTCGTGGCGCTCTAGTCCTTAAGGCTTTCGATTTTTCATGCAACTGAGACGATGTTTTGGAGGCGTTTCCCAATAGGTGATATCACCAATAATCTGACTTTTCGACGCGATTCAATGTGAAAAAAAAAAACTGGAGACATCAAATTTTTATTTATGCAGTATGAAATAGGTTAATAATAAATAGGTTTATAAAATACAGTGCACTAATATTATTTTCAGATATATGGTGAGAAAGAGTAGGTAAGATAAAGAAGTCATAATAAAAAGGGAATGAACAAAAGATAAAATTGTAATATAAATACAGTGGAATCCCATTATAACGAACTCCAAGAGACTGGAAAAATCACTTCGTTACAATGAAATTTCGTTATAAAGGAATTCCAAGTTTTTGCATTGTTCCTATGTAAACTTATCTAGTTGGATTAGAAAAGTGTTGGTTAAAACGAGATTTTCGCTATAACGGTATTCGTAAAAACGGGATTTAACTGTAATAACGGATCACATGCAACGGTGGAGGTGCTATAAAATTACGTATTAACAATATCAACATGAATTCATACTATATACCTGATATGTATCCCAAATACAAAGAAAAACATATTAATGGTATACGTGATAAATATGGAGGGATCTCAATATGAGCAACGAAGCATGAATTTAAGTTTATTGTGAACACAAGATTCACTCATATAAGAACCAATATACACATAATATACACATAAAATAGATTGACTTTATTAATTATTTGTTCCAGGGTGGACTCATGAAATTATCAAATACAAATATGAGGCCACAACATTCAAAATAGCCAATGAGGTGGCTGAGAAAAAGATGTCTATAACAAATATGGGAACATCAATTTCTAAAATACAGCAACCCAATTAAAAGAATTTCTATGGGAATAATTCAGTCTGTAACTTTTACTACCTACCTTAACTCATATGTTTTTCTTTCGATTCTGGAGTTTTATTTTCAATTATTTCGACATTAACGTATTTTCAAAAGGTAATACGTGCTTGGAGCTTTGAAGTCAGTTAAGTTGTTTTTTGTGCATATAAATTTATATTGCAGTAAAAACAATGGTTCAATCGATGTTTTTGTTATTTTTTCTTCGCTCTCTTCGAAATTCGAATTTGAAATTCATTTTTTATAGGAAGCTTACATCATTTTAACAAATGAATTTTGAATGCACATATAATTCACCTAATATCAACTTTAACGTGTACTTTTCTAATTAATCGTAATGTTCCGTATGCCCACTTTAAGCCATATGTTTAAAACATAAAATTCCATTGTATGATTCAGCCATATTTTTCTTGTCATTTCGGTTATCTCGACAGCCCGGGTTGATCACCTCTCCCTAAATCTACTATCAGCCTTATTATATACACAAATAAGGTGGTGGGCGAAGTCACCCCATTATGCCGAGTGACTTTGATCACCCGGTTTTTAATCTTCCATTAAAAGAAGGGGTGGCCCATTAAAATAAAAACAACATAAATCACATCTACAAACCACATGAACTAAACATAAAAAAATTATTTTCGACTTTTGATCAACTGGTTGAATAAAAAATATAATTTCAATTTTAAAACTGTGCAAAATAGCCCCAGTTGGCAGTACATAATTTTCATTGAAAACTGCGTTCCATGGGAAAGGTTAGTATTCCCATAACTTCTAATAAATATTTAGATTGATCCTGAATGTATTTCCCTTCATTATACTTTTTCCTTTTCTGCCACTTCATTTGACATTGCCTGTTTTGGCCGCATGTATTTATATTTAAAATAGCAGTCTAACATGTAGATACACAGAACAGCTGAATTCCACCCTAGAGATTTCGAGATTCTTTATCCCCTTCAAAAATTAGTAAAAGATATCACATTCAGTACTGAAGCTCAGAAAACAGTCCGCTTTATTGGGTCTAGAATATTCTATACATCATCGAAAATGGTGAGTGGAAGCCACTATTTTCAAAAATACACACACCCCAAACCTCCCGCTGATTTACACTCTGAATAGTGATCTCAATTTATAAACTTTTGGAGAAGTCCTTTAGACTTGCATATCACTTCAGATGCTAAATATTTACTTATCAAATATGAAATTTGTGGTAAGATAAGGACTCAATTTTATAGTGATACCATATGCTCTTGCTGTGGCTTACGTATTTTTAGAACAGCCCACATGCAAACTAATGAATAGCTCGCTTTTCTAAGGTATTTGCTACTGGCACACTTGAATCCATTACTATATATATATAAATTTTATGAGCTTCATATTAATTTACATATGTACCAACCATTGCCTCTCAAAACCTGTTCGTTACTGTTATATAAAAGGTGGATTTTCCACGTTGAAAAATAAAATAGTGATTGTCTCATATCTAGAGAAATCACTTTTTCAGAAGCACATAACGTTTAAACAAATTGCAGTTTAAATACATTATCAACATTCGTAATTTTCGATTGTAACAAGTAAAAAAAAGTGGGATACATAAAAATTACTATAATAAACATAAGTAATCAATTATTTCAGTTTTTTTCAATTGTAGGAAGGTTGGAAATAAAATAGAGTTCAACAAGAAAACTCAAGATCAATTTTATAAAATTTGTTTAATTTTACCATTTCATTTTCAATGTTTTATAATGAGTGATCACCTAATTCATGTTCTGTGACAACGCACCGTATGATCTGTGACAACTTGCCGCGTACATGGAGTTGGTTGTTACATTCGACAAGAAATTTTTAAAAATTTATATTTCATGGAAACAGTGATTTCTTTGTATCCGCAAATAAGGAGTGATTTTTTGTGTTCTATTATATGCCAATTGTTCAAACTTGATGTAGATGTATTAAATATTTCGATTGGTTATCCATTGTTTTGGAATAGTGAAAACAAAGCAAAAATCTGTCGATCTATATTAATGGCAATAAATTCTATTTATTGCCATTAATAAAGACGAATTTCCTTAGAAACAACTGGTTTAGTATGAAATAATTTCGCATTATAGGAATGAATGAGGAACAGAGATATGGCACATTTCTCCTATACTACAGATTTTATTCTGACTTTTGCATCGTACGTGTCTTACGTGCTTTTGGCGGCACTTAACGGGTGTCACAATGGCGAAACTGTGTGACAAGCTTCTGTCAAGCTCTCAGCAACAGCTATTCCGTATTCAGCTACAAAAAGTAAAAAGAAAACAAACTGAAAGACAACAAAAAGGGACAATATAGGCTATTTGGCAAATCTGTTAAGTAGTGTATCTTAACTTTGTTTTTCCGTATAGCAGATACCACAAAAACGTCTCTAAAGTCTAACGGTTGCTTATCACTTCTGCACTGTATAAAAATTTATTCGCTGACACTAGAGAACTTTCTTCTACCACACAATCATCAAGGGTGTCCAGGAATCAACTCGCTTAGGTGATTCAATTGGTTCATCAAAGTACTAAAGCGACATTCATCTCATCTACGGTTCATCGTAGAGGTATAGTTTCAATTTAAAAAATGCTCAAAAATTCTTAAAAAAAATAACTTGTACCAGGGCAACAACTTTTTAGTTGCAAGTTAACGGACAGAGTAGGACCGCGTAATTAAAAATTTAGATTTCTCTATTTCGTTACAAACAGTATTTTCACCCCGTTTCACCCTGGGGTTATTTTTGAACACCTTTCGCAGCATTCTTTACATTAAATTTATAACTTCGTGGATTTAATAAATTAACCGATATTATATAAATAGGACACTTTGCCTATAAAAAATTTATCGCTAATATGAATTAAATATATAAATTCAAATAAATTAAGAAAATCAAAAAAAAATTAATAAACTGACATACCATTGTCAAGATTGTTCCCTTATACTTGTCACAGTCATATTTTTTCTGACGCAAGAAAAGAAAGCAGTCAAAATTGCCGCCGATAGATGGCGGATAGATTTGTGATAAATCAGCAAATTTAATCCCTTTAAAATGACAAGGGAATCAATTTATGAACAAATTATTCCAAGACAATGTTGGTACGAATCAAATTACTTCTTTGATGCATTACCAGGTGTTTCAAAATGGTGGGAAATGCACATTTGGTGAAGTTGCGGTAATCCTGAGAGGCAAATGATATCCGATTCGAAATAATCAAAAACTGTGATATGTACATACTCCATTATGGAAGGCCGTTTCAAAAAACGCGGATGAACAAAGGAAACCGTTTCAAAACCTGATGGAACTAGCACCACCTTCACACAGATACAGTCGAATCCCGTTATAACGAACGCCAAGAGACCGGAGGAATCACTTCGTTAAAACGAAATTTCGTTATAAAGGAATTCCAGGTTGCCTAGCATTGTTCCTATGTAAACTTATTTGCGGGATTAGAAAAGTGTTCGTAAAAACGGGATCCGACTGTATTTGTACTGAACATAGTTTCCCAAACTTTCGTGTCCCATCTCCCCCCTTCAGAAACTTTTTCTTCCATCGCCCCCCAATCCAAGATCCTATGCTATACCCGTAGCTTCTACCGCCCCCTGGACCCTTCCATAACCCACAAGGGGGGGGGGCGTAAGGCCCATTAGTGGGGGCCCATGCAGAAATCAGTTGTAGCTCGAACAGTCCCCCCCAACGTTTCAAAAACTTCGGGGACATTTCAAAAACTCAAATGGACTTGTCCAGCGTAACTTTCGTTACTTGAACTGTTCCGTTTTGATACATAAGGCTTCTTATAATGATTTTTAAGCATGTGGTAATGCTGTTAACAAGCTCTTTTTTTAAAGGGAGCCATGAAATTAATCTGTTTTTCTCTCTCATACTTTTTCATAGTGACGAGTTAAACCAAATTAGCGACGAGTAAACGAGGGTTTAATAACGTTGCTGTCTATGAAAGCTAGACGGACCTGAAGAAAAACGACGACTTAACCGAAGTGACGACTTATTAGGGTGACGACTTAACGAGATTTTACTGTATCTCCTCATTTCTTATTTGTATATTTGAATTTCATTTATGAACACACTGCGAGAGAGCATCGAGGAGGAGTCACGGAGTATAACAGCCGTCTGACAGCATATTCTGTAACAGAAAAAGATTGTACAGGTGTTTCGTATCACCTTAACTTTATACCAAAAGCTTTGGATCACTCTATATAATATGGTTTGCAATTTAAGTTCCAATTTTATTGAAATGTTCCATACACAAATTTAAAATAGATATAATAAAAAAAATCTCGGTATAATAAATCCATGGAAATTAAGTTACCTGCGAGCTAAAATATAGGGTAATACGTCTCGGAGAAAAGAGATATACGATTCCGCTATTCAAACACATAAATGTTCCACAGGAAAAAGACGGCGCAAATATTTGCTCACGCCAATTAAATCTCATGTCCTTCGCTAATTGTTTTCTCTAACCCACGTTAATGAGAGGAAATTGGAATTTTTGTTTCTGGATCCGCGTATGAACTTATGTATTATACGATACTAAATGACACGAGAGAGAGAGAGAGAGAAAATCTGTGCGAAGAGCGCATCGAACATCGAGGAAATAACTTTTCTTCCATGTGGAAAATCCAATTTACCAGTTGTAATTAATTTAATTCGTCTTGGGGTTTGCTCATGTATTAAGAATCGGAAACCTGTGACTTTATGGCAGATGGCATAAAAATTAAGAAATGTTCACTCAATTAAACTGACACCATCCCCCTCTTCCTAGATAACGCTAGTTGTGTTTTCCTCTTGAGAAACGCGTTCATTGGACTTTAACGAAGAATTACATACAAATAATAAATACCGAAGAAAATACACTTCCGATTCCTTTTTCTCGGTACACAAGCCTGGGAACAAAAAGAAGAAAATTACAAACATTTCGTAATTGAATTGGACAAAGAGAAATGTCAATTCCGAGTTTTAACACGATTAGTTTTCACATTTTCTTGGTAGCAACGACGATTCCTTTGATCTTTTGTAACATTGTTTTATTTTTCCCTTGAACTTTCTTAGATCATGGTCTTGCATTGTCAGGCATTATTATTAATATTTATTATAAAGGGTGTTTAGAAATTATTTGAGAGTTTTGTTTCACTAGTAAGCATACTATTTTGATGACACCAGTTATCCGAAACACGATTAACCGAGTTTTGGGTTATCGAAGGTCCATTTTAATAAATTGATTTTGAAAATTCTGTGGTGTTTGGTCAGAACATGATAGCTCCAAAATCGCATTTTTGAGACATAAGCATTTTAATTGTCATTTAAAAATCAAAAATAAAACATACACGCACATACAAATGAAAATATCATACGACGGCATGTTGTTTAGTCGTACGCACGTATTTGTGCATTTATCCCACTTCTAATTAGTTATAATTAGCATGACTTACTTTTATTTCAAAAAGCCATTTTTTTTTAGATATCATGTTCTGACCAAACACCACAGAATTAGAGCAGTGAAATCATGTGCAAAACCCCTTGCGTTGCGACAAGGACTCAGTCGGTTATGAGCGCTATGCTGGTGCAATGGTAAGATGCTCGTCTTCCACCATGAAGGTCACCGTCAAGGTCTACGAGTTCGAATCCGAGGAAGAACACTGAATACAAGTTCTTCACCTACCGAGCCTGGGACAACAACCGATAGATGATGCCTTCATCCCTCCATCCAAGTCCACCTTGAGTAACCAGTAATAATATATAAAAATCATGTGTGATTTTTGACTCACCCTGCTGCATTGTCGGGTCTATTTGACCCGAAACGAAGTTTGTCGCGTTATTAGATAATTGTTTGTCAGCGGCACGGTTGCCCAGGTCGATAAGGAACTGTCCTAAAATACCAAAGGATGTTTAGATTTGTCGCGAATTCGCAGGGTTGCAACAGAAATGGTGACATGACCACAGAAAAATATTGCTGCCGCCGGGAGTCCCACAGCGAAGGGTTAGCGCACTAACTTCTTGGTGAGTATAAAAAAAAGCTGCCGTTCGGAATAGGCAATAAATTGTAGGTCTCTGTCTAATTAGCTCTCGTGTGCGGAAAATTGCCTTTGTGCGACAAAAATGATCAAAGCGCCTCACTAATAACTGCCTAATGGTGCCTCAACTTTATAAGGCTGGTGTATTTTTGAATTTCTTTTCTTTCTTAATTTTTGTTTTCTATTTTTGCTACGTTTTGATCAATATAAGAAGAAGAAGAAAATTCTACTCAAAGGCATAAAAAGTCATTTTTTATTATTGCCATGTGAAAATTAAACCCTGCGCCTTTCTGCATATTATCAATGGGTGAAAAAGGGATGAACGACGTTTCTCTTGCTGTCGTGGTAAGGATAATCTGCCAAATAATAATTTAGATGAAGGGTTTACCTACTGTGTATTCTTGCTGATTGGCTGACATTTTACTGAATACGCTACGAAACAGCACTATCTGGCTGTTCCCTCCAGAGAAAATCGAGGAAAATCTTGTGAGATAACTTGTGACATCGAACTCGATCAGTATATCTAGTCATTATAGCCGCAAACGCGGTTATTATCCAGCCTCACACTCGAACACACACTATATCTAGTCAATACAGCAGGAAACATGATAATTACATCTAACCATGGCAACAACGAACTTGATCACTATATCTTGTCACTTTCATAAAAAATCACTATATCTCTAATCACAAAAAAAGATCTCTATATTTATTCATTGTAGCAACAAACTCGATCACTATACACTTTTCACAGTAGACATCTCTGCAACCGTTGACGTTAGAGAAGCATACACTTTCAATTACAAAAAGTTTTTAAATGGCGTACAGTTACTGAAATTTTAGAATTTGTTTGAGGAGTCATATACATAAAAAATATTTAAAAAAAAAACCTTTTTATGCAGTTCCTGTTTGCTATAAATTCCAATGGCTGAAATGTAGGTCCCACTTTTTCTATTTTTTTATGTTTCCGACTTCTTGGAAAATTTGAGGCACTTTGAGTAACCAGTTCAATAGAAACCTTTTTGTGATCGAAGGCACATTTCTAAAGTCAACTGTTGCAGAGATATCCGTTGTGCGAACAATTTCAAAATGCCTGCATATATAGTTATTCCATCCGTAAACTCGATTACTATACCTAGTCATTGCAGCCAGAAACGCTATCACTATACATATACACTATATCATTGCAGCAACAAACTTGATCACTATATCTTGCAATGCATTCACAAAATATCGCTATATCTACTTACTGCACGCACAAAATATCACAACATCTAATCACTACAGGCATTTCTTCTTACCTTCTTCAACTATACAGGGCTGTATGCCAGCAGGCATCTCCTTTTTGTGACAAAATAATTAATAATGGAACGAAGCACCATCTGGAAAAGAAGAAAGGATTAGAGAATGAAGCAAAAAATGACATCCAAAGTAGAGAAATACAACATCATATTCGATCACTAAACACGGTCATTGGATACCCAAAGTCGATCATTATATCTCATCATTGCATCCACACAGAAAAAGAAATGGCGACATTAATCTAATCATTTGTAGGCAATCTGTAAGTTTATAGCATAAAATAATATGTTCGACGAAATGGATGTAAAATGTAAACAGCGAAATGTCTAATCTTTCAGTGAACATTATTGTATAATGCATTTCGAACGACGAGAAAAATGTCCATTAAAACTTCGAATTGTGTTTCACAATCAGACTTGAGAAAAGATGCCTTGAAACAAATGTTATGGACACTTATGTGCACATCACTCCCCTCATGTGCGTGTTGTCAGATCCGATCCAATTAGCCAAATGATAAGGTTGTACGGTACGATGACAACAGCAGCAGTATCATCATCATCATCACCATAACGGCTATAGAAAACTAATGAATCAAAGGCAGTAATATCGCGCTTAAGGTAGTATTTTTCCAATTTAGATTATATCCATTAGTAAGACAATGATTGCGTTCTCGAAATAACAGGGTAACCATCAATCATGGGATAATTAATCTTAGTCATTAGCAATCGGCTATCGCGAGAAATGCGTTAACCGCCTGCAGCCTTACTGTCATTTCCAATTTGTCAACAGTAATGCGTTCCAGGAATTGTTCCGCGCGCGAGCCTTCGTCTAATGAGTCGTATTGCTGCTCAATTAAAGATGCGGAACAACTAATATTTGCGTACTGAATATATTCGAGCGTTATAATCCGACGCACGTCCGTATGGGATTTCAATTTATTCTATTACTATACGTGCCAGACAGAACAGCCGGTGACGAGAGTTTCGTCTGGAAACGTCTTCCCGAACATCTGAAATTACTTTACCCGCCAAATCTCTTTTCTTCGCAATGAACACAGAATTCGGGAGTATTCGACTGGCAGTAGTTAAAGCAACTGTCGATTAGGCGGTGTTCTTCAACCGGAAGACTGTTGTCGTCCACGAAACATTTCACTCAATTCATATAGTCGATGCATAATATTAGATATTTCTCCCATTAGTTTATTTTTTACCGGTCCGCAAATCATTTCATTAAGTACATTATCTTTAAAGTGGCCGGCGGCACATCCCTAGACATTTTATGTGGCCCGCTGGGCATTTACAGGTCATTTAAGAGATTTAGTCTAGAACAGCGTCCAGGTTCCGTGTTCCCAGATCACTTAAGTGACCAGGGACGGTGCTTTAAATCACTCAAGTGACGCACGGTACATTCTTACTTCCCTTAAGTGATCCGCGGCACAGTTACAAATCTCTTAAGTGACCCGCGGTACATAATCACATCACTTAAGTGACGCGGTGCATTTACAGATTTCTCAAGTGACCCGAGGCAAATTCCCATATCACTTGAGTGGTCTGCGGCACACTTTGAGATCACTTAAGTGATCTGGAACAGAGCCTTAGGTTGCTTATGTGGCCCGCGACATGTTTTCAAACCAATGAAGTAGCCCGCAGTCCTTAACAGGTTGAGTACCCTTGGTTTATGCCTACATCCCTTCACTATTCTACTTGATAGAAGATACTGATGCACAGATCAGTAAATCAAGTCTTGAAATAATTGCAGAGATTTTGGATCATGTTTATCACCTTACTATATTTTTGATGCACACAAAGGATGGCCAGGATTAGTAACCTATTGTTTATTGTTCCAATTCCACACTATTTATACCAGAATTTGAAACAAAGGTCTTTTAACTCTGGTGTTCAAATCACTCTTCTGCCATGAACCCAGGTGCCACCAAAGTAAACATTGGAAAAACTATGAAGAAAACTGGAATTACTTTTGCAGTACAAGTCGCTGAAGAGTGTGTGTGTGTGTGAGGTCACAAAAGGCCTGAAAACAATAGAAAATAGCCTGAATCGAAGAAAGGATGGATTATTTATGATTTCAACCAGTAGTTTCCTGAATATAAATGCAAAGAAAATATCCTTGCACAAACACAGCCTTGACAGATCCAACCGATGGACACGTCCTTTTATTTTGACTCCATTATAAGGATATCATGAAATAATACCCTAATCCCTCCCAACCATTCCGAGACTTTACATGAAAGTCATTCGTTTCAAGCACAAATGCTCCGTTCACTCTCTCTGGAGAGAGCAGGCGCTCGTCATCAGAGATGTGAGAACTTTCACGGGAGTGTCCCCGTTAATCTATCAGGATGTCAATTTCCGTTTCAACCAATGCTTTCAGTTAGAAAATACCAGAATCGTATTAGTCGAGAGTAACCCTACGCGATGGCCTTCAAAGGAACGTTTGTGCACTCGACATAAAAGAGGAGACGGGAGTGATCCGATGACCTTCGACAACGTCCATTAATCTTATTAGAGACCGGAGTCACCAAGATTTTGAATCGATTACAGTTCTACAATTACATAGTATGTATAGGCGAAAATGTTGTAACATGATCAGTTCCTGAAATTTCAAATAAGAGATAGTGGTGTGACACTACCGTTAGCGTCGCTGCCCGTTAGTAGATGCTAGTGGACATTTGCGAACTTATACGTGAGCTGGGAAGAAAATAATACTGTAGCAGTATAGTATAACACACTGGTGTATTGAGCGTGCGAACAGGAGGGGGATGACACTGTGATTCCCAACATATTTAGAGAAAGGAGATTATGTGCGATCTAAATATTCATTGCCTGTGGTGTTCATGTGAGTAGATGAATATAAAAATATCGCTAAATCCCGTATAGACGACACTAAATACAGGGCGACTACAATTAAAGCTGCGATTTCATAACACTATGAAATAAGAACTACTGGCCAGAATGACTTGAAAAATTGCATGAATACTCCTGAAGCAAAGGGTTTTGTTTTGTTGAGTAAGAAAAAAAAGCACCTTGCAATTTATCGATAACTGGCACTGTGTGTGATTGTGAAGCATGGAAATTCTCTTGCAGAATGGAGAAAAGTCAACCGAGTAAAAAAAACAATAATAATTATAAGTAACATCACAAACTCCTATAATTCATGGAAATATCGCAAAAAAGAAGCCACAAAGTAACGGCCTATACAAAAAAGTTCAATAAATCGTATTTTGCAACAAATTAGAATTGTGAAACCGCACACCACAACAAATCAGCTTGTGCCACTGGTAATGCTGAGGATGTGGGGCGTAATACGGCCCCCAAGTCACAGCCACGCAATCTGACCATTGTACACAACATTATTAAGGTAGCTCCACCTGATCTTTGTGAAACACACTCTCCGATCGGTTGTGGGACATGTATTTTTGTTCTTCAAACTCGTAGTACAACACGGTAGACATATTGAACATTTTTGTGTAAGTAGTAACAGTCCAATAAAGAGGAACAACTCAACTGCCATCTTACAAGATTAGTATAATTTTTATATTAAAAACTGATGAAAGAATCAATAATAATGAAGCTTCTCGAATAAATCAGACATAAAAAAAGAATGAAAATTGTATATTATCAGAGTAATCACAATACCTAAGATTTTCACTTTTCATTAGGAAAGTTAGCGTCCTCTATTGGTTCAACAGAGAACAAAAATAAAATAATTAAATGTACGTATTGAAGACAACTTGAATACTTAGAGGCCAGTGCCCATTCTCAAATGATATGGTGATTCCGTTATTTATTTAAATCTTAACTAAGCAACATATTTTACACTAGTTCCATATGCTTCATTCAACGAAAACATGCGTACACTGGTTAATGTGCATTATTCAATTCGGGAAAAGTCATTGAAATTATCATATAAAGCGGGAAATGTTAACATTGCCTCTACGGGAGAAATTTCGGTGCCGGAGGATTTTATTCGTTTAAGCGAGGCCGACTATATCTATGTTTGCCCTCACACACTACGTTCTTTGCAGTCCTTTTAAAATTATCATTGAAAGCATTATATCTCGAAAAACATATTGGAGCATAACTATGAGCATTCACAATCATAGGATGATCCTAGTTATTTATTATCGAAATAACCATACAGCCTATTACGTTTCGTAATTTGTACAACGATTGTCTTAATGTGAAGCTGCAAGATAATGTGAGTATCACTCCGTATAACAGACATTCAATTTATATAATTTTAAGCTTTGGATTATAAAAGAGAAACTCCAAAAGCAAGGGATAATCAAAGAGAGACAGTGCATGTTATGGTGAAGTCTTTAGCTGGATGGAAATTGATTATCTTAAAATTTACATTCGGTGTGCAGCTCTCTCTCTCTTTATACGTATGCATGACGTGGATGAATACCAGCCGACGAAATTTTCAGACGCAACGTTACAAAGCTTTCAGATTAACACCTGAGGCGTTTATGTCTTACGCGTATGCAATATTTGCTCCATTTCAAGCTTTGTTAAGGGATGTGCACACACACAAGTATGAACGAGCTGCGATTAACGACGCTCCGTCGCATTCACCTTGGAATGGCTGTATTTGAACAAAGCCGAATATGAATTCTTCGCATAAAACTATGGCTGGGATACGTAAACATTAACACTGACATTTCAAATATAATAGAGGATAGAAGTAAAGTAACGAAGCATAATCTGGGGAGGGGGGGGGGGGAGGTATGTTGAGCTTCTGTGTATGGAGATTCCGTTGTAATGATTGGGCTCTGCCCATTTGAAAACGAGAGTTAAGTTATACGAAATTTGCTTATTCCCCCTCTCTCTCTCTCTCCCCCCAAGAAACGTGGCTGGGAATTTCAAGCGAAGTGTTAGGTGGATGCGAAAAAGTCCAGGTGGGTAGGATACGGTATTTTCAGATTATTACTGTGTGGATTACCTTTACCACAATATTGTGATCCTCAACGATTTTCTTAGAATTTTCGACATAAACTCACAACGGGAATGTCCCGAGGTGATGTCTTCAAAAAATTGCCACTGATTCTACAAATTTAAATATGCTCAAAAATATTTAAAAAAAACCCGGCAGAATTGTTGTGTCACTCAAAAAATTGTAAAATTTAATATTTTTAACACCAATAGAGAGCAGGAGTGAATTTATTTAATATAATCCCACAACACTCAGTCTTAGAGTGACCTCTTTCAGACACAAATGTCAGAACAGACAAAGAAAAAGAAGAGCTATTTAGGTATGTATGTGAGAGTGAAAATTTTTTTTTTTTTTAAATAGATATATGACCAAGAAGTGCGAGAGACGATGAGTAGCCAAATCTTGTCATTTTTAATATATATATTACATTTTTTGCACTTCGCTATCATTGCTTTTTTATTTTTATGTGGTTCCGGGTTAGATGAATGTACTTAAAAATTTTCATAATATTTTAAGGGGAACAATTTCTGGACCCTTTCTCCTTTTCTGTTACGGTAATAAAACCCTTCTTCAAAATATAAAACCATCTTATTTGCTTTTCCTCTGAAATAGTTCTGTCACATTATTGTGACCATATCATCCTATTTTTGACGTGAACTACTAGTAGCTAATATAACGAATCAAGTGTCTATGCTGGATTGATGTCAATATAATGTGCGCCCTTGATAACGAAGCTGCTTCGTTGAAAACGGCTTCTATCAACATAGTGGTATGGAAATCTGGCCTCTTATTTACAAATTTATACGGCATGTTACGATCAGCGGCTGTGGCAAATCCTAGAGAACAAGATGAGGTAATGGAGATTCTCTTTCTGAGCATTGCTGAAGAAGCACGAGTGAGTGATGTTTCACATCATTGTGAAATCTTATTGAAGCATTTTATATGCACCGCTGTTATGTTGAATTGTCAAAATTCATCGTAACATTACATTAACTTAATCTTAAAATAGTTTTAATTGTAGAGAAAAGAAAAGATTATTATATTGAATAGATTTTTTGCCTTGTTTTATTTGGACAGCGGAATCTTGCGTAATTAATCATTTGATTGTACCTATATTTAATTGTATATATTATGGTACATATAATAATGATAATAGTGGAAAGCAAAATCTATTCTATAGAAAGTTTAGGCCTTAAGATACAGGTGTACACGATACTGCTGCCTTGGGGCCCCAGATGAGAAACACGGGTCGAATTACAAAGGGTTGTAAGAGAGTGCAGGAGATGGTCATCGAGCCATATAAGGTAATGTTTGTTTTTCCGGGGGTGTGATTAAGGGTCCTTGGCGAGAAGAATTTCTCCGAAGGTCTTAACGGTCCCCTTAAGATTTTCCCCTTTCTCTGTTGTACCTCAATTCCCCCTCTCTCTCCCTTCTCCGCCAACGCTAAATTAAAACGCCGAATAGTTCCCTTCAGGACCTGTACTCAGTACATTTTCATATAGTTTTGGATCGCCAAGGGGCCTTTTTAACATACCCTCTGGGAAAATTCGCTCGCGGTCTCTTGAGATAATTTCTACGCTATTGTCGGAGGAGAGTTTTTGCTCTCGCTTGTAATCAACGATGTGAACTACTTTTCATACTATGAGCGAGTTGTATGTTCGCTCGCTGATAATTCGAATTATAAATACGCTAGTTGATTGTTTTTGCCTACCGGAAATGTACGATGTACACCAGGGGCGTGGGAAGTGTTTCGAACCTGTGGGTGCTCGTCTTGAGTTCCATATAGGAAATTTCGATTTCTGAATCAATTCTGTGGGTGCTCGGACCTGTTTTACAAATTTTCGTGGGTGCTCGAGCACCCACAGCACCGCCGGCTCCGACGCCACTGATGTACACGTTTTCGCTCTCCGGTGTCGCGAAAACAGTATGATGTGAAATGTCGTAAAGTGGTGAAATGTGTACATTGCGGAGCGACCACATGACAGCTGACAGCTCCCCGAGGGTTCGTCCACGGACCAGCACTCTGGCTTCTAATAGAGACCCACCACGAATTCATTGTGAACGACCACCGGAGTAAAGACAGAGGGCTTCTTACAAATGTGCAATTCATTCTCGCTCAGCTGCCATCTCATCCTACATTCACTCCAAATTCGTCTATCGACTGGTCACCGTCTTCATTATGGACAAACCTCCATGTTCACCTTTTCGAGCTTCAACCGTAGTTTGCATAAATAGACAGAACGATAATATGTAAGTTTTTATTTAAATCATTGTAAAGCGATGTTTTTTTTGTCTCGGAAAATCTAAACTTCATTTGGTAGATGTTTACATTTATCTGTATGACCTTTTTAATTGTTAAAAGGTAGCTACCTACACCTATTATTTTTTTAATTGTTAAAATTAAATATTTTCTTTTTCCTTAAAATTTGACTCTGATTTACTTGTTCGCGAAAGTGTTGTGTTGTTTTCTTTCATCTTATGGATTGCTTAAACCCTTGTCTTGACCCTGTAATATTTATTCGAACCTGGGTGAATGGATTCCAATTTTGAATCAAAGAAAAATATAAATTAAAGAAGAAAAGGATCAAGACACCGCCACCGCAATGGTCGTCGGCTGAAGTTGGTTTCCTGTGTTTCCCCAACTTCGAGGCGCAAATGCGAGCCGATCTCCCCATTAAAAAGTCTCGCCAGAGAGAGCAACAGGCCGACAACGATAAATTATTCAATCATTATTCTTCACTCATAGTTAGACAAACTGGTGACAGATGGCAGCACTACATATAACAAGCATTACATAGAAACAAACTTCACGTCAGGTTTCACTATACGTACACGCACAATCCCTCATGTACCGATTTGTTAGAGGTTCCGCAGAGAAATATGGACGAGATGCAGGTGCATGTGTGGTTTAGTAGTAGTAGCAGCATTTTATAAGCATATTAACACTTTTGGAAGCTTTTTTAATCGTTTATGATTCCTCCTTGCAAATCATTTACATGAGGAGGTCTCCAGATGCCCCGCCAAACTAGAGAGCAATGGGATGCATTTGGTACCAACTCCATCATCATGCTCATTCAGTAGATCCCTCCAACGTAATTTACAGTAACCATCGAATAATGTTCAATCTGCTTGAATCCAGATAATTGTGCAACTTTGCAGGTTCATATTATGTGCCATTTCCACACAATTTAGTTACTGCCATAACTGCATAAAGCCATAATTGTAGTGGAAAATGCCTTCATGTGCCGTTGAGATGAGAAGATAGGTCAAAGGCTACGATTGTGCCTGTATGTACTGTATATAAGGAATTCAAAGACGCACACGGCATAAATCATGCATTGAATTTCATGTTCGTAAACTATAGTGGCGGTAGGTAATATATACATTTGTCGTGACAACCAGTGCTCCATGGTTCCAACGCATGGTAATGACATGGATGTGAATCAGTTGTGTTGTATTTTGATTATACGAGAAGAGAGTGGATTTTCATTCAACGAAGTTTGTTCAAAATGTATCCGACCATACTTTTTCGTGGGTAACAATCCTAACGCAAATGCTTGAACTTTTTCCCTCCTGCAGAAGCTGACAGACCGCCGAGGAAAAGTGAGCGTCTTCACATATTCAGTTTTTGACAAAATGTCTGAAAAACTTGAACAACGCTACTGCATTGGATTTTCGGTGTGAAGCTTGGTGATTTCCGAGTTGAAACGTTTCGTCACGATCTAACAGACCCCCGGAGCAGCAACAATGGGAATCACACGGATAAAGGAGTGGTACAACCACTTTTAAGATGCCTGTCATCAATGGAGTGTGAAGCACTTTCTGGTAGGCCCTCAACATACAGAAATGAAATCTTCATTGACTAAATGAGGACTCTGCCGATGACTTCCAGACAAGACGAGCATCAGCATAAAATCTTCACTGACGATTTTCACAACAGCAGATTCTCAACGAATTTCATGCCAGAGCTGCTAATGATCGAACAGAAGCAACTCCGTTTGGAGATCACTCAAGGGATGCTAAAGTACGCGCCATCAAGCACAACCATCTCGAAAAGTACTGCCAAGAGGTTCTGCGTCTCTCAACTGGCAGCTCCATCACGATTCATGCAGCAGCGTTTTTCATGTTTTTTGTCACTTTTCTGAAAACCGTAAATGTGGCGTCACATCCCTCACTCATCAGTGGTCTAACGGTGACTGTCAGCTTTTGCGGGCAAGAAAAACTTCATTCATACGCCCTCAGGGCAACACGATCTATAGCAGATTACTTCCTCCGTGAGAAGCTCGTGACGTCATTGAAGAAGGTCATTTCACCTATAGCCATTGGATACAGCAGGCCGACGCATTCACCATCTTCACCCTTTTTTGTAGTATATCCAATGGCTATAGGTGAGATGACCTTCTTCAGTGACGTCACGAGCCTCGCTTGGAGGCATTTTGTTATAGATGGTGTTGCTCAGAGCCACATAATAAGGGATGGCTCATGACGCGCCTGAGTCGGTAACAGCGGACGTTATCGCCCTGACAAAATCGGTCAATTTCCTGGCTACCCGGGTATTTCAAGGTCGCGTCTTGGTTAAAAAAAAAATTACAGCAGTGACGTCACACACTTCATCTGAGAGCACGCCCACTGAGTCAAAGTGGCTAGAACCACTTTAAAGTTACGAGACAGCTCTCATCATATAGCCCTGATGCGCAATAGGATTGCCTACATATATGCACTAAGCCACGCGTCATTAGCTGCGATGGTTTAGGCGCGAAAAATTATGGTCGGATACTTTTTGAACAAGTTTCGTATTTCAGTAGTATTGGAGGAATCTTAGATCTTGTATTGTAATCCAAATATAAGTATAAATGAGAAATCGTTAGTTTCTATCACTAAAAATTTACGTGAAAACCTAATGAAAATCTATTATATAATAGCTGTATACACGTACATCAAAATGTCAAAAAAAATCAGAAACTTCAGAAAGCCAGGCAAAGAAAAATGTTCACAGCTGATGGTATTTTCTTCAGCAGAGCATCACCATTAAAAACTTGGGGAAGTATTTTTTTTTTTCAGTAATGACACAATTATATCCGAGTCAAACCTACTCGCTAACTCTAAAGCCCGGTTATATACAGTGATTTGTCCATGAACCCCCCTCCATTCGAACAGTACTTTTATTGTTATTATTTTTGAAAGAATGACATTTTTTTTTTCTCTTTAAAAAAATAGAGGGAAAAAAAAGTATTGTTTCGAGAGACTAGAGACGGGGAAACGATACTTTGGATCATTCGTAAATGGATTTGGTATTGCTTTCTTGAAAAGTGAGAGGATTTTTGTGCTTGAAAGTACTTCAATAGATCCATCTACGAATATATATATGTATCTATATATATGTGTGTGTGTGTAATAAAGAGACAAAACTTCATTTTCCATGGTTAGTTTCAAAAGCGAAGTCCATTTGATATATAATAGAAGAACATAAAATCCATCTCATTGCTATTTCTCATCAAGTTTGTGAACTAACAGAAATGGAAGATAAATCCTCTTTCGTATATCACATGTAATGTGAAATATTTGTTAAAAATTTTCTAATATAATGATCATTTTCATTGAGACATAAAAATGAAAAGCTATATGCACTTGAATCAGTAGAAATAAAGACATCTCTCTCTTTGTGAAAAATGCCTATTTCTGATATTATCCGCGATTGTGAATTATTCCTCTTCGTGATGTCTTTAATGATTTAAATTTTCACTATCAGCTTTCAATATTAATTTTTTACTAAAAATCTTTGAGGAAATAAATACCTGAATTTAATTGGAATGTGAAATATCCATTGCACAGAGTTTCTTTCCATTAGAAACTGATTTATAGTTATACTATATATATATATAATATACTATACTATTTTAAATGTGAGAAGTATGGAGACGAAACAATTTCTTTTCCAATGTCTGCCGTGTGTCTAAAAATGATAAACGTATATCTCGTTTGGATTTTTTTTTCATTTTGGTGTTGGTATATCATATTTGTTTTAATTTTGCAAAGTTGTAGATTCTATTACTTCTATTCAATTCAATTCATAAACATAATTCTATAGTAGGGACTATAATCTATCATATATATAGAATTCTATAATATGGAATATTCATCTTCAAAGAAAATATTTGCTGCAATATTCACGGCGTGGAGACAAGACATTCAAATTTTTCGAAAGATATCGGTAACGAAACTAGTTTATATTAATTATTTGATGATAGAAAGAACGTGAGATTCAATGCTCTTATTTAATTTTCGTCAATATATTTTTATATTATTACGTGGATATGATTAGTAGTTTCGGTATTATTAAATGAATATGCTGATTTCTTTCAGAAAAAAAATGTAATATATCTCTTAAATACATTTTGTGAATATAAAGTGAATTATATATTAAACATTCCGAACACAGTAGAACCTCCCTTAACGGATACTCCCCGTTAGCAAACACCCCTTGTTAACGAACACGTTTCTGGTACCTGGTCGCGTGGAATAGGGTTTTAATGTATTTCACTCTCCTTAATAATCCACAATAAAATCGGGTAAACTCTACTATTTTTTTTCCAGACTCTAATTTCTAAATTTTTGTACATGAATCGGGAATTTATCATATTCAGTGGTGATTATGTATAATCTAAACCTCGTTTTGGTAAATATGATAATCCGTCAGTTAAATTACTTTAGTAACTGAACATATCTTTGGTCCAGAGGATGCTTATTCTGAATAGTAATGTTGGTTTTATTTGCACATGTTGATAAGTGTGAAGAAAGCCAACATAACTGGTAATGTTGTTATGAACGTTTATTTTTCTTCCCACGTATTTTAATTTTTATTGCAAAATACGTGTAGTGTACATATCATGCACGGGAAAAAATAATTAATTGGTTTAATCAAGAGAAAAATTTTATAAATTTCTCTATATTTATCAGAATTTCGAACTTCATTTGGGAATTATGCATAATCGCCGGTAAAATGTGATTAATATAGTGAAAGTTAATGAAACTTTCTTTATCGAGAAGATATATGGTTATGCAAAACAACCGGTGTATAATTTTTTATAACATGTAGGAACTACTAATTGCGGCGAAGCCAGAAGTATAAATGTGAAAGAAGTATAAACGAAGTTCTACTGTAAATCATACCTCTCCAATAGCGGGCACTTCTCGTTAGCGGACAAAAGTTTTGGTCCCATTGGTGTCCGTTATCGAGAAGTTCTACTGCACCTAGTAAATATCTTTTCTTTTTTTTGGTGAATAACAAGCGAATATAATGTTTGCGAGCATGTCATATATATATAATTTGTGTGATATTTGTGAATAAATTTTCACTATCACAGGAAATCAATAGAAAAAATGATAAAAATTTGATAAATTTTAAAATGTGTTACATATACATCTTGATGTATTTTATAAATTGATATAATAAATTAATAATATCTTTTGTGAATCTCATGAACATCTGTTAATAGTGAATATTGTAATTATCAGTTAATAGTGAATATTGTAATTACCTGTTAATAGTGAATATTGTAATTATCTGTTAATAGTGAATATTGTAATTATCTGTTAATAGTGAATATTGTAATTATCTGTTAATAGTGAATATTGTAATTATCTGTTAATAGTGAATATTGTAATTATCTGTTAATAGTGAATATTGTAATTATCTGTTAATAGTGAATATTGTAATTATCTGTTAATAGTGAATATTGTAATTATCCGTTAATATTGAATAAATATCTTGATCATTTGTGTGTATCACGTGATGGTCTTGAGCACCTGGTCTCGTGAGCATGTGGAAATCTCTTAATAATTTATGAATTACTTGTGATTCACGAATATTCATGATTCTTGTATTTGGTATTTGAGATTCTCGTGTTCAATATGTGTGATTCTCGTGTTCAATATTCGTGATGCTCATGTTCAATATTCGTGATGCTCATGTTCAATATTCGTGATGCTCATGTTCAATATTCGTGATGCTCATGTTCAATATTCGCGATGCTCATGTTCAATATTCGTTATTCTCGTATTCAATATTCGTAATACTCGTACTCAATATTGTATTGAACTCGTATATTATATTATCGGATATTCGTTACGATCTCTCAAAAGATTATCCAATTTGCATTATGCTATTTTCGCAGTATCACCTGTATTGTGCGAATGCTATTTTATTCAATCACAAAATAGTCATCGACAACTGACTGTCTCTGAAAGAAAAGTGGGACATACAGATATTATCGCTAATTCACTCCCAATAATCTGCCATAATCATGATCACAACATTATCGCGAAAAGCAAGAAGTTTCCACTTTGGAGCCAAAAAAGAGCGTTTAAGAACCTCTAACGTAGCACATTAAATTTTTGAGCTTTTTTTCGTAGAGTAATAAATTTAATTATAATGACATTTTTTTATTAATCGAAACTGAAGAATGAGAATGAGATAATATCATCTCACAACTGAGTCAAAACTCAATATTAATCAACTAATTTGGCTAAATATATTTGCTAGAGCTATTTGAGTTACAAAAATATTATACGGACCCTAAATATTCTACGGTTTTTTTAAAATACGGTCTGTCCGTGGTTCGAAATACTTACTCACAGTAAACCTGCTATAATGGGATTAAAATCCTCATTCATAGAAAAAAACTCTGATTGTATTTAAAAAATTGATTGAATATTATAAATCTTCAATGGACATACAAGGTGACATCTTATATATAAATGTGAATGTGTTTGTGTTTGTTCTTTATATACAAATCTACAATTTGAGACCGATCGTCGCTAAATTTTGCATATATACAAAAATCGGGACCGGGATTAAACCATAGGCTACTTTAAAAGTTCGTCAGAATTGAGTAAATGCCCAAAATGAGCGAAAAACCGACGGGCAACAATGGTTTCTGGGCCCCAACAATTTTTGGAATGTTTACTTCGGTTACCGTGGTTCCCTAACAATGCATTTCAGACATGCACATGCCTTTAAAATGGTTTGTTACTTCTTTGATGCTGCTAGTATCACGTATGGTAGTTTATTATGATGATTTGTGCCACTTTTTCAATCCTCCCAGTAATTGAAGAAAACCCGGGAAGCACCAGGTATTTTTGCTGGTATTGTTATATTCATAAGTTATACACAAAATAATATATGCACAGATGTGATGAAAGAAAAGACGTCCAAATTCCTCTATTCAATGTATATATTATCGAGAATTGTTTGAGAGAGTGGTTCGCGAAAGCTTCCGTTTCAACATTCCGATATTAACGAGTTTCAAAATATACAATTACCAAAAACGCATCTCTTTCGAATTCGTTGATATGAAATAATATCATTATACATATTCGCTCGCATCCAGTTAATGAACTCTTGTTAGGAAACGCAGCAGCACACACTATCGTATTTGTAAATTACGAATTTCGCAATCGGCTTTCGGTATCAGAAAGACCATGATTTAGGCATCAGTTTATCTGAGCTCATTATCATGCGTTTCATCCCGTTGTGTCACAAGTTTTGAATGTAAACCAACCCGTGTTGATTCCGTGTAAGCATATCTCTGCATATCACGCTCCGGGGTTATCCTGAGAGTTGAAACGGTGGGACGGACGCAGCGTTTTCGTGTAGAGAGCCGCAAATCTAGGCCCACGCCAAATCTTTTGCGTGTTCAAATTAGCGCTTACGTCAATGTGAGCGAAGGAGGTATAGAGAACGGAGAGAGAGAGACATCACATTGCAGCACGCGAATCCGATACATGGAGCCACGAAGCTTTCAGGATTCGTATAATCTTCACGTACATGACTGAACTCATGGGGCTAAAGCTTCTATATTCACTCAGAAAATCCTTTAAACATTATTTTATTCTTCATCGACGGTTATGGATAATAATACGATCATAGCTTCGATTTCAATTGTGATCCTTAAAACAGGCTTATAGAAAATCAGCCTAGCTTGATGTTATAAATACGCTATCGAGTACGTAAATTTCGAAATGAAACTGCAGGAAATGAGATTTCAATGGTTGTAGGTTTCCGAGAATTTATAGTACCGTATATTCTTTTGAAAACGGCATAAATGCCAATGAAAATCTGTATTAAAATTATTTTTGTTCTGGATTCAAGACAAACGATTTCTCTTTCAACATTTTATTTTCATAGAACGAGTTTCGCAATCGAGTATTCGTAGGAGGTTAGTGCTCCGTGAAACTTCACCAAAAGTTTGTGAAAGGAAGATTATATGTTATAGTGGTGTTTTTCAAACGCTGCTCAGAGGACTGGTACTGGTCCGTAAATAATTTCATCCAATTTATGTAGCCGCGACATAACAATGTGGGGGGAATTGTGGTAGAAGCTACATATATATTGTAGGATCTTATGGGGTGGCTTATCGTTTGGGGTGGGGCGGTGTGAAATAAAAATTTCAAAGACTCTCAACCATTGGTTCGTGGGAAATTCCCACGGCTGAAAAGAACACTGGTTCTTCCAAATCATATTTTAGATTTAATGAAAAATACAGTGTACATACTGTTTATTTATTTTTTGCCGATCCTGAAATTATTTCTCCTTTTTATGTATTTTTTTGCTGGTGCGCAAATTATTTCTCTATCTTATGTATTTTTTTCTAGTCTGAACATTATCTCGCTTATTTTTGTCTGCTTTGCTGGTCCTCAAATTGTCTCTGTTAATTCGGTTTTAGGTATTTAGGTTTTTTTGTCGGTTTGCAAATCAAAGTATTTCTTTGTGTATTGCTGCTGGTTTGCAAATTACAACACTTCTTTTTTTCGGTCAGCAAATTCTCTTATTTGTGCTTTTTTTGCTGGACTGCAAATTATTTTCGTATTTATATATTTTTGTGGTCCTCAAGTCATTTCTGCGTGCATTTATGTGTGTTTTTTGCGAGTTTTGCAAATTATCATTCAAATGCAAATACAAGCACAAAGGCTACAACAGGCAAGTTGCCCAATGATATGGCTGAAATAAGATGCCCATAAAAAATATGAATGTCAAATTTAACTAAAATACAGCTCCTATTTATGTATTCTTTTGCCGATCTAGATAGTGGGAAGAGACTTATTATGAAAATATTCTCTATTCCGAAAACCCATTCTATTTCACTCTCCAGGAAATAATTGGAAGTAGAAAACATTTCTTGGTAATACGTGTAAACAGACGGAATCTGACGTCATACGCGGAAAAATATGGACACCGTATTTTACAAGAACATTCGCACGAAAGGATACATGTTGTATTCACATCTCAATTACGTCTATTTTCCCCACTCCGAAATTTTCGATTGTTTCTACAATGCAGGGTTCTATTTATGTTATTTAGGGAAACGTGAAACAACACGAAACGATACAATTCACGTGTATTCTAGCAATAACGGGATCGTGTATATGTACATCCCAGGAATTATCAGCAGCTCGGAAACATTCAGCGAAATTGAAGTGAAATTACCGCGGAAACCAAAAAAAAAAAGAAACCAATAAAACGTGCTTTTGTTTCCATCTGTATTGTAAAGTTTTTATTGTCTTTGGGGAAGAAATGTTTCAATCAATATTCGGATACTGCGTTCATTTGGAAGAAAAATAGAATTCTTGAACTATATACAATCCATATATATTCTTTCCCTCTTCCCCATAATATTACTTTTATAAATTGTTTTTTTTCCCCTTTAAAAAAATCATAACTTTACTTCTTCGACTTGGGAATTTACAAAAAAAAGTAGAAAAACTTCAATAGAATTTCAAAGTCCAAGTTACACACAAACAACCTTGCAACAGTATGGGGTTGTTTTTTTTTTATGTTTCCTTTCTTTTACACGGATGACCCTCGAATATGTATCGTGGGAAACATTTCTATTCCAGTCACTATTTGTGTAAGTTTATTCCAGGGACCCGTTGCCAGCTTTCAAAAACATTTTTTTCTCTTTTTTCACTTCTTTTCATGACAAAAAAGTTGTTTCTATCTTTTAGTTTTGAAGTTTTATTTTCGAATATTGAAACTATAAAGAAGATCGGAATATTTGTTTTTAAGGTATTTATGTCATATTTAGGATTTAGGATTTTTAAGGTATTGGAAAATTCTAGTTTCATCATTGTTGTTATTAATAGCGATTTTTACTAGTATAATTGTGCTTCTTGATGATATTCAAGTAATTTATATGACATTCACGTGTTTTCTTTTTCTGTACGTAATGACTGCCGCTGTACGGTCGTGTGGGAATCGTGCCCCCGTTCGGACCTCGTTGACGACACAGTGGTGATCCGCTGAAGTTGGTTTTTTCTGTGGTTTTTCAGCTTCAAAGTGCGAATGCGAGCGGGTCGTTCGTTTGAAAAAGTCTATCCGCAGAGAGCATGCGCAACTACAACACGGTACTCTCATAACATTAAAATTCAAGCATTTCCATCTTTACTTCAGAAAATGGGAGACAGATGGCAGCATGAACACGAATTCAGCGCAACTTGACATCATGAATAATTTAAGGCCACACACGCGCAGAAACACACATTCCGGCATGTGCCGATTTGTTAGAAATTCCGTAAAAATCAAAAATTATTTATGAGTGGCATTTTTTATGACATATATTATGACAGTGTTTTCATTCTCACACGCAAATTTTAACACATCGAAATAATTTTTGAAGAGAAAGTGTTTGAGTGAATAAATACATTACTTTTCAGTGTTGAAATGCTCCAAAAGAGGTGCTTGCCGGTTGTACGGTTAAGTATTAGTAGTAGTACGTGATGACTTTCTTATAATTTTGCACATTCTTTATTCTTGGAAATAGCTATCGTTTACTAATCATGCCATAATTTGACTTTTATCTCGCTTCCTGCCTTGAAAAGAGTTCCTGGCGGCTGAAGAATAGGTCATAAGAGCTTGTGAGAAGACTGTGGATATATGTGTGGTTGTATTAATGCATGTCGTGCGTCTAAGAAAGGTCGGAATAAGATTTCTGTGATAGGTTCTTCGCACATGGGGATATTGATGATCCTTTTTTACCGGAAGACTCGGTATCCAGGTGACTTGACACATGCATTTCTCTTAGAGAAGGTGTACAATTTTATTTTTATTTTACTTTTTTCTAAAGTATTTCTATGATACCCCTCATACGAGGATATTGAAGTAATAATGAAGAGGAGACCTACGCGACTTGTTGATTGATGACTTGGCTCGCTTGTTTCCTCACTACTCCAGTATCGTGAAGAGAAACATTTCTTTATATTATTTTTTAAGGATATTTTCACTCTTTATCAATATTTTGCCAATTGACTTCCTCATCTTTAGTCAAATTTCCCACGTTTGGATTCCTGGTTCATTTTCCGACAAATGCTTCCGCCAACACCATACTATAAATTTCTCTAATGTGGTGCTGTCTCGGCTCCGTAATGTTTTTTTCTGACTGCCTATTTTCTGTATATCTGAATCTATTCTCTATATCAGGGGTTTAAACCGAAAAGTTTCTTGAGGAATCCTAGATGATAATGAGGCTGTTCTGCAACACTCAAACAAAAAAAAGTGTATCCCTGCTGGCGTCTCGACCAAATTGTAGCCCCAGGGCAAAATGTATGAAGGTTTAGGCATCACCTCTTAATTTATGGATTTATTGTCATAGATCTTTGTGCCAGATTCAGATTCTATCGTTGAAACTCCTCTTCAGCTGAGGTCCCTTCATGGCTCCGGGGTGGGTGTGGCAGGGATATGTGCCATCAACTATTTGAGGGTGCACATCCACCTTCGGATTGGAGTCTGTTTTTTATTGGTGCAAGGACCATCAAGGTTATTCTGCGTAAAACCATGACTAAGCGGTATAATAACTTGTGGTAGAATTTGCGTTACCCATGTTGCACCGTGAGAAGGCAAACCATATTACAATACCCTGCACCATACCCGTGTTAATAAATGGAATAGCTTACCGATGGGGATCGTGATTTCTCACATAATTTCCACGTTTAAAGAGAGGTAAGATAAACATTTTGTGAGGTATCCGAGAAGCTATCTATAATTAGATAAGACGACTATCAATATTTTTACAGGCATTGTATTATATTTTAGCATGTGTATATATATATAGTTTCAACTTTTATAATATTCAATTGGGTTGCTGTATTTTAGAAATGTATGGCATCCATATTTATAATCGGCATCTTTTTTCCGCCCACCTCGTTAGGCGTTTTGCCTGTTGTGTATGCCATATACTGTCATATACAGTGACATATACTGTCGTCACTATCACTAAACTTAAAAATTTGATCATTTGATCATTTTTGTCGCACCACGATTAATTTTAATGACAAAATAAAAAAAAAACCTTATTGCAATTACAGTATTTGCAATTACTAATGGGGTTTGCAATTACTCCTTTCTTGTGCAGTGCTAATAACGTCTACTTCACATCAGCCAACACCATCTATATCAGAAAGCCTCCACGCGAAGCTCGTGACGTGACTGAAGAAAATCATCTCACCTATAGCCATTGGATGGCGCAATGCGTCGGTGTGCTATTTCCCTATATTGGTATAGGTGAGATGACCTTTTTCAGTGACGTCACGAGCGTTGCGGGGGGGGGGGGAGGGGACGTACACCCAAAAATCAAAATTCCATTTCTAAAAACATTTCTTACCGCTGAATTTGCCATTTCAAAAAATTAAAATACGTGACTTAAATTTTTCGGAGAACTGTTGACTCATGACAGCATCAGGTAACATACGTAATCATATATCATGCATAATCAGCTAGTCGTCAAGAAACGTTGGCTTACTTCGCAATACTTAAGTCTGACGTATGACGACTAAACATCTAATCATTTTATTCGTTCCCAGTACTTTATGTTTTAGCACAATGCATTTTCAATCAATTAAAGTAAATATACAGCAAAACAGCATAAAATTAATCTGTTTCTGCTGAAAATTTTAATATGGACGTGGTTTTAGCTGTTTATTACGTTTTCTTAAGTATGTATGTTCATAATCGAATCTTCTACAGTTTTTCTTAATACATGTAACCATTTTTTCGAGAGAATAGAAACATTTGCATCATTTAATATATCTTAGGATTAATTATCTTGTCATGAAAATTATTTTATGTATTCCATATACATTTACTGATGGCTGAATTCAGATAGTATCTATAAATACATTTATATATTGTGATCTAAAGAAGGAAAACGTACGAATATAAATGAAGTGTGTAACTACATTTAGTCCCACAGATTGGAAGGATCATTTGATTGGTTTTATCCAGAAAATATATCAAACTTCAAGAGTTGGCAGATCCAGAAATAGAAAGGTAAACTGAAGCCAAAATTACTAATGATAATTTCATATACCATCATCTTTTTTTTGTTCTTTTAATGATAATTGCATTTACTATTTATGACTAGTAAGAAGCGCTAATTCGTTTCCGTTCAAGGAGAGACGAACGAACGCCATTCATTTCCGTATTTCTGCTGGACTTTGGCCATTTTTCCTTTCTCAGCCTCAACTCCAAAGTGCATTTCTCTATTTTGATGATCTAACGATGAACTTAACGAGATGAGTTTCAAAAAAAAAAAAGAAAAACGAAATGAGCTGCCATCACGAGCCACGTTCTGTTTCTGCCAACAACCAACTCATTGTAGACGCCATTATGGGAGAATGGGATGAGGGGCCGTTGACTGAGTGAGCATTCTGCATCCCAGATTATGATGGCCTCGCGTCCATCACTTCGATAATAATAAGTTGTGCGTATACTGAATATTATTCGATTTTTTGTTTCATGGGCGCAAACAAATCATTTGAGGGTAACTCTTATTCGAATTTTTCATGTATAATTACATAGAAGAAAATATTTTCTCGCTTCATCTACTTCTTGCCGATTTCCATCATTTTATATCGCTGTTTATACTACTATATTTCATACGAACGAACGTAAATTCATACCGTAATCACATGAAGCGTGATGATTAGTTCTTGAAAAATTGATTTTCAGGTTTTTTTTGGAAACCCCCCCCCCCTCTACAGTACCCATGGATGTGTTGCTTCATTTCTTTGAAAAACTCATAAATCGACTAACTTCAATCGACCAGACGGTGCATTCAAGATACCGTCAACAGGATTGACTTTGTCCAATTTCAAAATTAAAATTAACATTTTTCATTCAACCGGTTGGTTAAGAGTCGAAATGAAAATTTTTGTGTTTAGTATATGGGTTCGTAGATATGATTTATGCAGTTTGGGCGTAAATCAGATAGATAATCGGGAATAATCGCGATAGCCCAGGTCGATAAGACACTCGCCTAAAGTGCCAAAGGATATTTAGAGGTGTCGCAAGTTTGATACCCAGTTCGTCATTGTCAGAAACTTTTATGACACAGAGGTACAACAGAAACGGCGACATGACCATAGCAGAAAATTGCTACCTCAGGGAGTCCCACATCGAGGTGTTAGCGTACCCTCTCGGTGAGTATAAAAAACGATGCCGTTCGTATTCGGCAATAAATTTTTGGTCCCGGTGTAATTGACCCTCGTGTGCAGAAAATGACCGTTGGTACGAGAAAAATGATTAAATCTGTGTTTTTTTTTAATGTGCCAGCCCCACCTCCTTTTTCATGAAAAAATAGAAACATGGTGCACAAAGTCACCCGGCATAATGGGGTGAATTTGCCCACCACATTATTTGTGTATATAGCAAGAATGTGAGTGGATTTAGGGCAATGTGACCATCACGGGATATCAAGAGGACCACAATAACAATCAAAATAATGCAAAAAAATACTATTAAATTACATTTTCAAACCATGACTCAATTATGACCCTTCCTTAAGCAGATCCACGAAACCCTACAATAAATCGAAAACGTGCGAGTTAAAGTTGAATTTGGATAAATTCTATACATTAAAAGTATATTTGTTGTAATAAGGATATAACCTCTTTCTGAAAAGATGAATCTCAATTCAATATTCGGGGGGAAAACGGGAGAAAATAAAAAAAAAAGCAAGTTTGCTTCCCTGCAATATAATATAATAAAATATACAAAGAAAACAACTTAACATGATGTAAAGCTACATAAAAGCACCGATTATCTTTAGAAAATACGTTAAATCTAATATTCGAAAGAACTGAAAAAAAAATATTCGTAACCGAAAGGCAACCATACGAATGGAATGGTTGCCACAGAAATTTCATGAGTACGCCCTGGATGAATAAATAAAGTCATGAATAGAGTCACGCTATTTTCTTTGTATATTGGTCCTTATGAGAGTGAAATCTCCCGTGTTTGAAATAAACTTCAATTTTTCTTTTCTTCAAGCTTTCGAATATTTTCAATTCATATTCACATTATAAGATTTCATCCATTTATAACGTTCAACTTGGTACTCTGAGACAAAATGGCAATTAAAAGTGGGAGAAGTGTCTCCAGGGAATAATTTTGATCGGTTACTTTTTGATTAAACCTCTTAAAAAAATAGGGAAAAAATAGATATCTGTCGTACCAGGTAAGTAGAGTAGTGTGTATTGAGCATTTGTGTTCTACGTACCCCACTCCCAATCCTTGTGGTAGTAATATCAGGACCATATATCTATCTTCTGTACCAATAAAAATTAATGTTTCGGACCCCATCACAAAATAATATTGCAATATATAGTAATGAAAAAAAAAATCAATTATTTGTTTTCTCATTCAAGGTCAGCGGCGTATTTACGGGAAGGGTTGGCTTAGCGGGCTATAGCCCATTGCAGCAAGTTCAGAGGGGCGGAAAATTTGAAGAACAAGTGACTAAGAACAGTAATATAATAAGGAAAAGGGTGGCGAAATTTGTATTACCCTCAATAATTCCGCTTCTGCCCAGACAGCAAGAGACTAGGTCAGGGAGTGATCTAAAGAGTGACCTAGTAAGTTTTCAAGCGCGTGAGTGAGGAAAAGAGTGACATTGAGTGAGCAAGTCTTTGAATTATCAAACAAGTCAACTACACAGTTAGAGACCAGGTCAGTGTGTCGCCTAGTGCGTGTGCAAGTATATGAGTGACAAAAAGAGTGTATAAGCATGTGAGTGAGAAAAAGAGTGACAGAGCGTGAGCAGGCATGTGCATGACCAGACAAGTGACCTGCAGAGCGACAGACCAGGTAAGTGACCTGCAGAGCGACAGACCAGGTAAGTGACCTTAGAGCGTGGGCAAGTATGTGAGTGACAAAAACAGTGTGCAAGAATGTGAGAGACTAAAAGAGTGACTTTAGACACATGGTGTTCTTGCGCGGAGGCCAAGCGGCTTACAATACAGGGTGGCGAATTCGAGGAAAGAATAGTCAAAAAATTAGATTAGAATGGAAGAAGGGTGGCAAATTTCGTGCAGCCCACAGGAGAGAAAGGTTCGTCAACGCATGTTCCGTGGGCCGCATTTGACCCTGAGAGATTTTTTACGTGAACTGCCGTTTTTAGAAAATAGCTAAAAACATTGAAAGACGATTGAGAAAAAAAAAATTTCTTGTACCGCGCAGGTCAGTGAGAGCTGCTGGAGCATGAGCCCAAAATACAGTAGTATGTAGTTTTTGGGGCCCCAGATATTATGAATTTTAGTCGGGAAAAACGGCATCTAAAAGGGCACACTTATTTATTCACAGAACTGTCAGAAATGCTGAAAACACTTGCATGAAAAGATAATAATAATTTCATAATTTGTTAAAGAAATGGTTTTGGAATTATTGATATTATTTCGTAATTGATAAAAATTGATAAAATGGGACAATAATTCCAAATTTACTGAATGAAACAATTTATTAAACAATTTGTTTTCAGAAATATTGAAAAATATTCTTAAAATTAGCGATAGAAATTACTTCAAAATTGTTGAAAGAAAATATTTCAAAATTGTTGAAAGAAATTATTTCAAAATTATTAAATAAAATTATTTCAAATAATAACATTTTTGAAAGTAAGTATTTTTGGAATAAATGAAAGAAATACTTTTATATAATCAGAAATAATAGTGAATTACATTGAAAGAAGTAATTTCAGATTTACCGAAATAAATAACTTCACAATTACTAGAATGATTAATTTTAGAATTACTCGAATAAATAACAACAGAATAATTTAAAGTAATTGCAGAATAATTAAAAGAAATAATCCAATAATATTCCAGAATTCGTGAAAGAAATCATTCCAGTACTAATAAAAATTGGCAATTAATATAAAAGAAAATTTCAGAATTATTGAAGTAGGAAATTACTTTGGGCTCCTGTTTAACGCAGGGAACCCCGTTGGCCCTTATGTTAAGATAACACTTGTAAAGTAAAATTATGGAGTCCATCTTGTAATTCAGTATGAGTTGTTGGCTCGAAGGGTACGTGGGAAGTTTTGATTTGTCCCGCGAAGTCAGAAAGGTTGAAGACTTGTGCCTTTGAACCACTGAAAGAACCCCTGTGTTGGAAGAAGAACCTCCGGTTCGACAGAAATCAAAGCATAGATTTTAAAGTCGTTAAATTACCAGTCCTGGTAATATTTGTTCTTGTATGTGCAAAATTATCGCGTATATGCCTTCCCTTTGGTAGAAATTATACGAATGAGTCAGTGCTGCCCATGATTCTACTTCAGATACTGCATCTGGGAGGGGTGATTTGAGCATTTAAAACGGTATCAATGGGATTCTTGTTGCTGGCACACCTACAACCAAACCTAAAAGTGTAAAAAATGTCAACAAATACACAGACTGCTATGACATATGCTGTGATCAATCCACCAATTACGAACGCAAGACCAAACTTGGTCATCAGCCAGGATAGGGAACTGAATAATAAGTCTCAAAGCAAATGCCAGGAAAAAAAAAGCGAAGAAAAAGGCAAGGAAAGTGGCTGTTTTCTGATGGTCCAAACAATGCTGAAGACATTGGTATGCCTTCTGGGAGGAATAGATCATTGCCTTTGTGTTGAAATCGGCACTCCCATCCATTCCTTGACAACATGTAAATTAACTGCAAATCTAAAGTACATGGCTGTTCCCTTTGCTAACATTGCCACACTCTGGATCAGAGAAATTTTTAAAAACAAAAGTAGAATATTTATACAAAAATTGCCACGTTTTCAAGATAAATAAAGTTCAATTGGTCGAATGGTCGATGCGTTTCGGCTCAATTTTTGTATAAATTAAAACCAGGCAAAGTTTCTAATTTTTGTGATAAAAGTATAATAATAAATAAAGTAAAAAAAATTATTAGATAAATAAAAGACAATGATGAAAGACAAAGTGATCCCACAGACGCCATATCAGCCAATAGCACAAGTTCAAACTGCACCACCTCGCCGTTCACAAAGTAAAAAGAAATTGATAAACTATAAAGAAGACTGATTGATGACACAAGAAGAATATAATGCCGTGGAAATCAAACGATTTAAATTGAGGATGAAATCGATTATGAATTGTATATCTGATTTACTATTGACTTCAATATGCGATTTACGATTTTTATGTTCGAATTAAGATTTAATATGGAATATAGGATTATATATGCTTGATTTCTCCGATTGTATACGTAGATTCGATCTCGCAACTGATTTTATACTTAGATTATGATTTTATACTTATTACAGTTGTTATGATTGTAATGCATATATTTTTTAATATGGCTTTTTATAAATAAATTGCCAGAGGTATATCCAGTCCGTGAGGACAATGAGCCGATATTGTCATATGGCGATGTGGCGTGGGTATCTTTCGGTTTGACGGTGTGCCTTCTGCTAATCACGAGATTCATATGGAAACCGCTGTTGAATCGTCAGGGCATCAACATGACTCAGGGTCCGATCCAGCTGTGGTGTCAAGCTCCTAGGAAATAAACGATGATCTGGGAGTGTTCTCTGGTAACAACGACAGCAATGAGGATGACTATTCAAGTAAATAAAAGGAGGAAGAAGGTCAGCGTATCTCAAATTGTCTTAACTAACTGGGGAAGCAATTGGCTGTCAACATTCCGAGAAATTAGAGGGATGTGTGAAATGACACCAGGTATCTAAAACTACTGATAAGAACATTTTATTGGGCTTCTTTAGTGAAAATGATCACAGAAAGTCACAAAAGTTTTGTACGACAACAATTTAGTGTATCATACTTATCAGTTGAATAGCGAAAACAATTTGAAATTTGTGATACGAGCCCTGCCAGCAAATGTTGAACATTCCAACATCACCAACTATTCAAGGAAGGGTTATGAGGTAATTAAAATTTGCAACCTCAAAAGTTAGGCAACTGGATACGTGTTACCCCTCTTTCTGGTGGAGATTCCAATTAAGTCTAAAGAAATTGCAAAGTTGATTGAAGTCGATGAGAATTTTTCGAAATACAGATGTATAAAGGGAATAAATTCCCACATTACAGTGCAGAAATTGTATGAAATTCGAACATTCAAGCTATTATTGCCATAACCAGTACATCTATGCTTCCTGTGCCAATAAGGACCGTACTAGAAGCTGTTTGGTAAAAGGAGACCCCAGCAAAATCAGGTGTTATTTCTGTGGGGCTCTACACACAAGAACATATTCAAAATGTCCAGCCTGCACCCACAGTTGATAATGGAAGAACTTTTATATCAAAGTTACTACCATCACTTCGCGAATTTCCTATGTTGTGAAATTCAAGAGATCGATCAGTCCTTGAGAGTAGAAATGTCAACAGCGATAATACGAAATCTACGGAAAACGTCTCATCTCCAAAGCCAAATCCTTGGGTTAAACAAAGTGTGATCCCAACAGTGTTGCAACGACCGGTAGATTAAATACGCAAATATATGCACGTGCTTGGGGTTGGCAAAATACAGTTAACGGAATCTGAACTTGTTGAAGAATTAGAAAAAAAGATGTGTGGAAGCTGTCGAAATGCAAAGATAAAAGCTCATAAACAGTGATACAGGCAAGAAACTCAACGAAGTCATTCATGAACTCAATAAGTTAGTTGTGTTTCATCGGAAAATGACTCTTGACTTCAAACCATCCGAACTTTACAAATCTCTCAATAACGCTGAAAATAAAAAAATTCACTAAACCCTATATTGTTGTCGACGAAATGAAAGCGCTGGATGTTTCAATACGCAAACTACACTTTTCCCCCCTTTAATGATAAATGTTTCTTCAGAATATAGCAAATATTTCTCGTGATTAGTGATCCGAATTCAAAAATCTGTAAATTACCCACTTGGATTGGCATTAAAATTTATTTCTCTAAACATACACTCACTATACTACTGACACGCAAGCACAAACTTGTCTTTTCTTTCATATGCCAATCCCAGGAAAAACTGGTTGGAAGACAGTCTGCAAAGGCTAGGAACCAATGAAAATGTTCAAGTCTGGTCTGGACCTTCCTTAGAGCATATGTAGGAATGCTGAACTGGACTGCAAATGTGACGGGAATGAATTTTCTTTCCGAACTACATCTCGATCTCTGCTTGGTTATCCAAGCTTTCGTACTTCGTATGAACAGCGGAGAGTGACATCGTTTCTCTCTACCCAAAAACAAGTTTTAATTGGTGGGTCAAAGGGGGAACCCAAGTCGAGCATGAGGACCAAATTATTGCTATGCATATGTAAAATCCTTTATACAAAAGTTTAGCTGAAATAGCCGCTGAAATGCTTTATCCCCGGGCACTAAATTGTAAAAATAGAAAAGAACGCGGTTTTCACATACTTTGCTTTTCAAATAGTGATAGATAAAAGTCCCATCCCACAGAATTTCCAGAATTTATAAAAAGAGATAATAATATACACATTAAACATGACAGCAGTCATTCAACAATGAATGTTTCCGTAGTGTATGGCGTTACCTGTTTACAATAGCTCAACAATAAAATATTTGACAACGAAATGCATTAATTAAGCAAAAACACATAAATTCAGCCTTCTATGCTGTTAACACTCGTGATTGTGAATTCCGAGAGGACAGTGATTCTAGATTGATTTGTCTCATTATGCGATGAAATGGGCTATATTACAGCTTCGGGAGTACCATCAGGCAAAATATCATAATTTCTATGGATTATAAGGTTGTTTCGTCTATGGAAATTGGTCTACGGTTTTGAGTTTACTTTGTATTCTCAAGGGAGTGCTGAAATTTTCTCTAGACACGGGTGAACCATGACATGAGGATCTCGATGTCTAGTTGAAATAAGAGAGTCTTTGTGTATACCCACGCAAGTGGTCAAAAAGTTTGTCATTAAAACTTTTTGTTTCTTGAGGAAGAATTGTACAATTCTTCTTCAACGAAATCGAATTGGTAATTACGTTTAATTATTTAATTGATTTGATTCAATGTCATTTTGCTTCACAGTTTTCTTTGAAAGCATTTCGGTTCTAAGGAAACGTTTTCATTTCGTAAGACTTCCATCCCAGACAAGTAAAATTGAAGCTTGTTACACCAACCGGTTATCATTATGCATCATCTTAAACCTCGAAAACTGCTTTTCAGCATTGTATATTCCAAAAAATTATAGAAACGTGTCTTAAAACTATCATTGCGTGCGTTTCAATGAGAAAGATTTTACGTAACTTGCTCAGATTTGTGAAAAACAAAACAAAGAGAGATATCTTAGAGAAAAAGAGCTTAAAAAAATCAAGAACTTTTTTCCACCATTGAGAAAAGCGTAAAAAAACATCTGTACGAATGAAAACCATCAATTTGAAAGCATACGTTTCAAATAATATTCCTTCTAACCGCTGGACTGATCACCACACCCACTGATTCTCATCCAAATTTGTTTTATCTTGATTCCTATGTACTAGGTACTGACTGTGCGTGATAAAAGCTGCGAAGTCAGTCTAAATGCATCGAATATTTTTTTCTTTGTTTCGCACCCAAACTTGCGTGTTTCTCAATGAGAGTTGTTTTGGCTCTTCGGAGAAACGATGCGTTTCATTTTTTACGGATTAACAAGTATTTCTGAACATGAATATGTTGCGTGACTCGAGTTTTACAGTATTTTAGTTTCTTTTTGTTGATTATAAGAAATATAAATGAAAAATAGCTTCCCTCGTTAATCCATATTAATATCTATAACTATCTAAATTCAGGTTCAAAACCATATGACACTACTCGGCTACATCATCACACCAAAAATTATAAAATCACACCAAACTCCCAAGGAATCAGAAATAAAATTCAAGGTAACGCCTATTCAACTTTGCTAGGCAAAATTTCATCAGTTGATAGATCACTTGTTCAATAAAGACAAACGATATATTTTACTCTTAATTTATTTTGGCCTATTCGAAAACCTACTCTCGTTAACAAAATTCTCATGTTGATGTATTGTTTCGATTAGAAATTCACTGAAAGTACCCATTTACACTCGCATTTGTAAGAAAATATATACTTTTTAATACGTTTTTATGAGGGGTTAACGAAGGGTTAAGCAATATCTGCTGAAAACCTAATCGCAGATATATTCGTATCTAGCAAGGCAGAGGTATTCATTGAATATTTGACTAGCTTTACAAATCTAATGTTTCATCTGTCTTAATTCATATTTCTACCATCAAGCAAACGAGAGAAAGTTTTGGACTTGAATCCGAAGACACTTATTCAGCGAGCATCACACTTGACTGATTTCCCTTTGATAAGGACATCCATAAAATTACAGAATCGAATAATTATCGGTGTATGGTTTAATAATTTGACGGTCCCTATCAGTAAAATTAACACTTAAGTCAAATAAATTGATTTATGTGTCTAACTCTCGAAAGATTTCCGTGAAAGTAATTTTGGTCAGTCTTTAGACAGAGAATGGGTGTCTCGCGGTTTCACGAGGTTTTCCAGTCTTTAGACACGAGGTTATACATATTTGCTCTTCAACCGTAAGCAATTATAATAATTAGAACTATTACTTAGAACTTCACAAATCCGAATACCGCAGTCTCGTGAAACATGCATTTTCTGGCCATTTTTTTAAAAACTTCAATGTGATGTATAAATTTAACGTACATGTACCTGTAGAGTAAAGAACGGTGAGAGAGTACGCAGCCGCGTAAGCTTGTAATTTTTTTCTGGTGACAGAAAAGTGAGTAAATGTTACTATGAACAAGTTAACAGGTATGCTTTGAAGTGTCTTAAGACACCACCAATATTAATAGCATTCATTATCTTTTCAATTTATCAGGTAAAATATGATTTTTTACGTGTCACAGTAGTATGTAATTTTTCTGTGAAGCCACCTCAATTATTTTTGCCTATAGAAGCTTTCTTAGAGCTTCAAAGATTTAAGTAGTTATGAGTGGTGGTCAAAAAATCGAATAGAATGTTCGGTTTCATTTTCAAAATGGTCTCTTCGCTTTCTCTCAAAGTGATCCTTCCACTTTCCTGGGGCTTAGTTCATCCTGGACGGGAGTATGCCGTCAGGTTCTGGACACCATACTTACAGAGACGTTGACTTTGAATGCAGAGAAAATCCACGCGTTTTCTTGATGGCAGACTTGATGGGGGCCTCAAGCTATGCAAACACCAAACATGCCCCCCCCCTCTCTGTCCCTTGTGTGATATAAGCAGGCCACCTTACGACTGGCGACTGGGGCCATGATGAAAAAAGGAAAGCCCCGCCAGCCACCAAGAATATGGTTACGTTTGAATATAGCTCCATCGTTGGTTGTTACTATCTATGTGCAAAAGCAACCAATCCATACTTGGGCAGCTAAGAATAGTGTGAGTTCTCCCTCTTGAAATGGGGTGAAATCTTGACTGAAGAAAGACATAGAAAGAGCCATAGAAAATAAAAAGGGTAACCGGATCAAAAAAGCTCTGTAATCACAAAAATAATTTCCAAAAACCCACCAGAAAACCGATTTTGTCAGTGAAGGTAGACAATCCAATGAGAAGTTCATTTTCCCAGCGTGTAAACAATCCTATGATGAAGGTTGGATTCAAGCAGAATATCTAAGGAGAATAGTGTGGTTATGGTCTAGTTACTAAGCTGCTCGTTTGCAAGTACTGTGAAATCAACACACACTGCATACTGTTACCCGGCGGACGGGAAAGAACATGTATTCGCCACTTTTTTTTTTTTTGGAAATGTTATAACCAATTAGTTATGAAGTCTTCTGTCATTTTTGTATATTTATTTCTGTTTTAATAACTCGTCTTATAAAATTTTTGAGATTTTGTCTCGCCAAAAGTTTTTTTTTTATAATCAAAAATCAACTAGGTACGTACTTTTACCCTCCTGCCATCAATATATCTAGTGTTTACCTATTCCGGTACTTCCATTCTCGAAATCAAAATTAAATTAGTTAAATTACTGTATTTACCACTTATAATGGATGATAACAACAAAAGGACGTATTATCATCAAGACCCTCTTCATTTTCAATTTGTTGAGGCACTTAAGCATTTGGAATCAGAGGACATCGATTCACGAGGGCTCTTGATTTCTCTAAATAACGCAAGGTTTTTAATGGATGCAAATAATGAACGGGCAACGATAACGCTGATTTAACACTGACGCATCATTTACGTAAGTATAATATAAAGATAGATTTGTTCTGTGATTAAAGCATCAAAGCAATCGGGAAGTCACGGTGAATACATATATTTCAGCGTTATCTGAAAAACGGCGGACATTTTAATTAAATGTGGGATTGAATTGGGGAAGATTCAAAGAGCCTGTCTTTTGATATGCTTTTAATTTCCAGTTATTTGTCTGGTTTAAGACGGAACATTTTCGATGCGGGTGTACTTATCTAAACCAATGGCTTGCCTACACACCACTTTGAAAATAAAATAAATAATTCTAATTTAGTCATCTACATGGACAACATACAAGACATTATCTGGATGTAAATTACACAGAAATGGTAATGATAAGAATTTTTCTACATTGAATAATCCATCGATCCTTTTCACCGCTCTGAAGAGTGGCTCAATTTTTTTTTATTTCGGAAATTTGAATTCTTTATTCCTGAAATCAATAAATATCATCTAGAAACAATCTTTCATTAAATTTGGTCATACCAGCGAATAAATTTCCTTGGGGATCGACACAATTTCCCAATAAGGAATTAGGTCTGACGTCAGTTATTTCTCTGGAAATGCGTTTCAGATTTTTGATCCAACTTAAATAGGATTTGATACGAATAATACAAATACAACGCCACAACAGGCAAAACGCCCAACAACGTGGTTGAGAAAAAGATGCACATAACAAATATGGATGACATATATTTCGTCAAAGATTTAATCTTTTTCAACGTTTTACTTCTTTTTCTTCCTTTCCCTTGTGCAATGGTTTTCAATTGGGTTTGCGTGGGCCCTTAGGCCCTAAGATTAAATTTAAAAAATTATTGCTGTTTGAAAAATAAATAATGTACTGTAATATAAATAAATTCCTCAAAAAGATATGTTTAATTGAATTTTCACACAAAATTTCCTCTGCAACATTGCTAGACTGCAATAGTAATATTGTAATGATTTGACTCAAGTTGTACTTGTTGGGGAACATCTCTGGATAGGAGTAAAAAACGTTGTTTTAGTTCTTTCTAAACCCAGTAGATGGCAATGCTATCGCGTCACATTTATCAGTACTTTATAGACTGTCCTCCATTGTTCGAAAACATTCTCTCTTCAAGGTGGCTGTAGTTTCTGTTGCTGTAAATGGGAGGCCACGGCAGACGCCAAAATTTCCTGGTGGCCCAGGACAAAAATAGTATTTGGGAACCGCGATTCAGTTTTCATTCTCTATTTTCTCCCCCCCCCCCCCCCCCAAGGATGCCTTTTTAGGCATTTAATATTTTGTGGTGATCACAAAATATGGGAAAAGTGGTTTTGTGCGACTCCCGACAACGTAAAAGTGTCGTTAAACAATAAAATTTGTGTAGATTTTCTGAATAACAAACTACTTATTTCCAGTGATGAAACTAATTTATTAATTAATCAATTAATTTTAATCATATTGCGGCTGATATCGCGACGCTGCAGAAGAGATGGTAATGGGCCACTCCCCTGATATACATGGGGGAGCCTGTCTGTTATGAAACTGTTTCACCAAACACCAATCCTGGCCATATTGCAAGTTAATGAGATGGGAATGAAGGTACCGTCTATTGGTGGTCGCCTCAAGTTCGTTAGGGAAAATATCTTATCTACATATATCCTCCCTCGGGTGCGAACCCAAGACCGTGACAGCTGCCTTCAGGGTTATAAATTTACCCCAAATTTATAAGTTTTTGGATTAAGCAGTTAAGTTTTTGGGTGTCTCGTGGTTTCTCCAGTTGCCTTCAGGGTGGTAGACGAGCATCTTACCACCACGCCACTCGGGCGCAGCCTGTTATGAAACTGACGACTGTGATCTCTAATAGCAAATATTTTGCAGGTACATAAAGTAAGCAAAAAGAGTTCTTGCAAATTTTGATCACCAGAAACACAAATGTATCGTTAGTGTGTCTGTAGTGTTTATCGGGGTGCTGTATTTTTGTCATATTTCACATCATCCATATTTTTTTTATGGAAATCTTTTTTGAGCGCCTCGTGGGCATTTAATATATTTTGGCCTTTGTATTTGTATATTTGTATAAAAAGGGCATGAAGTTCATCCTCAAAGTGATTCCTGTCGACATTGTGCATATTATTTGACATTTCTCAGCTACACAATGTCAAGGCCACAGGTTCACGCCAGTTCGCGAGTGGCAGGTCGCGACTTTCTTAATAACTAGATATTTCTTGGATATAATCTAGAAGGTAATGGGCGGGTGTGGCAGTACCCAGAGCTCCACGCTCGCGATAATAACAATAGAGTATGAAATATAAATTGAAGAAAACAATTATACACAAACCAAATTATACACAAAACATTTATTTTTTTGTACTGCAGTAAAACAAGTTGGCGGAACATTAACTATTGAAACTTTGATACAAACCATAGAAATTTAGTGAAACTTACAGTGTGTCCCATAAATCGAACGAATTAAAAAAAAAAAAAAACATAAACAAGTCAACAAGTTGCTGTTTTGCCCTTAAACATATCTAAGGGCCTAATTTTTCTCTCACAATAAAATGATTAATTAAATTTCTTGTCTGTAGGTGGCTTTATTTATCGCCTCATTAATAAAATACATGAAAAACATCTGCATTAGAAGAATTTGTTCATAATCTAACAGTCGATTTCCATCATTTTTCAAAGCAAAGAGATAAAATTTGCTTATTATCGGAAAATAACATTATGCAGCGCTACCTATCGGCAAAAGTTGTAACTATTTTGTTTTCTGCTGTTAAAAAAAATCCGACGCTACCGAAGTCTCAGGGTACGAACATGCTGCACGCAGGTTTCTGATTCTGCAAGTCCACACCGTTACGGATGGATTAAAGCAAACTTGAAATTCAAGCTTTTAACTAATCGGAAATCAATGTGCACTATATACTCTCGCACACTTATGATCCAAACCCTCACCCAGGTACACCAATTCATTGATTTTTTATGAGAAGTCACCAAATATGGCTAACGAATAACCCTTAGCACAATAATACGGTACTATATAGAGTACTCTAAAAGTGTGTTCTTTATAATGTATGTCACGGATGGGAAAAAGTGTACATGGCAAATAAGTTTGTTGAATAAAGTATCTTCATCTCTAATTATATAGAAAAGATTAATAATTAAAGTAAATTTCATCCGAAAACACCGGGAGTAAATGGAACATTTTTGTAATGGAAAAAGGCGAAAAGGGAAAAATTACGTGAAAATATAAGTATATATATATATATATATATATCCCAAATACAAGAATATCCCGTATACGGGTCATGTTAATTAGAAGCGCATCAATGCACGAAAAAAGATGTTCTTAAAAAAAAAAAAATTTTATTGTTGGTATATCGAAAACGCCATGAACGACGAAACGTGTCGTTATATCCTAATTCGGGGCATCTTCATCAACGTTATAAGCATTTTTCATTAATGTCATTCTCTGCGTGGATTAGCCCGGATCTACAATTATTTACGTTATAAGTCGTTGCAATAGAGGTCGTTATAACCGAATCGGGCTGTTTTGGACTGACGATTAAAAATATGCAGTAACTTCTTCGTTTACTTTGCTCTTACCTAGGTCATTACACACTAGAAGAGAAAACTTGCATTGTCTCAAGTAACCATTTGAGTTCAAAATGAACTCTTAACCAGGTATCTAATGTAAATCCCATCCTCTATTGTTTTGAAGAATATAACGGCGAAATCAAACATTTCTAAGGAAATAATAAACTCGGCGTTTGCGTATTTTGCATTTCTTTGAACATTCACACTCAGAGAAACGTCTTCTAAAGTTGGAGAGGCTCTTAAAATGAGAGAGAGATTTCTGACTTTAATGTAGTCGCAGGAAACACGCAATGGGCTCATTGCCGGGAATATGAATCCCGTTTTTTGCCCCATTTTAATTCCGTTCCATGTCGTTATCTTCCACGGAAAAGCGAACGAAACGCATTTAAAAAAAGGAGGGAACGATGGTAGGAAAAGAGGACTTTTTGAATTTATTTTGCCTCTTTTATGGCAGAGAAAGTTTGAATTATCCCAAGGGAGTGGGAAAAGAGAATGGCTTAATTTTCTCTCTTTTTCCTTTTAATAAGAATTTGTTTTTCGGTGGAAGCAACTTTGGCGAGAAAAGTATTGTCTCTACGAAGAAAATTCATTTATTGGATGGTCTCTCTCTCTCTCTCTCTTTGGAGAAAATTGCGTTATTTCTCAGAAAATTCAACTGAACGTTAATAAAATAAAATGAAAAGAAAACACGATGATGAGGTTTTTTTCCTTCTTTTTCTTCAGAATTTGGTTTTTTTTTTTTTTACTCTTTCAATCTCTGTAACTGTTTGTGTTTGTATTGTATATATATGAAGTGTATTTGCAAGTATAATGCTATCAGTTTACGGTATCGTGAATGGCCTCAAACTATATTTTTATGGCGTATCCATTTCTTATTCTCATCTATTTTTGGCAGCAGCTCGTTTTAATGGATGGAACCCTTTAGTGTGGTTTTTGTTTTTTTTTGGAAACATCATTCGCGTTTGGATCATTTGCAAATAAGAAAGTCGTTCCACGTTTCTAGGTGCAATATTCACTGCGATATTCGAATTCGAAAAACGGTGGAAAGTTGAGGGAAAACAGCATTTAATGCGGGGAAACGCGTTGTTGATATGGGGATAGCTTTCTCGTTCAGTTTGTCTGGATTGACTATCAATATGTGGCTTCCTGTACTTTCGAAATTCTTTATCCCAGCGGTTCTCAACTGGTGCTCCGCGGAGCCCTTGGGGCTTCGTGTGCACTTCCCAGGGGCTCCGCTGCCACTCGAGGATAATAAAATAAATCTGTAAATTTGATAAAGAAACAGAAAAGAGGCCTAAAGGGTACCGCCATATAAATAATATACTAAAACGGGCTCCTCGAATAAAACAGGGTTCCGCCATAGAAGTCATACACTGAAAAGGGCTCTGCGAGTCAGGTAAGGCTGAGAACCTCTGCTCTAGCCCTTTGAGGGGGAATTATATAAAAAACCTTTTGGCCAAACTAAGTTCATAAACTTGATGCATAGGACTCATAAATGTATTTTGCAACTATTCTTTTATTTATTTTTATGAAAATCCAGCGAACAACAGGTGGTCGCACAGCGAAAACACCGCCCACCTAGAACACTGAAAGCTTTGTGATGCAGGAAAAACAACATTTTGTTCAGAAAATTCCCTTCCCACAGATTTTGGTAGGCCAAAATGATCAACATAAGCATATTGATAGCTGGTACATCTCTTTAAATGAGATGGCATTGTAAATTTTCCTTCCTCAGTGCCAAATATAATGTGTAAATTTGTTCGAAATGCCAAATTTTCCATCAGTGACACGGGAAAAAAAAAGAACATCGAGATTGGCGATGTATCCGACATCGATAGAATTTCCTGAGATGGTCCCACTTCTTTCTTGAAATCTGGATTTTGGTTCTTGCTTTTTTTCTCCCGAACCATCTGAAATTGTCCAGGCACTGGAGGAAGTGTACACCATCAGCATCATTTTCGTCATCATCCATGCAGTAAGCTTTGTTTTATTTTCTTCATCTGGGGTATCATCAGATGCATTAGACTCCGGATCAGAGGGAAGCTCTCTACAAACTTCTCTACAAATACACATCAGAGATGTTTCAACACCATTACTGCTGTCACCCATTTTCTAGTAAACAAGAAAGAGGGGAGAAATTAAAGAAACACAAGGTCGCTCCGTCTCGGAGAGGTGGTTTCACACTGACGTCACTTGGTGTATCTCATTTCTCTAGGTGTTCGGTGTCCTCAATATGGAACCACCTTTTTAAAACGTCCCTAATTTGATTTTAAACTATTCTTAAGTTCATTGAAAGGCTTGATTTGAACAAACAGGAAAAAATCTATTAAAAACAAAAACCATCCGCAATTTTTGAAAAATTATTGTTTTTATTAGGAAATAAATTTTAAAAAACAAGTATCGTAAAAATAGAGAGAATGGCGGATTTTTTTATCACTTGCAAAACAAAACCAGTATGATGCTGCCATCTCTGACCAAAAATTAAAATCTTAAGCTAGTTAATAGGATTTAAATTATTCCTGTGCGAATATTAGTTAATTTTTTGATGGAATTTTGAAGAGGTAGTTTCACTATGAGGACACCGCGCCGGAAAGTCTTTCTCAACCTTCTTGAATCCAAGGACCAGTAAAATGTCTGAAACATTTCGACGGACCCTTTGTATACTTATAAAGGGGCATTCCTGTATTTTAAGTTGTTCCGAATTGTTTCATACATATGTCGCATTTTTTTTCACATATGTCGCGAACTATTATACAGGAAGAGAACGTCTGAGCCTACAATACTGAAAATTGAATCTGTATCCTGAGGCCTATTAACTACAGAAAATAGAAAACTTCTGATCTCTTAGAGTTATAGCTGTAGACATTTTCTGAGTCCTCATAGCTATAGAATATGGTATAGAGTTCTGAAATCTCATAGATTCAGAACTATTTTGAGGTCAGAATATCTGATCCCTTGTAGCTGAAAACAACTTTTGAGCCTTCATAGCTGTGGACAACTTCTGAGTCCTCATAGTAGACAAATCTGAAGCCTCTACAGCTGTCGAATATCGTTTTCCAACCTTTCAGCAAACCCAAAACGCAGTAGAATGATCTCCGCACAAACACGCGTAAGTATAAATACTGTTTTCCAAAGATTCAGTTTCAGTATTATGAACGCATTTTTTCTTAGACACAAGTATTAGTATTAAAGCGCAAAATTATGAGATATTTATAATTTTATTAGGATTATAAATAACCTATTCCGCGAGGGTATTGAACATCGAAATACAAGGAGTTCTTCATTCTTTCCTCTGACACTCGCGCGTTAAGATTGACACGACACTTTGTTATGACCTGACCTTTTATGTATTGATGTTTGTGCAAAATGTGATAATTGGATGGGTTACAGTTACAGTGGTGTAAGTCACTTTTTCAAAAAATAAAGGAAACGGCTCCGTTTTGTTCATCATCAAAGTAATGTATGACAGACGTGTACACCTCAGTGTTTGTAAACGCTTCAATATGTGGACGAATTAGAGTTACAGTGGTGTAAGTCAAATAGTCCTGCAGTAAATGTGATGCGTATGACTCTCGAAAATTAAAGCATGTGGAAACGAGGATATTATTCGACAACTAAACACAGAAGAAACTTCATCAAGGAAAAGTGGAGAAAGCCCGACATGCGAGAAATGAGGATGCATCTATGCTGTGACTTTTGATCCAGAAAAAGCTCTTCCTTTCCCAGTATTGAGCACATCTACTGCGTACTACAAGCGGAAAAAGTATATTTGCAATATGGGATGCCATGGACTAAGAAAAAAAACTGGGTTTATGTATTGCTGGGATGAAACCACTGCTTCGCGCGGCTCATGAGAGGTTGGCTTTTGCATTATCGAACATCTTGAATCAAGAGCTTCATCACCAAAGTACGTTATTGTGTACAGTGATGCGTGTACAGGCCGAAACTCACTCTTAACACTCTTAACTAAGTGTTCACTCTTAACTTCTAAACGAAACAGAATTTGAATCGATTAAAAAATACGAAAAGAATAGACTTTTCTATACTCCTGACGAATTACTGGTATAGTCCTGAAATTCCAGAGAAAATAGATTCATTTTGACCCGATAAATTTAAATCTGCTGCTAACTTGGCACACTGTATCACACTTGGAAAAAAAAACGAGAACAGTACTTCAGAATTGGTTGAATATTAAATTGATTAGGATTTCAAAAGATCATCCTTACACTTTTCTGCATAAATAAGCATTAAATGATGACGCGCCATTTTCCGTGCTTAATTTACGACCCTTAAGGGTTGGTAGACTATCATCTCTTGCGAACGTTTATCAAGATGTGTTGTATCCACGAAGAAGACCAGTTACAGAAGTGAAGAAGAACTTGAGGGACCTTTTTTGAAACGCATGCCACCAGTGAAACATGATTTTTTTTCCTTTCCCTTCGAACGACTCTTGAAAGTTAACAGACCGCACCAGATGATCTTCGTCCATCGTAAGTTCTGGAAACTGTTGATCCAAAGCCATAATACAATAATGAATGAATGTTTTCAGTCTTTGATATTTGTCTATTTGTAATCACAATTACTTACTTTTAATAAGAATATCTTTCTTTGAGGTTCTCTGGTTTGATTTATGTTGCGTGTTTTATGTTGTTCATTTTGTTGACAAATACCCCACTGGTTTGAGTCACCGACTTTGTTAATATATAGCCATTTCAGTCATTAGTAAAATTTTAATTATTGTACAAATTCACATGAATTCAAGCCTCTATGTTAAGTCAGAATCAAGGTGATATTCCCTAATATGATAGCATTGCAACAGGTTTGTTCCTGAATTTATTTTGCAGTCCCTTTCACGGTATGTCAGTTTCTGGAAAATTAAGAAAACGTGACTCGCACACCACTTTATCTTTAGCCCGTCCAATTCAGACACCACTTTTTGTGATTCTTTACCGGTAATAAATGATAATTCGTCCACACTCATGCATTTGAATTATAATTACATACTGGAAACCGATCAAACACAGAATTATGCAAATAAAATTGATAGGAAAAATTTATGTTGATGCCAGAAACGATAAATTTATTAAAAATAACTATTTTTTCGTCGTATTTGATTAACATTTCATTCGAATTGGGTTGCTTTCCCGGTTTTGCATCATACGCTTCACAAAACAAACTTCGCGATTCGCTGTGTTTTACCAAATGAGTTTCCCCATAAAAATCTTTTTCACTCATTCCCTCACAATCATAGTTTAGAAGCTAAATACGCTCTTGGGCGTATCGATAGTTGAAGCTGGAAATTTGTACATTGCTCCTTTTCGAAAGCCTTTATGACTTAGTTTCATGTTCGAATAATCGAGCAATTAGAAAACTCTTATCACTATTGACTTTCCACACTGTTTGAGCCCATTTTACGCCACACGCGCTCTCAACTTTTCACAATTCCCTTCTCTCGCACAAGTTCCAACTGCATCAACTCCATTTACGGTGAACAAATGCTCATTTCCAAAACAGTTATCAATATCTTTATTGAAATTTGCGAAAACTCGCGGAAACTAATGTCTCTTAAAAATGAGTTTCAATCTTCCTCGCGTTTATTATTATCGAAAAATTATGAATATTTGATTATACTCCATCTTTTCTATACGACGGGAATGTTTCGAGTTTCACAAATTGATAAGTGAATAATTGTACACGTTGTTTGCGCCTTCATTTCGAGACAAAACATTCTAAAAAGGTAATTTCTACTAAAACATCCTCTGCACTAATCTCATTAAAAACTGGAAGAACTCCTTGTATTTCGATGTTCAATACCCTCGCTGAATAGGTTATTTATAATCTTAATAAAATTTTAAATAGCTCAAAATTTTGCGCTTTCATACTAATTTTTCGTGCCAAAGAGAAAATGCGTGCATAAGAGAAAATAAACTTCACACGTATAGTTGGTCTTAATGCAAAAAAAATACATGACAGTCAAATCTTATGTTTCAACATGTTAAGAAATCTAAGTGTCTATGACTGGTACTATCGTTTGAAACTGAGACCCGCCGTTCACGAAAAAACTTTGTTTTTCAAACAAGTGTTTCTTCTAGTACAGGGTGCCCAAATTAAAGATATTCAAAGATAATGGCTTGAACTCAGAGAATCACGAATGCTTACGGCCCGTTTATGATTAAGTAGTTAACTAAATTTTCAGTCGTCTAGTGCTCAAAAAACTGTCCCAACGTGCGTAATCAAGTAGTGAATACCCATCGGATAATACGAGGCCATGCCGACTGGTGAATACGCATAGTACCCAATTAACCGGAAAAATAGACCGAAAGTATTCTACTTTATACTCAACCACAAAATCCCTTGATCACTTACAAACTTTGCCCTTAACATCTGCATACAGTTTAAAGTACCCGACGACTTAAGATTTAGTTACCGTAAACATAACATAATTTATTTGCCCCAGTCAATTACGAGAATACTATACAAATTAGAATTTACAATTAAGTTACATATATTGCAATATTTGAAAAAAAAAAAAGGAAGAGAAAGAAAAAAGTTTGAATGAACACAGTCGAACAGTTAATTCATAATGTGATGAAGAAAGCTGAGACAGGAAAGAGAGCAGTAGCTAAAAGCTAGTAAAATGCTCTCGACCCTATGACATCTCTGTTCTTGCGATACACGTAAATCTTCTTATTTCTTTAGACCTGGAAGAAAGATAAAAAGAGCGAAGTATATCGGCCCAATAGGTGTAAATATATTTATTAATTGAATTAGAGAGGGAATTATGGCAACCAAAAGTTGATATAAGAGAATTTCATGCTACGGTTTTTTTTTTCACTTTAATTCAATGGCAAATTTTTAATAATATAGAAGGAGAGGAAAAAGCTAGACAAAAATTAAAATTAAAATAAATAGAATATACACTTGATGTTAACTATCCACAAACCAAATCGAATTATTGTTAACACTTAAATTTACCTATCGAATTATTTATTTGATATAGAAAATTTGAGGTCAGGTTAAATTAAATTTTTTATTGCATAATATTTGTTTAAATTTCATTTATTGTCTTCCCATTCATTAATTTGTTAATGTGACATTGCTATTGCAGCACTTTACTAATCACAGTTAATGAAACAGAAGGAAAGTTGCTTTTGCCAACAAAGGAGTTTATCTGAGTTTTTGTGAAAAGTTCATAGTGTTGGTTGTATAATTAGTTCAGAAGAAAAAAATCAGCGAAAAGAATAATTTTTTAAAAAGATCAAGCAGGTCACTTCTTAAGGCTCGTTGATGTGGGGGAAGAAAATAATGCATGGATAAAGTAAGAATACTGATAAGGACACGAATGGAAGACCCCATGCCGATTAGAAAATCCGGTAATTGAACGCAGGCTAGTTTGACCCATTTTTAAAAACATTCACATTCACTTTCCAATATGCTAATATTTGTACTACTTTTGGTACCTGGTAACCGTTTTTATGTCAATAGGCTGTCTTATATTATGAACGTGTAAATAAAAAACAGATTTACTATTCACTGATTATTTTTTGTTGATGATTAATTTTTTTAATATAAGCTAATGAAAAAAAATCAAATCATTTTGGGCCAATGTTACCCTTGGATGTGCCTCACTTTGGCTCGCTTCAATTTTTCCTATTTCAAGACAGAGTAGAGAGTTATAAAGTCTTAAGTTAGAGGTTTTTTTTTTAACATGGGCTCAACAATTTTTGATACAGAGTTTATATTTCAACTTGTATTTATCATAAAAATGGTAATATCTACGTGTTTTTCTTTAAATTTTTACTTGGTAATCTTATGTCTTACAAATCAACAAACCTATTAAAGGAACCTCTTTTAATAGGCTCTATCGATTCGTTAGAAATTCCTCAGAGGAATGCGTGTGAGGTGAGATGTTCAATTGCGTAGTACAAATAGTAGACCTTCGCATGGTGCAACCTGTGCAACGCAAATTCTACAACGAGTTTTTAATTCTCTTCATCATTGTTTGGCATAGTACAACGTTGAGTGCTCTTGCACCAATAAGAAACAAAACTCCAATCCAATCCGAAGTTGCATATGCATCCTCAAACGGTTGATAGCACATATCTACTCGCAAATCCATAGTAAAAATATGAAAGTATGATATTTGTTTTTCCTGAAATGGTGTTGAGCAGTCTCTAAAAACACCCTCTTCCACCCTTGCTATTGCGATTCGACCGCACATTTTATGACCAAAAACGCTTGTTTTTATTTATTTTTATTATCGTAAACAAATGCACACACATACACATTACACAAATACTGGACAATACCACACTAAAAGGAATACAAAAGAAAAATTTAAAAAAACATGCACATATAACGAACATACACTATGTGGCCCCAAGGGATACTAAGTCCATCCAGGAATCCAAAAAGAAATTGCATTACATTTTTTCGCCGCCATTGTGAGCCGCCAAGTGCGCAAGGTAATTATAGAAAAAAACATATAAGAAACATATAAAAAAACTTAACACATGATGCATAACAGTTCAATGTAAAATGACAATCCATATTTAGTGAAATTTAAACAAGATGATGCAAGCATATATATATTCTGGGTACAACATTAATACAAAAAAATATATATATAATTTTAAGCAGTAATATGTATAAAAAAAATTGTTAATTTCATATTTATCTAGCTTTTTTTATGAAGTTTCAGAACATGCCATCATAAATTTTGATTGCTTTATGCATATATTTGTTGTTAGTATTATTAGTAGTTGGTTTTTTTGACTGAAATAAATTCATAAATTTTGGAGCAGTAAATGAGAAACACTTTTGAAACAGATTTTTTTGTTTTTGTTTTCGGCACTTCAAAATCATGTTTGCAGTTCTATTTGTTTTTCTCTGAATCCAATTTTTTCTATCGCAAAGTTTTATCGTTCGGTAAATATATAATTGTCTGATGTCTAGTGTGTGACAGTTAATTTTTCTATCGTTTCCAGTATAGGCTTGTGTCAACATATTTCTTACCTTGTTATATGTGCTACTTAGCTGCATGATATTACAATGGTATACTCCACCCCACGCACAAAAACCATCAAACCATAAGTTATTGAGAAAACCCACGCGTAAAAAAGACATCTTTCAAAAAATCCTCCCCTATCAAATACTTGAGCTTGTATATAAGAGCTGTGTAAAATCGAATTTTTTTTTGTTATTTTATCGCAAAGAATATTCCATTTCAGGTCATCCTGTTTTGTTACCCCTAAGTATTCGTATTCATGCACTCTGGATTCTTTGGCAGGTGCAGTTTTGTTGTTCTTGTGAATGACAGATATGAATTTTAATGGGGATTTCTCTGTGTCGGAATTTAAGCCTCTCGTTTTAGTAATCTGATATATGGTTTTTTGCACGTTAAATTCAAGTTTGTTTGCAACCATCTACTGATTAATACGTCTCAGATCATCCTCTGTCTTTGAAATTAAAGTTGTTTTGTCGTCATCCTCTATGTACAGAGCTTTGTCATCGGCAAATGAAATTAATCGGCCGTTTAGTTTCAGTTTACAGAAGTCGTTTATGTAAATGAGAAATAATGTGGGAACCAAAACAGCTCCCTGGGGGACCCATTTTTGAACACCTGGAGATAAATACTCATTTTCTGATTTATATTTTGGTGAATCATATCATCTCTTAAAGTTTGTTTTTTCTATGAATTTTGAATCACCCAGTACTTTTCCTTTGAAGACGACATCTATCGAAATGCATCAGGAATTATGTGTTTCCGCGTACACGCCTTTTTCGTTGGTGACTTCTGAGTAAGACATCGATAGACGATTTTGGGCAAAAGTTTAGTTACTCTTTCAAATGTGCCTGTTTACCTTGTTATGAGAATGTATTCGTTAGTTTTACTGCATTGCAAATATAAACAAAATGTTTCTTTTTTACTTATCATTCAAAATCCGAATTATAGAGCATCGTTGTGACATTCTATATAAAAAAAATGGAAAAAAAACTCTTATCACTAATATCGACATATTAGGAGATAAGACGATAACTGTTTTGTTATTAGAAACGTTTTGTTCTTGCAAGGAAATTGTCTTGACATTATTCCGCTTCCCTAAGCAATTTTGATGTTTTTCTTTGTAATAATATTTCTTCTGGCTGATAAAGTTATCACTTTACGAGACAGATGCGAAAGGGGAACAAAATACCAGGAAAAAAGTGGGGAGTTACATGTCTGTTTAGGTGGAAGAAAATACGTGGAATTATTGGATTTGTTGGGTAAGCCCATGGGCTTAGCTGTGAATCATTGGAAGCTCTTGTAGATATTGAGTCCCTAATGAATAACTAGTTATGTCCATGTATAGTCAATGTTCTTAGCTCTTACAATACGCCCTCACAATACTTATTTTCGACCTGCGTGCTGGAACTTCGAAAAACATTGCTTTTGCTCGTTAATTTTTCCAGGGAGTTATCGGGAATTATATTGGCGAGAAAAATGACCAATATCTTAGGGGTTGGTGAGCAAATTTGAAATTTTTAGCCTTTTCATTGTTCATCGGATTAGAAAATTTTTGGCCTGTCTTTTCCCTAGTGTCAACAAAAGTATTCCACCCTTATAAGCGTAATACTCACTGAATGTAAATATTCGATAGGTTAGGTCAGCTTTTTCTCTAAGATTTCCATTAGCTACTTTTGGGATAATTTTATTTATAACTATAAATACAAATACAAATACAACGCCACAACAGGCAAAATGCCCAACGAGGTGGCTGATAAAAAGATGCCCATAAAAATATGGATGTCATATATTTAAAAAAAAAACAGCAACCCAATTAAAAATGCAATTAACACAAATTATAAACAATATATACACAATTTCACGACATCCTAATGATAACTTAACCAACCTTAAGCAGGGTTTTTCCAGTCACAGTGCCGCATCATATGATTCGCTCCATTTCTCTAGCATACATAAGAGTCACTAGTAGGACTTGGCTGTTGCTACCTGATATATGATGCTCGGTTACCCAGAGGGTTGCTCTCGGGAATGAATCGGTGTCTATCCTCAGCTACTATGGTTCCTCCTACTCTTTAAGCAGATCTATGAGGTCACTCTCTGTGTGCACTTGATGTCTAGTAGATCTCTTAAAAGACATAGGTGGCTCTCTATCAGACTCAAGTTTCGGGGCTATGGCTCTGATAACCTTAGGGTCCTTCTGCAGGAAGCGGACCGGTCTATACGTATTTTACTCTTTGAATCCTTCAACTTCAAAATACATTCTCAACCCAAGGTGTTCACAGATGTTCTGATGGTTTTCTGAAGTTGAATGCTGCCTTGGGGCACAGCGTGTTTTGTGGTGAAGAGGAACGTCAATATCTGAGCACGAACATTTAAAACTGGGTATTGATTTGAACCTGGCAGGAAGAGAATCATGGCCCGTTACGAACATCATTATCTCACACTTTCGGTATTCAGTGGTGCAACAGTCGCAGAACGTTATAGGCTGATCGACCGGGCTCGGTTTTGTCATCCCACCTCTGCTGCCATATATTCTGCAGATCCTCCGAAAGGATCACTTTGGCGTGCAGTACGTGAAGAAGCAGGTCATTTCTAATTGTCACACCTTCAGTAGCCTACTTTGCGGTTCTCTTTTTTTGCCTTGTTTAATCTTAGGAGGTCATACAAAACCAAACCTTTGCATTTGCACATTGGCTGTTTTCTTTTTCTTTTTTTTTTTATAATAGTCTCTCTGTTCCTTTTAGACACCATACAGTTTTGACACATATAGGTTTTATAATACCTTACTTTATCATATATTTTATATTCGATTCAGTCATCTATGTCAAAATTGGCTAGATCATTTATAAGGTCTCATAAAAATAACACAAACTCTCCAGAGAATTTGTTGATCGCCGACCGACCTGGAATTCAATATTTCGTTCCCAGTGCGTATCATCGTACGTATCTCTGAGAATTCCTGTTATTTGTTCAAAAGAAATGGCAAACTCGTATATATATATTTTTTTTTTCTATATCGAGTTTTCCTTTGGGAGGAAAGGTGTATCTATGTGTACAAGTAACAAAATATAAGAAAAGAAATAAATAAATATATACGTTGGGTCCCTCCCGTCAAAATAAATGCTACGATAAACAGAGAAAGCTATAAATATTAATGCCGAAAGAAAAACATGGCGTGGGGGCATTAGAAAGAATTGAACGTATTGGACGAGGAATTTTTCGATATGTGTTTGTACAGAAAAATCCAGCGACTAAAACAACTTTTAACGCAATGGAATCTCGTGCTATTAAGGAGTACATATTATTCAGCGGAATGCACTTATTTAGTGACTCAAAGATAATTCTCGTAAGGGGTACTCATGGAGGATTGTATTTCCATTTCAAATATATACTTGCATTTTACAAAGACATATATTCAATGAAAAGTTTGTGAAAATGGTTCATATAAATAAAAGCGCATATGAGACCCACCTTGTGCATCATAAGATGTTTCATGAATCCGAAACGCGCTTAGTCTTCGTAAGAATCTATCCTTAAATCACAGAGGTACACAACCGGCCAAATGCGTATAGCAAAAGGGTTCCATCGCACTGCTGGGAAAAGTTTCCCGGTAGAAAAGTATCACCAGAGTGAAAAGCTTATGGTCGGCTGAAGTTTGTTTTATGTGGTTCTCACCTTCCAGGCGCGAATGCGGGCCAATCTTCCCGTTAAAAAAGTCTCACCACAGAGAACAGCAGGCCTCTGCAACTATACAATTATTCAATCATTATACTGCAGTCATAGTTAGAAAAAGCGATAGCGGATCGCAGTACTGCATATAATTAGCATTGCACAACAACAAAATTCACGTTAGGTTCACAACACGTACACAGACATTCCAATAAACATTAATTCGTTAGACGTTCCGCAGAGTAATATGGAGAATGTGCATGAGTGGTTTAGTAGTAATAGTAGTAAAAGGCTTACCATGTTTTATTCATAAAAATACGGGAAACCGGGATCCAAAATGCCACTTAAAAAGAAAAACAAATATTTAATCGATCAATCAATTCGATAATTTGGGTCGATATTGTTGTTAGGACCATTTGCGTTAGGTACACACATGTGTTGTTCAGGTCTTAACTAGAAAAAAGAATCATTAAAACCATTTGAAACACTTGAAAATGAAAAGGTACACATATGTGTGTGCCTTTGCAGCAAGGCCAATGCACGGTTTTATTAGAGGACATCTCCAAGTATCGCCAAAAAATTTCCAAAATTAACCATTTTACTATGAAAGACGTAATATTCATTTATGCCGTCCTTTTTTTTCATTTTCAGTGATATTTTAATTTAAATACTTAAAAAAATATTGCCTTTAAAAATAAGGCATTTTTGTTTGTTGTTGTTGGCCTCAGGAGAGAAGGGGCAACAACTGTCTAATTGGGGTTTTGAGGACAGGGTGACCAAATAAAAAGTTTTTATTTTTATTTTAATTACTATGTAACCCCCCTTGTCATATTTATTAAGTCCACGTGATATTTGGATACTTTTTCTAGTTGGAAGTATGTTTCTAGGATCAACGGTTCGCGAGTTATTCCAGGATAACAAGACTTTCCTGTGCACCTTGTATCACAACGAATGTGATTTCTGTAATTCGCGCCAAAGACGTTCCAACAAAATATTAGAAATTCGTATCGGTAAAATTCAAATGCGAGGCTTTCCTCATAGCATCCCATTTTTAATCATAAAACTCGTATACTTAGATTGTAGAGAAAAGTGAGTTCTTTTATAACGGAAGCATAAATGTTTCGGTTAGTCGAAAAACTATTCATCACTGAGCATAATTATCAGTGAGATGGTTAAATAACATTTGAACATGTTCATTACAGCAAGTAAACATCTTTTCCCTGTCGTCCTTTTTCTCTTTGGTAATTCTTTCGGTATCTTCCTCCTGTTTAAATATTTAGTTTGAATTTCGTAGGATTCTCTTCAAAGAAATTCCCCCGTCTCGGAAGAATCCTTCGAAGCGAACGACTTCGAAACTCAAGGCTGCCTGCGTACAGTCATTTATTTACCGTTTGCGAAACAAGTGCAAAGTTTCTGCCCATTCGTTGTTTTATCAACTGATCTGTGGTTATAGCTTTTCGCACAGAACTCTTCCAGCATCGCAATCAATTTACATTGAAACGGAGTTTTGTTAGGAAATACATCCGATCCGGTAGACGAATGCCCTCATCAAACGATACTTTATAAATAAAGTAGTTTTACAAATCAGTATCTGACTTATTTTGATAAGATCAGTAATTAGACCTGGAAATTAATGGTAATTCAATTAGCGATCTTTCTCATGCGAATCATAGCCATGTGGGTGGTTTTATAATGGGAAAGCCGTTCATTTAAAAGCTCTCTGGTGTTGTCAGTATTCTGATGCAGACATTAACAAGCAGTTATTATACTGATTTATATAGCTATTCAACGCAGATAAACCATTTATAAACACGGTCTGTGAAACAAAAGAGTTTGGATTATCACTTAGAAAACAGAGTGTCCGTCAATATAATGATTAAACTCCCCTGTCCCGATCTGTATTAGGAACATTGCTTCAGTTAAATCTTTAAATTAAAAACAGCTGTCGTATGTGAATAGGATGACAAGTTGCGACGATTTACGAGACGAGCAACGAAATTCGTACTTGCGATGATCCGTCGATGGTCGGTGCATCAGGGAAATTTGCATTTCGGTTCTTGGAGTTTGTATAGCGATGGCTGTGGTGATGCGATCCCAATCGATGGGGCTGGTAAAGAAGGAAGAAGAAAAGCAAAAGTCGTGTGTACTTATTTACCACCCTCTCCCCCTCTCAGCATGAAACGGAACAAGCATGTGTGAACGTAGTTTTACTGAGCAAAGTGTAGACAACAGAAAATATCTCATACGTACGGTATCCCATAATGCACGGCGATTTTTTTTTTTTTTTTTACATTTTTGTTCACTTATTTTTACAAGATATACGGAAGACTGGATGTTGTGAAGATATTTATTATTTCAGATGTTTATTTTTTAAGGAAGGAAAAAACTCATCTCTGCCTCCACCGGGAGTCGAACCCGGGTCCCTCGATTGCCGGACGAGTGCTCTGACCACTAAGCTACAGAGGAGATAGAGATTTTCCTTCGCTAGAGCGTATATATACCGAACGGAACCGTGCAATGGACGGTGAAACCGATCAGCTAATAGCTCATTGACGACGAGCCACCAGAGGGCTATATATATGACATGAATGTCGCTCTCCACTTGTTAATACAAGATATACGGAAGACTGGATGTTGTGAAGATATTTATTATTTCAGATGTTTATTTTTTAAGGAAGGAAAAAACTCATCTCTGCCTCCACCGGCAGTCGAACCCGGGTCCCTTGATTGCCGGACGAGTGCTCTGACCACTAAGCTACAGAGGAGATAGAGATTTTCCTTCGCTAGAGCGTATATATACCGAACGGATTAGGCAGAGATGAGTTTTTTCCTTCCTTAAAAAATAAACATCTGAAATAATAAATATCTTCACAACATCCAGTCTTCCGTATATCTTGTATTAACAAGTGGAGAGCGACATTCATGTCATATATATAGCCCTCTGGTGGCTCGTCGTCAATGAGCTATTAGCTGATCGGTTTCACCGTCCATTGCACGGTTCCGTTCGGTATATATACGCTCTAGCGAAGGAAAATCTCTATCTCCTCTGTAGCTTAGTGGTCAGAGCACTCGTCCGGCAATCGAGGGACCCGGGTTCGACTCCCGGTGGAGGCAGAGATGAGTTTTTTCCTTCCTTAAAAAATAAACATCTGAAATAATAAATATCTTCACAACATCCAGTCTTCCGTATATCTTGTATTAACAAGTGGAGAGCGACATTCATGTCACACTTATTTTTATTTTACTTTTTTTCTTTATTCATGTAGTGTATTTTAGCCGACTGCATAACTTATCTGAAATCGAAAAAATGTAGAATTACTATATATATATATATATATATATATATATTATACCATTTGTTGTAAAAATATTTATCGAAATTTTAAAATATGGAATACAGATGGCACACATACATACAGAATAAAAAAAAATTCCGTAATCTACCGAGAGGAATGCGTACGAGATCCATGTACCCTTGAGAAGCCAAGGTATTTTTACTGGGGTTCCACGACCCAATTGTGTAATCATAAAAAAGATTAATTCTAAGTTGAGGAAAAACTATGTATAAATAAATTACTTTAAGAGAAAAGTTTGCATTAAATTTACGCGCAAAAGCGCAGCTGCAACATTGGTAGACTGTAGTAGTAATATTTTTATGATATAACAAAAGCGGTATTGGGCGACAGCCCTCGATATGTAACGTTGTTTTAGTTCTTTTGCAGTCGAGTGGATCGCATTATGCTATCGCATCATATTTACTAGACATGGATAAAATGTCCTCCATTGTTCGAGAACATTCTCGCTGTTAGTTGGTTTAGTTTCTGCTGCTATAAATGGGGGGTACATGACAACCGGTTTAAAACTAAAAGTGGGGGTCATCAGCAGACACAATATTTCCTGTGGTGTGGGGGTTCATGACGAAAAGTATCTGTCTACTATTATAACGAGTGACAGTTTCTTTCATACGTGATGGGTGCACCACACGTATTTTTCCATAAAAATTAAATTTATAAAAGTAGGGGAAAGAGGGGGAAAACACACACGCACAAAAATGTGTATCTGTTTTATAATGTTGATTTCCTTCTCATTTATCGCACATGTGCAAACACAACTAACATCACTTATTGAGATCATCATACTAAGGAAGTTTGTGCATAATGTGTCTTATAAATTTAATTAATTCATATATTGATGATTTGTCATACTTGCCAATACGACATGCAGAAATACATAATAACCGGTAAATGTTGATAAACTCACTAAATTTTAAGACTTAACAGAATAACCGTTGATTATGTTTAATTACCAGATTTATCACATTTACAGTCAGGGGCAGCGCGAACTTACCTCGCTGTGACATGAGGCTTAGCAAAGCCTCATGTGACGCCCTTAAGAACGACCCCGGTGGGGAGCTGATACGGCTATAGCCTGGCGGACCGTAGGATAAACCTATTTTGTTTGTAGAAAAAAGCCGGACACCAATGTTAAGAAAATATGCGTGACCATACGTCCCGCTGAAAAAAAAATGTTTTGCTTTTGTGACAGTGTAGTCTTACTTTTTCTTCTCATCCACCCGAAATTATTTTACTATTCTTGATTTTGCCAGATAATTCAATCCACAGAACAGTACTTATTCATGAGCCATCATTACTTATACTTATGCTGTAAGGATGATGTATAACGACGCGATTTTTTTATTAAGAAATTCATTTCAAATGCGCTTCTGCTCCAGGGACCGGGCAAGTGAGAAGCTGAATCATTTCCTCTGCGTTTATTTGACTGTTCTGGAAAAATGACTGTTTGAGAGCACTAAAATGCACACCTGCCCCTTATGATAGAGTACAATCTTGTTTCTGGTATTATGGTCCTAGGACCAGTCTTTTTCCTCAAATTTACTCACCACCTCCATTGCTAACGTATGGCTTATCACTCAAAAGAGTGATGTCATGTATATTTTCACTGTTGGAAATTTTAAAACATTTTTGTGTCCAACCGAAGTCCCTTACAACCTGCCGCCCGGGTACACCGCACCCCTTGCACCCTCGCTTAAGCCGCCCCTGTTTACAGCGACAGTGATTTTTTATCGTAACAGTTTTCTTTGGAAACACTGAATTCTACTTCCGACCTGCGGTTGAAACTACTTTTAACTCCTAATATAATAGACAGAAATTCTTTCATAACCTATCTATAGTTAGTTAAAAAAGTATTATCTAGACGAAAAATTTTATTGAGTCCTGAAAAATCGTCTTCCGAAGCGAGATATAAGACAATTATGGATGAGGGAAAAAATTAAGAACAAAGAAAAAAGAAAGCAGAATAAAAAAAAAGATATTAAAAAAGCCGATCTTAGAGTATTTCATCCAAAGACTTTGATTGGCTCATTTGAAAGCCGATGGTGCTTATAACTAGCTCTCAGTGAGTATTTGCTGGTCCTAATAAGAGCTTATAAGTAGAGATCGAACAAGAAAAAGTAACTTGAAATGAACTTATTTCGCTTCTTCTTCGCGGAAGTTGACAAAAACCTTGTTCGTCGTTCTTTTTTTCATTATATTTTTCGGTGTTTTAATACGTCCCGAGGAATGTATTTTTTCTGTCCCTTTTTTTTTATTATTATTATCTTCTATTTCCTGGAGCTGTCCTTTCATAAAAAACATTTCCTCTCTTAAGATTATCGTACATGATGATGCTGGGAGAGAAACTTCTTGTTGAAAAGATCTTCTTGTCGCTACTCTTCACTTCCGTAAAAGTGAGGAAGTTTCTTGAAAGAAAAGGAAGTGGATTTCTCTCACCTTTTTTTTTTTTGTATTAGTACTAGAATTTATCATTATTATATCAATTTTTTTCACTGTCTTCCAATTTTTTCATTGCATTTTTTTATTAATATCATCAGAGGTATAATCTCTTCCCCAGATTATCGGGATATTAGAAGAAAAAAAAACAAATTTTCTACTTCACACCGTTTCTCATTAGTCTCCTCATACCTACGTTAATTTTAACTGAAAAATCACCCCAAAAAAACAAACTTAAAGAATTTAGTTACGAAGATTATCGTGTAAAACTCATATATCGGTTGAATAAATTGTATTTCATTTATTCGAATTCCAGTCGACACAAGCAATCGGCAAGAATTTTATATTAAATTCAGAGTCGACGCCGCTTATTAGAGCCACGAGTAATGTTATCATTTGGGTATTGTTATCGCATCACCGTTATCACTTTACTGCCGAGGGACGCGGTATATAGCCCAGGTTGATAAGATACTCGCCTAAAGTACGAAAAGATGTTTAGAGGTTTCGCGAGTTCTTGGTACCCGGTTCGTCCTTGTCGGAAACGTTCCTGACACGGATACAACAGAAACGGCGACATGACCATAGCAGGAGATTGTTACCTCAGGGTTGACGCCACATGATACCACATTGAGGCGTTATCGCACCAACCTCTCGGTGAGTATAAAAAAAGGGATGCCGTTAGTAATCGGCAATAAATTTTAGGTCCCGGTCTAAAATAGCCTTCGTGTGCAGAAAATGACCGTGGTGTGACCAAAATGATCAACGATCAACATTGCCGCTTTCGATCACGGCCACTCGATTCGTAAAATTTTATCAGGTCACAGCAATGCATCTCGCATTTTTGAATTCATCAAATTTACTATACTATATTTTTATATTATATTATTACTATTTTATTTAATAATTTTATAAATTAATAAATACATTCATTGGTTTTTATATAAGACTAGTTTTTTTTTTATATTTTACATTTAAATACAAAGGTCACAACAAACAAAATGCCCGACGAGTTGGGGGGGGGGGGGGTCTCCATAAAAATCATTTGTGTCGAATATTTACCAAAATTATATAAAAAATGCAACAACCCAATAGAAGCAATGAAAAAATCTATAATTATGACAAAATATAAATATACTGTCCATAAAAAATTATGGTTGTCTTATCTAAGAATGGACAGCTTTTTCCGATTTATCTCAATATGTTTATCGTATTTCTTTTTAAGCGCGTCAGTTGTGTTAGAATTTACTACCTCCGGTGGAAAGCTATTCCATTTATTAACAACCCTATTAGAGAAAAATTCCCTGTGACACCACAACCTAGAATTGTCCCTTACCCATCGATACTGGTGTCCCCTTGTCGAAGCAATTGATTGACGATGTATTAATAACTCTTTGTTAATTTTATCCCTCCCGTTGAAAATTTTAAACGCTTCAATCATATTTTCCGACACCTGCGCCCTTCCAATGTAAATATTTTCAAAAGATCGAGACTTTCTTCACAGCTTCTTCTGTGAAATTTCTCGACCAAGTCAATGTCCCTCTGCAAGTAAATCATTTTTTTTTATATCATAAAGATGTTTTTCTCTTGACATAAGAATAACAAATTTTATCTTATTTTTAATTGTTAGTTTGTTTTAGCACCAAAAAAAATCAAAATCCAATTCATCAAATCAGGATTTACATGTTTGAAAGATCGGACGTCCGAATACTAGCAAAACTTGACTTGCGAACTCATTTATATACGACATCAGAACAAGAATTCTCGTGTGTCTACAGAAGGCATAAATTTCATTTAGAGCCACCGAGTCTACGCGTGAGCCCGTTAGGTTGATTAATGTAAGTGATCAACCTAACGGACGGAGTCCTGATCCGGACGGTCAACACCCCGTTGACTGTCCGTATATCCAAGTACGGGGTGATTATAAAAAAACTATCCCGACATATGGGCCCATAACTATCATACCATTCACAGAAACTGAAGGAAATTTTGGCATAAGGTATTGTGAGGTATGCGCTCAAGAATGATATGGAAAACAACAGTGTCACCCTAACAGTTACGGTTACAGTGAGAAAATTTCGAAAATATCAAATGGCAACACCAAGTTTTTTGTATTGGAATGCGATCTCCATACTGAAAAACACTAAATAGCGTTGGAATGGCACCTGTAGCACGAAAATCCCCGGAGCTAGGCAAGGAAAAAGTAAAACGGACTTTGCCGTGCACCAGAGCATTAATGTTCGTTTCATTCGTCACACCGTTTCTTCGGCTGAGATCCCAGCCTGATTCGTCCTCCACAAGGTCATGTGGAAAATTTGTGAAATATAAAACTTAATTCGACCTTCGTACTAGCTCCAGATGTTGAAATTTACAAAACGTCGCTCATAGGTTATTGGACGATTCTAAGAAAACAATGGTTTTGATTGAATGGGATTTCGGTAACAAACATTGTGCATTACCACTCCTCCGTAGGATGATATACAAATAATTTGTTACGTGATCGCACGAGTACAGAAAATGTGATGAGTTATGGAAACCCGGTTCCAGAGAGATGGCCTTCTGACGTATGATTCTCTTTAAACTATTACTGATAGGACGTAATTCATATAATTTTTTCTAGTAAAATAAATATATTGATAATGTTGTGGCCACGTCTTACAGGCCGTAGCCAACATAAATCCAAGCTCGTTCAGGCAGACGAAAAGTCTGTTTGGAGTAGCTATCAAAGGAACGACGCTTTTTCCGTTTTCTTGTTCGTACTGGGACAGAGTGAGGTCCGCCTGACCATCGTATCCGGTTTAAATAAACAATATGTAAAATAATTATCTACCCTTTCTATTAACCGACACCTCAAAACAAAATGTCGTAACTACACTAAACAGCCGATGGATATGTTGAGGGACCTGTCACGAGGAGACCACGGGATTGCCAGATGGAATTTGATGAAAAGTCGGTGGCAAGATCCACGCCGTGGTCAAGAACGAAATGGACTTGAGGAAAGTCGCTTACCAAATCTACTAAAGAACTGGACCCATGCCTTTGATCACGACGGGCGACTCAAATTGATAAATAGACTCATGTGCTCCTCACCCTCGTTGCGCAACAATCAATTTCAGCCGACCACCACTGTGCCAACGATGGGGGTTCGAACATAGGTCCTCGCGATGCGTCACTGTTACCACACGACAGTACAGCGGCTTGAGCTCCCGCTAATCACCGTTGCAAAAAATATTTTTTTCACATTTCACATAATTACCTAATTTTCGGTGAATAAATAAGATCACACTTGCCAAATAATTTTTTTCCCAGTTCGCTGGACTCACTAAACTGTGCATTAATCTGGTGCAGCATTTTCAAAAGAGCATTCTCTGCTATTTTGTTAATTGGTTTCTTTCTTTTGGACCCACTAACTCGATAGCTAAAAAAAGTCAGCAATCACCTTGATATCATCATATCCAGTTTAAGATCCTGTTAACACATCCATTAAGCACTGGACAGTTTTTGTTGTTTTGCCAGCATTTATTTTTACTTTCTTACAAATTGTCGTAATCTTTTAAGAAAGTCTTCTGTTAATTTTTTTACTCTGGCAGTGGAGTAAAAGTTATAGTATAAGTTAAATTTCAACAGTAAAAGTTTCACATTTATGTGTGTGTTTAAAGTTTCATTTACATAATTTATCCTGCCATCATTCAAATTTAAATTTTTTCAATGTGTGTCATAGCTATCGAACAGGGAGGAATATTCATTCAATTCGTGGTACGTGAATTACTACTACACTGACGTTAATTCAGTCATCAAAAACTAATTTAATGAAGTTCTATGCCTAAACTAACTTGAGAAAAAGCTATCTACTAAATTTGAAATATATAAAAAAACATATTCAGAACAGATACTCAGCATTTCATTACTAAAAATAGCAACTAAAGTAAGACAATTTTATTTTTCTCTATTTAACGACCATGAACTATTTTCCATCTTTCGAGTCCAGTTAATTTTTCACCGAAGTATAAACCCGGATCGAGAATATGTTCCGCCATTGTTCACTGATCCGAGATTACACCGTCGATTAACTCGAGTTTTTTATATTTTCAAACGAGTGGATGAACTTGGTATTCCATTCCCGAATATTATGCGATATGTATATAAGATCAACCATGTCTCGTTCTGCGATTATTATGAGAAAAAAATTTACAGATATTTCAAATAATAATCGAGGTACTTGCTTTCGATCTTCCAACTCTTATATAAGCTACGTATATATAAATCCGAAACGGGCAATTAGTGCACGTACCGCGTGGAGCTTACTCGGGCAAAATGTCGACCCAGTAATTAAACTGACATTTTCTTTGCTCAAGTTTCACATGAGTGTCGTATCTAATTAAAGAGAACTCTCGAAAATTTTACCTTAAGAAGTTGAGAGCTTTTCCTCACACTCTTGGCTACCAACCCGTAAAATTAACTAGCTCAAACATTTCCTTTAAAACTCGGATTCGTTTATCTGTTTAATGAAGCGTTCTTAAAAGAATGTTGTTGTTGCTGCTGCTGCTTCTTCTTCTGCTACAGCATTTATTACAGGAGACAAGAGCACACACGTTACGGTGTCGAACTTCAAGCTTCGAGTTCGGAAAGACTTCAGAAAAGAGTTTGCATTTCTATCTGTATGAAGAAGGTTGCTGCTGCTTCTGCGCTTCAACTTTAATCTCCACATTCCGTTGAAAGAAAAATTCTTCAAAGTCTTCTTTTAGATAGACACTTTTGCGTGCACCACTTATCAACTTATGCCATTGGATCGTTATTTTTCAGAAATTATCCGTGCCTACTTAATTTGCGAGAGTCCACTTTAGTGTATTAATTGGATTAGATTCTTGCTTTTCTTCTTCTTTGAACTTTAGAGACGTTTCGGGGTACGGTTGAAAATATATCTAATTGTGGAACTTAGTGCTAATTGACTCTTGATGTTGGAATTCTGGATCAATGCTGGCAACGATCGAAAAACATAGGATTTGAAATCTAATGAGTGATAATGTGTTTTTTTTTTTTCAATTTTAAAGCTTTAATCGAATTATAAATGATGGCTCAACTGCGATCGATAAGTTGAGAAAAACTATTTTCACTTGTTTCGTCCATGTCCATTTGACAAGAAAAGAAACATATTTTACGTACTTTCATGTTGTATAAAGTAATCATTGTGCATGCATACACCTTATGCCACTTAAGAGTTATCAGGACCAACAAGGCTTCAAAAAATAAAAATGCATGACAGGGTAAAAGTGTTCAATAAAAAAATTTAACGCGATATTCTCAGATTTTAGTTTTTAATACTTGTCAGTAAGAAAAAAAAGCACCAAAATTGCTAACACTTATTGTGAATATATATAGCCAGTGCCGTAACTAGTCATTCCTGTGCCCCGTGCAAGAATTAGCATTTGTACCCCCTTCTGGCCCATTCTTGGGCCCATTTATGCCAATTCTGGACCCCTCCAAGTGGGCCCTGTGAGGGGGTACCTGTTGCACCTGCCTAATTACGGCACTGTATATAGGACATGTCATTCTTTCTTCGAACCGAGCACAACTCCGCTCTACCGCCATGGGAATTAACTACCGAGTGAGTTGTGCCGGATTTGTGAGTAGCCTACCTAACAGTCTGAGTGCGTATATATTATTGTAACTGATTTTCAGTGTTGTAATCTATATTTCAAAAGTGAAGTGAAGGACATGTGCCAGTAAAATGAACGTCCACGATATCTGACCATTCTTTAGAATTCCAAAAGTTTAAAAAACGAATTTCAAATATATCTAAAAATTCAACTTAAAAAAAAAAATACTTCTCATTGGCGATTTTCTAAGGTAATGGCGGCATAATCACCGGTAAATTTGATAAATTCGCAAAATTCATCAAACATAGCGAAATGGTCGTGATTATTCATACTCACCGGATTTATCCCATTATCATACCGTACAAGTTATGTTGCTATCGGTTGTATTCCACCGTAATGAAAGTCCCATCCATCATACTTCAAACACTTGTATATCATGAAAATATTGGTGCAGGTAAATTTGAATGCATCTGTACGTGATTTCTTCATGAGGAAACCCCTTTCATGCAAGCACATTTTCCAGTTTGAAGTCCGGGTGGTTTCCAATGGTTGTCTCATGATTGTACGATCCCGAAAATATAAATTATGCGGTACTGCTCGAAACTAGTGGGTATACGAACAGATATTGTTAGATAACATAAAACAATAATCGATTAATGAATATGTATTCAAGTATGTATATCAAGATTGCCGTCCTGTACCGTAACGGGGTGTAAAAGACATTCACGTTGCGCGGGAAACTCGTGACCATGTCGATGACCAAGTCCACCTCAAGTCTTTCAACGCGTTTCTATAGCCGAGATAATTACGGCAAAATGACGCTTGTGTTGATAAATACTGTATGTTATTCAGAAATAAAGAAAGTGAAATAAAAAAAGGAGGGAATCTCACATATATACAGTAATATAGTTTAAAAAGAATATTTTTCATTTCGACTTTGTTTGTAAGAAAAATGAAGTAGTTGCATGTGCAAATTCAAAAAACAAAGATCCCATTATGTTCGGTTAATAAGCAATTATTTAGTGTAATAATCATAACAAGTTAGTGTATACGTCGTTTGTGTAATACTTTTTCCTTTGTTAAGTATTCGAAACTCTTTGATGTCGAAAGGCGGAAAAGCTCCGAAGTACAGAAAACAATTGCTTCCACTATTCGCGATTTTGTGACCCTTATGATGCAGAACCAAAGAAAGTTTCGGATTAATTGATTACTTTCCGATTTCCGAGCTGGAATGAACCGCAGACCGACCTTCTTCTTCCCAATGAGAGATGTTCCGGGATCTTAATGCTTGCTTGCCTTAAGGTGGCGTACAAAAAGAAAGAAAACATAAAAACCGCAAGAAAATAAATCAATTACCGACCTATAGCACTACTAGTCAGTGTTTCTCGTTTTCGTAGTATCTGCGCTGGTGAATTTCTCTCCATTCTTTTCTTACAGTAAAAGAGGATATATATATTTAATTATAATCGACATTAGTGATTCAACGCGTTTAATATTCAAGGGGACGCGTCATCTGTATACGAACCGGAGACGCTAATTGAAATCAATTGCCGTAATTACAACGAGCATTCCTTTATGCAAATAATGCATTAGTGGAAAGTGTGAACTAGAGAGCGGGGGGAAAGTGGAGACGATGAATGTCCCGTGATAAATGTGCTTTCATTTACCCTCCATCTACCTTTTCCAAGGCAGCAAGCACTATCTCTAACGAAAAATACTTTTGCTTTTGAACACACACACACACATTCCACGTTCTCTTTCAGTTTTGCCAAGCACGAGAGATAGAATACCGGAGTATCGTTTTGGACGTATTCTGATGAATACTCGCGACCAGATGGAAACGTCATTAGCATTCATTATAAGTCTGAAATGTTTACAATTCCTCGAATACCTAGCTCTGGAAATAAATGAGTTGTGAACTTTTCAAATTTATTCCTCCATTTTTCTATTTTCAAAATGAAAAGAGTCTCTGAAAAGCGTTTAATGATTGCCCGCAATATTTCGGAAGGCGCTCCTGAATAAAATGATCAAATGCTATCGTCGAGACATTTCGGCAGCATAAAAGCAGACAAGAACGCGAAGAATTTGAAATTTCCGTACGTCAAAAGTGTCAACTGCAAGAGAATGCATATGCCGTCGTTATTATTATTAGTGAGGATATTTCAAAACAAGAGAAACTCATAAGCATTAATGAGATAATAATGATAAGTAGATAATGGAGGATAATAATCGCCTTAGTTTTGCCATTCACCGTGGTGAAAGATATCTTTTCTCTATATTATTCACTCTAAATCATTTCAGACAGGTAAGAAATCAAATCTATGGGATTTTTGTAGCTTTGATGAAAGAGCTGTTACTCTGGTTCAATGCGCAAGAAAACTACATAATTGGATTAACTGAGAATTTCAAAATTTTACCTTTGATTTATAAAATTTCATGCTTGGAATTGCTTTGTTTTGCATCATACATTTCACCATTTGAGAATTTTAGTATGTATTTGGAATTTGTGTTTTTTATTTCATTTTAATAAAGTAATTCGGGAATGGAGAATATTTTCTTGGCTTAAAAAATCCCAAACTGTTAAAGCCACTACATGTTTAGGGAGTTGCATTTTCTTTTTAATTGCAAAACAATAGACACACAGAAATACATGAATACGGAATACATTGTTACGGGATGAGAGAGCGATACTTTTGAAAAAAAAAAAATTATATTACTTTGAAAGAAATTTGTTCCGTCATTTCAGGTAATAAAAAGTAAAAGTATAATGTAGTATATATATCTATATATATATATATATATATATAGGTGATCAGCGAATAAGCCCTTATTTCAAAATTAAATATCTCTACAACAAAGATCAATAGAATTATGCGGTAAACGGTACGTTTATTAGCAAAACTGTAAGAATGTTGTACAGAAATTTCGAAGATTTAGTTTTTTTTTAATTTTTTTAAAATTAAAAAAAAAAAAAAAAACTGGAGATTTTGGTGTTCCGAAAATCCTCATTTGTGTGAAGAGAAACCACTGCATTCGCCTACAGTTACTGCATGGGCTGCGGTATGCGCCATGTGTGCTGACAAATTGTTCCAAAATTGTAACGTAACGTTCAGTAGTAATCGTTTCTCGCACGAAGAAGGGGCCGATAATGCCTCTGGCGCATACCGCAGCCCATGCAGTAACTTTAGGCGAATGCAGTGGTTTCTCTTCACATAAATGAGGATTTTCGGACCCCCAAAATCTCCAGTTTTTTTTTTTTTTTTAATTTTAAAAAAATTTAAAAAAAACTAAATTTTCCAAATTTCTGTTCAACATTCTGACAGTTTTGCTGATAAACGTACCGTTTACCGCATAATTCTATTGATCTTTGTTGCAGAGATATTTAATTTTAAAATAAGGGCTTATTCGCTGATCACCCTGTATATGTAGTATATATATATATATATATGGATGTTACTACTACTAAAAATTTCCAATTCGTATTAAAATTTTCTAGTGCCAAAAATTTATTGCTGAAATTCTGCGAAAAAGATGAAAATATAGTAACTATTATTATACAGCATAAAATTCACACTGGTGCGCTGCATAAATATAAACAATTTCCGGTATTATAATCATATATTCATTTTCATGTTTCACACTGGTTTGAAACCAAAAGCTGGTTGAATTTGGAGAATAATTTAACAAAAATTTCTGCTTTCACTGGATAGATGGCACCCAGAGTCCCAGCTCAACGATGTTCTTTTCGCTGAAATTCTGCGACAAGCAGAAATACATAGTTACCGGTGAAATGCTACATCAGCGCAAGCATTATAATAAATAGTTTATGGTGTGATACTATACAGTTGTCCATTTTGACATTGCACTGATTTAGACAACCGATTTCCCTTTCAGAATTCGTAAGATCAATTTTGTATCTATTTGATAGGTGGCAGCAGTAGTCCAACGCTTTTTCACCGTAAAGTATATTATTATTACACTGGAAGCACGGATTGCTATCTGCAAGAAATACAAAATATGCATAACAAAATATTCTATTCTCCGTTAGAGCTAACTACATAATATAGTAAGATACAACCTCTGACAATAAAGTTCGGTGAATGAAGTCAGAACGGCCGATCTGGCAACACTGGCGAAGCAAAACACTGCACATGCGTAGCGGCAGGTGTTGACCATCTGCCGCCACCGTTGTTCAGTTGAGTGTCGTTTGTGTTCCATGAAAGACTTGTTTTACAAAGTGCTTGTTTAGTGCGTTGGTTCTTAACTGAGCACAGGAAAATGAACAAACAAAAGATCAATTTAAAGTTTTGTTTTAAGCTTGGCAAGACACCGAAAGAAACTCACACGATGCTGGTACGTGTTTATGGAAGTCAATCACTGTCCATCAAGTGTGTGTACGAGTGGTTCGCCCGTTTTAGAGAAGGCCGATTTTTTGATAGTCAAAGCATTATCCACAAGGAATTTCTACCTGAGGGAACGACGATGAATGCTGCAAGGCACATTGAAATTTTAACCCGTTTCATGAAACGTCTACGCAGGGTACGACCTCAGTACGCACAACAAGGTTCATGGTTTCTTGTTCACGACAATGCTCGCCCTCACACAGCCAATATCGTCAAACAGTTCCTGGCAAAAAAGGGGGTGGTGCAAATTGAACATCCACCATACTCGCCAGATCTCAATCCTCCAGACTTCTTCCTATTCCCACGACTCAAACTCGTTTTGAAAGGAAAGAGATTTGACGATATTCCTGACATCCAACGAAACGTGACGAGGCTTTTGAACTCCATCCCAAAAGAAGACTTCTTGCAAAGTTTCCAGGACATGTATAGGAGATCTCAGCGGTGCATAGTAATGGGAGGTGACTATTTCGAAGGACAGTATATAAGGTAACTTTCGTTAACATTTCATCTATTCACCGAACTTTATTGTCAGAGGTTGTATAACGGATTGTATTATAATTAAAATATTTATATCGGATAAACGAAAAAAGAAAAAAATTATTTTATTTTATAATACAACGTTTTGTAATAACATAATAACAAATGTAATAGCTGACGTTCTGCGGCAAACATAAAAGAATAAGCGGTATTACGGCTTATAAAATTTTCCCGACTAAAATCATGAAAATACGGTAAACAATATATTTAGCATCATACGGTATAGTGCTCATGTTGATACTGCATAGTGATATTAATCCAATAGTCCTAATAATTCCGCAACTATAACAAGAATATATATAAATTATCTGAAATGATAATCGAAGCAATTAGTGCTTGAAAACTTTTTATAGTCATTAAATATCTCAAAATGAAGATTCCTTTGACTAAATATAAAACCTCCTATGCTTTTGAACGAAACTGGATTCAATCTATCACATTTTAATAAGAAGGATCTGGACAAAAGCATATTTTTTCACCAAGCTATACGAATCTTTCTGTTTGTTTTCGTATTTATGGCATCTGCCACAGATGCAGACAATATCTTTAAACATTTTTTGGTCAAGAAAATACCGTGGCAAATCATGGTCATGACTGCTCCATGCAATCAATCGACCGGTGACCTTATTTTTCTTTGTAACTTCTAATTGAAAGCTCGTCAGTACTCATCTACAATAAAAAATATTTATGAGAACGCAGCAAAAAGAAAAATATTATAATTGGCCGCATACTTGAATAATAGTCGACAGAAGACCAACAATTGTAAAAAAAATGACTTTGCAAACTGTATAGCAATAGTTTCAATGCAGTAATTTACGTAAAATGGCATTTCATCAGTTCATTGAGTACTATATAAATCGGTAAGTTCAAATTCTATATACCCATTCAAAACCGACCATAGAATGCAAAACAATCATTTAGCCAGTTTATCTTTCACTTCACAAATTCATCGATACATCAGAAAGTTATTTTTTACAACGGATACAATATCATAGGAAAAAGCAAACTCATCTATAAATATATGATATCGCACAAATTACAATCAGAAATATATATACATGAATAATATATTTTTTCCAATCATATGCGAGTACGGCATCGCTAAAAAATAAAATAAAAGATGGTGCGTTATTTTGTAAAAGCATTCGCTGATAGAATAGCAGTGTCCTGTTATTAATTTTTAATGAGCCAAGAAGTGTATAGCTCTACTATAACCATCTGTCGAAACATTTACGTTCTCCGGCAAGAAGCTCTAATCAAATAAATGTGCCCCCGAGTGTCTCTAAGCCTTATCTTTATAATTACTCATCAAAAGTTTAACGGTATTCGTTAAGAATTGAAGAATTTTGGCTCAGGGCACCAACCAACAAAAAGGCTTAGATTTAGCTGGAGACAAAAAAATTTGCAGAGGATCAAGAATTCTAAAGGAATATCTTCAAAAACCACTTAGCAGTATCATATTAATTTACGTAAACTTACACGTTTTTCTTATTGACCTAAATCTTCTGACCAAAAACGCAAGTGAAAGACATTCAATTTCTGCATAATCATAACCTACCATAGTTGACAATGGTACAGTTTATCCTTCACTCTGTGTATCGAAAATTCATGGATTCATCGGGAAGGTATATTTTTTTATAATGGATATAATATCATAGGGAGAAAAGCAAAATCACCTTTAATAATAATATAATATCGCGCAATATTACATACAGAAAGATATAAGCATGGGAATAATATCCTATTTCCAATCATATCTGACTACGGCATCGCCAAAGAAAGAAAAAGATAAATAAAATGGAAAGATGGCGCATTTTTTTGTAAAAGCATCGCTGATCGAATAGCAGCGTTCCGTTATTACTTTTCGATGAGCCGAGAAGAGTATAACTCTACTATAACCTCCTGTCATGAGATTCCCGTTGTCCGGCAAGAAGTTCTAATCAAATAAAGGTGTCCCCGAGTGTCTCTAAGCCTTAGAGTCAATATGTTGGCTGGCAGAAAGGTGTTGGGTTGGGTTGGCCTCGGAAGAATATCGAAGATCATAAAGCTACTGCTGGAATAAACCAGAGAAGATGTCTTCTATCGGTGAGGTAGCACAAGGAGGAGTTAGTTGAGATGGGTGTTCGAACCAGGAATCAAAAAATAATAATAAATAAGAGTAGTAAAAGGCACGGGCCTGAACGCAATAAAGAGAAGTGTTCGAAGACTAATAAAAGCACAGGTGCGGCTTTGAGAGGAATTAGTTTCCTCGTCATTCCCTTTGGCAAGAAAAAATAAAAAGTCATATATATATATATATATATATTTATTTATTTATTTATTTTGTTGATTTTCTTACTTCTTATTTTCTCTTCCATCTATATGTGCCATGCAATTTATATATACGAATCCTGTGTTTTCTTTCCTAGTTATGCTTATATAGTTGCAGGAAGTGCTATAGCTTGAAATCACCATGCCGATATTCTGGAGTAGCATATCATGAAAGAAGTATTATCGATATGTTCGGATGATTAAACAGCGAGGTCTCTCGATCATCTGAGGTTAGAGCTCCCTGCAATACCAGGCTGATTCACCCGCCATCATTTGAGCCAAAAGTGTAACGTCAGTGCAATCGTTGTTGCCTCTCCCTGCTTTTCTTCCCTTCTATATATATCTATATCTATATATATAAAATTGATTTTCTGTCTGTCTGTCTGTGTGTGTATGTATGTTCTCTATACAAATCTACAATTTTGGATCGATCGTCGCCAAATTTAGCATATATACCGAATGGGACCCGACTTGAACGATAGGCTACTTTAAAATTTAGTCAGAACAGGGAAAATGCCCCAAACGGGCAAAAAAACTGTCGGGCAACAATGGTTTTTGGGCCTCAACAATCACTTTCCGAACGTTTACCTTGGTTACCGCGGTTCCCCAGAAATGCGTTTAAGACGTGTATATGCCTTTACAATGGTTTGTCATTTCTTCAACGCTGTCAGTATATATATAATATTTATTCCTTTACAATGGTTTGCCACTTTATTCAAGTAATGAGAACAGTTACCCAGTAATGAGAGCTTTTTGAATAGACACCATCACCAGCATCACTTTGAGGGTATGGGGCCGTTCAAGTATTACGTCATCATCGATGGGGGGGGGGGGGAGTTTCCGATTTGCCGACTTTTGATGACAAGGGGGAGGGGGTTTGGATAATGCTTACGTCATCAACCACCCTTTATGAAAATATGAGTTAGGATTCAGAGGGGCAGAGCTGATGACGAAATTTTGCTGACAAGGGGAGGGGGTCAGCGTTTTGGTGACTTTTGTTGACAAGGTGGGGGGAGGGGGTCAAAAATGGCTAAAAATTTGCTTACGTAATACTTTAACGGCCCCTAAGGCAAAGGATGATGCCCCACAGAAATAGGTTTTAAAATTGCCGATTTTAATGTAGAAATGTGGAAATTTGGTGGAGTTTTCTGTCATATCAATAATTTAAAAATTGTATTCAATACTCGATTTTTGAAATATTGAGTTCGCTTAGAGATATACGAAGCCCAGAAAATTAAATATCAAGTAATTAGCCGGACCTACTTTCGAGTTGGATATCCATGCAATAACATTGATTTAAACTTTTTATTTGTATCTTCTCAAGCATGAAAATTAATGTCTCCGTATTGTCTTTTGATGTTCAACTGCATCAATTCATATAGTTTAGGTTGTTTTAAAATTAATTATGGGCCCGTAAAAAGTACATCGAAAAAATTCCACAGCTTTAATTAAGCATTTTTTGAAGCAGAAACAGGCAGAGATGGATAACTTGAAGTTCAAAGGGGGGAATCGAAATACCTAGCACCCTTTAAAAAAAATATATATTTTTTTTTACGTTCCTTTAATCTAGATTTGTTTCTTTCATGAGTCGCGTAGGAAGTCGCCATATTGGTTAACTTGGACACGGTTTGTATGTCCCTCAAGAAAAAGAGGGGGAGATATCACGTGATCCAAAAAGCCTCATTAAAGAAAACCCGGGCAGCGCCGGGTATTATAGCTAGGCGCATTTGGCCAAAATCCTTATTATTTAGATTACAGGGTATAATCTATATCGATCATCCAGATTTATCTCCCGCATTTTTGTAATTATACAAATCCGCATTCCTCTACCTTGGCAATTGTGCAAGTTCGAAACATGTTCCCTTATTAATTTTTGTAATTATGCAAGTTGCAAAATGTTTTTCTTTCATTTTTGTCGTTATACAAGTTCGTAACATGTTTTTTATTTCCCATTTTTGTACCCGGGCAACGCCGGGTATTATAGCTAGTATATATATATATATATATATATATATATATATATATATATATATATATATATATATATATATATATATATATATATATATATATATATATATATATATATATATATATATATATATATATATATATATATACACACAACCTCTGACAATAAAGTTCGGTGAATAGTCTTGTAACATTAACGTAGATGAAATGTTAACGAAAGTTACCTTACTGTCCTTCGAAATACTTACCTCCCATTACTACGCACCGCTGAGATCTCCTATACATGTCCTGGAAACTTTGCAAGAAATCTTCTTTTGGGATGGAGTTCAAAAGCCTCGTCACGTTTCGTTGGATGTCAGGAATATCGTCAAATCTCTTTCCTTTCAAAACGAGTTTGAGTCGTGGGAATAGGAAGAAGTCTGGAGGATTGAGATCTGACGAGTATGGTGGATGTTCAATTTGCACCACCCCCTTTTTTGCCAGGAACTGTTTGACGATATTGGCTGTGTGAGGGCGAGCATTGTCGTGAACAAGAAACCATGAACCTTGTTGTGCGTACTGAGGTCGTACCCTGCGTAGACGTTTCATGAAACGGGTCAAAATTTCAATGTATCTTGTTCGTTCATTTTCCTGTTCTCAGTTAAGAACCAACGCACTTAACAAGCACTTTGTAAAACAAGTCTTTCACGGAACACAAACGACGCTCAACTGAACAACGGTGGCGGCAGATGGTCAACACCTGCCACTACGCATGTGCAGCGTTTTGCTTCGCCAGTGTTACCAGATCGGCCGTTCTGACTTCATTCACCGAATTTTATTGTCAGAGGTTGTTTGTGTATATATACAGGGTGATGTGCGAATAAGCCCTTATTTCAAAATTAAACATCTCTACAACAAAGATCAATGGAATTATGCGGTAAACGGTACGTTTATTAGCAAAATTGTGAGAATGTTGTACAGGAATTTCGAAAATTTAGTTGTTTTTTTTTTAGTTTTTAAAATTTAAAAAAAAAACTGGAGATTTTGGGGTTCCGAAAATCCTCATTTGTGTGAAGGGAAACCACTGCATTCGCCAAACCCAAATCTCCAGTTTTTTTTTTTAATTTTAAAAAATTAAAAAAAAACTAAATTTTCGAAATTTCTGTACAACATTCTTACAGTTTTGCTAATAAACATACCGTTTACCGCCTAATTCTATTGATCTTTGTTGTAGAGATATTTAATTTTGAAATAAGGGCTTATTCGCTGATCACCCTGTATATATATATATATATATGTATGTACATATGTGTGCGTGTGTGTGTGAAATACGATATGGATAGTAAAGTACCTGAAAACACCTCGTACTCCCCGAAATTCGTGTCCTGTAATCGAGAACCACGACTAGGCTTTCGTTTACATTATTTCGTCAATTATTTCCATGCAAAACATAAAATTGCGTACCACAAATTTTGAATTAAAATATTGAATTCTTTTGTGTTTGTGTGTGTGTGTGTGAAGCATCTGACTTAAGTAAATGGCACAAAAAATCTTATATTCCAAATTACACATTTTTTAATTTATAGCTAAATAAATTTATAAAATACCACGTTAAGGTAGATTCTCACTAGTGATTGCTCTTCTTCAGGTGTGTCCCATAAATTCCCAAATAGTTTAAAAATTCATAAAAATTCAGGAAGTTTGGGAAAGTTATTCTCACGAAGAAGGAAGGAGAAGGGGTTAAAAACAGTTCAAATATTTGTCGATAGAAAGCACTGCACGGAGTTCCAGCAAAAGTGATTGGATATCAACCTCTCTTCCATGTTTTTTGTTTCCGCAACGTTAGTAAAGCTTCAGCCGGCGAATTGTGACAGATTTAAAAGAAAGGAAAAAAAGTCACCAAAAGTTCCTGTAGTATAGCTTAATAACTCATGGGCTTCAATAAAATATCAAATGTGCCCTACTCTGTGTCAACGGTTGAAAGCTCCTGCTATAATTGATAACAATCATTACAAGTAAAAGGGATATACAGGGTGTCCTATAAATTCGTAAATTTCTTGAAAATTCATGAAAATGGTAATATACTTGAATGCGGCTTGCGACAAAGTTATTCTCACGAATGGGGGGTTATTTTTTGGTACAAAAAAATCAAATTTTTGTTGATAGAGACCACTGCATAAGCGCAAATCAGGAGGAGACGGACCAGAACTTCTCTTCCATATCTTCTGTGTCTAAAACGTTCGTAAAGCTTCAGACGGGGTTTCGTGGTTGAAGTAAAACAAGCTCTCACCATTGCTCCTTCATCCACCAATGCCAACAGCACACCGAAAACCGTATGTAAATGCGTGTAACAGGAAAACTCAGAAACGGGGGGTGTCAATCGTAAACCCTGCATTTATAAGACTCTGCTTTGAATATTTCCAGTGATTTATTTCCTTGCAGCCCCTTCTAGCGACAAACTTTTGAAGTAAAATATTTTTCTATGCCAATTGAAATCCCTCTTCGGGGCAATAACTTTTTCGCATCCAAATATACAGTCGGCCCTCGGTATTCGCTGTTTTCGTATTTGGTGTCTTTATCCCAGTTTTCTTTTTTGGAAAACACTGTTGAGGTAATTCCTCGTATCCGAACAAAATATAAGTTGTACGTGTTAGATCAGACTAGTTACGAATTTACTGCTATATTACACACACCCAGCATTTTCTAGTTCGAATTCCAATATGTGTTCTGGAGTAAGTAAATCCCATAAAAACTAATTGTGATTTCTTCTATATTCAGATCTATTCGAATTCCTTTATATATTTGTTTCCCAGAAACAAAACCAAAGTATTCACAGTAGTTTCCAAGTATGTTTCTTATCTATTTAGATAAGTAACGTTATTCGATATACGAGTTCCCCCCGCCCCCACGAAACGTAACCAAAATAATTAATTTAATAACGGCATCGGGATCCTCGTCATGGAACCGCACGTAATTGAATGCATCTACTTCAGGAATTATTCTGAGATTAATTCAGTTTCATGAAACCATATTCCAATAAAAAAAAAAGAGGACAAGTAACATTAACGCGCAACTGAATCAATTAACCCTAATTACATATTCCGATGAACAAATAAAGAGAAATATTTTCTTCTTTTTTTTCAAGCTGAGCGAACCACATGCACAGGTTAATAAATATTACATTTATTCTGATAAGCAGTTATTATTATTACGAAACATTTAGGTATTATAATGCAAATACCATCTAAAAAAACCGTGATGAAATGACGGGAGGAATAGAAATGTTATTATTGCATAGGTTTACGTGTAAAATGATGCGATGCCAGTTATCAAACACCGCTAAACAAATAAGTCAAATAAATCCCGCAAGAAGTATGTAAATTAATCCGAGGAACATCTGTAAATTGAATGGAATGTATTAGAGTAACTTGTTTGTTCGGTGGTTTCGCAACTGGAAACTTTTACATTTGTATGGAATAAATACAGGTATTACAAAAACGAATGTATTTTGGTTTTTCTTTGCGGGGCTTAACGTTCAATACGAATTCCCAAGAGCAAAAATATTTACTTCCCGTCGCTATAATAGTATGAAATATTTCAAGCGATATATCTTTTTAATGCTGTAGATGAATCACCTAATTGAAATAAGTGAAAAAAATCGGATTTTATCAGTATTAAATTTTTCAGTACAACAAATAGGGTTCTGCTGAAGTGAGTTTTCTGTGGTTCCCAACTTCAAGGCGCGAACGCGAGCCGATCTCCCCTTTAAAAAGTCTCACCACAGAGACCAACAGACCTACAAACTGTACAAATGTAATTCAATCATAACACATCACTCACTTCACTACTGAAATATAGATGGCAGTGCTGAAAAATCAAAAACACAACACTACATACGCACTCAGACTGTTAGGGTACAAGCACAGTTACATTTCCGGCACAACTCACTAGGTAGTAAACAGCCCATAGATGGTGATAGGCCTGAGTTGTGTTCGGTTTGAATGAAAGCAGCACTATAATAAGCATTACACAAGAACAAACTTCACGTTCGGCTGGCACGCACATACCAACATGTACCAATCGGTTAGAAGTTCCGCAGAACATAGATAAGGTGTGTGTATATATGGTGTAGTAGTAATATAAAAAATACAGTGATAATCTTCGTGGATTGTCATATTAGGAAGGGGTAATATTAAGATGTCCTATTACCAATAAGGCCAAGAAATTGAAGGCGTTGTCTATTGGTGGTCGCCTCAAGCTCGTTAGGGAAAATATTTTTTTCATACCCTTCTCGATTTCGAACCTGGGACCGTGACAGCAACCGTCACGGTGGTAGACGAGCATCTAAGTACCACGCCGCTTAGTCGTTTTTTTTTTAGCCGATTGCTGTCACTGCCCGCCGTACGGTACCGGTGATCATACAAACGCTCCATGGAAGATATATTTCATCTTCTTCTACAGCATAGTAGTGACACACACTATACACTGTATACACACCTAGTTTGAGTGCATATATAGTATTGTGTCTAATATATAATTAGCTTTTCAATGCTGCCATCTATATTTCCGAAGTGTAGTGCGGTGATTGAATATTTATACCATTGTTGTCCTGTTGCTGTCTGCGACGAGACTTTTTAACGAGGAGATCGGCTCGCATTTACGCCTTGAAATTTGGAAACACAGAAAACCAACTCTAGCCGACCACTTTGTTCAGATGCTGCCATCTATCTCGTAAGGATGGAAACTGGCGATGAATGGAAATTCGTATGACTAGAATTGAAAATGTTGTAAGGTGTCTGTTATATATATATATATATTTTTTTTCAAATGAATGTCTTCCATTTTTGTATCAGAGAAAAACTTCAGCCTACCACATACGCGCACGCGCGCGTTACTGCCAAAGCCAGAAGTGCGGAGAGGTTTGGCCAATGTCAGAATTTAAGAATTGATTCGAGCTTTGTTCCATGAATTCACGAAGTGTCAGGAGATCCCTAGCCAATGTTTGATCTGCTGATGTAAGGTTGGTGCCGAATTCATTTTTTTCCATCGCCAATGTGTGATACATGACTATATATAGTAGTTGCATCGGATAAGCTCCATGTGACGAGAGAGGAAGAAAAACAAAAATTTAAGAGAAAAAGCTACAGAAATAATAATATAGAAGAGAGAAAAAAAATTTTTTTAATAATATAATACAAATACAACGCCACAACAGGCAAAATGCCCAACAGGGATATATACATATAGGTTTTTTCCGTAAAATTTTGGAGAAAAAAATGGTTATCGCATCGTGACCGCGATATGATGGGCTGCAATAGCTGGCATGACCATAATTATCAAGAACAAATACGAAAACTTGGCGATGACCCCCCCCCCCGAATCATGTCTTTTGTTATCGGACTTTTGGCCAGGGATCCTCGGCCACTTCACGAACAAGCTGGCCAAAACCCGAAATTCGGACATTGGTGATGTCAACTTACAACGAAATTGGCCAATGTATATTGATTCGGCTATGTATATTGATTTTTCCCGTTTGTGAATGTAAGTGATAAGCCACAAGCCTGTAATTTAAAGCTTCCAAAATTCAAATAAAATTCACTGACTGAACCGAAAAGATACCTCAGTTTCGCGACAAAAATAAACAATCTCGCTCAACTACGTATAGTATTTATAGATGCTTCCCATAAAATTAGGATAATTTTGAAACCCTAAATCGTAACGGTATCTGATTTCTTCATGAGCAGTTGAGTCACTAGCCCAGAGTCCGTTTTAGGATCCTATGGGATCGCTCAAATAGGTAGGTGGGGAAAGTGATGAGAAAAATATCCTGAGCAAGAAGAGGGGCTGGAAACCTATATCCTGGAGCAGTATTCCTAAACCTTTTTACAATTCGTGAGCCGGTGAAAGTAGCCGAATTTCGAGCATCGGCGCAAATGGGAATTAATTTGTAAACCGTCAAAACATAAACAATCTGTCTAAATCAGAGAAATAATCTGTGGACAGGAAAAAATAAATAGGAGAAGTAATTTTCGGATTTGCTAAAAATAAAGTAAAAGGGAGAAATATTTTTCGGATTTCGTAAGAATAAGAAAGTAAATTCGTAAGAATCAAATAAATGAGATTAATAATCTAAGTAACAGCTAAAAATATATACGGTTTGGTAAATAGTAGAAATAATTCGCGGACTAAGACCCAATATAAATACGGTGAATCATTTGATATTGTTACGCAAATTATTTACTGATTATATGAATTGGTTGAAATGTTTCAAGGACCAGCAGAGCAGAATAGACGGGCCGAACGCGACCAGACTCTGTCGCTCACGCGATGTAAGCTCATTGAACCGGAGGACGTGGTCGTGCCGGCAAGAAATTCTGAGTTATTATGGACCAGCAGGAAATTCCCATAAACTGGCACCGGTCTGTGGATGTCGAAAGCAGTTGAGTTTCTAGAACAGTTAAAGAACACTGCTCTAGCGGTTGAAAGCTTGTACTTCACCCAGTACTCAATCAAATCATATTCACTGACAGTGCCGGAACTAGGATTTTTGTAGTTTTGCCGCCCGAGGCAAACATGATTTCACCACCCCAACCACTTTAAAATTCGATAATTTTACAACGGTGGTTTGTGTTCCCAGTTGAAATTTTCCGCCCCCTAAATTTTTCCGCCCGGGGTAGTTGCATCCTCTGCCCCCCCCTTCTCTAGTTTTGACCCTGGTCACTGACAATATGAAAAAAAAGACTAACACCCGTAAAATTATCAAAACAAAAATATATTCAGTTAAATCAGCTTAATTATTTTTCCAATTATTATGAATTTTCTTCAAAAAAATGTCATCATTTTGTACAGAATATAACTCGTTCAAATTCGATTATACCGCGATGGACCAACGCAAACCAATAACATTTTTGGTCAGCTAGATAAACGTAAAATGTTTTATAACTTATGTGGCACTATTTATGAATGAAACCAGGACTATCTGCACAGAAATATTTCCGTGTGGCATTCGTGTGCGTGTAGAAATATACGGTGCAAATAGAAATACATCAGCAAACTATACCAGGGATCTCCATGAAATTCTTTGCCTCAGGTATATGCATTATCTCTCTCTTTTTCCTTAGTTTTGCGCGTAGGATGGATGGATGTAGGCATACACGTATCCCAAAGTCAGACGTAAACTGGAATGCCTTCCCATATAAGGTATAAAAATGGACAGGAAATGATATGGTTGCAGTTAATAACGTGCGTTGGTAGGCAGGTAGGAAGGGAAAAAAAATGCAGTGAAATTCATGTGTGGAATATGGAACAGAGTGAGGCTTCTCAATGGACATACGCACACACACATCAGGTAGGTATGGTATAAGTAGTAAATGGGACGTCGGTGGTGGGACGACGTCGAGTCCTCGCTTTCGCTAAAGAGTTCTTTTCCGACGGGCAAAAGTGATTTCCTTTTCGTTGGAGGAAATCGTAAATTTTGCCTTGGCTGTGTGACTTATTTCCTCTCATGTACCTTGGGGAATTTCATCAATCACGAGGATTTATCGGACTGGAGCAAAGAGATCGCAAATTTCGGGGCTGGATATATCTCGTCCTCTTCCTTTTCAGAAATCCTCAGACGCACCTTCCTTCCAAAAAAAAAAGTATAAAAAAATATACCTTTTCCCTCTTTCTTCCCTTTTTTTCCTTATTTTCTATTTCTTTGATCTTCCCTCAAAACCCTTTTTTTCCTTCTAACTTCTACTATCACCGAGGAGATTATCGCAGTTATTCCAAAGAATATTTTACGAGTTAGGGACAGAAAAAAAAGGCGCGCGCCAGCAATTTTTTTTTTCTAATCATTATCTTCATCTACATACATTTTTGTTGTGTTTTTTTTTCTTTTTCATATTATCGTTGATGTTCATTGTAACGACCCTTATCGTTCATTCACAAGAAACGGACGTTGCGTTAGGAAATCGAAATCTCCAAAAACGAAACTTCTCCATCAATACTTTGAAAACAAAATTTATCTTTTTTGCTTCTAAACGATTTTAGAAATTAATTTCGTGCTTGAACGTGAACAAAAATTATACAGTCAGACTTGGTTATAACGACATCAAAAGTTCTACGAAATTTTATCGTTATAACAGAGGTGTCATCACATTTTGAAGACCTCTTTTTGAGGAAATCATGAAGTTGTTTTTGAGTAAAATACGGGAAATTGGAATCATAAATACGGGAAATTGGAACCATAAATACGAGACATTGTAAATTCTCGCTGAAAATGCCGAGAATTGAAATCACCAAATACATGTTGCTAATAAATGAGCCTTAGCAAAAAATATAGTAACATAGCAAGTCTGCTAAAATTTGTTTCATACGGAACATGCCAATCTGAAGATCGGACGTCACACTATGAAATAAATATTAATTTTAGCGCGTTAGGTATGATAGAACAACAGACAAGCATAGCCGTAATTGAGCAATTAGCAAGCTGAGTACCAAAGTTTAAGTAACCACAGTAACCATTCCAAAAGTGATTGTTGAGGCCCGGGAACCATTGTTGCCCAATGGCATTGTTGACGACGGTCCATTTCGAGCATTTACCCAGCACTGACGAACTTCCAAAGTAACCTATTGTGCAAGTCGGGCCCAATTTCGTACATATGCAAAATTTGGCGAAGATAAATCTAAAATTGTAGATTTGTATAGAGAACACAGACAGACAAAAAAGCAACTTTATATATATATATAAGGTTGCTTTAATTGATATTTTGAGATTTATATATATATACATATATATATATATATATATATATGTGAAGTTGATTTTCTGTCCGATTGTGTGTGTATGTTCTCTATACAAATCTACAATTTTGGACCCATCATCACCAAATTTTGCATATGTACGAATCGGGTCCGACTTGCACGATAGGCTACCTTGGAAGTTCGTCAGAGCTGCTGGGCGAATGCTCGAAACGGGTCAAAAACTATCGGGCAACGATGGTTCGTAATTCTTAACAATGACTTACGGAATGTTTACTTTGGTTGCCGTGGTCCCATAGAAATGCGTTTCAGTCATGCATATGCATTTACAATGATTTGTAACCTCTTCAATGATGCCAGTATTATGTATAACAGTTTATTCCTTTATAATGGTTTGCCACTTTGTCAATCCTCCCAGTAATTGAAGAAAACCTCTGGCAGTGCCGGGTATTATAGCTAGTATTTACAATAATATGCATTTTATACATAATATGCGTCTGTATATTTATTAATTGCCTTTGCATATTATATTATATGTAGTTTGTCATTATGCATAGTATGGGTCGTGAGCTTTGAAGCGCACTACCGTCAACAATCACAAAAAATGATAAGATTATTTTACAATAGTAGAGTATTAACAAAGACTCCAAAATTCACGAAATACGTAAAGCAAAATTTCCACAAAGAATATAACTTCCTAACATCCCCGAGAATTTAAGATACCCAAATATTGCATACAAGGGTTTTTCAATGAAATCATTAGCATCGCGGGAAAGCCATTCCGGATAGATTAGCCATCGGCATTCAACTTAACAGAACGTGTAACACTATTCTACTCCACAAGCACCACAATGAAGCACTTTGAATGAAATTCGTTAATATCTCTCCGGCATCTTATACCGCAAAAAATCGATCGCAACCCTGCGGCGAAACGCACAAAGCAAAGCAAAGAATCAGCATATTAAACCGCTTATTTCCTCGGAAGATGAAACTTTAAAAATCCGCGATTTCACGAGAGATGGAGATTAATAAATAAATAAATAAATAGATAGATAGATAAATAAATAAATAAAATGAACGAGTAAAAACAAACGGCATCGGATTTCCTTCTTCTCAGAATGACTCTCAAGAACAGCTTAAGAGTTAAGGCTACAAATTCTCAAGACATTCGAAGAATTTAATTAAAATCGATTGTGATATTTTCCGCAAGGATGAGGGAAGATGAAAAACCTTTATTCTTCGCAAATTAAAGTTTTTTTTTTTTTTCTTATTTTTCCCGTTCCTTCAAAAATTCATTTTTATCCGATGTTTTCAGCGTTGAGAATAATTCTTAGCCCTCCATATTCTTTGGAGTAAGAGCGCAAAAACCTTTGGTTGACACGCAACCAAGATTAAAAGCTTCCGGAATTTATTAAAGTTTTCCAATAAGATTTTCCACAGTTTCAACTCTTTTAATTCTGAATTATGTAGATCACTAGAGGAGAAGAATAAAAAAAAAAATTCTCTTTTGTGTGTTGTGTGTGTGTGTTATTCTTTCCCATACTCTTTCATTCAAGGTAAAAAAAATATTTTTTTTTTTCCTTTTTCTTTTTCATATTTTAATGGCAGATGGTTTTGAGTTTGTACTTCATGGGGGTTTTCTTTCAGAAAATCATGCAAATCGATTGTAAAAATGACTTGACTTTTTTCTCTTTTTTTTTTTGCCTTATTTTACTGCCATTTTGATCGGAATGATTCGTGTCATAAGTTCCACTCAACGTGAATTCATTTCGAAATTTTTAAATTATAACCCGGTAAAAGTTTTATGTCATTAAGGGGGATCGATTTCTTTTATCGTGATTCATAGCAATGTCTTATAGCTGCAAAGAAGTCTTAAGGATCGTACATACATATGTTTTTTTCATGGCATAAAATTACCTGAATTTTCCGATTCGTAGTACTTAAGATTCGCCAAGTTACCGTGAACTTCGAAATAAAAATGAATGGAAACTCTGGAAAATTAAAATAAATATGGTTAATTATTCAGCTTTTGCTAGGTGTTTGCTGCAATGATGTTATGCTCAAAGGATCGTTTTCCCCCGCATTAGCCGGCATGTTGGGGAACAGCGAGGGAGACAAGCATGCCTGGAACACCGGTATTTTCCGGAATGCAAGGAAATTCATCACATATTCCGATAATTCGAGCTTTATGCATGGCTTTTGCAGAGGCAAATCATGAGTTTTAATAAAGATGTCAGATGTTAAGCATATTCGTCCATGTAAATTAGGCGAGTGGAACAGAGACATAAATTTTACTCTAAGATCGTAATACTAACTAACTAACTAACCGTGTGATGGCTCGGTCCATATCCTACGGGACTTCTAACCGAAAAGCCATCGCCGGGAATAAGATCGTGATAGTAAAACTGGAATAATGGTGAAATTGGAATAAGGGATTAAATAACCTGACATAATTGGTGATATTCATCGCAATCAAAGAAATGTACAATGTACACGATCCATGCAGATGATGATAAGTCTGAAGTCAACACGTGTATATATCTGACCTAAAATAAATTACGAATAAAAATATAAATTATCCATGATTCCAATGTTGTTTGAAATTTTTAACTTTTCGTTCCAATCGCCCTTCTTCATATTGAAAAGAAGCTAACCTAAAGCTAAAAGGAACTTATTTATTTCAATCAATATTTTAAAATTCTTCGAGTTCTTTCTAAAACAACATGAACTCCGCTAGCTAAATACGCTTCGATATTTTTCCTCTTTCTCCAAAGAATTTTAAGCTCGAAAAGCACCGCGGAATTCTGATAAATTTCTTTTGAATGACATTTTCATAACTATCGAGGAAAAAGTCAAGTTTCCGATTTCTTAAAGACTAATTTAGTTTCCGTTCTTCGCTGACGACATTAATACATACACGCTTGAAAATTCTTTGGATTCAGGTTCGATATTTTTCTTAAATATACACACAGTATACATATATTTCCGAAAAATAGAGAAATTTCATTATGAACTACGTACCAGAAGTTTGAAAAATTTGCATAAAGGCTCTAAGTTTTCGCGCTTACGTGGCAAAAATATTTAGCAATAAAAAGTGGAAGAAAGCTAAATTACCCGGCCCCTTTAATACCCGCTGCTCCTAACGCCCATCCACGATATATATTTGCTTGGAATTTTATCGATTCACAGCCTGGGACTCTTTGTAGCACTAACCAGAGGCAATTTCCTCAGGAGCAAATCATGGCTGGAGCCTCTCTCGCTCCATCTCATACCTCCAATCGACTCCTGGTCGGTTTATGCTGGACTTAGCAATCGGTTATAAAACTGTCGTAAATTTATCTCTCTTAATGCAAGTTGATCTCTGCCGCGACATGTGGAGGTAATCGAAGTCGGCAAACGTACTTATAAACACACACACACACACATACACATATACGTAAGAAATCTCTAGCGTATGAGAGAGAGAGATGTGGCAAAAAGAGTAAAAAACAGCAAAAGGTTCTCCCTCCATAGCGCAAGTTCTGGAGTCCAGTAGCGTAATCTCGTGAAACATCACGCATCTTTATATCCGAGGAACCATCAAAAACAACTGCTGTGCTCTGGAAGAAGAGGCAAGACAGAGAAAGAAATATATCCATACTAAACCCCCTTATGGCTCCACTTCACTTACTGAAGTAAATCAAGACTCAAGAATACTTACTTATTACCATAACAGTTGCAGACCATCCATTGATGGTGGAAATCTTATAATACCATGGAATATATAACTTTTGAGTTCTAAAATACAGTGATACCTTGGCGCTAAGGCATATAATCACGTTCGTTAGTCGAAACGTGATTTCCTTAGGTTTCTATAAAAATTTGTTTCATTCGTTCCAGATACTGTCCAAAATTTAAAGATAATTTTTTTTAAACACCAAGGAGCGCTCAAAAAAGGACAAAAACTGATTGAAGGCTGAAATGAACAGCTCCAAAATTTGGTAAATGAGAATTTACAGGAAGATGAGGTACTGAAAGTCCGTTTTATTTTCACAATCAATACTAACTTTAGTCTACTAAAGCTCGTGTTGACTCAACTAAGTTCAATGTGTCCCTATCCATTTGTGGCTTGGACAACTCATTTTTGTGTCTGATACAGGCAGATCGAAACGATAATCTCTCAGAATGTTCAGAGTGTTCAATTTGATGCTAAGAGCCTTGCACTGAAAGAACGCCTGCTCTGAATTCTCTTTTTTTCAACGCATTTTCTATTAGTTGAATCTTTCATTTCACATTAAATGGTTCAAAAATTTTCATAAAGAAAAGTGAAGGTGTATCTGGAAAAAGATTCTAAGATAGACATGAGTTAATCGAACCGAGTAACAGTAATTCTCCAGATATGAGTATAAATGGCAGCAGCGTCAAGGGCACACTACAGAATGAACGTGAAATGAGATTCATTATCTGAAGTTACGAATAGTCTGAGTTACGAACAATAAATGACACTATAAAGTCTTCGACTTACGAGTAAATATTCAACTTGCGTAATGGCGAGTTGCAGGATGAACTTCGTCGCAAAAATACAGTACTCAGGCGCTTATCAACTGGGATTATTGCAAACAGAATTTTTATTCTGTAGATAAAACAACTTCATTTATGGTGCTTTATTAACACCACCATCTATAGCAGAAGGCCTCCGTGCGAAGCTCGCGACGTCACTGAAGATGGTCATTTCACCTATAGTCATTGGATATACTGCAAAAAAAAAGGTAAAGATGTCACACGGGTCAGCCTGCCATATTCAATGGCCACAGGTGAAATGGCCTACTTCATAGACGTACCGAGGTTAGCGCGGAGGCTTTCAGCTATAGATGGTGTTCGCTTTATCTACCAACGTCAACATCATTATGGAAACCTTATGTGAGCACCAGTAACAGAGAAAACTCAGAAATGCCCTAATAATTACACACACTGCATTTTATATAACTCTGATTTGCATATCTCCAGTGATTTGCTTTCATGCAGCACCGTCTATCGACAAAATTTGAACTAAATTATTTTATGTGTACCAAATTAAATAAAAATAAAAATAAAGCTCTCCTTCGCGCGCGCGCGCGCGTGTATATGTGTGTGTGCGTGTGTGTGTGTTCAATTAAAATAATACTTTGTATTTCTTATATACTCTCTTTTACATACAAATAGCTATTGTGTATATTATTCATCATTGATAAGATATGAATATATATGTTCGAACGCATGCTGATATAAATAGTGATAAATCATAAATCGAAATCAAGAAAACAGACTTTGGCATATTTATTAAGTTATCAATCAAAACTTGATATAGCAGTCAATCACTTATTATATTACGTACCTCAACCTGAATCTTATTTGCAAAAAACGTCAAAATATGGGCGAAAAAAAATGTTTCATGACAAATAATGAAATATGAAATGAAATATTTTGAGGATATACTCTTCTTTATATTGTGGGGAGCCAACTTCATTCGATATATGTAAACACTATTTTTGAATGTTTCACAAGTCCATTAAAAGTAAAAAATATGATGATTGCTTTATAATAATCTGTTTATATTTTATCAGGAAGACCAGGTCTATAGTTTAAAACAATTTTGTAAATGCGCGAAAGCTATAAATTATGATTTAATGCTTTACTACCGTATCATGGTTGTTTACTGCCAATGCAATAGCTGTTGAAATCAGAGACGACTAACGAAGCATTTGAAGGGACTTCGAATTTGCTTATTGAGTGATAGTCAGACAAAAAAATATTTGTGACGGGTTCCCCTCATTGCCTGCCACACTAGAGTTTCTCCTCTATCCCTTCAACCGTCGAAGACGCGTTGTCGCGTCGAAAAAATTCTTTAGAGAACGGGCAAGGCCGCGTCAACACGTCCTGGTCAGATCAGTTACTTCCCCAAGCTGCTTTGTCTGAGACTTGTCACCCATGCTGTTTGACAAGCTCCTTCCTCTGCATTCAGTAATGCTGATCTCATTGTAGGAAGCTCTTCACTGGCACACATAATACAGCAAGCAGACGTGAATAAAGGACACTGTGTTCTCTATTATATGTACTATAGTAATCTTGAATAGCGAAATCTCTTTGTGCATGTAAGGGTGTGTTGTTTGGGAATATGGTTATATAACTGCGTTTTTGAGAACTCGTTTCTTGAAGAGTACTTTTTTTATAATATTCACAAAAATCTTCGGAGACATAGTAATATAATTGATTGCACTTGTTAAATACAGAAATATTTCTGACAAGTTTAAACTTTGAAAATTAACATTCTTTAGAGAAATTTCATTGATATTAAGATTTCTTTCTCTAAAATTAACATTTCTTCAATAACTGTAATAATATTTATTGTTATAAGTCTTTGATAATATTCCTTAAACGATTCTTGAGAGTTCGAGTATCATTTAAGAATTCAATAAATAGTTAATTCAGTCAGGGCTGCTTCCAAAAGCTCGACTAGACCGACAACATGTATTTTGGAGCACCTCTGGTCCGTCACACCTTACTTGTTTCATATCCCCCCCATGTCTGTAACTAGCATTTTTGTCGCGGAGGGTGCACTATGATGATCAATTAGCGAACAAAATGTTTTCGCATTACGTTGTAGGGGAAAACATTTTCTTTTTAAATTTTTACCTTAAAATTATTTCCCTTTTCAACCCTTCACCCCAACAGTTTTACCGGGTGTGTTGAAAATTATGACTTTTTCCAGAAAGATGGCGGGTATCATGAAACCCTTGAGATTTAATTTCTAAATCTAAAAATGGGTTTTATGATATGATCGAAGTGTTCAAAATTTTCAATGGGATGGATAGGATGGACCATGAACTTTTAGTACACCGCCAATCGACTGCTTTTACAAGGGGACACCAGTATCGATTGGTGAGGGACAATGCAAGGTTATGGTGTCGCAGGGAATTTTTCTCCAATAGGGTTGTTAATAAATGGAATAGCTTACCCCCGGAGGTAGTAAATTGTAACACAATTGACACGTTTAAAAAGAAATACGATAAACATGTTGGGGTAAATCGAGAAGCTATCCATTCTTAGAATAAGACAACCATAAGTATTCTTTATGGGCATTGTATAATATTTCATCATGTGTTTATATTGTTTGTAATTTGTGTTAATTGCATTTTTAATTGGGTTGCTGTATTTTTGAAATCTATGACAACCATATTTTTATGGGCATCTTTTTATCAGCCACCTCGTTGGGCATTTTGCCTGTTGTGGCGTTGTATTTGTATTTGTATGATACCAGCCATTTTTCTGCAAAAAGCCATAGTTTTCTTTACAACACTGCAAAGTTTTTCATCTTTTATACTGTAGCTCCTCAGAAATCGATGTAGTTTCATTACATATGGTGTTTGGTGTTCTGATCGAATAAAACAACTCTTATTTGAGATTTTTACTTAATATATTACACTGTATCTAAGCATTAATCCCGTGATTATGTTTGAATATCAGAAACTTGCAACTCGTGGTAACGTAAGTTGGGATATTACTGTATCATTATAGAAATTACAATCGCATTATAATTTGTAATATTACGGTGAGGTAATACATATGGGGGGGGAATGTTGCAACTTGTTATAAAAATATAATAACAGTAATGTGCTCTCTCAGCTTTTCTCTCTCACGGAGCAAGTTGAGAGAGGGCCCCGGTTGCCCCAGCATAGTTACCCGCCTGCACGATAAGTTATTTTAGTGTAAACCACACCTTTTTAGGTCAACTGTTGATATTTTTATTAATTTGATATTTATTCTTTGGAAGTGCAGTCTTTGCGTGACGTTTTGTACACGGTAGGATAATGGAGTTCAAAGAAATCCTGGAACAAAAGAAGTTTCTAAAAAAACATATTTCCGTAATTTTTGACGATTCACCGTAGTCTCATATTTTGTGGTGGAAATCCGTAGAAACTACGGAAATTCCGTAGTAGTTGAAAAGTATGCTTATAACTAGGGCTAGGATTTTCATGACCTAAAAACTGATAGAAAATGCTCTATAAAAAATTAACATGCCCTGAAAGACCGAAAATTTGCCTTATGAAGTAAAAATATTTAAAAAAATTTACCACTTACAGTAGCATTAATTGTTGCAAAATAACACGAGAATGAAGAATATTGAGATGCAAGCAATTAATATTACACAACACTGTATATAAAACGATATTCTATGTACAGTGTTGAAAGAAAATATTGCGGATCCCAAAAATAATCCGGATAATTGGAATTCCTTTAAATTGGGAATGGTTTTGTACAGCCGTATTTGTATGTGACTAGCCGTGTAGAGAGAGAAAAAAAGGAAAATGTCAGATAGGTGTGTACCTCTGTAGTAGATAAACCGTTTCACAGAAACCTTTGAGCACATTGTAAACAACACCCCCCCCCCCAAGTACATACTGAATTCTTCTATTCATTGACTTATCCATAAATCTATACATGTATTGAAAGTAAATGGAATTTTCTTATCAGTTGATCTGAGAGCTGTGTGTTTGTTGCCAGCAGCCAAGAGTAAAAAAGGTTGAGAACCAGCACACCAAACCTGAGTAAAATTATTTTTAACTCAGCTTTTTGTAGCACACTAAAATACTTTGTAAAATGCGTCTATAATAATATTGAAAGAATGTTTTAAAACTGTATGTTGTAACTAAAACAAATAAAATATTAAAAAGTCAGGGTCCCAAACCTTCTGTGTTTCACGGATCCTTTGTGCCAATAAAGTAAAGGTGACGATATAATACCGTGAATGATATACAAAGGCGGTCTTAGGGCAGTGCGAAGGCACCAAATAATAAGATGTGTCGAAACAACTTGAAATATTAGATGTACATCAGAGAGAGAGAGAGAGAGAGTAAAAATTAACATTTTTGGTATTTAAAAAAAATTATCATACAAATAATGTATTTGTGACGCCCCTAGGAGTCACGACGTAAACTTTGGGAAACACTAGAATAAAGGCCTTTGCATATCGTATTGATTTTTTTTCTATTTCTGTTGATGGATCTGAATTTTCCATATAAGCAAAAAATATGTATATTTTACTTCATTATCGAAAATAATGTTTTCAATGGAATAAAAAAACAAAAGAAATTAATCTCTCCTGCTAGATATTATGATCCTGACTAAAACTTCAGTAAAATGTATTGTAATTTATCGTACGGATACGAAAACTCGTTGTATCACATATCAACAGATGAAATAATCTCGTAAATATTCAAACCAATTAACGTGTTTTCCTGTGAAGAGACCATTGGGATGTGTAAGAAGTCTCTAAAAAAAGACCAAGAAAAAAAAGGTTTCGTAGAACACCGCGACCGACACACAGAAGCTTCCTATCAGCCTTACAAACGAGTAGTTTTCATTCGAAAACTGATAGAAAAAGTGAATAAAACTCAATTTTGCACGAAAAATTTAACTTTCGGATATGCTCTCTATATTCGGAAGCCAGGTCTTTAGGTCATGATTGCGTTGAGAGCATCGTAAGCAACCCCAAGGCAAAGAGATTTTTCTGGGGCCTTTTACATGGCGAGACATGTTTACTTTCGAAAATTTTAACCTGATTTCATTTTCACGAGGGGGGGGGGCTCTGCACCTCAGACCTCTGGGCCGTGCGTGGGTGGGCTCATAAGACGGCGCTGCCCTAGGCTCAAGGGCTCCATCTACAGTGAATTTATAGCATGAAAAAAAATTATGAGAATCATCCGGAGCCCCAGGGCTGGAGCTGGGTTAGCTCCAGTCCACTTGTGGGAGACCATGCCTCTGGTTTATTTAGGAGTTTTATATTACCGATTGAACGTTAATCAATATCTTCAGGTAAAAATGTTCCTGAAATTTTATTAGAATCATCTAAGCTATGGTACAAAAAAATTATCGGATAGGCCATGAGACCTAGAATTGGCCTCTCATTGGAGCTAAAAATCATAGGTAAAAGTTATATGAGACGCCGCTCTACCATGGAAAATTACAGCTATTATTTATACATTTTTACATACGCGTATCAGATATATCAATATAGTGATACATAATTTAATTATTTTTAATCGATGTTATATGAATATCAAATCAGAGCAGATTTTGATTCTGTGATATTGCTTTAATTTTTAGAATCAATATAAATGGGAATCATTTTGAGTGAAATCAAAAAACACGGGGAAATGAAGATTTTCACTGACGGAAAACTTACTATGAATTTCATGGACCATTATCATGGACACTCAGTAAAACTATTATCGTCAACAAAAGACCTATCCATACCTTTGACATTATTGTTGAGGTGCGAGGACTTCTTATCAGGGAATATCCGGCACCATACTGCTGACAAGTGGGGGAATGCATCGTCTTGCCCCAGCAGGCCCTGCCGTTTTTCAAAGGATTTTGGTGAAAATGTGTACCCGTTTCAGAAGAATTTTTATGAATATGCGAAACCGCTAGAAGCGTTTTCTCTAGAAAGAACGAATTCTGACCCAATTCAGCCAATTGATAGTGTATTGCCCTAAAGAGATATGATTAGAGACGAGTACAGTAAAAAATAAATGAAATGTGAGACATTTTATTTTGGGAATGACATTATACCAAAAGTAATAATTACATTAGTGATTTCTTAATTTATATATTATTGAATGCTGCTAACGTGTCTCGAAATACAGTAGAATACAGTTTTAACTAATACCGTTATAGGGAAAAAATCTCGTTTTAACGAACACTTTTCCATCCTCCAGGTTAATTTTTCATAGGAACAATGCAAAAACCTGAAATTTCTTCATTAAGAAATTTCGTTATATCTAAGTTATTTATCCGGTCTCTTGGAATTCGTTATAACGGGGTTCAACTGTATTAAAAAAAATGATATGAGATATTTAAAATTCTAACACCATTTTCGAGGCAAGGGTGGGACGAGAGTAAAATATGTATGGGAATTCTTGCTCGAATCAATTAAAATTACTATTTTGCTAAAAACCTAGATCATCTGAAAAAAGGAATTAATTTATTCTATTGTAAAAAAAAAATTATGTGCACTCAAATATTCTCTATTCTACAGTTCATCGAGAGAAAATATTGTAGAAATGAATTACTTTTTGGTAGCCGTGTTCGTTTTGGAATTTTGGGTACACGTCGAGAAAATATTGTATTTGAATTTCGTAATTTTCTTTCTTTGTTTTTCCTAATACAGTATTATATAAATTCTTTCATACTAGTACGCTACCGAATCAAGAACATCCAGAAACGAAATATTCCTACAAACAGAGAAGGAAAAGGCAATACGAGAACCTGAATATCAAAGAAATGGGAATTCTCGCCACCAATCTCCAGATTTGAGGCAGTAAATCATTTAAAAATGAAAAATTGAAGAAATATACATTCTTTTTATATATTACCGAAATTTCTTTCTTTTTCCTCAGTATTTCCTTAGGAAGAGTCTTATAGATTTTTTCTCATTCGTCATTCATGGAAAGTACGTAGCCAATGCAGACGCCTCATATAAATCATGTCAACAGCAGGAAATGCATAAGAATATGTTGTTTCAGCGCAGATGATGAATGCTCACGTCCGTGGAAGCAGGAATCATTTCAAGTATAGAAAGCAATCCCGGAAAGGAATTTGAAGGATGAATGAGCCTTTCGTTCCAATTTTTTTTTTATTATTTGTGTCTGAGATGTATCCTAGGCATTTATTAGAGCGGCCAACAAGCCTAAACTATTCATCTATACAAATATCTCACGCGATTCATATTAACAGGTTTTGGTGCAGTTTCAAGAGAAAACTAATGTAAAACTTCCCTAATATTTATTCACCAGTGAAAATGAATAAATTTCTACAAAAGGTGACAGTATTGTATAACTATTTTTTGCTAATTGAAAGTAATCATACAAAATAATATAATAAAGTTTTAATGAATATTCATCCCTTTCAGACGCTGTATGCAAGGATATTTTTATTAAAATAATAATTTATTTTATTTTTATTTCAGGGTGTTAACCCTTAACTAAAAATATTGTGTAAGTTTTGAGTTAGAAGTGTGGTGAATACAAACTTTGAGATCAGAGGGCAGCACTTAAAGTTGAATTTTCAGGGGTTTTTAAGATGGCTTCATGGAGAAAGTTCTTCCGCGAAAAAAGTGTGATTTATTACATAAAACTGTGTAATAAATCATAATTGCGATTTCCAATTCTGGAAAAAATTGTATCTGGAAATGAATATACCTTGTTTTTTTACCTTGGCTGAAAAAAATTTGAATGAAAAGTGAGTTACTTCTTTACACACAAAAAAATTGAAAATTTGAAGAAGTAAATTTTTAAAAAAATTACGATTTGATGGCATTTGTTTTTAACCCCTTCTAGTGTTTCTGAAGTAATATTACGTCGGGAGTAGAAGGAAAGGAATAGAAACACAGCATTGCTTCGCTGCTATCGTTATGGCACGTGTGAGCGCCTAAATATCTTTCGTGTGAGAGATTAAACACGTTCTTTTTTCACTAAAAATCATCTTTTCCTCTCTGTCGTCTTTGTCTGAGGTGATGTATTTTTAAGTACATTCGTGGAGTAAAACGCGAACATATGTCATTGCATGTTCTCTACGTATGATTTTCTGATCTCAGAAATTATATAAAATCAAGTAAAACTCGTTATTGTCTTAAATAATATTATATGTGATGACAATAAATGTTCATTTTTGGCATGATGTCCTTTGACGTACCTACTCTCATACAGTTTGACTCCGTTGTTCAGGGGGATTGCGAAAAAATCAAATCATGTATATGTTTGAATTCACCGTTTTATTTAATATTTCGTCTGACGTTCAGAGATAGCAAACAGAGATTATGGCATTTTACTGCGGAACCGTTGGTACTAGAGATACACTTCCAACTAGAAAAATGTTTTCAACTTACGTTGAGTAAGCAGATACGTCATTCATGTTTCAAAGGGTTGTGTAGTTATTAAAATAAACAAATTGACTTTTCGTACAATCCACGTGTGCCCAAAAACCAAAACATGAAGTTGGGACACTGTCTCTCCCGATGCAAACAAAAAACATTTCATGTTTCTAAGTGCAATATTCACACTGAAATATTCGAATTAGGAAAACGGAGGAAAGTTAGATAAAAAAAAACAGCTCAAAATGCAGAAAAAACCGTTTTACCCAGATGTAACACTGTATTTTACCAAATTTCCTACGTTTTTGGAATTCGAATATATCGGTGTGAATATTGAATTTATAGACATTTTTGTTGGCATCAGGAAAGACAGTGCAACAACTTTATGTTTGGGTTTTGGAGCACACGTGGACTGTATAAAAAGTTATTTTTTCTAATTGGAAGTATACGTCTAGAATCCACGGTTTGCCAGTAAAATGTCGTAATTTCCGTTTGCTATGCACCCTGTATACACACACACATATATAGCATCATGGAAACTGGAGAGAGAATTCGCAATACACACACGGGAAAAAAAATCTAAGTAGACAACTCGTTTTTCCTCCTTTTTACCGTGCATTAATGTGTTCGTATCTTTCATTTTGGCCAATTTCTGCTCAGAGAAACATGAAATACATTTCGTTCAAAAAATTAAGACGATTTATAACGTTGGAGGGGTTAATGCATTTTTTGAGTATCAAAAGTTCCAGGAAATGAATGCTCCGATCTGAAAGGGTTATATAAAATAGTAATAATGTATTTTAAAAAAATATTTATTTCAACAAAATATTTTATATAACCCTTAAATGCGTAGCCTCTCACACATGCAAAGGGCTCTTTGAACGTTCATTACAGAATTTGAAAATAAGGTGAACTCACGTTATTTCCATCTTATATTTTGAATTTGCTGGTAGATGTCCCAATTTAATGGCGATGCTTTGTTTCTTGCAGAGCATGAGAGGCTGGGATTTCACCAATTTGTTAAGTTGTTTTTTTTGTTTTTTTGGTTGCATTTCTTTTTCCCCCCTTGAAATTTGCAATCCGAATTTTTTTCTTACCATAGTTGGAATCATAAAGAACATAGTTATATATTTGGAAAGTAATATTTCTCAAATACATTCATTTCATGTGCACTTATGAGGCTTTGCACGTCTTCAATAAAGCCCTGTGTAAGCAGTGAAATTCGAAATATTCTTTACAAATGATTTTCCTGGATTTGGGGCCGTTCAAGTATTACGTCATCATCGTTGGGGGGGAGGGGGGTTTCCGATTTGCTGACTTTTGATGACAAGGGGGGATGGGGGGGTTTGGATAATGCTTACGTAATCAACCACCCTTTATGAAAATATGAATTGGATTTAGAGGGGCAGAGCTGATGACGAAATTTTGCTGAAAAGGGGGGGGGGGGTCAGCATTTTGCTGACTTTTGCTGACAAGGGGGGGAGGGGGTCAAAAATGGCTAAAACATTTGCTTACGTAATACTTTAACGGCCCCTTTCTATAAGTTTTATTAATTATGAAAAAAATTACCGGCTCGAAAGAAATTGAACATCTATTAGTTAGCATTAATTACCAAATACTACTTTATCGATACCGTAAACACCAACTACTTTGGCCCTGGAGTGTTACTTTGTCCCAAAAAGGATAAAAAACAAGAAAAAATATTAAAACAGGTGCTACACAAGCTGATTGTTTCAGTTTCGCATAGTAGCCGGCGATTCCACCAAGCAGTGGCACTACTTAAGTAAACCCTCCCTCAATAAAGTTCTAATATCCGCCGCTAGGTTGCACAGCAATGCTGTTTCCATAACCCTGCTAAGTACACGTGTTACGGTGTTGTCAAACTTTCGTGCATGCAAGGAATCCAGTATAGGTTGCAATTAAGGTAAGGTACCAAATTTCAAAAATCAATATCATTCTGATTAAGCATATATAAAATGATTTTGTTGAACTATCGGGCTTTTGTGATGAAATGCATAGATTAAAAAATAATACTGGTATTCTCAAAAAATGGGTTGCATGCCTCAAAAAAGTTGGGCAATGTAGCGAAAAATGCTCGGGCCAACACCGGGAACAGGTAGTAGTAAAAATAAGAACAAATCTGTTGAAGAAAAAGAGCCTTAGAATCAGCTCCGGCAAAAACTGTGAAAACCCATTCCCTCTCCGAAGGACAGAGGAAGAAGGAAATGACATGAACTTGAATGTCGCTCTCCACTTGTTAATACAAGATATACGGAAGACTGGATGTTGTGAAGCTATTTATTATTTGAGATGTTAATTTTTTTTTTTTTAAGGAAGGAAAAAAAAATCATCGCTGCCTCTACCGGGAGTCGAACCCGGGTCCCTCGATTGCCGGACGAGTGCTCTAACCACTAAGCTACAGAGGCGATAAATATCTTCACAACATCCAGTCTTCCGTATATCTTGTATTAACAAGTGGAGAGCGACATTCATGTCATGTATATAGCCATCTGGTGGCTCGTCGTCCATGAGCTATTAGCTGATCGGTTCACCGTCCATTGCACGGTTCCGTTCGGCACATATACGCTCTAGCGAAGGAAAATCTCTATCTCCTCTGTAGCATAGTGGTCAGAGCGCTCGTCCGGCAATCGAAGGACCCGGGTTCGACTCGAGGCAGAGATGAGTTTTTTTATTCCTTTAAACATCTTTCCCTTATTAACATCTCAAATAATAAATATCTTCACAACATCCAGTCTTCCGTATATCTTGTAAGAAGGAAATATTGCAGTAGTTGCTTGAAAAAAAGGAAAACATTTTCCATGTATGGTTATGAAAAAGAAACTAGCACTGTTTTGGATTGCATGGAGCCAACAAAAAAGGCTTCGAAGTGGCCGGCAGAAAAGAAGACCCCCTTTTCTACAAATGGTCTAATATCGCGCAAGTGATCGAGCCTCCAAAATGATTGAAAATATGACTTTTTTCGGCGAATATTGTTTTTCCAAGAATTGAAAAATGTTTTTGAATTTATAAAAATTGTTCAGTTCTCTGTGTTTTCTTTATTGATTTTTAAACATTTCTTTGTTTTGACAAAAAAGCACCTGTGTAAATGAGGTGTATTTTTGTGTTGATAATATGAGAGATTTTTCTTCAATACCAGTGGGTTCCATCATTTCAGGAATGTTTTACAGTGTTTTAAAATAATTATGTTTGATGTGGAGTAAAGTCATTCTAACGTATGGGATACTTTTGCTCAAAATAAAAATAAATAAATTTCGTAAAAACATTATGGAAAGTGGATTTGTGTGTTACACTATGCTTTATAAGAGAAAAGTTTTAACTTTTCAAAATTGCTTCAAATCTCAGCATTTTTCAATTGTTATTTTCTAGCATAAGATTAAATGAAAAAATTTATATTAAAATGGGCCAAAAAGCAAACCAACCCGTGTATACGGTACTTACAATTCATGTGCCATTTTCCAAGAGAACTTTGTGGCATCGAGATGTATTTTAAGACATCTCGATAAAATACCGAGTTTATTATACAGAGAGGAAAGTGTACATGACAATGTTTAACCATTATTTCGTAAAAATCTGAAATGGTGAATGTGAGATATCATTTGCCTTGTGGTTTCCAGCATTTTGATATCTGAGGAAACTGGTTTCCATATTCCCTGATGCACTATGTTCACGAAAACTTTCTGACTAATTGCAATACCGGAAAAGATTATTTACTGCGGTATTACAGCATAAACAATCGCACACTCTTTGGTACGTGAAGTCTATCTTTGTGTGCGTTCTTAGAACGATGTTGTGGTTAAGTTTTAAAGCATTCTCATGAGAATGGAAGGCACCAACCACTTGGATTCTAACAAATAAATAGATTATTAGCCTTCAGACCAAAATAGTCCCAGTGAATTTATCGCGGTATCTTTTGTCATTGTGCCATGCTGAAGTTCTACAATAAATCTCCGAGAAAAATATATTTTCACGAACAAAAAGAAATGGATTCGAATGTTATTGCACAGTTTTGTAGCGGATTAATATTTCTGAATCACGATACGATGGTCTTCTTGGAAGAACTCTTCGAACCACGCCCCACTATTAAAGACTTTTCCCTTTTAATGCTAAACGACATACACTTGAATCAATTACTCGTATCGAGTTCAGAACCTGTACCATATTCTCGTGTGTGTTGGGACTTGACAAGAAAAATAAAAATCGTACTCTTTCCGATGGAATTGGAAAAATATGATGAGAAAAAAAATGAATGTCTTTTTTAGATGACATGAAATAAAAGTCATCTTAGGATTTGAATTATGTTATGTTGTTATAAACAGATTCGTGAGCTTATCTACTTGAACATTCGTAATAGACAAATGAACAAGGTATTGAAATTTACATGATGTATAACCAGTATTGGCCAGTAGGCAATTCGCCATTTCTTTGAGGAGAGGAAATTCAGGTAATTTTTTTAGAGTTAGTTCCATTGTTTTCCCATGAAAAAATTACTCCTTTTTCGGTAAAAATATTCCTTAAAATTTTGGATGGGAGTGAAATTACTCATCAAAGGGATTTTTTCGTATAACACTGTATAACTACTTTTTTTTCCCATGGGTAAGTAAGTACATCGGATCCCATGCACCCCAACCATATAAGTTGGTGAAAGACCTCATGAGTTACCAAGTGAATAACCGTATAAGTAAGTTGCTGTGAGTGACTGTATGGATGAGTGAATGATCATATGAATGAAAAAGTGAGTGACTGTATGGATGAGTGAATGATCATATGAACGAACAAGTGAGTGGCTGTAAGAGTAACCAAGTGAGTGTGCGAGTGACCGCATTAGTCACCAAGTCAATGATACTGACATTACTCCGACCTACGTAACACACGTTGGGGTGGGGGGGCGCATTTCATTGAAACTTGGTATATATGTTATGTGTACCATAAGAAATAGATAACTGCTATAAAAAAGCGCTACGTTTTCCAACTGGTAGTCAAAAACTGAACTATTTTTGTTGAATGTTTATTTTTCCTCTATGGCCCCATACATCCTATATACCAAGTTCCATCAAAATACTTCCATCAGAATGGGCGCCACACATTGTCTGAGTAGTGTCAGTTTATTTATAACCACCATGTACATTAGAGATCAGTTCATGAAATAGCTTGCTTTAACGCTTTCAAACATGCTCAGAAAAGCCATGTGTCATCTTTCGATTATATATTAGAAAATGCTTTTTTTCCCGTGTTTCTGAAAACCATTCCAGAGACTGTGTAGCTTAGCTCAAAAATGTAGCTTAATGTTGAATACTAAGCTCAGTCAGAGATGAAACAAAAGTTCAAAGAAATAATGCAACGTATACACAAAACAAATATCGTAACTATCAACGTTACGATTTCGATTCTAAGCTCCAAAAATATAGACCATCCCATAATCTCTTTTCTCTATTATTATTATCAGGTAATAGTGTTATTCGGTCTTTCTTTCTCGGGGAAAAATATATATTTTTATATAAAAGTCAATGTTTCATTTTTCAAAAGCGATCATGCAGTTTAAAATGGATAAGAAACACAAAGAAAAATATCGAATATAATTCCTTTTAAGCAGATGAAACTCTCATCTTCTTCCATGTCTACGAAGTGCAAACATTTCTGCTCCTTGGTATGATTTTTCCCAAGCTTAAATCCAATATCTATATGACATACCTTTAGGGTTAATACCTATCGTCTAGGGAGTGCGATAAATTTAACTGCGAGCTTTAGCCGTTCACACAAAAGTAATAAAACGGGTCTATAAATTGCGGGATAGGGAATCCCTTTTGGCTTTAGGCTTGACGTCCGATAGTAGAAGTCAAGTTTATGATGGTTTTACGTGGGGTTATAACCACCCATTCCTCTGGAACTTGGTTATATGCCCTGCTAACCACGGTTGCTTTAGAAGAGACAGAGATATTATATTTTCGAGGCGGTAAAAAACCATTTCCAAAATGCGTTCCTTCGCCTCCTCCTTCTTGAAAAGTCCTCAAAAAATGAAGAGATTTGCAACTGAAATTGTAAAGTTTGGTTTGCTTTGGTTTATTTTCATTTCTATTTTTCCTCTCCCCGGAATGGTCCAAATATATAATGATGTTCCCTCTCTATCGAGGTTTTATTCATTTTTATTGTCGTGTACAAGAGATGTGAAAAGTAAAGCTGGATTTATGTGTCCGGGAGCCTTATTGAGACCCCGCGTTTGACGAGGTAATATTGCGTTCCGTATTTTTTGCAATGGTTTTCTATCTTATTTATATGGCGTTCATGATATTCTCATTGGATGCCCTGTAATTTTAGAATGAATGTGCAACCGTAATGTCACTATTCAATAATAAAACTCGATTTCTAGTTCCAAAAATTTGATTCCTATTCTCCAAAATTTGATGTCTGGTGATAAATAAACTAAAAATCCTGTATAACGAGTACGGCTTATAACAAGAATCTCGCAATAACGAGTGGTTTGCAAGTGATTTTCAAATAGTTAATATTAAAGATATACTAAATATTCGGTTGTATCGAATGAAAAATTAGGCAGCATGCTCTATAACGTCAAAAAATTCTCAAAAATGCCATTATGCCAATTTTTCCTTCTTAGTCTTCAATGAATCGTATATATATGATGACAATTATCATAGCATATGCTCCTTTTAAAAATTACTCTGAGGTATTTCGAACAAAGAATGGTCACAGAAAAGTGAAATTGTTTTAACCCCTCTTTTTCTTTTTTTTAGACTTCTTCACTGTACGCATGGGTTGTGTGTTTTCTTTATTTAATTTTCGTCTCTCCCAGTGACTAAGAGACCAAACCATGAATGCAACTCGTATACGGAATTTCGAACGAATTGCTACATACCGGAATGTGTGTTCTGAGTGTATTTGTGTTATCATTCATGCATTATTCAATGTATTTGTGTTATCTAAATTGGGCTTGTTTCGTATTCTTGCTGGTGCTACCATGCATCTCCCATATTTTGAAGTGAAGAAGGTTAAATACTTGATTTTTCATGTTATATGAGTATCGTGTGGTAGATCTGCCTGCTCTCTGTGGAGAAACTTTTTTTTTACTAAATGGGATATCAGCTCGCATTGACGTCTCGAAAACCGAAAAAAACCAACTTCAACTGACCGCTATTGTGCGTCAACAGTATTTGATCCTGGATCCTTCAGCACGTCCTCTGGATAACAGTCCAGCACGATGCGCCCCACGACCGCATAGCGATTAAAAGACCACGAAACCAGAACTTACAGCTTGAAGTGACTACCGAATGACTGAGAAAAACGTCATAAAAAAATTCCGATTGGCGGAAAAATATTTATGAGTCCGAGCAGCTAAGTAAGCAGTGATTTCTTGAACATTTTCCCCCATCAAGATATTTAAACTTCTAAAATTGCATGGGCAGAATTATTCTCATTTTAATCACAGAGCAACATACTTTTCTTCGCTTTTACATCATCTCTTGCCTCTTCCGTTTCATACACACGATTAAAACAGGTGCGCCCCGACTTAGTTTGTGCCAAATGGTGCCTAGACATCAAAACATAGGCGTAAATACCATTCCATTCCCACGCTTCAATAAGCCAATAAAGTTAGACATTTCTTTGTTACGTACAGGTATCTCTTAGTTACTCTTACTTCTTTTTCGGTCGTTTTGCGCGTTGGCTTCACGTTTTAGGTAGTTCCTTGGGATGCTCACGAATCTTGTGTAGGGTACCCAATTTAAAATATTGTAAATTTATTGCAGTATTCAGTGCCTGTTGGCCGTTCTTTGGCCGCAAGGGAGCAGGAGGTGAGCAGTACCTTGATGAGTCCCATATATTTCTGTGCGTATGTGGCATTTCATATATTTCCACATTACGATACTCTATTTTACATTTGTGAATCATTCATTTAATTAATTAATTAATTTAATGAAATGCTCGGCAAAGTCACAATTGTATATTTGTTTGAAATGCTTGTTTAATTATGACTGATTAATGATTTTTAATACATTTTGATGTACAGTATTTAAAATTTGAAACTTAATGTGCGGCACAACATTAATGTTTCAGTTTTTCAATTGAGAGAGAGAGTATATGATTTTTATTTTAATGTTTCATATGTTTGTCACTCGGCTCACGACTGTAGGTATATAATAATTGAAATTTTTAATTGTTCGGGTGGTCGACTAAATAGCTTTGGCACAATCAATAGCTCGGCCAAAAATCAATTGCATACCTAGAGTTCTGCTCATCATTAGAATCAAAACGAAATTATCTAAAGGGTGTTTTGATGTAAATAAAGCCGCAATTTTAGAACCTGACAGAGCAAAAAATTAAAATTCGTTTTTGACGAAAATCCCACGTGATCTTTAAATTTCTTTATAATGGACTTTCACTGTATAACTTTCAATGGAGCTGTGTCTTGATCCTATCCTTTTTTTAAATTTATTATTAATTTTGATTTAAAATTGAAATCCCTTCACCCAGGTTCGAATAAGTATTATAGGACCAAGCCAAGGTTAACCATTCCATGAGACGAGAGACACAATACAACACTTTCGTGAACAAATAAATCAGAGTCAAATTTTAAGGTGAAAAATATTTAATTTTAACAATTAAAATAATTAAGACCAAGGTGTCGGTGGCTACCGGATGATTATGCATAGATTACGAACTTCATTTCAAGAGTTTACTTAAATGTGGTTGACATGGTGGTTTTAATGTCCGGAAACGGTGACCAGTCGATTGACGAATTCGGAGTTAATAGAGGGTGATGGCAGATGAGCGGGAAAGCACTCCGGAATCACAGGTTCGTCCACATTTTGAAGAAGCCCTCTGTCTTTACACTGTTAGTCGTTGGCAGTGAACTTGTGGCGGCATCGCCATTAGAAGCCAGTGTACGTCGACAAGAACTGCCGACGTATCTTTGCGATAGGTGAAAACCAGACCAGAGCTATTCTATGAATAGCTACATGACGATGGTCCGTACCATCAAACAAGATGCCCCGTGGACGAATCCTCGGAAAGCTGTAAGCTGTCATGTGGTCGCCAGTTTACCATTGTACACTAACTTGACTCCGCACTGTTTACTTGTTATCGTTATTCTTAGAATTAGTGTAGTATTTCACATTATACTCTTTGCTTCCGCTACACCGGAGAGCTAAAACGAGAAAAACCTACATTTCCGGCCGCGTAAAAATAATTAAACTAGCACATTTTATAAATTCCAATTACCAGCGAGCGAAATAAACAACTCGCTCATCTAAGTACCAAGAGCCTGCATCATTGACTCACATTCCAATTACAAGCGAGAGAGAAAAAAACTCTAACCCGCCAGTAGCGTAGAAATTATATCAAGCTTCCGAGAATTTTTCTAGAAGGTATGTTAAAAGGCCCCTTGGCGATACAAAACTATATGAAAATGTACTGGGTAGAGGTCCTGAAGGGAATTATTCGGCGTTTTAATTTAGAGTTGGTTGAGAAGGAAGAGGGGGGGAGGGGATTGAGGTACAACAGAAAAAAGGGTAAATCTTAAGGGGACCGTCCAGACCTTCAGAGAATTTCTTCTCTCCAAGAACCCTTAATCACACCCCCTGAAAAACAAACATTACCTTATATGGCTGGATGACCATCTTCTTCGCTCTCCTACAACCCTTTGTAATTTGATCCGTGTTTTTCATCTGGGGCCCCAAGGCAGCAGTACCGTGTACAACTATATCTTAAGGCCTAAACTTTTAATAGAATAGATTTTGCTTTCCAACTATATTATTATTATATGATACCATAAAATGTACAATTAAATATAAGTATAAGCATATGGTTAATTATGGTTGATTCCGCTGTACACGCAAAATCCAACTTTCCACATAAGCCAATCTATTCAATACATAATAAAAATCTTTCTTTTCTCTACAATTTAAAAATATTTTAATAAGTACTGAAATAATGTTATGATGAAGTTTGACAATTCAACATACAAATACAAATACAAATACAGCTGCATTAATTCCTAAGCTAATTCCGAACTATGATTCTAAGACTATGCTTTCGAGGACTAAAGATAAAATAAATTGGAGAACATTAGAGAACTGCTTTCTAAGCCAATGGCCCTTGTGTGTAAGGATTATTACTATTTCTTAGAACTAGACAAACACCATTCACCACCTGTCAAAACAGACGTTACTCGCTCCCTCTCTACTATCCTCGAGAGGAACGCATAGATTATTGAATTTCGTCGCTTTTGGCGAGATGGTTCAACCGCAGAAACACGTCTCCTAATTCTCGTGGAAACCGTGACTCCCATGCCATGTACAACATGTCTGAATTTTCTCTGACAGAGTGACCCTATTACCATTCGAGCTAGCTTGCGATTCACGTAAAATCATAATATTCCGCTCTTTTGTGCGGAGGCGTAGGGAAAAACAGTCAAATCAAAGTACAGTCATTTTCGGTTAAAAAACACTTCCCTAGAATATATATATATATGTATAACCTCTATCGTGAATGCTACTGTAAGATCGAATTTTGCAGAGGTCGCTTATGTAACATGTCTTATAGCACTGTGATTTCACCATCTGTTAGACACTCATGAATAATGGAGCAAACTGCATTTGAATCAGTATTCTTGATTTTTTTTTTTTTTTTTTGGGAAAGTGGTACTCTAATTACACAATGTCTCGGGCTATTACCTGATTAATTTTGTTCACAAAAGAAACAGACTTTTGATTCATTTCAACAGTCGATCTTAGTTGTTGACTGATAAATTTTAAACGTGATGACTGAAAGCATCGGACCATTTTCAGATGCAAACAGATTACTAGTATAAGAAATTCTTTGCGAATCAGGCAATTGTCATTAATACGTAGGAAAGACATTTAATTTTTTACTTCGTTAGATGTATTTCTCTCCCGCAACCTAGTATAATATATTTAGAGAAAAAGATCAATGCCTAAATAAATGTTGTCCCACAAATTCGTAAATAGTTTAAAAATGTTTAAAAATGTAAGGATTGGTATTACAAATTAACCAGGAGGTTTTTTGTTAAATATATTGTGTTTAGCGTTTAGGTTTTTGAATTTTTATACCATATCTCTGTAATTTTCCTTTTTGAGTTGTGTACAACTGCAACCATGCACCAGAAAACCATGTGACTTTAGGCATCGTCATCAAGATATGAGGGATAAATAATAAGGATCGACATCCCATGGGCGGAGATACGGGGGGAGGCCGTGGGGGGGCAGTGCCCCCCAGACTTCCAAGTCCATCTCCGCCTATGCGACATCCACACTACGAGAGGGGTACATATCTATATCAGAGCACGTGCCAATTTCAGTAACCCAACTCCTGTAGCTTCTGGGCATAATATCTCCAGCAAAACTATTGACATTTTTATTTCTTCACTAATGAATATCACATTGAACTCACAAGAACATACTTGGTGATAATTATAAACTCTTTTACGAACATTGTGATTCCATACCAAAAAGCTAATCCGAGATTTTCGGTTTTTGGAATAATTTTGAAAAATTCCCTCATTCTTTCTCTAAGACGTTCCCAAATTTCATAGCTTTCTGATCATTAATTATGCCTCTAGACAAATCAGAATAGGAAAACATATATGTAATACTCGGTAGCATTTTTCGACTTTGAAAAAACTGATTCATCAAGGTTGTTAATTAACAAGGGATCCATGGACTTATTGGTGGTCTTTGAAGAGATTTTTCGGGGGAGAGTGGGTACTTGAACTATGATGCGAAACTATTAACAAATGGTTTTTACATTATTATATGACGGATATTTATTCTGTTAGGGAGTCTATGTTGCTAATTTTGTAGGCACAAGGTGTTCGTGGCTTTTACCTCATTGTCGTAAAGGTTCCATGAAACATAAAGAGTTAAGAACCCAGTGTCAATGTTTCTCCAACAACACTTAAATATACAGAGTGGATACCATCGACCACTCAATAATTACACATGTAATTCCTTGTTGTAAAAGTGGTGGTGGTTCTTTGAGAAAACAGCTAATATGAAGAAGTATTTTCAGTTTTTTGATTTGACCAATAATTATGGAGTTATAACGAATTAAAAATTAATAACGTCACTGCGAATCCTGCTAAATTCACCGAACGTGCACCAAACGTATAACTTGGCGTTTTTAAGCTGATGTAAATGGTATTACCCTGAGAGTAATCAAGAAAGCTAAAGCTGTTCAAATTAGTTAGTTTTCTTTGTCCTTTCCATCAGAAAATTTCACTAACGAGTTTCTTTCTTAAGGAAAAAAAATTATCGCATTTTGCAAAAAAGTGATGATTTTGGGAAACACTTTTTTCTGTAGATTCTGTTTTTCTAACTCTTCATATCTGGTGATAAATATTGGCGAAATATAGGGGGACGAAAGTGACACGTGACAACAAGGTTAACATCACTCTACACGAAGAAGAAAAAGCACCAATCATGAACGAAAATAACCGAATTTGGCTTCTAACGGCATTGAATACTTCAGTTTATTTTAAATTAGCAGTTACCCGCTGCCTGGAGCAAATTTTTTTTTTCTCGCTGGGAATTTCGCGTGTAGTTGACTGTTAGAAAACTCGTGACAAAATTTAAATCGCTATAAATTACTCCCTTAACATTCGTCCGATCCTAGAACAATTTTCGATGTTATTTTTTCACAAGGAATCACGCGTTTAATTATTAGGCAGTTGATTTGTATCCACCCTCTATATTTTATAAAAACAACTTTTGATCAGTTCTTTAAAAATGTCATTGTTGTAATTCAAATGTTTTAACAAAGAGAAATTATTTGTCCGTAGCTATCAATATCTTTCATTTTTTTCTACGTGAAGGTCGTTTATTTCCCGGTTGGCCATGAAGTCATCCGAAAAACATAGCGATATAATAATAAATATCGTATTGCAGGCGGAAGAGCAATCGGACACGTCGAGCAGCTGAAGCGACAAATGTTTCTCTGAACGAATTATTGAATGTGATGCTGCAGATTCTCTTCTTTTTTTTTTGTCCGATGTGTGTCTCCGTTAGAAATAGAAACGTTCACCAGGTAAATATCGTAGCATCACAATTTCTCGTTGTTACGTGAGAAACCCCACACGTGTCACGTCGCAATTGGCAGTACGAAGTCACGGAATGCGACGCTCCCACTGAATACCCTTCTTCAGCAAAAAAGATAAGAATAAAAGAATAATGAAAACAGAAAGAAAAAATAGAAAAATCGTTTGCGTTACACATTCTCTTTTACTGCGAAACGATTTTCACGATTTTTTTTGTGAGAAGATTCTATAAAATGCTGAGCAAATGAAGACAAAATATAACGAAATACTTAGAGAAAAAGTCATTGTTACTTTATTTGAAACACATGAAATAATATAACAAAGGGTTGAGAACGCTGCTGTATATTAAAAGAAAAAATATAGCGCGTGTTGTAGCAAATAATTATTGAGTAAAAATAAACAATGATTTTTTTTCAATTTAAAACTTCTTATACTGTATGTACGGAATTGCTTATCTCTATAAGGAAGTATTGAGTACGGATTTTAAAAAATCATGAAAAATCAACAAATCTATGTACCGGGTTGGGCTGTTAAAAGAGATGGATTTTTTTCGAAAATCAAGGGGAATAAAACTCGCTGATAGTTTCCGTCATCGAAACACATGTAAAACATCCTGATTATGGCAACTTAGCCGAATGGGCTTTTCTACCAGCATCGCAGTCTTCCAAAGAGACAGTTATGCTAAGGCGACTTGATAAGGATTATTACTTTACCACCTTATTCCAGTGGCTATAGTTATGCAACGAAGACGTAATTCAATTCACACCCACTTTTGTCTTAGAAGAATTTGCCGATAAGCTAGTTGTTGATGCCATCATCTTTTAAAAGGATTAAATTTGCTTGCTATCAGAGGAAAGAATACTTTGGAGCACCACCTATTGACAAAAATAATAACTTTATTTTTCTACTGTGTCAAAAAAAAAATTGTGAATAATATATTGATTAATTCACAAATTAATACAATCGAAGTTTGTTATAACTATTTTGCTCTACAAAGACCCCCGTTACGATAAGTCCCAAATGATTTCCTATTCATACCATATTTTTACTCCAATATAAAGACCTGAAAATATCGACACATCCATTACAACGTTCGAATTCAACTCTGCCTCATTTTTTTTTTTTTTTGTGAAGAAATTAACAAAATCCGTCTTCAACTGTGATTGACCTATTGCACTTGAACTTTAAATTAATTTGAATTTTATTATTATTTTCCAACCTGTTGCATTTGCATTTCTACTGCTTACATTGTAAATAAAATGAATAATGTAACATTTATTCCTTCTGAATTGGAATTTTCTTAAGAAACCTGTATGATTTTATGAATATTTCGATGACTATCCAATAAAACGTCCGTTTTCTGTGGAACGATAGGGTTCGTTATGCGTTGACTGTAATTCCTTCATAATATCGATGTAAATGGTTGTGTGCTAGATAAAAAAGATACGAGTACATCAGTTGAGTAAAATAATAATCACGAGATGGGACTATTAGCCCCGTCTGGTTTCCTAATAATAAACTGATGGATGATTGAATGCCGTTTTAATGGATAAAACTACGCAACTTACGTTATTAGTAAAGACATACTGTTTGTTTTCATTCCACTCTTCATCTGTAAGTTTTTCACCTGGGCTACCATGTCATTGCCAAACCTCCCTCCTCCTTCACAATGGTTTTAAATAAATTATTTGGTTCTTATATATATAATACATATTATATATATAAGCTCTCTCGAAATATCTTTTATTTCCGAATAGTATAAATTTATTTATAAAATAAGTACTGATAGCACTTACGGAGTGTAGTTATATATAACAGTCAAGCCAATTATAGGTACTAGCTTCAGTAGATACTGAGTTTGTGTACGAGAAAAATGCGTCCTTCCCAAACTTATAGGATATAGATTTTTTTTATCCAGAATAACTTCAATCATAATTATTTTAAATAATTATTAAATTCTTCGAAATTTGTCTAATTTTTGTGAGAAAAAATGATAGTTTTCTTTTTCAATCGAACCTAACTTTAATGATTAATTATTAGATATTTGAAAAAATTATTTGACTCATTTTTTTTATATTGTTCTCAATCCCTTTAAATGTAAGGTGATAAGGTAAGATACTGCTGCAGACGCTTTTGCAAGAACTGCTTTAGATTAATTTAGTTCTGCTATAAACTGATAAACTGACTTTTAAAAGATCATTACTGTGAGAAAAATAGAAATGAATTCCCCTCGTATTAAGTATCCCTCATTTCTCATTAGTAAGAGTTAATAAATGGTTAGACTATAAGACATGCGGTTTCGTTTTTTTGCAGTTTCGTGAAATTCCAAAGAAGTTTTATTTTCTTGTTTAATTTTGTGCCTTTAATGTTTATTAATTTCGTTTTCCAGGAGCCTGTTTTTTGCTACTACTACTTTAATTTGATTTTCGGATAATTTTTTTTATACGTAGTTCTCATTCCGTGTATTTACTTTTTTGTTGTTATACACACGCTTCTGTACGTCATTATAAAGCGTAGTACATAAAGCTCATAAAATTACCAAAGGATAAAAAAAAGAGATATATATCGAGAGAATGTGGAGCTGAAATTACTTTTTCCCTTCACGATATTAATGATTGCATGTCCGACGGAGAAATGCAATATTTTCGAGAATTTATGTCAGATTCAATTAATCAAGATTAAAATTTCTTTCGTGTTTTTTTGAGCCGAAAAACGGCTGATAATAGTCGGAAAAATGTTCTACTGTTTAAAAAATGATTAGTGTAATTTAATATGGTCGAAATTTCTCTTTGTTTTCCGTGACGTAAGCACGCGACATTCTAAGATTGTTTTAGTCCGAGTTTATGAGTTATGGCCGTTAATTTCTACATCATTAAACAAAGAACTGTTTAGAATGTCTAGATTAAAAAAAAAATTTTTTTTTTTGAACATTACTAATCATTAGGTGCGTTGACGGTAGGAGTCATTGCCTTTTCATCAAAGTGGTTAAAGAAAATGTCAATATAAATAATTAGTTTATTATGATGAGGGGGTGATCTAGAATCTATAACAATATAATCTATTATTTATTCACACAAACTACTACAGCTGAAAAGATTACACTGAAGAGCCAAAAAAAACTGGTTCACCTGCCTAATATCGTGTAGGAACCCCGCGAGCCCGCAGAAGTGCCGCAACACGACGTGGCATGTACTTGACTAATGTCTGAAGTAGTGCTGCAGGTAATTGACACCATGAATCCTGCAGGGCTGTAAATCCGTAGGAGTAAGACGGGTTGGAGATCTCTTCTGAACAGCACGTTGCAAGGCATCCCAGATATGTTCAATAATGTTCATGTCTGGGGATTTTGGTGGCCAGCGGAAGTGTCTAAAGTCAGAAGAGTGTTCCTGGAGCCACTTTGTAGCAATTCTGGACGTGTGGGGTGCCGCATTGTCCTGCTGAAATTGTCCAAGTCCGTCGGAATGCACAATGGACATGAATGGGTGCAGGTTGTTTACGTACCTGTCACCTGTCAGAGTCGTATCTAGACGTATCAGGGGTCCCATATCACGCCAACTGCACACGCCCCATACCATCACAGAGCCTCCACCAGCTTGAACAGTCCCCTGTTGACATGTAGGGTCCAGAGATTCATGAGGTTGTCTCCATACCCGTACACGTCCATCAGCTCGAAGCAATTGGAACCGAGACTCGTCAGACCAGGCAACGTGTTTCCAGTCCTCAACAGTCCAATGTCGTTGTTGTCGGGCCCAAGCGAGGTGTAAAGTTTTGTGTCGTGCAGTCATCAAGGGTACACGAGTGGGCCTTCGGCTCCGAAAGCCCATATCGATGATGTTTCATTGAATGGTTCGCACGCTGACACTTGTTTATGGCCCAGCATTGAAATCTGCAAAAATTTGCGGAAGGATTGCACGTCTGTCACGTTTGATGATTCTCGTCAGTCCCGTTCTTGCATGATCTTTTTCCGGCCGCAGCGATGTCGTAGATTTAATTTTTTACCGGATTCCCGATATTCACGGTACACTCGTGAAATGGTCGTACGTGAAAATCCAAATTTCATCGCTACCTCGGAGATGCTATGTCCCATCTCTCGTGCGCCGACTATAACACCACGTTCAAACTCACTTAAATCTCGATAACCTGCCATTGTAGCAGCATTAACCGATCTAACAACTATACCAGACACTTGTTGTGTTATATAGGCGTTGCCGACCGCAGCGCCGTACTCGGATTGGCTCCATATCTCTTTATTTGCATACGCATGCCTGTACAAGTTTTTTTGGCTCTTCAGTTTAATATCTCTGTGGTACTGAAATACTATTTATTCAGGATTCACAATGAGGTGTTTTTGGAATGAGAATTCAAAACTGTAGTCATTGTGAAGATTTTGAATTGCTGATAAGTAAAACTAATTTTTCTGTCGCGTGTAAGCTATCAACGCAAACCTGTATTTTTGACTTATTTAAGAAAATTCTGAATGTATATTACAGTCGCTATCCGAAGTCTGCCATCTGAGTAAAGTGATCAGGGGCTTAAGCCTCTGTGGTGGTCGATTGGGCATGGTGACGGACTCGAATCACGAGGAGCCAGGTATAATGATTTGCCACTTCTTAAGGAAATTTAGGCATTCCTGCTAGTAGCGCTAATATGCTTTCAAGTCTCTTCAGTGTTCCTTCAATGTTTTTGAAACGAATTGGTTTACACCATAAAACGCTGTGCATGTGTTATGCATTTGAAGTGAAGATGATTATTGCCAGAAATGCGTTAAATGTGCTAGATGTTCTGCCATCTGTTTCTCGAATTCGGAAGGTAGAAATCAGCAGGTCATTACCTATACGTACTATTTGCCGGTGTAGAAAAAGAACTATAGATATCATTCATATTCTACACCGTAAAAAAGTGATTGTCACAGAAAACAACACAACAGAAAATCTTTTTGTATTTAGCACCCATAATACTGCCATTTACTGCCACAATTGTGCCAATCTTCATGTGCATATTTTCTTGTAAATTTAAAATCTCGGTTATTAACGCAAGAAAATGTATACCAATTGTTTTATGCCGTGATGTAATTCTTAGTATTTTCTTAGTATTCATTTAATACAGCACCTGCCGCTTTATAAAATCAAATCAATACCAATCACATTATAAAATTTCTGTTTAATAAAATCAGCGCCACCGCTTTTGAAAATCAAAAATATTTTTAATGTATTTTATCTAGTAAGAAACTGGGTGGAACTTGAAAGAAAATTGCAACTTGTAAGTTATTTGGTCAAACTTTTGGGATCTGGAATCAGTTTTCAAATATTTTCAGATCTCAAAAAAAAAAACACACGAGGGGTCACACACGAAGTATAAAAGTGAACCCCCCCCCCAAAAAAAACCCCTGTAAAATGTGGAGTTTAACCTCTAAACCGGATACAGTACCAGTGTATCACCATTGTTAGAAATTCACTGCACAGGTCGAAGAAAAACTCTATAAATCTGGGATCATAAAATATCAAAAATATCATAAAATCGAGACAACCGACGTAGATAAAGCTTTTTAAAAGAAGTTTGAATGATATTGAGAAAATGATGAGACTCTGTCAAACAGGCAAATTCGAACCTTTAAGAAAATGTGACATAATTTCTTTAAGAATATTTGTGCAAAAACTGCATATGCAATATCTACTCTATAATATAAAATCACAAACTCGAAAAGGGCCTGTTTCTAAGCAACCGAAATTAGTGACGTTTTTGAGTGACGGAAATCTGTTACGTTTTTGTGTTACGGAAGTCGGTTACGTTTTTGTGTTACGGAAGTCGGTTACGTTTTTGTGTTACGGAAGTCAGTTACGTTTTTGTGTTACGGAAGTCAGTTACGTTTTTGTGTTACAGAAGTCGGTTACGATTTTGGGTCAAGTATTCATTTAACTCTAGCATATTCGGGACCTATTTGACCCATCGGGACCATGTTATGTGCATGTACCGAGAGGCTCCCACATCCTACAGCAGGACCCCTAGGCTGGCATTTAGATGGCGAGCCCCCAAACCAGCTTTTCAGGGCCCCTCTGTGGTAATGTATAGTGTGAAAAATCAAAAAGTGATAAGAATCGTTGTGGCCAATGTCAGCCCTGCCCTTGTGGGGGGGGGAGGGGGGTCATGCCGAGAGGTATGTATATGTATAATATACGTATAACACCAGTGCTCCCAACACACAGGGTCCGGGTACCCGGGGGTATTGCACGTATTCCTTCATGGGGAAGTTAAAAGTTTTCATTTCGAGGGGCTCTTGTTATGGATCTCATTGTTTTCTTGCTGCTTTAACGTTGATACTGGAAGCTCAAGATATATCCAGTCTGGAGCCCCCATAAAATTTGCGAATTCGGTCCTGGTAGTTGCGTGGGTGGGCCTGGATTTTATACGTTGGTAAAACGAATACAAATAAAAAATTTTCATTGCACTCGCAGCGGAAGGGGGGGAGGGTGACCGACAAGCTTCCAAGTCGGGGACCCCTTGTTTGCAGGTTTCATTTTGGGGGCCCTGGATGAATCTCATTCTTTTCTGTTGCAGAATTTGCAACAGCGGAAGCCCGATAGAAAGCCAGTCTGGGGCCCCACTAAAAATATGCGAATTGGTGTCCCGGGTAATTGGTTGGGGGCCCTGGATTTTATTCGTTGGTAAAACGAATACAAATAAAAATTTTCATGGCACTCGCAGCGGGGGATGAAAGACAAGCTTCCAAGTCGGGGGGCTCCATGTTTACAGGTTTCATTTTGGGGGCCCTGGATGAATCTGATTCTTTTTATTTATTTATTTTTTTTTTGTTTAACATTGTAGAATTTGCAACAGCGGAATACCGAGATAAATCCAGTCTGGATTCCCCACTAAAAATCTGAGTATTGGGTCCCCGCTACTGGATGGGGGCCCTGGATTTCATTCGTTGCAAAATTGATAATAATTTAAAATTTCCGTGGCCCTTCACCGGGGAGATGTCCGACAAGCCTCCAGGTCGGGGCCCCATGGAAATGTTGACAGGTTTCATTTTGGGTGTCCTTTGATGAATCTCATTGATTTTTGTTGTTTAACATTGTAAAATTTGCAACACATCGGTAGTCTGAGATAAATCTTGTCAGGGGCCCCCACTAAAATTCAGCCAATTGGAGTCTGGTGACCCCATGAGCAAGTTTTCTGGCGGTACTTGATGAATCACATTTGTTTTTTGTTGCTTTATTATTGCAAAATTCGCTTCTTCAGTAAGCTGGTGCTTTCACACGTCCCTTTCCATAGCACGCTGATGAAGTGGGACGAAATAAACAATATATGTTGTGAAGAGAAGTGGTGGTGGGGGGGGGATTGGTCGCCAAAGGTGGCAGGGGGGCAGAGCCCCCTAGTCATTAAATAAAAGTGCAATATAATAATCGGTAATAAACTTTTTTTTTAAATAAATTTATCAATTCATCTGTATAGAAAAAATTCATTATTTTTTACTTATTAGATAATTTTTGCTAAAAATGTATATTTTCAATTTTTTTTTTTTAGTTTTTGATTCGCTGGTTATAAAAATCAAGTGCCAAAATCGTCAGGATAAAAATAATTTAATAAGCACGGTACACACTATTTTAAAGCAGCATTTCCTTTTCATGCGTGGCTAAACAAGAAACTTTTTATGATTTATTAATTCCATTCCTGTTGCCACTCATTTTTTTAAATTGTTTACAGGTTGATTTTAAATTCATGGGAGAGACTTTAAGAGGTGATACAAGACACCTGAATAAGCATATTTGGGCATGGAACGTGTGGTCGAATCGCAGTAACAAAGGATTTAGAGGTGTTTTTAGAGAGAGTACAATTGTTGTGAGCGTTTCGCTAAGTGACCGGTGGTGCCTTCATTCCTTCGCCAACACAACGCCAAACCCGTCCAGCGAGAAAAACCTGTTTTTGGAGCAGCTCGTTGGGAGCAACTTTTCTCTCCTGGTTCCGGCTGCGAATGAGCGAGGTCTCTGCTTCACCTCAGCTCCCGAAATCATGCTTAAACGTTAATCACCAAGTAAAGGTCAAAATAACACCATGAATTAATTAAGCCCCGAGTGATATTTCATCAGTTCCGGGAAGAAGAATCGTTTTTCACAAATATGATGGATGCGAATGGGTCAACGAGCCTGAGAAAACGACACGGTAATCTGATGCACCATGGTCAAGGACCTTAGGAAACAAAAATGGCCTTCGTCCACCTTGGACTATGGACTTGACATCTGGATCGATCTCTGATAAACCTGTCTCTACCACCGGGAACCTGTCGGATAAACCTGTCTCTACCACAAGAACTACAGGGAAACCTCATCGTTCCTCCAGACTATGGACACAAAGATCGATACAACTCCTGTTATAGCGACGGATCTTCAAGAATAATTCTCTGATGTAACGAGCCTCCCTCATGTAGAGTAGAACTTTAATTACTGAAAAACCACCAGTTCATCCGGCAGGTCGGGTATGTAATTTAATTATAAAGAGCTCTCTCTCTTGAAGTAAATTTAATCGCAATAACTAGTACTATGTGATCAATTGCATTGTCACATGATATACATATCATGTGACAGTATAGTACTACATTATATTCTGGTATATATACCAGAGTATAATGCTCTCAAACTAGCTTTCGTTCTCCCGACTCTTCCTGTATGTGTCAGTGTGTGTTAATGAATTTGGTTAAGTGAATTTCAATCTATACGATCACGAGCCCCCCACCCCCTGGGGGGGGCTAACCTCCCCTCCCCACAACACAATAGCACTTCACGAATAGCAACACCCGTTCAAGTGTGTCCCATTCATTCTGAATCATCCTGCATGTGTGGGTTTTTATTTTTGTATCTCTATTATACGAATATTACTGTTTTCGAGGCTCGCAAGCCCTTTTTGTCCGTGATTGAATAAATAAAATTGTTCATCTATCGAAGGAAACAATCACGGCGAACATATAGCAGTTGCATATGGTTTACAAAGCAAAAAAATGGGACTGACTCAAGATCGATTCGCTAGACATAGATATATACAACGGAATCAACTTCATCACAGGGCTGCAATCCTCAGTAATCCCGGAGAAACAAATCGAGGCAGTCTAGGAAACGCCATTATCGTGAAAATACGACAGTACGACCGATGGGGGTCGATCTGTAGGACAGAGGACAATTCACTTCATCCTAAGGATTAAAGTCGTCCCTCAGGTCCTACACGTGGATGTCTAAGAATGATTCAAATCATTTAAATCCGAGCTCTTTTCGAGTCCCGGGATTTTTCTTTTCGTTCGTCTCATCATCGTTCTTTCCGAATTAGAATTAGATTCTTTCAAGTCTCCGAAAACATTTGCTTTATTCTTTCTCGTCGTCCTTTTGAATTCTTGTTTGCTTCCAAATCTTTTATCCTCTGTAAGAATCTGATCTTTTTTAAAGGTTATGTTGCGTGGAGCGGGAAAACTATGAGGGGGAGGGAGCGTCGTTTTTCTAATCAAAGTAATGATCCCACCGTGTTTTAAGTAATGCATGAAACTGATCATTATTTCTATCGGAAACTTTTGTTAAAACAACAAAGTTTCCTGACTGTAATTTCGTGATCGGTTTTGTAAAAATAGGAGAAAAAAAAAGTTTTCAAGTTTTGCAATTCCGTTCCATCTCTTTCTTTTCTCCATTTTATTCAGTATAAGTTTTGAAATTCCATAATAACTTCGAGAGGTTTTTCAAAGCAAAATTCAATATCTTTCATCAAACATTTTTAAGAAATAATAAATACCCGAGTAAAGAAACCAGTTATAAACTACTAATACTACTACTAAACCGCATAGTAACCCCATAAATAAGAGCTACTTTTCCCGAAAGATGGATGCATCCGGAATTTAACGGAATTTAAATTTGTTGTGTAATCTTCCACAACCACGGATCTGCAATAGGCACATTTCCAAAATGAAGTGTTGCTGTCTGTGGACATTGGAATATGTAATACCATAAAGATACCACGGCTCCACACACGCAAATATAATAGTCCGATTTTTCGAAGCGGAGAAAATAACTCGGGAATGACACATGTTCAGTTACTACTATTGCTTTCAGACGAGGCAATACATGCATGCACTATTGTACTCGATGTTGGATTTTATGTAAGTCTTAGTTTTGTCCCTTTTTTAGCCATAGTTGAACTGTAGCCCAGGGGACGAGATGAAAATGGGTGTCCGAAGGCGGTAAAAATGTCAAGAAACACTGGATTAGCTTAGTGAAACCGTAGTTTTAAACTGAATGTCCTACGAATTTAGTTGATCGATCTTAATTCGTGTCAACTGAGATCAGAATTGGGAATGGTAGATTCTGTTGAGATGCAGATGCACAGAATACGGAATTCAGTTTATAAAAAATTCTACATTCTCGCTACTTGTGCAGGTTCCTCCTCCTCTGCAACAAAAAACTTGCAAAGACATTTTGGGCTCGCAAAAACACCGGTCGTTCCTGAAGATCGAGATTTTAACACACAATTAATATAGATTATCAAGTCCATTGGAGAAGTCATGGCTATCTGATGTAATAATGCCATTTATCATCTGAGTAACATGGAATAAATATATTGGCTGTATGCGAGACTTTTGTGTCATCAAAAACCAAAACATTGCCGTTGCGCGTATTTAAAAAAAACAGCCTCAAAAAAAAAATCTCTGGTTTATATAACAATTAAATTATTATTTTTTTTTTTTTTTTTGCCAAATGTGAATTGGAGATGTTGGCATATTTTTAATTGAAATAATGTATCAATACAGCAATTTAATTCATCAGAGTGGAATTTTCAATTAGTTAAAATGATTAATTAAGAGTTAAATATACTGTTTGCCTTTATTTCACTATTAGCTAAAAACAGATAAAATCTTTCTTAGCAAAATTGAATAGTTTTACTTTCAATTGTTCTTCCCAATTCCCAGTTTTTGGTGCTATTTCATATATCTCTGAACAAAAATTCCAGCAGCTCTCAAAAAACGGCACCGGCAGGAAATAAAGTTAGGTAAAAAAAAGTATTGTAAGCCGTATTTTATATACTGAAATGACCACATAAAGTTGTATTTCAAAAACACTAGAAAATTTGAGGAAATAAGTTAGTATAAAGAGTTTTTGACCATGTATTTGCTATGTGCATTCAAATATACTCGAAGAGGGTCGAGTTAACGGTGCTGAAATTTGAATTTATTTCCACTCAGTCCAAAATTCTCGACTATATAATTGACGGCACCTGTTTCTCTCCAGCTGTTATTGCACGCTTTATCCCATTTTTAACTGATTGTTATGGGGATAATTCTCTGAATATGCAAATCACCAGTCTCAGAACGGAACATTACAAGGATACGATAGCTCAAAGAATGAGGCAATTACGCTTCATTCAAAACAATCGATTTCTACCTTGTCTTCTCTCTTCTCTGAACAATAACAATGTCCTTCAATAATTCAAATCATAATACAGAGGGCGTATCCGAAAATGCAATGGCTGAAGGATAAAACGACGTTAAAAAAGGACAAAGAGAGAAAAAAAATTGTATAATATCATGTATATCATGTGTCTTCTCATGCAACATGCAAGCAGTAACAGTTTCCGCACTTGATTAGTGGCCGAAAAAATATTTTTTTTCACTTTCATTATTTTACCTGCAATCAACGAAATTACTTTCCGTAGTTTTTATATTTCTGTTTCCTTCTCTATAACAGGAAAATTCTTCATTTTCTTGGTTTTTTTACTGATTCATACCGTTGGGAAAAAAAACATATACATATATAAACAGCAGAAAATTTATGCGTGTTTCACGAAATAACAACAAACGCAGTCGAAAATAAACCCAATAAACGTCTCTTTCTCTTGCTTCGAACAGTTTCATTCTTTTTACCTCGTCGTCAATTTTCATTACATGCTGAATATGAAAGAGATATCACCAAAAAAAAAATATATCGGATTTTTTTAGGTCTTAAATTAAAATAGATTCTTCTAGAAGAAATTCCAAAGCTATTATTTCTCCATTTATAAGTTTGTTTTTTGAAAAATATAGCGGAAAAAGGAAATAGCGCATATATTACATGATTTGAACGATGTTTTTCTTCACTTGATAACCGTTCATTTCGGATACTTTTTCCGAGATGGCTGAAAGTGATATGTTTGCTTAGCTTTACCCACTAAGCATAGAATTTGACAAATTATCTTTGCGACTTGTTTGCGTAGAAAGCATTTCATGTTGTGTAGTCTTAAATACTTACACTTCACTCATAGTTCGAAAAATAGGAGGCAGATGGCAGCACGATAAACAAGCTTCACATTAGGTTCAGAACACGATCATGCACATTCAAACATGTACCAATTCGTTAGAAGTTCCGCAGAGGAATATGGACGAGGTGCATGTATGGTTCAGTAGTAGCAGACTTAAATACTCGTTATTTACATTGAAGATAGATTTTTTTTTCTTTCTTTTAGTTGCTGATTGTTCCTCCATTGAAGAAAGACAATACAATCAGACACAACATAGAAATTCGTGAATTTTGACGGTTGTGTATTTGTCCCTTACAGGTTTGGAAGAAGAAGAATTGCAGAGCACTTCCTTAACACGTTGATTGGAAAATTACACAGCTGTAGCAGGATGGAATCAAATTTTTGATGAGAGAGACGTATTCCTCGGTAATATTATAATTTACTAGCTATAATACCCGTCACTGCCCGGGTTTTCAATTACTGGGAGGTCATTGGGGGGGGGGGGGGCGTGAAGAGTCTTACCTAGGAGCCCACCAAAGATCTCAGCTTACGGGCCCTACTGTAGAATGGAGTGGGAGGGCATGGGTCTCCATGCCGTGCCTGATTGAGGTTGGAGCATTGTCATCTTATTGAAAGGCATATTTCTGAATTAAAAGCTTTGGTTATAACCATCACTAGGGCTTCCGTACTAGAACTCTAGCATGTGCTTTAAATAATCATGAAAATGCTTGAAATAATCATGATTCTAATCATTAACAATGGGGTGTCTGGCTCCAATGTGGGTGGGGGTCATGATGAGCACAGAAATGCTCGCTCTGGGAAAGGAAAAAAATTATTTACTCCTACATATATTATTAAAAATGCGCTCTGTAACTTTATTTTCTTCCAGATGGGGACATATTATGTCTTTTATTTCAGCTGCACTGATCTGTTTCACTGCGAAGGCTTAGTTTATTAAGCCTTTCGGTGCCTTTCCCTTTTGTTCATATCCAAAACACATGGGTAAAAATAAAATTTTATCTTCCTAAAAAAAAAAATCGTTTTTAGAAAATAACTATACAGTATATACAGGTTGTATTATATTTGGAAACATCATTAAACTGGAACCTGTTCTATCACCTATCAAATAAAAATCGCAACTGTTCTATTAAAATTGGATAACTGGTTTCTAATTAATATGCGGCATGAAAAAAGTATGTCGTGTGCTGTTGATAAATATTTTTCAAATAATAATATTAGTTAAATTGTTGAATTTGCTCAAAAAATTTTAATGGTTGATATTTTACAGGAAAAAAATATATTTTTGTATACAAAAGCTAAAGAAAAAGAATTAAATGTGCCGAACCTTCTATAAGCCGTTGTAATAGCTCTGAGGGCAGATCTGTCAAGGAAATGAAAGTGTATTTCGGCTTGTAAACTTTTCAATTATCACATGAGGCAAGGATGGTCAAATGTCGCACTACTGGTAACGTTATTTTACTCCCCTTCCTTCTAGTAATTTATGAGTATATAAAGTAGTACATATTACCTCCTGCGTGGCATACGCCCTTCAATAGAGATTCAAGGAACAAAAATTATGGTGTGAAAAATCTAGAGGTATGATGAAATAGCTTTTTGAATGTGAGAAGAGAGCGCTGGTGATCTCACCTACCTGTTCATTCAAAAACAAACTTCTCTCACAACAGCACCCTTCAATATTTCCAAAGCTGCATCTGGCTACAGCATACCCACTGCCTTGTCCCCAACGTCATCTCCACTACATTCAAAACAACACAAATGTATCCCCCCTCTTAAGGTATGTCCGGTGATTTTTTACGACATTTTGGATTTTATTAATTTATTTTTTGTAAAATTTCTTTGTAATTTCTGTATATTTTGTATATATTTTACTCATGCTTCATGAATGACGTGTATGTTGCATTGAGTTTATGGCTGTCTTCATGGGGAGAACGACGTGAGTAATCTGAAACTTGCAAGCAAGGGGAGCCACCACTATAAATCTTTGCTAACTTTTCCGACACAACTCTGCCTCTTTTGAGGTAACGGAAGTAAGGTGCTTTGCATCAGTCCGGGGTTGTGAGCGGTTCTATCCGTCTATCTATCTTTTTTACCCACATTTCATTCCATTTTTTTTTGTCCAACATGATTCTGAGAAATCAGACGTTGGGGAACAAGGGTTGGCATTTTTAATGCAATTAGCCATATTGTCACCCCTCGAAAACACCTACTCTTTTCCAACCATGCATGTGGATCCCCTGCATAGGTTCTATTTCACTCTTGCATGAATTCTATCCTGTATTCTTTTTACTCTTCAAGTAATTTCCTTTTTTTGCGTGTATATATATGTATATAAACTCACATACACACCATACACAAGGAATGCCCTAATCCTTTCTTTTCACGTTGTCAATATTTCGGAACGGAGGAACATCGCGTCAACGAGTTATTATATCCGTCAGGGAAATTTTCTCCACTTTCCTCGCAGGTCACCGATGAATAATTCAATTATTGGATTTGCACTGCATCCATACCGAATTTGGACAGTCAAGTCAACACACAGTGAGGCAAGTTCGAATGGAAGAGGTCTGGGGGCCCTCAGTACGTGTTAGTTTATGTGTATGTATACACACACACATATACACATCAGTTTCCGCTCAGCCGATTGTACTAATCAGTTTCTGTAATCGATGCAGACGTTTCCTCCTAATGTCAATTTGCTCTGCTGGTGGAAAGCGACTTATCTGCAAGATTTCACGCTCGGTAATCACTCATTAGGGAATCGGAGTCTCGGTCCTCGCTGTGCATAAATTTCAGCTCAAACTGATAACGAATCACAATTAGTGATGGATGATGATGCAATTCCTTGAGTATTCGCTATTCAAACGGAAGAAAAAAGTAATAATAGTAATTCCTTACAGCTGTTACCATTCGTGTAAATGAACCGTAAATTGTCCGAACGAACTTTGATGAGTATTCCCTTTAAATGATCACAAATATGATCATTTTTAGCTTCGACATTGCAAAGATAATGAATATTTCGTATTAGAGACAGAAAATGAATTATAAGAATGTACCGATTTTTTTTTCCTTCTGTATGTGTCTGTACATACCAGAGTGTACATACTATATTTACAGTGTATATACCATAATAGATCCCGATAATTCAAATGAACATAGTGTTTTGCTCGATGGATAAAATTGGAAAATTTTTCTGTAACGCCATTAATCAGCAAATTAAAGACAAGCACGAAAAATTAGTAAGTTAAATTAGGAGACAAAATAATCTCCTTGTGTGCAGAGCCATCTTAACAGCAACATGGACCTCTGAACAAATATTCGTTTTTTCCCCGGTTTAACACTCCTCCTGGTGCTGCTGTTTGTTTTCCATGTTTTGAAGTAAAGCCGGCAAAGCCTTGAATGCCCACAAAATTGCACAGCAACGCAAATATGATTAACATAGCAAAGGATACACAATCGAATACATAAGTACAAAATTTAAGATATACATAAATAACAATTTTAATGACATTTCTACTTTTTGATCGTGTTAAAATGTATGAGACCCCTCAAAAATAGCTAGTAAGTGCTTGTTGCACCAGCCCTTTAGCTATATGTTCTTTGTCTGCCTCCTGCGCCGGCGTTCATGGCGCTACAGGTATTTAAAAAGGGTAATAGAGAAATCGTGTCGCATTATCGTCCAGTGAGTTTGACGAGCTCCCTCTCGAAAATTTTGGGAAATATTATCAAAAGGCAATTAGTGAAGTAGATAGATGAGAATAACGTGTAGTCGAAAAACCATCATGGGTTCTGGAAAAAAGAAGTTCTTTTTCAGCAACCTCCTTTGCTTCTATGATCATGTGACTAATTCTTTGGGGTAACGTGTCCGGAAAATTCACCGACAACAATTCAGCGCCGGAAAATTTTTCGCTAGGAAAATTCACCGGCATCAGTTCGATGCGAGTCAGTTAGCGAGGGAGTGAGCGATTCAGTTACTCAGTCAGTGAGAGAGGGAGTGAGTGAATGCGTTACTGAGTCAATACGTGAGTAAGTCAGTCCGTTAGTGAGCGAGCTACTGAGTCCGTATGCGAGTGAGTGAGTGACCCAGTAAGTGATCACTTAGCAATGCACGCAAGTGAGTGTTGCCTTTTGAATTTTTCTAAATTTTGTTGTGATCGTAACCACGATGGCTAGGGGGGTTTCGTTTCTCTTCTACTTCTCGAGCACCTATTCTGGAACACTTATATCTCGAATTTCATTTGCATCCTTTCATTTTTTGCTACCGCTGGGAGCTTGCATGCCGGCAAAGTTACTTTATCATCACCATATAAGTGAATGTGCTTGAATAAGAAATGTCAAAAAACGAATTATAACCTACAAAACACCAAGCAATGCATAAATACATAGTTTATTGGTACATTAGAAATATTTTAATATCTGCAAATTTTTTTAAAGAAAATGAAATAAAATTTCAGAATAATGATAATTAAAATTTTTGAAGGTTTTTTTTTGCTTATATCATACACGTTTCAACTGTATATCCTATATATATATATGGCTACTAAAAATATAAGATCAAAGTACGAGCAATTGGGGGGGGGGGGGGAAATTTCCTGTTGTGCTTAATCGTTATATTATGTAACGCTAATTAAATTTTGATTTTCTTTCCTCATTTTTTCTAATAAAGGAAATTTTGGTGTAAGTAAAAAATAAAACAATAAATTAAGTAGATCGAATTAATTATATTATATATATAAAGTTATTTAATACCTTATCAATGTAATTATTTTCAACCAAATAATTAGCTCGCTGCGTATATAAAACGAAATATTACTTGTGTTATCTCGCGCAGAGCCTTTGATATCGAAAAACCAACAAATGATTGGTTCTGACATTTTGTATATAATTTATTCGTGGGAATTTTTCCTTTTCCATCTTTTCAACTGATGCATGAAGAGAAGGATTATTGCAAAAAAGAATTCTTCCAATACATATATATATATTGCAGAAACAGACGGGAACGAAATGCCAAGAAAGATAAGATCCCGTGTATTTGTTGGAAAAGAGACCGGGAGAAACGTCGATATCTCGCTTGTATGAATGGTTTGTAGAGCTCATTGTCTTTGGCAGCGACAAAACGCGGTATAAGAAAGACAAATGATGCAGACACTGGAGATTTCATTAATCTCACTTAACGCTGTACAAAAGATTTTCTGCCTGTACAAAATATAACCACACGTTCCCCAGTTCTTATCTCGGTGTTTTCCCTTGTGGAGAAGCACAAAGAGAAGAGAGTCGAGCATTCCTTTTGTGTGTGTGTTATGTGTAGAAAGGAGAAAGCAACATGTGCTTTGTAATCTTTTCTTCGCCTCGCCCTTTGTTGTATATGCCGCTTCACTTATTACCATAAGACCATCGCAATATGCTCCACAAAAGAGCGATTAGGATTCTACTTTTGTTGCTGCTATTATTATTTTCCATTTGCGGAATTGAACGCAGACACGCGGATTTACTATCGGACGATTGCGCAAAATCTGTGCCAAGGCAATGAACAAAAGAAGCTTTACTGAAAAATTTCTTCCCTGGAACTTAATTTAGATTCTCAATACGAATTATATTCTGCTGTCCCACGTTGTGTATATTCACTTTTGATTTCTATAATCCCGATTGGTTTTAGGAATTGGCGTATATAGTTAGATTTAAAATATTCGCTCCATTGTTTTCGTCGGGAGATTATGCTAGTCACGGTGGATGTTGATGCATTTGCTCGTGGATGAGTAATGAAGAGATAAATTATTACTTTCCCAAATTTTACTATTATTTCATTAATAACCATTTTAATCTAACTACCTTATTTTTTTCAATAAAATATTGCGGTCGAAGAAAATCATTGAAGTAAAGATAAGAGTCGTACACATCTCGGTATAACTTAATAACGAGGGACTTAACGAGTTTGCCGAATCCTTATTTGCTGATTATGATGGCAAAGACGTTGAAAAATTGGTGTTAAAAATTTGTATTTGTCGTTATACCGAGATATTATTGTATTTGCTAGCAATCTTTATTTTAAAAAGATGCAATATTCCAAATTTTAAAGCATATTATGGTTTCGTTATTCATTTGGTGCTGGGGAAAAAGAGCATAAGCAGGTAAGGAGCACCAGGAGCACGCTCCTCTCTCACAAACATCCAAAAGACTACCAAAAATACAAAAAATGTTTCAAATAAAAATATTAAAGTAAAAAAACGTTTAAGATGCTCATAAAATCAATTTAAGGGCAACTTTTTGAACACTAAGACATTAAAATTTTCTTGAATAATCCTCCCCCAATCCTTCAATGCACTTCATGAGCATTGCTCTGGGGAATTAACGATTTGGTTACATGCCGCATCGTGTTGTGCTCGCGCGTGTGTGCATGCGTGACCCTAACGTATTTATGTAGTCAGAGTTATGTTTGTTTCGTATTATAATGGTGCTGCCGTCCGGCTTCCATATGTTGAAGTGAAAATGCTTAATTTTTCAATTTTCTCGTCATCCTTTAAGTGATAATCACTAAACCTCGCTTTGAAAAAGTTATATCTTTTTTTAATGAAGTATAGGTCTTGTTCCTATACTCAGCAGGTGTAAACTAAAGGGGGAAAGTTTTCCATTAAGAAATCAGCTTTTAAAATATCTGGGCCTGTCAATGCTAAAATAAGAGGCTTTTATGTGGGCGAGATATCTCGTCATTGCCGCTTAAAGGGCTAAGTACCGTTCTGAATGTCTGCCTACTCCCTGCGGAGAGATTTCTTCAAATTCGGGGGGGGGGGGAGCTTCATACTGATAGTTAGCAATGATTATGTTAGTTATCATTAGTATTCATAACAGTATGCTAGATGCATATATGGCGTTATATGATCGAAATACAAAATATAAGAGAGATTATATACATGTAACAGAAATATACAAATAAGCATGTAAAAATTGCGGTAATATTGGAGGAATTCCTCTGTATACGTGCAGCTGTGACTAAAACAAAAGTGCTTTTTGCTTGAAGAGGATTATTTCTATTGTGCGCGAAATGCTTTCGCCGTTATTTGTAAAATAAATAAATAAATAAGCGATTCGTAGAACAATGTGGAAATGGAAAGCAAACAGACTGCTTTGACACGCTTTTGTGTTTTTTCTCTTAAAACCACCAGAAAATGCACCTCCTAAGATTCTTCTATAACTCTACGGATATATATTTTTTCTCTCTCTATATATTTTCTCTTCTCTTATATATATATATATATACTTTTTTTGGGGGGTAACCATGAAGCACTTTTGCTCCAGATAAAGACAAGAAAGAACTGCTTAAAACAGTGAAAGATGGAGGAGGAGGATTGAGATAATGCGTTTTATCAAGGAGGTTTTAGAAAGCAGTTTTCTCTTAGGGAGGAGAAGTAGTAGTAGTAGTACCGTACTACCTGCTGCAGTCGTGTCATGCGGTTGATGGGAACTCTTCACGTGGAAACACTCGCCCTTCACATGAAATCGCGTTTCCTTTTAAATGTGATGTTCGTATATCCTTATATGCATAGTCTTATAGTGTTCCGACGTGTGGCTGTTTATAGCATGTCTTGTGTTTTTGTTTTTTCCCCCCAATGTTATTTATTTCTTTTCCCCTGTGATAAGTACCATTTGATCTTCGAGAATAAGGTTTTATACCTAACGTTGCTATTACTCTTCACTGAATACAAGAAACTTAAAGCGTCCCAATATTCCACTAGAGTGATTGGATTTATGTTATTTATTAATTTTAGGAAATATACATTTCTTATCTATTTATTCATTCCTCCCTTCCATGTGATTCCTAAAAGTAGAGGAAATATTAATGTGTGATTAACTATTCATTCCATTGATACTCGCATCAATTTCGATTTTATTGTGACCTGTTTTAGACCCATTTGTTCGTATTCTATTTAGTCTATTTAATTCGTGTTCTATCTGAACATTTTGTACAGGTACAGCTATTTCAATACAAATTCAGGAGAATTTTTTTATACTGCTTTTAAGGTATACAACTACCTTTCTCAGGGTAGGTCTACTTCTGTACAAAATGGTACTGGAGTGAACTTTAATAATATTTATTCTTTTGATAGATAATGTGTTGATGAACTTGTGAATTTTTTGAAATATCATTTAACATATCGTGTGTATAAAACACTTTAATTAAACAAATGCATGCGATATACTTTAGACGTAACCGTAATGTAGGCAGAACATCATATTAAAATTTCGTAATGATAATAGATTTTTTGATAATAGATTAATAGATATTTTGTCGTTTTTTAATAGTCTCAAGTAAAATCTCAAAAAGTTAAGACATTTTTCTCAACAAATTTAAAGATTTTATTCAGTGATTACTCATGTGTAAACACAACACTAAAGTGGGCAAAACTTCTTAGTGTCACATAAACAAAAAAAAACCTTTTATACAAAAATTGCCACGTTTTTAAGACAAATAAATTCACGTGGTAATTTTTGTATAAATTAAAACCTGGCAAAGTTTCTCATTTTTGTGATAAAACAAGACCTGTTTTGAAATCTCGAAAAATGGAGTCAATAAAAAATAAAAATAATCGATATTTTCTTCCAAAATGACGTAATTCGGATACCTTAACCCTTTAAGCTGTTTTTAAATTTGTGCTGAACCGCATTATAACTGTCACAGAGGAAATCACTGAAACTTCTAAAAGTATGCCACCTATACTTGCCACCTACTTTCAAGAAATTTTTTTTTCAGATTTTGTGTAATGGTATGTGTTCCCCCAAAACCAATAATAATAATAATAAAACAAAGTAAATAAATAATCTCTTAATGTTCCTGTATTGCTACGTAAGAAAGTGGAAAAACACCATATCCTTCTCATCCGTTATCAAACTTTGCAGAAAAGCTGACTCCACCCAATGGCAGTTGATCGACAGGTTGGGGAGAGGAAGAAATGCAAAACAAGTTTGACTGTAAAAACAACTTCAACGTAGTATAGCTGGGCTTGTCATTGTTGAAGTTAGAGGATTTTAAGGAGCCGAGATATTTCGTGATTGATTAAATAAAGCCCATAAAATTAAACAAGATATCTCGTCAGTTTTACTGTAGGGGTTAAGGGTTAATATCAACATTCGAATGATTCATATTGAATGCGCTTCCACACGTTTCATAATTCAGCCTCTTCATTTGGAACGTCATGGTCAGACGATTCTAAACATAAACGAAAATTATTAAAAACGAAAAAAAGCTGATTTTCATACAAACTCATAACCTGAAGAGGTTAAGAACTATATATATATATATATATGTCAATTGTTTTCATCAAATACAGAATACTTTATTTTATATCCAAAAAAAATATTATTTTTCAACGTTAAATTCCTCCCACGCACTGCAGGAACACCTATAGGAAAAAGAAAAATATATTTACTAAGTTTTAAAAATAATTTATAATTATGATAAAAAAAAAATCCGAGTAAAATAATGTAGAATATTTTTTTTTCTTTTCCGAACCTTCAATTTGAAGAAACTGAAATTTTCTTTGATGTCCCTAAATATTCAAAGATTTTCAGAAGATATTTTTTTCAATATTAAAAAAAAAAAATTGCTAAAATGTCTGAAAAAACATTTTTGGCCGGAGCTAACCTCAACGGAATTAACATCCAATCTTCTTAATGAAGAAAAAAAATAATTATTATTAAAGTTCTTGAAGAAAAAGCTTCGTATATTGAAGTAAAACTGAGGCCTGCTTTTACTGATTAATAACTACATGCAGTTTTTGTATCTATTGAGGATTAATAATCGAAGAATAACAGAGGAGAAAAAAATAACACTAAGTATGTTTACTTAACTTTTCACGGTATTTTCATTAATTATTCATCGTTTTTATTGCCGATGTTTGCGCGACTAATTAGTATGGTTATTTTACACGGAGCATCCTTCGAGAGATCTGAGAAAAATCCATAATTTAGCACATGCTATACATAACAATAAAACGTATGCTAATGGAACAGTTAATACGTCCCGAATTTCGAATTATGTTACTAATGTCCATTTGCGTCATACATATCAATACAAAAAAAATATATTAAAAAAATACATTTTCATAATGGATTTCTTTTTTTCGTTGGCATTTAATGTCTTCAGAGACATTTTCGACGTTTTAAGTTGATATTCAAAGTAGAATCGTGGATAAGACAGATAACGTAATTGCATAAGAATGATATATTATTATTATGTCTGTCAAACTAAATTCTTTTTAGATAAGCAATTATCGGCTGCTGTCATATTATACTTTGGAAAAAAAAATTTTTTTTTCTTCTTCGTCTTCAAGATTCACGTTTATTTCATCTTTTTGATGTACAGTAAAGTGAAACCATAGTTATAGTTATTATATGGTGAAAGCGTCATCAGGAAAATGGATGGGAGTGGTAGAAATTGGGGAAAAATTTAAAACTAAATAAGAATTATGATGGGAATTTTTTTTTTTTGAAAATTCTAGAATTCAGTTCTATAATCAGAAATATTTCAAATTATTGTGTACAAAATGAGACGGATATCATTTCTGTCTTTGCAGACTTGATTTAGTTACAGTCGAGTCATCATATTTCATCACTGAATTCGTTATATAAGAAAATTCATTGTACTACTACTAACATCGAAAAAAGTTTCGAGACATTTTAATATGGAAGAATGAATGAATATAAAAACTGATTATTTGGTGTCCCCTTCGAAGCAACTACCCTGTGCAATCACGCATTTTTGCCATTGTTCATACAAAAATGCAAATGTGGATTTCAATTCCTTTTTTCCGTCACCCCTATAGTGTCTTCATCGCTGCTCGCTGCACGTTATCAGAATCTGACAATCGTTGCGTCTGAAGCAAATTCATTATTCGAGGAAAAAGGAAAACGTCATTTGGGGTAAGATTTGGGGTTGTGAATGTATCGGAATGTGACGTTTTTTTATGGGTAATCTGAGAACAGGAGGGACCTTTGAGCCGGTACATTATCGTAATGGAGCACCCATGACTTTTTCCCGACTTTGGCGACCAAAGATCTGGTCACTTGTGTCTCACCGAATCGTGCGGATGTTCAAGGATTTACAGATCCCCCCCCCCCTCCGGTATCAGATCACCTGTCGAAACATCACATTCCTATACTTTCATAACCCTCTTATTCCTTCTGATCTTGCACCATATAGTATATTCCTTTTTCCACGGATAGAGAATTTGCTTAAGAAGCAACGATTAACAGGTCTATCCGAAGAAGTGCAGAGAGCAGCGCGAAAAACGAGAAATTTCCAAAAAAAAAGACTTGCGATCCACATTTACATCTTTGTATGAACAATGGTAAAAATGCATGATTGCACAACATAGTTACTTCGAAAGAAACACCAAATATATTCCATCTGTATTCATTTTTCTGCAATAAGTCTCGAAACTTTTTGAACGTACTAGTTGAATTCAGTAATAGAGTTTCGTTGAACAGGGTGCAAAACTGAAGTCATTATTAATTCGTTGACTTTTAAACCACTGATCCAAAAAATGCACCCGATTATAAAAGACAATTGAGTAACTTTTAAATCTAATTCAAAGCGTAGATACATACCACCATTCAGGGTATCCGGAATAAAGGTATCCAAAAGTAATAGCTTGTGTACCGAGAGAACCCCACATGCTTATTGTATTGCTTCAAGTTTTCTCCCAAAGTCACGCATGTGCACTGTCAACAGCTGCTTTGGAACCCTTTTCACAGCAGTCGCGCTGACTGCCAGTTCTATGTAACGTAGATATCAAGAAGCAAGCAGACCTTCAACACGATACATGCAACGCGTGAAAATTCGGGCATTTGCCATTTTCATGTCAAAATATTTGAGACAGATGGCAGCACCCAGTATGATACAGAACAAGTGTGGTTCTGACACCATAGATACGTTAGGGCCACGCATATATGCAAACAACCTTCCTACAAATACCAATTCATCAAAATTCCACAGAGGAATATTTATGAGTTGTACGTACGGTCAAGTAGTAGTAGTTAGCATGATAATATCATAACGTGAGGTACAGTGCATTGTTTGGCTCCCTGAATATATCTGCGCGCTTGTTAAACGTCATACACAAACTCAGTGGAATGTGGAGAGCCTCCCACATCCTTATCAACAGCATATATTCGCAGCAGTTTATTTAATAACACCTAAAATGTTACTAACCACATGGCAAAAGATCGAGAGTCCGTTTAAACATTAGCCACTAATGGTGCTCACATTGCACTTTATTAACCTGCAAATAAACTCAAGGAGTTTCTCGTTTTAATGCAACTAAAGTTTAATTAATCATCACTCGACATTACTTTCGGATACCTGCAGATGCGACAACCTGTATCATATCATAGATGTGTCATTTATTTCGAAAGGGACTTATTCGTATCGAATTTCAAATTTTATTCTTCATATTTTTTACTTATATAACTTGTAACTAAAAACTTTTTAGCCTGTATTTAGTGAATAAAACAGAAGTAAAATAATCGCAGAGTATTCAGATTTAAAATTAATGGTTTTCACAACCATTTTCGGCTAATATTTTTCAACGAAATAATTCCTGCTTTCGGGCAGGGCTATTTAGTAAGGGCTGCCTGATCCCTTTGAAGTTGTTCTTGCCACCTTGGCTGATTGGGTGAGCTTCCGGATCAGATGCATGACGTCATTGCTCGAATACTTATACGCAACCCTGAAACACCATGGTAGCCAGCGGCAATTATCCGGTCCTGTCAGGGCGATGACGTCAGCTACCGACTCCGTCACCCGAGTGGCGTGGTGGTAAGATACGCGTCTACCATCGTGAAGGTTGCTGTCTCGGGATCGAGTCCGAGGGACTATAGATATTCATAAGACTATAGATATTTTCCCCTAACGAACTTGAGGCGACAACCGATAGACAGCGCCTTCATTTCCAACCCATCTCATTAATGGCAGTAAATTTCGATATAGTGATATGGCTAGAGTTGGTGTTTGGTGAAATAGCCAGTGAGTCATGACAGCCGCTGTGTGTGGTCATAGTGGCGGACTCGCGTCGTGAGGTCCCGGGTTCGAACCCCACCGTCCCAACAGTGGTGGTCGGCTGAAGTTGCTTTTCTGTGGTTGCCAACTTCAAGGCGCAAATGCTGGCCGATCTCCCGTTTAAAATGTCTCGCCCGAGAGAGCAACAGACCTACAGACTGCAAATATAATTCAATCATAACACGTCACTCACTTCACTTCTGAAATATAGACGGTAGCACTGAAAAATCAAACGCAACATTGCATACGCTCTCAGAGTGTTAGGTACACACGCAGGTATCCGGCACAACTCACTAGATAGTAAATCGCCCATAGATGGTGATAGACCTGAGTTGTGCTCGGTTTGAAAGAAAGTGAGTCATGAGACAGCTCTTTTTATATATGGGCGTGACTTCAGGCAAACATACATACAGTACATCCATGTAAGCAGGATTGTAACTAGGATTTTTTGAAAGCGGTGGAGAGGGGGCCAAACGTAATTTTTTTGCCCTCTTCACTTTAAAAGTCAATGAGTTTTATGACTATTTTCTTTGTTTTCTTCAAAATTTGATGCTCTTTCAAGATTGCAGCACGGGACGACTAAAATTCCGGTCCTGACTCCCTACACGAATAAATGCAGATTACGGAAAGGCGTATATGTGTAGTAAAAAGAACGTTTCTGATTTTTCTCAATTCTGCTACCCCCTTTACGTTACGTTAACATTGTATGGTTCCGTATATATTTGAATATAAATGGTCAAAAAATCCATTACTTCTATTTCATTTCTCAATTTTTTTTTTCAAAAGTACATATTTTAGTGTCATTTCATTCCATGTAAATATAATACTTTTTTATTTGGAAAGATTTGATTATTTGTTGTGCCATTTTTTCAGAGCTGCTGAAATTTTACGTACCCACAAATTTATAAAATCGCACCAAATTGAGGGAATTAGAAATGAAACTCAAGGTAAACTTTATTCAACTTCACTAAGCAAGATTTTTTCTGTATTTACAGATAACATTGAAATCAAGGGGCAAACTGTATATTTTACCCTCAATAACTCATTCCACCTTAATTAAAAATCCATTCAAACAAAGTTGATGTATTGCTTCAATTAAAAATATGCTAACACAACTCATTTACATTCGTATAAAACATTTCAATACGTTTTCATGAAGGTCAACCATGTAGGGTTAAATGTTTCAATAGGCAATAACTTGGAGACTACAGGTATCATGAAACATTTTTGGCCTATTCATTAAATGCAGTCCTTCCGTACGTTTATCACGTTTCAGTCATTTCAAATTATGATGAATGTTACCGAAATACGATTTCTGAAAATACCATTGCTATTTCCTGTAAGTATACGCATGCGAATGAACGAAAAGATTGCAACTTTTGGTTGCGCAAAACAATTCTGCAACGATACGATTCTCCTTCGGCATAGGACAAAGCAATCGAATCGCATAACGTTTACCTGAGGAAATAGTGTTTGTTGCTTATACTCTAAACACAATCTTCCCCGAGGAGACAACTCCGTTCAGTTGTAGAATGAGTCTTACTTTTTTATTTTTTCTTCTCCTGCTCCCAGAAATTCTGAAACGGGAGAACCCCTGGGCATAGGAAGAAGAGCCTTCGGAGCAGATGTTCCCGTGGGGCTATTGTTGCTCCGGGACGTAGTAGTAGTAGTAGTGGTACAAACGTTGACGGATGGGAAAAAAATCCTGGGCAGCAGATAGGAAAAAAAAGTGAGTAGAGAGAGAGAAAAGAAATGGGAGAGAGAGAGAGAAGAATATTCCTTCAGGATAAGAAAAGGAATGGAGCAAGAAAAGCAATAACCTCTGCACAAAGATTAGCAGTAATTAGTTGGAAGAAAACGTAATGGCGTCCAGTCACGTAATGGATCCTGTGCCGCGATTTTCTCTTCCTTACCTTTTCTCTTGACTCTTCACAAAAATGAGATCGGGCTTCCTCCACACAACGCAAGAACTGGCTATCAATTTTGCTTATATCCTGTATTTCCTGTATTTACCGTCTTTCCTAGGGAATATATCACTTGGTTATTATAATATTTGATTACGAGAAGGTAGTATAAAAATCTGGATGCAGAAATGGCTTCTGGTAATGGAATTTTGCTGTCTGTTGTCGAGATTCCTTTAGTATATTTTGGGCATGAATAAGTCTTAGTAATCAGCAAGCTATTTGAGTGGTTCTGCCAATTATTTTCAGCCCGTGCCCTTTCCCTATGGACAATGTTCTCTTTGCGTTTGTGTGTCTCCCGTCTCATCTAACGCCACCTATCATCATCCAAGAGCGAGACCCTTTCCACTTACAGAACTGAATTTAATAAAAACTAAATTGATTATAAGCAGCAATTTTATAAATATGATCGATCTCTGGAACCCCAGACCAGGCACGGGTCCAGAAGGTGGGTAGTCATACCTACTGAGTAGGGTCTGTTTTTTGTATGAGCGAATGGGGCATGTGCCCATAAATTTTCAGGACCCCGAAATTAGCTGTTTTTTGTATTTTAGGCACAGTACAAATGCCCCTCCCCCATCTGCGTAGGCCTCTGCCTTCATTACTATATATACAAGGACGTCAAAAATTCATATTCGCACGACGCTCCAAACTGATGAGCAGACCCTGAACCTGAGAGCCGAATTATACAGGAATCTCAGACATGTAGAGATTTGATCAGTTACGCGATTTCGATGGTTTTATGTTCTCGAAAACATAATTGGCATCTTGTAGCGCCATATCTCTATACGATTAGCGTTCCAATAAAGGGATTTTTTTATATTTGTTTTTTTTAGTATTCACAAGATTTTGCTTCCAAGGCATAAATGTGAGCCGATTAAATCTTCAAAAAGTTTCTACATATTGAATTGCAGATTCCCTACATTAAATTAAAATTTAATGAATATCGCTCATTTTTTCAGTTTCTTGGTTCCGATTTGAATGATAGATGGCAACATATCTCGAACATTTAACAGTTACAAATGAAATACGCATTCATTCATAGTGGACTTAAAATAATACAATTCCGACACTTCTCATATTTTTTTGTACGAAAATGATACCAGAATACCTTTGCAAACGTATATCGGAAAGAAAAGAGAGAGAGAGAGTTACGGAATATTATTAAAGTTTTAATACGATGGAACCAAATACATTTCAAATTAAAAAAAAAACTTAAAAAAAAAAAATCAGCCGGTTCATTAATTAACCATTCATAGTTTTCTATGCATTTTCATTTTTATATTTGGGTGACAGATGTCTTATGACATGACAGTTCTTATACGTATAATGTACATAACACCGAATACACACCACAGAGATAAAACCTCCAGAGCAATTAAAACTACAGATAAAAGGTGCAGTATCCACATCATTTGTTATAATCCATATCCTTGAAACGATACAGAAGATACACACTAAGAGATTATTTCTGTTCATTTTTTTTTTGTACAAAAATAATCTTAATTATTTAAATTTGCGTTTATTGAAACACAAATTATTCTCGCTCGAATGTGATCCAAATAATGCGAATAAAATAAATTTATACAAAATATAATAAAAGTAAACTAAATATATCTCTTAAGATGACAGATTAGGACGCATTACGAATGAGCTTTACGTAATAATATCACTCGTAAAAAAATAATTTTCTTTTTTCAGGTGAATTTCGCTTATTATCCAGAAAAAAATTTTAATGAATATTCTAAGGCCATTTCCTTTGCAAAAAAAAAAAAAAAGCATAAGCACAAAGATATTCTTCCGCTTAACTTGAATCTAAAACTCGCAAATTAATCAGACAGAATCACAGAATCTGTTTAAAATGCAAATGACGTATATTCGAGTGGACGTGTAAAAGAGAGAAAGCGGTAATAAAAAATAATGTCTTCTCTGAAATTATCAGCGTGAATTTGTTTAAATGTTCTTTAAAAAAATATATTTTGTTGATAAAAAAAATAATTAAAGTAAACAAATCGAGCTTTTAATTACTTAGCAATGTTTTAATACGTTTTTTTTGTCTGAAAAAAAATGAGAAAAACATCGTAAATTAGATTCTTACGTTCGTTTTTAATTACATAGGGTATTGATGGAAATCGCATAGAGATGTTTTCACACATGCGATAGCAACATGCTCATCACCTCATTGGGCAATTTGCCTGTTGTTGCATTTGTATTTGCATATCAAAAATGTAATGGATTCTTTTTTTTAATAGTGTCAACACTGTTGTCGAAATTTTTGTCATTTTAATGATGGTGTGAAACTACCTTGCGATATAATCCAGTTTTTCCTTGACTTTTGGGTCCGGGTTAGTTCCTTTGAAGCTATGGAGTATTCTTAGAGGGCTTCTCGGGAAAATCCTGTTGAAGGAGACACGACAAGTGAGATTAGAAAGCCACTGTGAGAGCTGTGGTAAAAATACACATTTGAAGAAATAAAGTTAAAATGAAATTCGGTTAAAAAGGTGCAGCCTACTTCTTTCATATTACACTTGAACACCCCATACAAGTAGGGCCGTTTTGATGCAAAGATCAATCTTCAAATCTTAGTGAATTTAGCATATAGAAATGTGAATTTTTTTTCGTTGGGCGCAGAAGAGGCAGACAACACAACAGATTAGTTAACTACTACAAGTTAGAAGACATAAGATTTTATATAAAATTTGATTATTTTATTTTGTGAGGCACTGTGTTTTCACTCTCAAAACTGATTGATATCTGAACACATTTTGGGCTATTATTAAACTGGAACCATACCTCTACAAAGGATGTTTGATGAGATAAAGGTGAGATTAGGACTTACAGGAGACCCTGTATAAACGTATAAATTATTATGAGTCTTGTAATGTTGGCTTCCTTCCATTTATCAACATCATCAATCGACTCCATCATTCTATACCGAAGCTTAATCAAGTTGTCCAATAAATTGAAGTAATTCATTTTCTATTGATCATACTGACCAATACGATCGAGGATCGTACATAACCACCAGTAAATATGATAAATTTTCAAAATTCGTCAAACTCACCAAAATGATCAGTAAATAGTAAATAATTAAAATTTCGGTATTAACCAAATGCATAATAACCGGCGATTATGCAAACTCACGGTATATATTCATCACATTAACCGTAACATTGCATAAAATTTCTGCAACAGTGTTCCCGCTATTAAAAAACAAAGGTAGCACCATTTTTCATGTCTTTTAGAGGAGAAAAAATGGATTTTTTTATTTATTTCACCTTATCTATTTTCTTGGATAGAAAGCATCAGCAATGTATGTGTGTTGCTTGTGACCAACCAATACTCGGAACCTATTCCAAGTTTTCGATTCGAGAGAAATCTCCACCGACACCCAAACAGTCTTTTCATTTTTCTCGCGGATCTTTTGACAGCTAAATGATTTATTGTTTTAGGAATCGGCAGACGGACACACACAGACACATGGTGGGACCAGACCGATATATATATATGAATGTATGTAGTATAGCAGCTCTTCTTCGCACATTCTCTTCAATCATTCAAGCTAGCTAAAGTCTTTGGGATTCCTCACGATAAAATACGTATCCCCGTAAGGCTCTCACGCTAACCCCCTAGTCCTAAGGTTGTTTTGTATAGAAGGATTTCTCAAATTCTCTCTCCTAATGGCTAGTCCTAACGTTATTCCTTCGAATTTAAATGGATCAAAGAAAAAAAACAATAAACGGAGAAGCTACCAGATTGGATAGAATATGGCGTGTGATCTATTTCAATTTCGTTCAGCATCGCTATCAGTCGGATTTGCGTTTGAATGGATTGAACTTCTTCGGATAAGGGATAAGTCATTTATCATCCTTATAAACATGCGTGTATAGAATTTGAGTTTATAAACTCCTCTATTGAAATGGTGAGTTTTAGTAAGAGCTTTTGAAAACAACATACGCTATATGAGCTAACTTTTTTTGATGAAAATTGTCGATTTCGTTCATAGATCGCTCCGGTAGTTATTTTTACGGTTGATTTACTACAATGTAGAGAAACTCGGCTGAAACTTCTTTACCTCGGATTACGAACTTTTCACCTAACGAAGATTTATTTTAATGAACTTTCTGCCTCGGCTAATGAAAACGGATTCGGCTGATGAACATTTCCGTTAGCGTGGATTTAAAATGCTATCCTAACATAGCCACAATATGGCTGTGTTATGTTAGTTTTTGCGTGAATCGTCATCAGAATAACTGCCATTCGATCCCGATTAACTCATGTCTACCTCTGGAATATTTTTCCAGATGCATCTCTACTTCTCTTTCTGAATTGTTTTTGAATCATGTCATGCAAAATGAAGATTCGACTAATAGAAAAAATGCACTGGAAAAACATAAAGAAGTCTATGTTTCTGGAACACGGAATCCTCTTAGCATCAAACTGAACAGTCTGGACACATTGTAAGAGCTTATCTTTTCCATCTGCATGTATCAGACACATAAATGAGCTGACCAAATCACAAATGATGGGGACACTTATAAAATCTCGTGTCAGCTACAGCTTTAGTAGACAAAAACTGGTGTTGATCGTGTACATCTTCAGTATCTCATCCGCCCCATAATATGCCTCCGGTCATAAATGACTGGAGTTGGTGTGCGGTAAAGTAAAGTAGTTATAAACTCGTGTCCAAAATAAATGTCTGATCGCTATTTTGGGCTGAAGAAACAAAATAAATACGAAAAAACGTGTAATTTCCGACAATGACACCAGCATGAAATTTTGATGCGAATAAAGAAAATGCAAAATTTCATTCTTATATGTATACAGGATATGAAATCTGACCACAAGTCCAATTTATGAAATCATAGTGATAACATCAATTATGCCTAATAAAAGGTCTTAAGACTAATATAGGATGACCTGGTAAGAACTTATATATCACTTATATGTATAGAACCTCTGCGGGTACGGGAAATAAACTGCTGCATCTACTAAAAAAATTCAAAGAAATTCAGTGCAGCTAAAATTTATAAGTTTCCCCTATAAAAAAATGCAGCGGAACAAAACCCGCATTTCCATTGCTGAACGATAACCTGATGCTGCATACCCATTGGGACACCATATCCCTTTCAGACTCTAGTGCCACAAATGTGCGGGTTACTATTTCTCACCATAGAATAAAAAAAATGACCTCAGGGAAGTTAAGCCCTGACTTAAAGGATTGTGTCCGTTTTGAGTTAGAAATATGGTGAATATGAACTTTTTAGCAATTTCGTAAGAGAACAGAACTTAAAGTTTAACTTTCAGGAGTTTTTTAAGATGGCTTCCAGAATAAAGTGCCTCCGGGAAAAGTGTGCTTTACTACAAAAAGTTTAGCAGCAAAATTCTGCAAATAAAAAAAATTGTACTTGAAGATGAATATAAGCTGCATCATCTTGGCTGAAAAAAAATTGAACGAAGTGAACTATTTCGTCACAAAAAAAATGAAATTTCTAAAAACAAATAAAGATTTACTGACATTTATGTTTTTAATGCAGTTTCTGAGCATCATAAATGCAGAAACATTTTCAAATATTCCACATCATAAATGCTCGGGTTTGAAAAGGTTATAAATACAAATATTGTCCTATAAGATGTACAATGCCCTTCTAGATTATGCTAATTATGTACAATTTTGTAAGCTCAATTTTTATACACAGGTTTCGATTAGAAGCGCCCAGGAACGAATGCTCTCTGAGTGCCTTCAATGTTTTATGACCGAATAAAATTTTATTTATGGGGATAATTTTTTTTTCCAGTACTGTAAGATAATGATGGTAACTCAAGATTATTATTAATACCAATATTGTTCCAATTAAAAACATTAATATTACTAAATAAAAAGAGTTTTAATGGCTTTTGCTTAACTAGTTAAAAAAAAAAGCATGGTACGAGAAGGATAGGTCATTTTGTATGTTCCACTGGAATATTCATAAAGTCATTTCTTCGAACACAATGGGGAGCCATTTAATAAAGTCATCTTTATTTAAGCTGAAGAAAAAAACTTCAAAGAAAATAAAAGCATGGGAAAAAAACCTGATTAATTTCGTTGGTATCGGCCCCGATCTACCGAAAAGCTCATAATGGAAGAAATAAAAATGTCTCAAGATGATTAAGTGGTGGTTATTCTCCGATCCTAATTCCGGCCATACTTCTTGTCCCAAAGACTCGACCTCGAAGGCGTGGCCATAATAATAAGACAAAGAAAAGAACAAAAAAGAGAGGCATGGCATGGATATGAATGGGTCTTAAATTATTCGTGAGCTCGTTAAGAGCAACTAAACTGCTTTTTGGAACGCTCAACGGTAACCTACTTGATGACAAATTTAAAGGATGTCCCCGATTCTCAAGCTATAGAATTACCTTCATTCTGGCAAATTATACCCGTCCATCAACCCATGATGTCTTTACAAGACCCTGTCCTTAAAGATGAGACGTGCCTACCATAAAGTATGATATCAGCTCTTGTGGTGGTGGTGGTGGTTGTCACGAAAGCGGTAACATCTGCATCAGGATTAAATCACTTTCGGTTAAAATTCATCTGAATTTAAACTTCAAATTACGAACTTTTGCAACATATTCCTTTGCTGGTTTAGAAACTATAATATTAATCAGTTTTTAACAGACTAATAAAAATTTATATTGCCCATTAATGTGAAAATTTCGTGCTCGAATATTGAGGTTGATAGTCCTTTCTAATGCAGTGCATAGTGCTGTAATTCATTCACATGATGGTCTAATAGCCCTAGATATCTTCATTTGTCGTTAATGGATTTGATTTAACCAGTGACTGTTGCAAATCACTATGGTCATTGGGAAAACTCATTGAGATTTTCATTTAAACGTTGATTTTAAATGAAGAGCAAAGGCCGCTGTAGGTTGTTTTCATGTTCTCTCAGAAAGAAATAATAAACTATTTTCAAATCAAATAATGGATGATTATAATTGGTTTGTTCCTAATTATATGTTTCTCTTTAATTGTCTTAACGAAAGTTTAGTGACTTTCTTAAAGACTTCAAATAATTGGTCGCACGAAAGTTATTACTCATTTCAATTAATCATCTTTCATTTCTTTAATTATCTCTTTACTATTATCGACCCTTAAAGGGTCGCTTCTTATTTTCTGTATTATTTCATGAAATAACTTTTGAAATTTAATGTCTGGGCCTTATGTATGTGAAATATGGTGAGAACTTTTTTTTTTTCGCATCCCTTAGAGCAACGTTTCCCAACCTATGGTTCGTGACGATGACATAGGTGCTCCGCAGGCAGACTTGATTCGATGCTAACCGAATGAAGAATTACTCAATTGTTGCAATTTATGTTACTAATATCCACGCAAGTTCAAATACAAATTTTATCTTCATATTTAGGTTCACCATACCTCATCGAGAGAAATGCGTGAAATAGCGATCCTAAGTACGGAATATCACTGATTTTAGCCAAAAGATGCTTATTTATGTCAAATTTGCTAATTACTGCAAAAATTGGTGAAGGGGGGATAAAGGGCGGCAACAAATTGTAGTAAAAAAATGCGTTTGACATAAAAAACCGTTCAAACGAATGAATGATGATATTTCATTGAGAAAAAGGGGGGGGGGGAACTGGGCTCTTAAATACTGTAAAATACGGGACATCTACAAATGTCATCAGAAACATTGTCATAAGTTGGCAAAATCCATAATTTTAGTTAAAATCACTTATAAATTTAGGAAAAAGAGTTCTCATCCTGACAAAGACGTAAGATGAATATTTGTATTTATAGCCATAATTATCATAATAAACGCTGTTTATTCATAATTTCAGTAAACATTACAAATTTACATAAGCATCATTGAACAAACTCGGCAAATGTATAAAACAATTCGAAACAACTGAAAATACTAGAATGCCCCGGAATACGGGACACAAGTGGTCCATGGAATTATTTCAGGCATTTTACTGGTGATTCGGTGCAGAAAATTTGAGAAACGCTGCCTTAGATGAAAAGGGTGGTGGTGGTGGTTTAGCGTCCTTGTATAGCATGATATTGATGGATTTTCAAGATGTTACTTTTATATGACAATGATAAAATATAGTAATAACTATTTATCATTTCATTGGTAAATATTTATAAAAAATTAAAACTATTACAGGCATTTAGGTTATTTAAAAATACAACGAAAAATCTGCTATTTTGATTCTATTTCGTACGATTTGTATTTTTGTACGATTTTGTATCAGCCAGTACCTACCGAAGGTAAAACATGTGCGAAATAATATCATAAATTACAGATAGTTTTCAAGAAAATTATTCAATAATTTTTTTTATACAAAATTCTTCATTCACATTATTCACTTTATGTAATTCACTTTTACAAATCACGAAATTTCAGAAAACATGCGACGCCCTTCTGATAAGACCACAGTAGCACTTTAAAAGTACTGCACATAGTGATTTTTCAGTGGGGTTTCCTCTTTGGTTCTACAAAAGGCAAATCTTTCTGATGTCCTTTACTGGTAGGTGGATGTTACGTTTTCTTTTCTTTAGAAAAAGGGAAGGGCACGAACCTCCCCCAAAAAACACATTATTCAGTCTCCCCACGTACCAGTGAATTAGTGATTTGGCTCCTTATTTCTAGCATACTCGGCTATATGTAAGTAGTTGTTTCCCCAGACACGTACGCAGGGAGAGGTATAGGTGGTGTATATACCGGTGCCCCCTATCAGAAAGAAAATTTCAAACAGTTTTAAATATCTTCGTAAATTAACTAAAATTTTGAAAGAAAATACCTTTTTATATATATGCCATCTTAATCAATTTCTGTTGATTCAAAATATTTTTTGAAGGTTACAGTAACTGAAAAAACTCTCAGTTAGAAATTTCATCCTCCCCCTTCAAAAAATGGAGTACAAATGGAGCTCAGTTCAAACATTCCAGAAATTTGTGTAATTGCTTTCTTAAGATTGCGGCAGCTGGCACCATACTGAAAAAATAGGCTAACCCTCTTATTTGCTTCTGCTGAATAAGCCGATAACTTCAAGCATCGATATGTGTCCGGATATATATACCCATGCTTTCTTTGTACACCTTCCCTTAAGTTTCAAATTTATTTGTTTACAATCTTAGAAACATATTTTTTCCTTAAATTTCATGTTTGTTCATTATTATCTCCTCTTGAAAAACTGAGATAAAAACAAGACGTGCCTCGGTTCCCGAATCATTCGATTTTTTTCTCTCTCTCAAGCTTTTATCTCAGAATCAAAGAAAAAATTTTGCTCATGTGAACTTTTTATACGAAATTCTGAAGATCAAAACAAATTCAGCAAAAAATTTCCCATTGTAGTTGCCCTTTACATTTGAACTGTAAGATATGTATCAAATATAATTCATAAGGATGCATGAGAACATCTTTCAAACGCATTATTATAAATCGAATTCTAGCTATTAATGCTGAAAGAAAATTAAAGAAGAGATTGAGAACTTACAATATTTTGTCATGTTTGTGTAAGGAGAACAGTTTCCAAGTGATTTGACACACACGAAATATCTACTATAGCTAAAGCAATTTCATCTTACGTAGAAGGTTCTGATTTTCTCAAAAATTTGGTACGATTCCGGTTCAGTCGTTCCAAAAATTGAGGAATAGGCTTCTCAAGATTTTGGGAGCTGGTAACTCACATTGAAAGGCGAACCAAACCTTTTAACCGCTGTACAAGCTAATAACTTGAAGCATCGAGATGTCAGCGAATAAATCATGATGTTATGAAAAGCATATTTTCGCTTAAGTTTCCAAATTTATTAATCTATCTTAAAGAATATATATATTATATATATTAAATTTCAAGTTTTTGTTTATTATTTTCTCTGAAACAGCTAAGATAAAAACAAGACGTGATTCGCTTCCCGAATCATTATACTTCTCTCTTTCTCTCTGAATCTTTTTACTTCGAATCAAAGAAAAAGTGCTGCTCATGTGAAGTTTTTATACAAAATTCTGCGAAAATCAAAACAAATTCAGTTTCGAGATAAGCAAAAGATATCCCATTACGTCTTAGATATCATTTACATCTGAATAGTAAGATATGTATCAAATATTATTCATAAGAATGCATGAGTATCTTTCAAACGCATTATTATAAATCTAATTTTGGCAGTTAATGCTGGAAGAGAATTAAAAGAAGAGATTGGAGAACTTACAATCTTTTGTCATGTTTGTGTAAGGAGAAAAGTTGCTAAGTAACTTTATACGAAATATCTAGTATAGCTAGGCAAGTAATTTCATCTTACGTGGGAGATTCTAGTTTTCAAAAAAAAAGAAATATTTTCGAAAGAATCCAAACAGAAGAAAATTCTTTGAAGAAACTTCCTAAGAGAGAGAAGTATGTTTCTTTTGTCAGCGCAAACATCGAAAATGCTGTAAATAGATAGAATGGTTTTACAGGAACGAATCTACTTTTCTGTTTTTTTTTTTCCTATTTTAACATCTACAGCTTTGAATAATATATTCCTCCCGAATTCAAATTTCTAGCGCTTCCTAATGGAATTTTCGCAAATATGTGGAATGTGTCTGTCTGTACTCGATGGAATCTTTCTTATTCTTCTTTTTTTTCGATCCCACCTTATACATATTTTTTCTTTCTTTCTTATCCTATTCCTCAAACAACAGAGCGAAAAATAAAATACATTTCACTCCCTCATGTTGAATGGCAAGCACATACATCTTTCTCTATACATACATACATTTTTTTTTTCTTATGGATAAATATGAGATCGAAATAATCTAAACCAACATATACACGAGATGTATTTTCTGAAAACTTGGTTCGATGGTTGTTTAATTTAATACGAAAACCCGCTATTGGTTAAAGAAAGAGAGGGTTGGGATGGTGAGTAATGCTTTCATTGTACGGGTGTCCCGTAGATCAAATCTTGTTTGCTTTAAGAATATATATATACACGTGTGTGTGTGTACTATAGCATGCGCATTGTAAAAGGAAACACGTTTTCACTTTCAGCTATAATTCACTGAGAGAAAAGCAGTATTGATAAATCGTATTAGAGAGAGATATATCCTCTGAAACGAAATGGTGTTTCGATATACGAGACTTCGCAAATGAAATAATGTTTATGTAAGGAATTTATTTCCGGAATATTTATTATACTCATACCATATGCATGCCATGATATATATTATGCACGTTTGTATTTATTTGTTTTGAGGAATTTTTATTGAAGTTTTGCACGGAAGTATTTTTCTCAGTATTCAAACTGTATCTATTTTTATTCGTCCCTCTGGAACTTTACCGCATTGTACATATTTGAAAGAATGGTTTTGGGATTTCTATAATAATCCCTTAAACGTTATTCGATTAGTAACTGGTATCGTTCAGCTTATGCATTAGAAATATAACGTGAAAAAAAAATTATGAATTTTCCTTTTGTATTTAGTTTCAATGTATCTCCAAATCTTTTGAAATAATTTAATTTGTATATTTATTACCATGAAATATAAGAAATTTTCGTAAAGTTGAATATGGGATAACAAGTTTTGTAGGCATTTCATATAGATTTTGAGATGAAAAATGCAAAATCTGTAGAAATTCTGACTTCAAATACTGTCTTTACTTATATGCTAGTGAGCAGAGAAGGCGGATAAGTAAGGGAGTATTTCTGATTCCGTTCAAAGAATGGTTCAATAGATTTTAACCTTTTTGGAAAAAAAAGGTTCTAATGCTGGAAAATTTATCTAATATAAATAGCATAAATATCTAAAAAGTTAAATCCAAGATTTTTATAACTCATTTTCAATAATTCTATGGGATATCTAATATTCCCAGGTGTATTCAAAGTTCCTGCTTTTTCTTAAGCCAAATAAAGTGACTTCTCATTTGTCTTCGTACGACCAATATCTCTTTACTCTCCAGTTTTTTCTCAATCTCTACTCCGAGATATCGCAATTTCTTACGCATAATCCGCAATATAATTAATTGTGAAAAAATATGCAATATATTCTCATGTGAATAAATCATTCATGAATAATAGAATCTTTAGGTATTAAAGGGGTTGTTTGCCACGTTTTTATAAAAGGGGAAAAAACGATTTTTCTACTCTTACCTATACGCCATCTACAAATACTTGAAAAAAAAATTAACTGAATATTTTAAAATATTTATTTCTATTCCAATTTCTAAGACAACAAAAACTACAGATAACATGAAGCAATATATATAGGGTGTCCACTCTTACCGTTGTCCAATGGCTGTTTTCTGAGCCATTGGTTTCAGAGACAACTTTCAATTAGAAAAAAAAAAATTTCAAATAATGTGTCACCCATCATCTTATATATATATATATATATATATATATATAAATGTCTTTCAAATAAAAATATATATAATGTTGATAAAAAAGTTACAAAAACTAAACTTCTATACAGTTTCCTGCCCTCTAACTTTCAATCAGAAAGTTCCTGTCCTGTCTCTCCTGAGGCCAACAAAAAAGTACATGTTTGTAAGTGCAATTCACTGAGATATTTGTATTAAAAAAAAGGAAAAAATACCATAAATGGGAGGAAAATGAGCGTTGTCTCTCCGTTGGTTCTTTCCTCTCTTCTCACTAAGAGATGGTTGAATTCAAAAATATCTTAGCGAATATTGCACTTGCAAACGTGGAAGTTTTTTTTTTTGGAGTTGGAAGAGAAACCGCAACAACTTTCTAATAGGAAGTTATAGGACGAGGGAACGTATGAAAATTTAAATTCTCTCAAAATTTAATTTCCTTTCAATTTCAAAACTTTTAGACGTTCCCGTCAAGACATTAGAAAATATTACAATTCTTTTTTTTGTATCATCATTTCGTCAAATTTCATAGCAAGGTGGCCTACCTCAACAATTTAGCAGAAATTGAGAAATTAAAAAAAGGGGAAAAATACTTTTACACTTAGCATGAAGATTATATGGAACCCTACTTGTACAATGATAAATATAACCTGTAAATATATTATCTTGATAACTCAAAGAGAGTAATCCGACTTCAAAATCATATATTTCTTTGAAAAAGAAAACACGATAAAATAATATGTGACAATAAAATTACTTTTATCGATAGCATCAGTAGGCTCCATGCCTTCTTTCTGTAAAGACTGAATGGTAGAAACAAAATTATCTACGCCATCTTCCCTTCAATATTCCCCGTGACACCAAAGCTTGTCAAATCTTAATGCATGCAAAATAATATGATCAAAATCATTAGGATCGAAATTCCTTGAATTCACTTTCATTTATTGTTTCGGCCAACGCTTGGAATTTTAACAAAAGACCAAATTTACTTGGAATTTGTGCTAAGCTTTGCCTGTTATCTATAAAGTAATATAAAAACTTAAGTGGTGAAGGTAATTCATCTATTTTTGTTGAAGAATGATAAAAAAATAAATTATAGCCTAATTCTAGTTTTTCGTAATTACCCGATTCAATCACATACACATAATTTTTCAACTTTTTTCATTCTGAAAAAACAATTTAAAAATGCCCTAAAATTAGGAAAAATGCATTTAAGAAAGTGCAGAAAATGCAAAAAACAATTTTAATATAATCAGCATCCCGGCCCTAGAAATAACTATAGACCTTTCTAAAGCTTTTGATCACACCAATAAAAGTATTAATAATAGTAAATGCATCAACAAGATTGCTATAAAAAAATTTAAATAATTAAACTTATTAAATTGATATTTGATAACGGATGTTGTTAGTGCAAAACGCAAACTATGATTAGAGACTATCCTCAAGGCTTCAATATTGCAGTTCCAAAGTCCAATATTGTGACGTTTTGTGTTGGGCTCGCTTTTCAAAATAATATGGTAAGAAAATAGTATGCATATCCAGACATGTGCTGAAGATGTGAACATTCTTACAGTTCTTGTATGAGGTGAGATGTCTACTACTACTACTACTTGGCCGTGGTAGTACATGCACCTAGTAAACATTCATCCGGGGAATTTCTAAAGAACTGCTTCATGCAGCAACGTGTTTTGTGTGTGTGTATATATGTATTGCCCTAACGTATTCATGAGGTCAAAATTATGCTTTATCGAATTATACTGGTGCTGTTATCTGTCTCTTATACTTTCAAGGGTAAAATTGCAAATGCCTGAATTCTCTCATTGCGTAAGTATCGTATTGAAGGTCCGCCTGCCTTCTGCAGAGGTGAGAAGCCCGTTAATTTGCTGGTTCATAGAGATATTCACACAAATGACCTGAAAAAAAACTAATAAGCGGTTTACAGGGGTGAATACATGCTAGCTAGCACATGAAGATGCGTTCTGTGGCACCTAATTACTAGCTACATGAATAACATTTTCCTCTGAACCTCAGCCTTTCGGAAATTTACGTGCATTATTATAACACCATTTATAGTCTTTAACACTTGAACTTAGAAATATTCCAACTTCACGTTTTCTTCCAAGATCTTGAGAGATGAATAAAATTCATGAATAAAGCATTTTAATTAAGACCCACATCTCCGGCAGTGATAAAAATATCATAAACGTTAAGATAAATTATAGAAGTAAATAAAATAGTTAGGCCATTCAAAGGATATTTTCAACTGGATTCACGAACAATTACCTCATTTATTTCATCTTTGCTTTCGCTGAAATATTTGAATTAAATTATCATTTATCAATGCAAAAGTTTTGACAATAGCAATGTTTTGTTTGGAAATAATTTCCCGGTCATAAAACCATAAAAACGCACTGAAGTCTCTTGATGTCGGTGGAGGGGGAGGGTATCTTAATTGAAATGATACACGAACAAACAATTTCCAATTCTCAAGGGAAATTACAACGTAAATAATTAAAAGTACAATAATTATTTCTCTGCGTACACACATGCACACCAATGAATAAAATATCAATAAAAATCGTCGAACATTAAAGCGCTTCATTAATTAGAAAACTATCCCGTTATGTTAAATTCTTTTATAAATCGATCGGAGCCTTGTAATTTTTCACATCAAGAAGGGAAATATAAAATAAAATAATTTACAATCTATCAAAAATTATGTTTTATGGCATTTTATAATTACTTTCATGACAGCGTTTCCTTTTCATGGATGAATCGAATGAGTGTCCTTTCTCGCTCTCTCATCACCACACTCTTCCTCCAAAAAATTAGTTTAAAAGACTTTCGAGATTACTTTTTAAAGTTTGTCAACCATCTCAATCTTCATTACAAGTCCGTGGAAGTCTAACAATTAGGAAGAATGAGGAAAGATAATAATAAAAGAAGAAACAAAAATGCAGGGAATAAATTATTCACAATAAAACTTCATTAATAGTTGCTGCACTAATTAGTTAAATTACTTTCTGTAAATGGGGAGACATAAATAATAACGGAAGTTGCGAGAAGTGAATTAAGAGGAGGGAGCTGTACTGAAGCTGTACATATGTACGTATTCTACGAGAGAGAGGAGGGAGCAGCCATAATTTTTACGGCAGTTAGTGAAAATTTTCTAAAAAGAATTTTGAATGGAGCATCAGAAAACTCTTTTTTTCCAATTTCTTTTTTCTTTTCGGTGAATTTTCTAAATTCCATTAAAATTCGAATTCAAAATACTCACACAAGGAAGCATTCATAAGCCAATGATTAAACCTTTTCGCTCTTTCAGTGTGACTCCAAAGATCAAGTTGAATGTGTGATTTTCGGTGAATAAATACCAAAAAAAACTGTTTGCGTAAAGCTATTTTCAAATGAAGTTATTTCTGTAATTACTCGAACTTTTAAATAACTGAAATATTTTTTTTCTTTCTTCTACACTATCAATCTGAATTAATAAGTCTGATGTGACTTTCGTCTTGCTCGATATTTGACATTAAAACTTGGGAGAAGTAATTGCTAAGTGTTTTTTTAAATTAATTTTTTTCGAATATATGAAAATTAGATGAAGAATATTTATTTTTGTGTCCCGATATAATTTCAATAATTATTTTAATTGAAATTGTTCGTATATGAAGTAAATGTCTACTACCAATTGCAAGGAAGAATTTTCTTGAAACATTAGGTAAGCTCAAAAAATTTACGTTAGTGTAAGCAATGTGAAATTTTTCTTAATGAGTTTTTGCATTCTTTTTTTCAGTTTAAAATTATTTTATAATCTTGAGAGTTTTTACGCCAATTAGTGAAACTTGTCTGAAAAGAATTTTGAGTGGAGCATAGGAAAAATCTTTTTATCGTCTTTTTTCCTTTTCGGTGAATTTTCTAAATTCCATTAAAATTCGAATTCAAAATGCTCACACGAGGAAGCATTCATAAGAAAATGAATCTCTTCTCTCTCTCCTTTAGTGTGAATTCAAAGATCGAGTGAAATGTGATATTTTTTATGAACAAATACAAAAAAAAAACTGTTTGCACAGAGCTATTTTCCAATAGAGTTATTCCGATAATTGCTCGAATATTAACAGATTTTTTTCTTCTTCCTCTTATACTATCAATTTGAATTAATAAGTCTAATGAGGCGTTCATATTGCATGATATTTGACGTTACAACTCTTGAATATCGGGAGATATTTTTTTTTCCTCCAATATATGAAAATTAGATGAATAATATTTCTGAGTCCCAATATAATTTCAATAATTACCTAAATTAAAATTGTTCATAAAAATTAATTGCTCACATTATTCATAGAAAGTTCATTGTTCATGAAGTAATTGTCTACTACGAATCGATATTGGGAATTGCTATGAAGGGTATTCTTCAAACACAAGTTAAGCTAACAAAATGTACGGTTGTATGAACAATGTGAAGTTTAAATACATGCTATTCGTTTTTTTCTTTCCAGTTTAAAATTATTTTGGTTTGTTTTTGTTCAGGCATTTGATGCGAATATGACTATATACAAGGATGACGTCACTCTCCGCTACCATACGAAGGTTTTTAACAACTGGCTGTTGCGAAGACGAATTTTTGGAAAAAATTCAACTGCTTTTGCGGGGAATTGAACCCTTGAAGGACGTGTGTCTAACTACGGGAAATGTAGTTGTATAACCTCTAAACTAATTTTCTCTTTAATTTAGGTAACTTTAATGTTTATACTTGTATACTGCTCCTAATTAAAACAACTAAAAACAATTTAAACTTTTTTTATCACAATATATTAATAAAAAAAATGTTTTTGTTGCTCCTTCCTTCTTACTACTCTTCAGACTTAGTTGATTTGGAAAGTCACCAAATCAACTAAGCCACCTCGTTGGGCATTTTGCCTGTTGTGGCGTTGTATTTGTATTTGTATTAATGTGAAAAATAGTCAAAAACAAGAATTTTAATTATAGATCTTCTAAAGAATTTGCATTGAACGGCTTCTTGGTGAATTTTGGTGTTTTCATAGACATAGGCATAAATTTTAATAGTTCATGTTTTCCTATTGGAGACTGCATAAAAATTCTAATTTTCATAATTTTTTCCAATTATTTCATGAGGTAGAAACTACAACAACTGAAATTCGCGTCTCTCGCCGATATTGTCGATGCGCCGATATTGTCGATGCTCGTTATAACGATCCCTATCGTTCTACGGGAAACGGACCTTTATATTAGGTCTTATTAGACCATTAGGTTTTATCCAAAGTTCTTAAAATCATTGTATGTACATCATTTAAAAAAATGCAGATGGGATAAATATTCAGATGGAATAAAGAATTAAAATATCCATTTTATTACAATATAAGCTCTAGCAATGAAAACGCATCAGGTTCGAAAATAATAACAAAATTTAATTAAGGCCCAAGTACAGAAGTTCGAACACGGTTAAGGACGGATTTAGTTAATTCCTCTGCAAAAAATAAAAGGCACAGAACAACTGAGTTCGAACGTTTCAATGTATTGTACGATATTTGCATGTCGTTATGGAAAACAAAATATCATGAATGGGAGAAAATTTGGGACTAGTCGTATCAACCATTATAATTGGAACGGTCTTTGTCACACAAGGTCGTTATAATGAGCATCAGATGAGGTAGAAATTTCTAAACTTTCAGACATGACCAGCTCCAATTTTAAACAAAAGGTGACACCTCCACTAATTTTCTTTCAAAACGGAGCATTTCAAAACCTTAAATGTAAATAACTCTCTTGAATGTTCATCAAGAAATATAATATTTAAATATTCCAAAACCACTTTCTTATTGCAACTTGTTAGGCTATTTTCTACTTTTGTAAAGGGAGAAAAAAAGGTTTTGTACTTCTACTGTGAATTTAGCAAAAGTGGAAATGTTCCCTTTTGAAAATAAGCTCCCCAAATATTTTGGGCATACTCCGTTTTTTTCTTATGTACAAAAAGTCGTTATTTTCATGTTTTGAACGTCCCACATCCCCTTAAATTTTGAGCAAACATTATAAGTTTTATTCCTTTCGGAAAATCTTCATGGAAATTTGCTGCTTATTTTAAATGCCAAGCCGAAAGCTCTTAAAAACATTAAATTTCATAACATCATCCCTCGTTGATTATTTTGCATACGTTGGATCATTATCTAGCGTGAATACAAACGTGGGGTCGGTTTCCACTACTATTACGAAGCCCCGTTATTCTCTATTGAAAATATCCGACAAGCACGATAACAATAAAGGTGATGCAAAGACTGGATTTGGTATTGTTAGGTCTTTTCACCGCCCTCCCCACTTTGCGGAACAGCCTCTCGAACTCGGAATGTCAAACTTTGTCCTTTAATGCATCGGAACAGATCCATTTACCCACCGCACTCTTCTCTGCGTTTGGCCCGTTGCGCAGAAATCCACCTTTTCCAATGGATGGATGTAATTCCATCGTATTCTTGAGTGCACTCGGGCCGAAAGTTATTGCGTTATCAGATTCCAGGCGCGATTTAATGGAATTTGCATCTGCTCCTGGTAGGGGTGCTACGCGAATTAGCCGAGACAGATGCTGGTGATAGCGGTGGAGTGGTAGGGTTGAAATGGAACCATTTCAAACTAGCGGGACTCGAATACAATTTCGAGATCGCGGTGGTGACCGTCGTCTACAATTTAACATGGGAGAAAATTCCTTTTCCGATTCGATTTGCCTTGTTATTCTGAATCGAGAAATGCGTCCTCACTCCCCCCCCCCCCTGTTAAAATTGATGAAAGTTTGACAATATTTCTATGAATCCGATAACTCTTCCGAACCGATGTAACAATTGCAATATCCCGAGTTATGTAATTTTGAAATTGGAGATGAATTTGGTAATTCATCGCTGTTTGCATTTTCGAATAACCGATAACTCAATTCAATATTTTCCATGTGGTAAATAGGTTGTGATGGCTACCACGAACCAGGTTCTATCAACTCCACATCTTCGCTATTTGTAACGATGAAACAATGCCTATATGAAGTCGGATTACTAGAAATACTGCATAAATTTATGAAAAAAAAAACCAGGAAAATTCAGCCAGTTAGCCCTCATTATTACGTATTAATACAGTCAAACTCATTTATAATGAAATTGAATATTGCACATTAATTTTTTTTATTTAAAAAAATTTTTCTTTTTTTTTTAGTTTCTTAAAATTTTTTCCAAAATTTCCTTATTATAATCGAGGGATCGTTGCAACAGACCTTTTAAGCATGAAAAATACAAGGTGGATAAGGAGTCCTGGAGATATCTTAAAAATCAATAACAAATCAATCGATTCGCGTAAAAAAAGTCGGAGTAATGTCAGCTTAACTTAACGGACACTATTCATCTTAATTATATATAGACTGACACTACTCCGATCTATATATAGCGCACGTTGCGGTGTACTGTACGTATTTCATTGAAACTTGGTATATAAGTTATTTGGACCATGGGGGAAAGAAAGATAATCGCGATAAAAAAGTGCCACTTCTTCACCTGTGGTATTTTTTATTGATTCTTTCTCTTCGCCATGGTTCGTATATCAAATATACCAAGTTTCATCAAAATACCTCCGTGAGAATGGACGTTACATACGTATGAATGGTGTCAGTTAATCTGTAACAACCCTGTACTTATCATGGCCTCTAATTTATTGATAAATTAAAAAAAGAAATTTCAAATTCCAGTCAAAGGTGGCGCTGTAAACAAAGAAGTACATTACACATAAAATGCAATGCAAATAGAGCCTAATTAATGTTTATCGGTTTATCACTATTTTCGTGACATAAAACAATACGTTTGCGCTTCATTTCAAAATGAGCGCCATTTTTTGCACGGACTACATCTAAACGGGTCAAAGGGTGCTTATGTTGAAATATGGTAGTTTTATGTAACGCAAATTATCATATAAAAATTAAATTATGCATTATGTGTTGCATTTTAGTTACGTCGAGATTTCCGTTTTGCAGCGCCACCTTTAAGTGAAATTCGAACTTTTTTTTAATTTGTCAAAAAAAAAAATTATGAAAATTAATTACGTCGTGATAAATTTTCTCTATTGCAAACCACAATTTTTATTCCAACTAATTGATTTGTTATTAATTTTTAAAACGTGTCCAGGATTTCTCGTCCACCTTGTATTATCAGATGCAATCAAGTATGTACTATACAAAAAGTTGTTAGTTTATTCTGATTATGTTAAACATGTTTTAGCAAGAAAAATACGAGTAATGGAGATCATGAATTCGAGACATTGCCAGTTATCGCCAAAAATGTTATTACCAGTTGTCTGCAAAATTGCGAAATAATGGATAGCTCAATTTAAAAAATGTATAATTGCCAATAAATAACCATTTTCTCGAAATTAATATTTTATTTCCTCCTATAATAAAAATATATGCAGAATTTACAATATTATCATCATCTACAGTAGTAGCTGCCAAACATTTTGGGGCACGATCCCCATTTTGACAAGAAATTCATCGACGACCCCCCCCCTACATACGTTGACTGTTTGTCCCGGTTGCCCGGACAATCGCTGTCCCAATAGCACTTTTCTGGATGCATGTTGCGTATATGATGATATTCACATGTAGTTAGTCTGCCCTTATGAAAGACGGAAGTGTAGCGAGTTATATGTTTTGTGATTTTGATACGCAGGGTGATTTAGAAAGAATCATCCTATTTCAAAATGATTTTTCATTTAAACCATCGACCATCAGTATTGTTTATAAAACTTGAAATTTCCTTTTATTGTCACATATTATTTTATCGTGTTTTATTTTTCAAAGAAAAATATGATTTTGAAGTCGGATTATTCTCTTTGAGTTATCAAGATAATATATTTACAGGGTATATTGATCATTGTACAAGTAGGATTCCATAAAATTTCATTGTATGATACATGGTGAGTAGCTTAATGAGTGAAGACATATTTTAGTTGTGGTGCATTTTTATTTGCATAACAGAAAATAAATAAATTTCTTTCTCGGACGTTTTTATTTTAAGGAATCCCTCGCAACCTGTTTTAATTAATAACGTACATGACACTAATGGAAATATTTGGCAGATCTGAATCGCCCTGCATATATATTTCGAAAACAAAGAAAGCGTTTCTCTGTAAAATATAATTTATAATATATAAATATTTTCTTTCTAAAAATATAATTAGTATTTATTTTCAACTATAATGGAGTTGTCACTGATTACTAATTAAGTCGCAAATTGATCAAATCAATCTCGCTCTGGATATTGAGTGAAGATAAATAAAATTTCGCTAAATTTTAGGTTTTCCAAAAGCCACAACTGTGATATATATATTCCAACAAAAAACAATTATTCTCCTTATATTTTTTACATTCTTTTCATCTTGCATAACAGAACAGCAGCATCGATACTAAAAAAAATTTTTTTTGCTCACTTAATAAGGAAATTTCGAACAAAGAAAGACCAAAAAAAAAATGTAAATTTGGAGCTCTTTCCTAATTATAGTTTCTTCGAACAGTGTCTCTTTCCCCCTATTATGAGTTCAGAACAATAGCATCGACGTCTATTATAAGTTCCTTTTTCTTCCACATTTTTCTGTGCAAAAATGAAGCAAAAAATTGGAACCAAAAGAGAAAAAAAAACTTTTTTTTTCCATATACACGTTCTTTCAACGACGAGATCATTATTTTTTGCGGAACCCACTTTTTCTCCCAAAAAAAACTCTCCTGTTTACTCTTACGTTCTGCCATAAAATGATAATAGTCTATCCTTTATATTAAAAACCTGAAATATCTCTTGCTCTCGACTTCAAAGGAAACTGGATACAGTTTCCTGATTGAAAGCATGTGTATTATGAGCATAAATAGCCACCGCGTACATCAGGCGCATGTATCTGGGATTTGGAAATGGAACCACGGCTCATTAGATTGATGTAAAAGTTTTGTAGAGTTTTCCATTTTTTCTGATATGTACATTTTTTTAGTTCTGAATGTACGTTTTGGTTCGAACCTATGCAGCCTCCTGACGTTTGTATTTCCATCTGGATGATTATATGCGGCATATGGAAGAGGACATTTTTCTGGATCCTAGATGGTATCAGTTTACTTCCCAATATTTACCGGAATATGCACTGTATTTCATAGATATAAATTTGATGTTTATGCTCTGATAATTTCTTCTACTTTGACTATAAAAATATTAAATCATACACAGTTCTTAAATAGCAGGTTATCTGAAAGTTCTTGAGATCTTTAAATGTGTTATTATTGCATTTATTTATTGTAAGAACCAGTATGGGACCTTCGCATCTCCTTGGTAGTTTTCAGTTCATCAAGCACAAGGCATCGTTCTATTAACCTTTTATATACATAGATAAAATTTATTTGGTTTGATTTGATTTCTGTTCGGTATAGTACTGGTATTCATCCTCTGTGGATAGAGGACGCTGCGCTAAATCAAATCACTGGAAATATTCATATCAGAATCCTCAGGATTTACGATTGATAGCTCATTTCTGTAAAAACATTCACGTTAAAAATCGTTGAAATTCCTTTGTGTGGATTATAGATGACCAGATATTACCAGCAGATGTGCTTTCCTGTTAGGTATGAATAACTAAAAATTCCGATTTTGCTATTTACAAAATAGTTTTTTATAGAAAAATATGTCATATATAAATGTGGTGGAAGAATTTCAGCGGGGTACACACAGAGGCAGATTGAAGAAAAAGCCTTCTCTTACTTGCTTTGAAAAGTGGTTTGAATAATGCATATCATCTGCGGAAAGATAATTTGAAAATAAAACATTTTAACTATATTTCTTGATTTTTTTATGATTTTACTCTGAGTCATTTTGGAACGCACCTTGTCTTCCCTTAACTGTTTCACACCCTCAACGTTCATATTTGGAATTTGCAAAATGTTTTTGCATTTTTTATACTAAAAACTACATTAAAAACATAAATGAAAGAAAAACATTACTTTTTCGATTTTTTTTTCAATTTTAATTTTTTTTGTGTGAAGAATTAGTTCACTTCGTTCAATTTTTTTTCAGCCAAAATAATGCAGTATATATTCCTATTCACATACGATTTTTTTTCCAGAATTTTATTGTTAAATTTTATGTAATAAATAACATTTTCCCCGGAGGCACTTCTCTCCCGTGGAAGCCATCTTATAAACTCCCTGAGTGCTGCCGTCTGAAGAAAGCCACCAAAGTTCATATTCATCATATTTCTAACTCAAAACTTACACAATCCTTTACGTCGGGGCTTATCTTCCTGAGATCGAAACAAAAAAATTATACAGTGAAAAAATGCAGTCCTAACCTTTTTGCGCAAGGTCAACCCTTTCAGCACAAGGGTCTTTAAGCCTTTAAAGCTGAAATCCTGATCCTTTTAAACTGAAAAGCTCAAGATTTAATTATCGAGGTTTAAGTTAACGACTAAAAGTACGATATGTGAATATGGGGATAACTATTTTGCACAAAGTAGCAAAATTCGCATTTGCGAATTATGATGCGAATCACAAAACATTTTCGCAATGTTTTCGCAATGCGAAATGATGAATTCGCATTTGCGAATTATACGTGGGATATTGCAAGTGCCCTGCTGCACTGTATTATATTTAAAAATATTCGTACGATGTGGAAAACCGTGAAAACGTGAGTATAGATTAAATATAATTCCAATATAGACAGGAACGTGTCTTAAAATGAAATATGTCTGAGATTTACCCGCGCAAACATTATAGAAATGTGTTTTGGTTAGAAGCTTATGAGCTCGATGGAGCATCGAAGACTTGTGAATATACAAAACTATTAGAAGTTCTTCTTGAGGAGACAGAGAAAGTCTGTTTAAAAGTTTTGCTCTGGATCCTTTGCCCGAAGCGTCGCAGCATCAACTCAAGATTCTTCAAAAACTTCCGAGAAGAGTTTTCCTCTAAAAGCGTCTTGTTGCAGAACAGAATCTCCTTCTCCTCTGGATGTTTTCCGCATACACATAAAATATTCCGAGTTTTGCGGTTTCTTCATCCGTGATGTAGGGCCAAAATTTAATTGGTTACATTTTGGAAAATAGTTTTCTTGTGGATAGGATAACATGGATTGAGTCTGTAGTTGACACTGAGAAAGTTTGATTTATTTTTAGATTAAATCAACTTTTTTTGATGAATTTAAAAAATGTCGTGCATCCAAAAATGGCGTAGAGTATTCTGAAAATATGTCAACGGTCGAAATTTGGAAAAAAAATTCAATGGGCAAAATAATTTTTTTGCAAAATGTTCCAGTTGATAGCAAGATACTTCGAATATTTTGGTAGACAGAAATTCATTTTCTATCAATTACAAAATTTCAATCACTGAGGATAATTATGTGGATATTATCTCTTAATATATTAACCCTCCCACGGGCATTGGAGAGATATGTCGCCTTTTTGAAATCCTTTTGTTTTCGGAATGACAAGCCTGGAGATATTTCGTAGAGAGCTGATGTATATATTTATATCGTTGAAATACATTTTCCTATCTCTCTTACTTTGCAATGTTTTGTGATCTGTCTGTGAAAATTAAGACTTGTATTTCTTGTAATCATTTGAGAAAAAAATGACTTAGTTCTTAGTCAATTAGTCTTCATACACGAGATAAAACAAGAAAAATGACTGTTATTTTTCCTTATTTTATTTGGCTCTGAAAATGTTTGTTTTATTCATGTAGCTGCCAACGATTGTTTTGTTGAACGTACATTCGGGCCACTTACACTGAAATCAAATATCACGAGGTATCTATTATAATGAATTTTTTTCCCGTCCCAGTGAGCCTGCAGTAGTGAAATAATGTTAAAAATATCACTTATAACAGATTGTAATATCCATGAATTTTTTTCTCTCATACATATGCATGTTATGAATATTTTCATAAGTTTCAAAGGCTCTTCTCACTTATTGATAATCATTTTTAAGGATATACATTTGATTTGATCATAAAAACAAAACTTCAACTGCGGTGGAAAGAGGTCGTTCCCAACTTCGAGGCGCGAATGCGCACAGATCTCCCTGTTAAAATGTTTCGCCACAGAGCAACAAGCCTACAACGGTACAAACATTCAATTCACTCACAATTTGAAAGCTGGATGGCAGCACTGACAACCAGTCCAACACTGCCCTCAGATTTTTAGGTACACAATTTCTTCCAGACTCTGCCACGAAGCTGGACTGGAAGAGATCTCTACCATGGGATAAGTCCAGTGGCAGAGTCCTGGCATTCTTTCATTCAGTGAAAACAGGTAGTGAAAAATATTTTTCTTTCAGGTTGCTGGCCTTTGGCGAACCCCAGGTGATAGCTGTTAATTAGGTGGGGTCAACATTTTGTTGGGGTGGCGCAAGGATGGATACTATGTATATATTGCCTCACTTGTTGCAACATACTCTGATATCTGAAGATTTCGATCAGCTATATGATACTACCGTGAATCGAAGAGGAGGGTATGTGTTATTGCTTCAAAACATAAGTATTTTATTTAAAAATCATTTTTGCTTTCTCTTTCTTTAAATTGATGAAATCAATGTTGAAAACCATAAAACACATAGTATATATCGGTTTTTGATACAAACACAAGTATAAAAGATTTTAATCTTGCATATCAAATGATAAATCAATGGATCATTTTATTTGTATAGCTATAAATATGTTACACTACATGTTTTCTACATGTTACACCTACTCGTGGAAAATGATCGTTTGAGATAATCTAAATCTAATAATTTTTTTTTCTCTTTTCTTTACCGAACAATCTTTTGCGAGAAAATGATGGGAAAATTTTGCCCTTCCGTCAATCTTTTATCTCTCCAAGGCTGGAACCACAGGAATGGGTTTTCGTTTCAGCAAATTAGGACAAATCCGCTGTTCGGAAGGATCGAACACTTCTTTCTCCGAGTTCAAGCAGCACGGCCATTTGAGGTGTCCCACGAGAGAACGATTCTTCAGCCGCGTTCCTATTGAAAATTCAAGAATTCCCTTTATGTTTCATTGCGGCTAATATACTGGATGTATAGGAAAGTCCTGTTATCCCGGAACAACTCGTGAACCGTTGATCCAAGAAGCACACTTTCAATTGGAGAAAGTATACGCATAATGTGTAGGCTTCCGGTACATCATTCTTATTGCAAGGGATTTCATAGTGAAGGAAATAAAAAAGTTAACTTTACTTTTTATTTCCTAAAAAAACCCCGAAGAAGAAGTTCGTTGTCATGTACTTCGTGATCCTAACAAAAAAAGTTGCATGTTTGGTGCATGTTTCTTACGAGTAATTTTCGCTGAGATATTTGAATTCAGAAAATAGCTGAAAATCAGTGAATGAACAGCATTAGAAGCGTAAAACAAGCTTGTCCATTCATTATCACCATCAATCTTTGGTGTCCCAAGAGGAAAAGGCTTAGGCAATTTTGCCCATTGCCCTGACATCTAGCAGCCCACTGAAGTGCCAGAAAAATTGGTACAGAGAGCGTTTGTGCAAATAAAGAAGAAATGTAACCAATTAACGCAATTCGATGCGGTCAGCAGCGTCTATATAAGACAACAGGAAGCTAGAGAAGCTGTTAGATCGGTTTCCACCCCTAAAATGCAGGTTATGGTGATTTAGTGATTCTGAATGTGGCATAACAGTCAGCACTCGTGAGATACGTCGCAGCATTTCTGAGGTAGAGGTGAAATTTGGATTTTTGAGCGCAACTATCGCAAGAGCGTACCGTAAATGTTTATCCATCATAAAAACCATCAAATGGCTGACAGAACTGCGACGGGTGCAATAGGGTCGAAAAAGAAGGAACGGGACCACCTCAGGCTGACTTGAATCATGTCATGAGATAAACGTGAAACGTCGATAAAACACCGCCTCATATCACTATAGATTCCAATGTTGGGGCATCAACAAGTGTCAGCATGTGACATGTATAAAATGGTCGCTCCTTGATATGTTGTTTCGGAGGAGAATGCCCACTCGAGTACATTTAGTGAATGCAAGACACAAAACTATGGTCCTCTCTGGTCTTGCCAGCACCGCCATTGTACAACGTTTCTATCGTATTGATGACTAGAGTATGCCCTCGGGGGTGGGACGCTTAATGTTTTTTGCTTTGCCTGATCTGACGAGTCGTGTTTTTATTTGTATCGGGCTGATGGACGTGTATAGGCATGAAGAAAATACCATAAAGTCATGGAATCTCGCATATCAACAGGAGACTTAAAGCTGAATTATACATCTCGCAATATGAATGACGCAGCTGAGATCTTAGCACTATTTGTATACTTTTTCCAATCAAAATGCTGCTAGGGTCAGTGGTTAGCGAGTTTGTCCGGGATAAAGATACCTTCCTATGGACCCTGTATATAATTTTTTAGTTTTTCTCAATCTTGTATGCAAATTTAAAGACTGTGAGTAGTTTGCCTCGTAAAAATACGAGACTTTACTCACCTGTGTATCCTGGGACAATGTAATCGACTGTCATCAAATGGCCACAGTTGCATGCCATTCCTCGCATCGCTGCATTGCGGTTCAGCAACTCCATCGTTTTGTTCCTGCGATCAACCATCCTAAGAGCGATTCTGTGCCCATCTAGTTCTTCTTGGGAAGGCTCATAATCGGGGATGTTTCGGAAGCGGAAAGTCCCAAGCAGACCTGTAGTAATTCTTTGACCAGCCATTTCTCGGATCGTGCGACGGGACTTCCTCTTATAACTTTTGGCCTCAATTACTGATTGCGAATTTTCTAATTCAAAGAAGAAATGATAATCACACATTAAGACTTTTAAATGGCTGACAACGCATTTTTATAGATATATTTGTTTTATATTCTCTCATACCGAAATCAATTAGTGCTCGCAATAAAACAACAAAACTGTGAGTAATCGGAAATTAAGAACTGATTTGAATTATATTGAAATTTTCATACTTTTCCGACTAGAATACGTTTTATAAATAACCATGATTTTGGAGCGCCTCGAAGTTAGGTCAGACTTTAAATCCAAATAAATTTTATACAACACATCCAGAGACAGAGTTCAATATCTCGTTTGAATAATGAAGATTCAAAGTTTCTAATGACAAGAGTTTTATCTTAATGTTGACATCATGAGGTAATATAATAGTGTCACAAACATAAAGTATGAAAACTGTCGTGTGACACATTGAAAATCGGTATAGCTTGAGCCCCCACACTCCCCAACTTGCTATTACCTTATGGGTGATCTCCCATTTAAAACACTGTCTCCTCAGAGAGCAAGCAGACCTTTAACATTACGGAGCGAAAAAATTAAAAGATGTGTAATTGAAAAGCACTACCCCTCAAAAATTGTGTATTAACTAATGTATCACTCGTGAAATTTTCCAAAATTTTTCTACTTCATTCCCCGAGAATGCCTTGCAATTTTGAAATTTTGTAATGGGGTATAGTACAATATTGAAATTTTTTTCAATAAATCTAACCTTTCTTTTTTAAATTAATTACACTCTTGTGGGCTCTTACTTTATAAAAATGATTTTAAAAAAATGGTGATCTGGTTCAATGAGCCACCAAAATTAACCTCGAGGAGGTGGTTGCAAGTGAGTTCCAGGAGTGTTCATTAGGGTGGGTCGAAAAAAATGAAGTTTTTATTTTCAAATTCTTATAGTGCGAAAAAGTTGCCTCCTTTTATAAAAAAAAACCGACGTAAAAAATTTTAAAATCGGTTGATATCTTCTCTCTTTAATCGCGCAATTGAAAATATTCAATTTCTTGAAGTTCATGGAAATTCAAGAAATTGAATATTTTCTTTGAATTTTTAAATATAAGTTAAAATTCTACCATCGACACGAAAACGTTTTTTATGCTTATTTTATGGTTCAATAAAGTAAAATAAATTAAAATATCATTAATAATTCAATGATTATTGGTTGCGCAACGTGATCGAAAAACAAGAATTAACCAAAATATTTGCAAGTTTCCTTCTGCAGCTTACTGTTGCACGCCTACGGCGTTACTGAAAAAAAATAACATACTGAAATATTCTGCTACGATATGGAAATTTGGTGTAAAAATTGCAAATTTCAAGTCTCTTGCGGGGAATGAAGATGAAGCAGAAATATTTTGGAAAAATTCACAAGTGATATATCAGTAAATACACGACATTTGAGGGGTAGTGTGTTTCAGTTATAAAACTTTAATTTTTCGCTCCAACCTATTAAACATGATATTTACGCAACATAAAAATTCAAGCATTTATCAACCCCACTTCAAAATAAAGGAATTGGATGACAGCCCCAGCAAGAGCGCAAAACAAGCACAGTTCTGACAACATAATAATGTTACGGACACGCATACACAAACAACACATTCCGGAATGTACCAATTCGCGAGAATTTCCGCAGAGGAATGTGTATAAGGTGCGCATACCGTCAAGTAAGTATCACCTCATGTGAGTTGCCGTTGTATTCATTTTACAATGCAAATTCTACAAGAATGTAGTTAAATAAAAGTCAATGAGACGAGCATTTAAAACAAAAGTTATGGCCGAAAATGGCAGGTTTTTTTTAATCTTGCGGCAGTGTTTTGACACAACTTATACCTTGATTTATTTATTTATTCAACGTAACTATTTTCCCCCACAATTAAAAAACTCCTTTATCAATAGTTTCCATTTTTAGGGCTAAAAATAGATAACTCAGAACTTTATAAAAATTGTTATTTGAAAATCACGAACCGGAAAGTTCATTCCAGTCGCATCAGAGATTAGATCAATCAATGCTAATACTACCAAATAAAATCAGTGCTTCATTCATAACAAGTAGTCTTACAAATATATCGAAATATGATTATTTAAAACAGTGTTTGCCATTTTCCAATGAGAAATTGAGATATCATTATTTTAAGCAAAAAAAGAGCACAAAAACCTTTTTCTATTATTATTATTCTCTCACGAGCAAAACAGAATGTGACATTTCTAAACATTTTTTTTTTCTCTTTTGAATGTAACTTTTTTTTCTCTATGGGAAATCATCGTATTCAATAATAAATGGCATAAAATAAGAAATAGCAGAATACACCATTGTATCATAAAGTGGCTATATTCCTCGATAAAAGAAAAAGCAGGCAATGAACATGAAGCTGGAGGAGTTGCGATTGTTGCTGTCCCTGGCTGATGCCACCGCAACACTAATGTCAAAGTGGGTGGAAAGATAAAGAGATATAAGGGATTAGATGGGGAAAACCTCGAAAGACAAAAGCCGGATCTCCTGATACCAAAGAACCAAGGATAAAGGAGTGGTAAATATAAGCCTTCGCAGGGACTGGAAATGTTTTCCATTACATCGGCTTTTCTTCGTCTTTCGAGATTTCTGGGCCGAAAGAGGCAAAAACGAAAAAAGAAAAGCAAAATCAGAGGTTCCTCTTACCACCAGGAAAAAAAAAGGCCAAAAATATTCTTTTGCTCTTTTTCCACGAGGAAAACATTGAATTCCATTTCGGAGCTTAACTTCGTCAATTTATTTTTGCTGGAAAATGTGTCGGAAGGAAAAAAAAATATTTCCCGCTTCTTCTTCTTTTGTGGAAAAGTTTTCGGTTTTGCTAGTAATTGTGGTGGTTCCGGAGACTGACATGTGACCTTATTCGAGGAAAGTCCGAGAATAACATTTTCTTTACAATGGCCTTTTTCTATGTACAAAGGGAAATATTTTATTTAGAAATTATAGCCGATGTATTTTGATTCATATTCGCTAAAAATATGTGAATGGATTGGAAATTAATACAATTTTAGGTTAAAGTTGTTTAAATACAGGGTGGGCAAAAAGTCCGTAGAAACTTTAAAAATGAATAAAAACCGGAAAAATAACCGAAATAAAAAACGGTTTGCAAGGTTAGCATCGCTAGGTCACGGGAATTTTTTTAAGACAGGAAAAAAACTAACTTAAAAAACAGCTGACAGCTGGCGTTGACGTACACAAGTCAAAGATAACATACGCAAATAACGAACAAAATGCGTCCAAATCATTTATTACAGCAGTATGTGTTCCTCATGACCACCACCACACTGCTTCTACACTCTGCCGTTTCTGGACTTGCTGCTCGCTTGCAATGTTTTATTCCTGTGGTGGTGTTCATGTGAACCACATACTGCTGTAATAAACGATTTGGAAGCATTCTGTTCGCTATTTGCGTATCTTTTCTTTGACTAGTGTACGTCCGCGTCACCTATCGGCTGTTTTGAGTTTTTCCTCTTTTTTTTTCCCCCTGTCTTAAAAAAATTCCCGTGACCTAGCGATGCTAACCCCGCAAAACCGTTTTTTATTTCGATTATTTTTCCGGTTTTCGTTCATTTTTAAAATTTCTATGCTGTCTTGATCCTTTTCTTCTTTAATTTGTATTTTACTTTGATTCAAAATTGGAATCAATTCACCCAGGTTCGAATAAATATTACAGGATCAAGACAAGGGTTTAAGCAATCCATAAGATGAAAGAAAACAACACAACACTTTCATGAGCAAGTAAATCAGAGTCAAATTTTAAAGAAAAAGAAGATATTTAATTTTAACAATAGAAAATAGTGGGTGTAGGTAGCTACCTTTTCACAATTAAAAAGGTTATACAGATAAATGTAAACATCTACCAAATGAAGGTTAGATTTTCCGAGACAAAAAAAAACAATATCGCTTTACAATGATTTAAATAAAAAACTTTACATATTATCGTTCTGTCTATTTATGCAGACTACGGTTGAAGCTCGAAGAGGTGAACATGGAGGTTTGTCCATAATGAAGACGGAATTTATTTTCCCACGTATTCTGCAGGTCACTGGCGGCTAGGAATCCTTCCTGCTGTTAGGAACACCTTTCAGGAGCAGATTCGTAGGAGCACTCCTGTTGTTAAGAGCACCTCTCAGGAACATGTTGGTAGGGACACTCACCTACTGGCTACTATCGCTAGCTGGCTACTATCGGCCTTTTGGAAGGCGAAGCCGTTCTCTTTTCCTCTATCATAGTAATTGCTGGAATGGCCATTGATCCAGACCCTCCATCCATATGATTTCTGCTCTTTCATACAATCGTTATTTAGCACATAGCGGTAGACGCACGCGATTTACTCGAGATCACAGGAGTCGTGAATACTACATTCCTGGCAGCGTAATTATTTTCACCGAGGCACATATTAAATTCAAATCACCAGCGAGCGAACATATATAACTCGCTCATAGTAAGCAAGATATCGAGAGTTTTCATCTTTGAGGCAAGCTTCAATTACAAGCGAGAGCAAAAACTCTCCTCCGACAGTAGCGTAGAAATTATCTCAAGAGACTCCGAGCGAATTTTCCCAGAGGGTATGTTAAAAAGGCCCCTTGGCGATACAAAACTATATGAAAATGTACTGAGTACAGGTCCTGAAGGGAATTATTCGGCGTTTTAATTTACAGTTGGCGGAGAAGGGAGAGAGGGGGAATGAGGTACAACAGAGAAAGGGGAAAATCTTAAGGGGACCGTTAAGACCTTCGGAGAAATTCTTCTCGCCAAGGACCCTTAATCACACCCTCTGAAAAACAAACATTACCTTATATGGCTCGATGACCATCTCCTTCATTCTCTTACAACCCTTTGTAATTCGGTCCGTGTTTCTCATCTGGGGCCCCAAGGCAGCAGTACAGTGTACAACTGTATCTTAAGGCCTACTTTTTATTGAATAGATTTTGCTTTCCACTGTTATTATTATTATATGTACCATAATATATACAATTAAATATAGGTATAATAAAATGATTAATTATGCAAGATTTCGCTGTAAAAATAAAACATAAGGCAAAAATCTATTCAATATAATAATCTTTTCTTTTCTCTAAGTTAATGTAACGTTATGATGAATTTTGACAATTCAACATAACAACGCACTTTTCGCCCACCCTGTATAATCAAGTACATTTATGAGTGCCATTCATCAGTGCCATTAAACTCATGAAAATTAGTTCATGTACCAAAATTTCATGTTTCAAATTCAACCTTGGGATGAAATTATTTAACTCATTTGAACTAAGTTTCAGCAGTTTTAATTCGCCATTTAATATCAAACAAAGATACTAAACCACTGATTATACCGGGTCCTGTAACTTCCAACTCAGCCTTTATCTCATCAACTATCCGTCGTAGAGGAATGGCTGTAATTTGAAAAATTATCAAAATGTGTTCAAAAAACACCTTGCACCAGTTTAGAGAGTGAAAATACAGTGCGTCCCAAATTAAAGAATCTGAGTTTTTATATGGACACGCTGTCCTAAAAACCCAATGAGAAAATTTTCTCCCCATCTCTTCCGAGGCCAATATTCGTTGAGACATTTTAATGGAAACATCGGAGGGAAGTTGGAAAAGAACACCACAAACTAACAGATAACGCTTCTTTTTCTCATTTATGGTGTTTTTTCCAAAATTTCCTCCGTTTTTGAATTCCAATATCTCTGTGCATATTGCACTTAAAAACGTGGAAGTTTGTTTTGTTGGCCTGAGGAGAGATGGGGTCAACAACTTTCTAATTTAGTTTTTTAAAACAAGATGCCATGTAAAATTTTAGCCAATGTCCAAAATTCGTAGATTTGCCGGTCAGTTCATGAAGTGGCCAGTGATCCCTGGCCAAGGTTTGAAATCAAAAGACATGATTTGGAACCATCGTTAAGTTGGCGCATTTTTTCGTGATAATTATGTCCACGTTAGTTGTGGCAACCCATTTATTAAACCCCCGGTCATGATGCGGTAACCATTTTTTTTCTCCAAAATTTGGCAGAAGGAACTATGTTTATGAAATTATTTTTATACGGTTTTTTCTCAAATTTCACATTTTTTCTCTCGTCACATGAAGCTAATCCAATGCAGTTGATATAAATTGACATGTATCACACGTTGGCGATTTAAAAAAAATGAATTTGGCTCCTAACCGGGCAGTCTTACATCAGCACATCGAACTTTGGCCAGGGATCTCCGGCCACTTCGTGAAATGGTCGGGCAGTCATTTCTGCAATTCGGACTTCTTACGCCAAAACTCTTGACCATTTCGAGACGGGGCCGGACATTTCGCGAATTGGCCGCACTTCTGGCTTTGGCACTAACGTAGATATATATGACCCATATTTTACGAGACAGTCCTTTAATATTCATTAGCCCAGTTTTTTTACAAAATGTAAAAAAAAAAAATTACGGTTTTTTAGCAGTAGTAGGTAGGGACTCCAAAAAAATGGCTCGGGGATCCATGATGTTCTTAAGTCAGCCACCTCGTTGGGCAATTTCCCTGTTGTGGCGTTGTATTTGTATATTAATTAATAATAAATATTAATAATAATTAGTTGCCTAATAAATATTTTAATCTCGCACATTTTTGGTGAATTACATTTTTATATTAGGACTCGTAGTAGCCCTCTATTCCCACCATTTTCGATTTTTCAGCACTTTCAGCGATAGTTGACAACTTTACTAGACTGATAATTTTTCTGACAGTATTGGTAACTGTACTTGCCTTTGAAAACTTTTTTGGCTGTAAAGGGCAACTTTTTTTGCTTTTGACATTTTTTTTTTATTGAGATTGGCACACTTGCATTGGACAATGTTTTTGTAATAATTGGCGATATCCCGCATGGATCTTGGTATCCCGTATTTTTATGAAAGTAATATGGTCAGCATAGATATTTATCGTATTGCATGTGTGTGACACTTTTTTGCTAGACCATCTTCAACGGGCTGGATAAAACCTCTGGCGGGCCGCATTTGGACCGCGGACCGGAGGTTGTACATCCTTGCACTCACTGTCAAATTTACTTAGCAAGATCATTCATATTCAGCAAGATCACGATTCCATTAATAAATAAGTCCTTACGACAGTCGGCTATTGCTTTTAGATGTCTCGAAGCCATTTTATTGGGTGTGTGCTTGAATAACTCATACATAATATGCAGCATCAAAATAAAGCATATATTCCTAAATATTTTGAGAAATATGTACTCTCCACTTGTTAATAAATGATACAATGAAAAACCTGGCTAATTATGATATTGATTTTCGGAAAAATCTCACCTCTGCCGATAAAAGAGGTTGAACCCGGGTTCCTCGATTATGGCCGAGTGCTTTACCGACTAAGCTAAAGCGACAGGTATGATATTTATCCTTTGGAGCGCATCTAAGTTACAAGACATACAAAATTTTTTATCTCGTGAAATTCCGGAGAGAATTCAACGCTATAGGAAAAATTACGTACGCAGTACAAACTAACATTTCTCAGAAAGGGATGGGCTCAGATATTGCTTTGCTAAGTATCAAACTGTTTTTGGTGTAGAGAGAGCACACACACACGGATACACTATTATTATTATCATTCTTTTTCCGATATTACTTTTTATTCGAAAGCAAACACGAGATTTCGGAGGCTCTGATCAAGTCAAATCCGTAGGCCAAAGATTGATTTTATCGCTTTTTTCTCCACCTTTAGATCACGCCGCTGCTGTGGTATATACACGAGTATATATACACACGTATATATACATTTGGTGGTTCCTTGCTGGCAAAATAAAATACAAAAAAAAAATGGTGATAGTGGATACGGAGAGAAAAGTACAAGGATGAAAAGAAATTTTTCGCCCCTTAGAACAACATTCTTGTATCTTTTTATATTTTTGTTTTTGTACATACATATATATAAAGGTTTTTATTTTTATATTTTTCAATTTCGGCTAAACCAACAAAATCTACTCTAGCTCAGAGAAGAGATTTAGCTTGTGTCTACGTTAGAAACTCCATCTCTCTCTCTCTCTCTCTCTTTCTTACTGGGAGAGAAGGTAAGAGATTTATTCTCAAGAAACTTGGCGGGTTTTTATTTCCCAGAGCAATCCAATAAACCGTTTGAAGTTTCACGTTGCGTCGCTTCGTTGCTTGTCGTCTTCGGAAAATCTTACGCCAAGTTTAAGAAAAAACACGAGACCCAAGTACAAATAGTAAAGAAAAAAAGAAAATACTATATGTGGGATGGGGTTTTTGAAATTTACTCATTAAGTTCGCCTTGACATTCCCTTGGAATTTTTCTAACGCCGATTTCTCAGCTGATACTTTTTATCTTTGGTCCAAATTGCAATTATTTTTGTGATTGATCTCGCAACTTGATGCTAAATGAACGTTATACGGGATGATATACAGGGTGGAAGCTCAAATGCGTTTCAACTCAATTAACTTTTAAGCTTGGCTATAAAAATATATACAAGGATGACGTCACTCTCCGGTACCATACGAAGGTTTTTAACAACTGGCTGTTGCGAAGATATATTTCGGAAAGAGAGAAAATTCAACTGCCCCTGCCAAATATATCTTCGCAACCGCCATTTGTTAAAAACCTTCGTATGGTAGCGGAGAGTGACGTCATCCTTGTAAAGTCGCCATCTGGTGGCAACGTCAGCAGTTGTGAGCTTGGCCTGAGTCTGGTCCGGCCGTGCATGTACGGTCCCTTTCAGTGTACACGAGCTGCAAGGAAAGATTGAGAGATTCTGTGCCTCTGTAGTCTAGTGGTCTAGGGCGTTCGCCCGAAAAGTGAAAGGACGTGGGTTCGATTCCCCGCAGGGGCAGTTGAATTTTCTCTCTTTCCGAAATATATCTTCGCAACAGCCAGTTGTTGAAAACCTTCGTATAAAAATATACTTTCAATTAATCCTCTATTTATACGTAGAGAGAAAGACGTCCTCGCCACTTGTTAATACAATATATACGGAAAACTGGCTGTATGAAGACATATGAAGCAAGTTTTCCTTAATATATATTGTAGTGGCGAGGACGTGTTCCTGTACATATAGGTCGCCATCGAGTAGCCTTGATGTCATTTGCCAATTATTAGCGAAATATTGCCACCGTCCATAGCACAGAGCCATTCAGTACATATACGCTCAAAAGAGGGAATATTCTACCTGATTTCGCAGCTTAGAGGTAGGGCACTCGTCAAGCATTCGAAATATCGAGGTTTGAGTCTTCGCGAGGACAGAGGAGAACTTTCCTTTCCTCAACATCAATATGCCTCCATGTAGCCGATATCTGTTGTATTAACTCTCAATGGATCACCCCCCCCCCAAAAAAAAAACGTATTGAAGGAAAAAAATAGAAAATAACGATGTGTAAATGGGTGATATATTAGTCTTATTTTTAATTGAAATCATACATCAACACAACAATTCAATTAATTAGAGTGGATTTTTGATAGCTAAAATTTTAATTTAGAGTAAAATATGCAGTTTGTCTCTATTTTAATGTTGTTTTTTTAATAAACAGATAAACTCTTGCTTAGCAAAAGTTAAATAAAGTCGTTTTTACCTTGAATTTTATTTGTAATACCCTCAGTTTGGTGCGGTTTTATGATTCGCTGAACAAGTGAAATTTCAGCAGCTCTCAAAAAATGGCACTAACAAAGAATAAACTTTCTAGATAAAAAAAAAAATATATATTTTATACTGAAATCACTCAAAGCTGTGTTTTCTATAATACCAAAAAAAAAGCTGAGAAAAGAAAGAGGTGTTATGGGTTTTTTGACCATACATTTTCCATTTATATTCAAATATATACATGACCTAGAAGGTTAAAAAAATTTTGAATAACGTGCCTATATCTTGGTTATGTCAATTATTTTACTAAGAGCAGAGTACATGTTCGAGATATAAATTTTTTATACGACTTCCTCCGTCTTCTAACTTCCAATTGGAAAGTTTTTGCCTTGTGTCTTATAAACAAAAAAAATCCATTTTTCTAAGTGCGGTGTTCGCTGAAATATTGGAATTAAAAAATCACTGCAAATGAGGGGAAATAACATATGAAATGTAAACTGAAGAGCCAAAAAAACTGGTAAAGGCATGCGTATGCAAATAAAGAGATATGGAACCAATCAGATTACGGTGCTGCGGTCGGCAACGCCTATATAACACAATAAGTGTCTGGTATAGTTGTTAGATCGGTTACTGCTGCTACAATGGCAGGTTATCGAGATTTAAGCGAGTTTGAACGTGGTGTTATAGTCGGCGCACGAGAGATGGGACATCTCCGAGGTAGCGATGGAATTTGGATTTTCACGTACGACCATTTCACGAGTGTACCGTGAATATCTGGAATCCGGTAAAAAATTAAATCTACGGCATCGCTGCGGCTGGAAAAAGATCATGCAAGAACGGGACCAACGACGACTGACGAGAATCATTAAACGTGACAGACGTGCAACCCTTCCGCAAATTTCTGCAGATTTCAATACTGGGCCATCAACAAGTGTCAGCGTGCGAACCATTCAACGAAATATCATCGATATGGGCTTACGGAGCCGAAGGCCCACTCGTGTACCCTTGATGACTGCACGACACAAAGCTTTACGCCTCGCCTGGGACCGACAACACCGACATTGGACTGTTGAGGACTGGAAACACGTTGCCTGGTCTGACGAGTCTCGGTTCCAATTGCTTCGGGCTGATGGACGGGTAGACGGGTATGGGGACAACCTCATGAATCCATGGACCCTACATGTCAACAAGGGACTGTTCAATCTGGTGGAGGCTCTGTGATGGTATGGGGCATGTGCAGTTGGCGTGATATGGGACCCCCTGATACGTCTAGATACGACTCTGACAGGTGACAGGTACGTAAGCATCCTGTCTGATCACCTGCACCCATTCATGTCCATTGTGCATTCCGACGGACTTGGACAATTTCAGCAGGACACTGCGACACCCCACACGTCCGGAATTGCTACAAAGTGGTTCCAGGAACACTCTTCTGACTTTAGACACTTCCGCTGGCCACCTGAATCCCCAGACATGAACGTGATTGAACATATCTGGGATGCCTTGCAACGTGCTGCCGGCACTTCTGCGGGCTCGCGGGGGCCCTACACGATATTAGGCAGGTTACCAGTTTTTTTGGCTCTTCAGTGTACAATGAGTCTGTCTGTTATTTTGTGCGGTTTTTTTTCTCTCCTCATTTTGAGTGAATATTTCATTAAGAAACATGGAATTTTTTTTTTGTTGAGCACAAGATAGGCAGGGCCACAACTTCCCAATAGGAAGTTAAAGAACAGGCAAAAGGGAGCGTGTATAAAAATCGAATTCTTTTATCTCGATACACATACGACCCTTCACGAAATAAATGGCACATCTAAGATGAGCGCAAATGTCTTTTCTTTTTAATTGAAAGTATAGTTTCTATGGCAAACGCTGTACGAATAATTTGAGGTAAAACGGACTTGAGTTTTTACCCTGTACATCCAAACTCTGTTATAATAACCTCATCTAGTAGCAATAACAATATCAACTTAAGTGAGTGCAAACATGAAAAAAAACAACAACTAGACGCTTTTCTGAACTGTATCAAGTTCTACTTCACTATCTGACAAAAAAAATGACCACTGAAAATTAAAAACCTATATAGCAGGGGTTACTCGCTGTTCAGTATGCAGATTTGAGTCTTTTTGACTCTGCATTCTGAGACCTACCAAGATATCGTCAGTTAACGGCATTGCTGGAAGAAGGGGAACGCAATTGGGTATGCTACGAGTACCATATTCTCAGGCAGTTACTCTCATAGTCATGCTTGATGAGGATGAACGAGAATGCTGGATACGGCAAGACAGTGTTTCCTGTTATAACCAGAAAATCCGACCATGGATATCCCCCAAATTATTTAGGGGATAAAATGACGTCTGAAGCTCTCTGTATCTACCGAAGTATTCAGAAAGATGCCGACTTTTCCTAAAAATAGTGTGTATAAAATCGTGGCACAAGAGGTCCTCTAAAATGCAGGAGCCCCCCCCCCCCATGATCCAACTTTGTTTCACAATCCATACGTTAACACTTGAAAGACGGACGGGGTCTGCGTGACCCTGCGCGCTCTTTCTGCTCCCATATCTCAAATAAGAATGAACCAAACACTTGAAATATTCTGGACTTTTCCTGAATTATTGTGTTTTTATTGTATACAAAGTTTTTTTTTATTATCTTTCTTAACAACGGTGATACGAACTGATGTACCTCATCATCAGTATGTTACTATTGTCAACAATGTTACAATTTATTTCCGTATGCTCACATCTCTTTTCATAGTCTCTATGTGCATCTAAAATACGGCTAATCCCATTCATGAGACTTTTTTTTTACTTTCATTCTTATCTGCAGATGTCGGTCAGCAAGTGTCTTAGCCTTTGCTGTCAAGAACTTTTGTGATTTTGTCCAATGGATTGTTTGTTTTGAGAAGTTATAAACAAATTAATTAATTAAAAATAAATAAATAAGTAGATGCGCTCATGTGTGCTTATGAATGTTGTAGAAATGGCAGCAAGACGCAGATTCACTGAAGAGGAACTTTTCCAAAAGTTGGCAAAGATTACATGAGAAAATCGCAGAAGAAGTGATGCTGATCATGAGAAATCAGAGAAGGACGAAAACTACCCCAGGCAATGAATGAATGAACGCCAGAACTTTGCCACCGGACTTATCCCATTACCGAGATCTCTTCCAACCCAGCTTCGTGGCAGAGTCTGGAAAAAAACACTTTAATTTGATATAAAAAACATTGTAAACATACACAAAGATTTTGCAATATATTTGTCCGGATAATCGGTTTCTGTCGCCATTAACAAATTTTGTTGCAATAACAGACGAGATGGGGTTGGGAGTTGAAGAAAAGTTCCGAGGTTTCGTTAAGAAGAATGAATATACATATTAGAATGCAGGTATGTACTCAGTGGCCCAGAAATTAGGAACACCGTCCCCCTTCAAACTTTAACTCGTCTGTACAGCACGTGCACTGACGTAATTAACCGGATTTTGCTGATCAGAAGCACCAGTTCACTTTGCAATTTTTCTGTTCATGGGGACACACAAGATTTGAGTGCCTTTGAACACGGCATGGATTTGTTCGCCAGAAGAAGCGGTTCCAGTATCTCCGAAGCCGCTAACCGTCTTGGCTTTTCTCGTACAACAGTATCTCAAATCCTTCAAAGAATGACAGCTCAGCTGAAAAACTTCGAGCGGAAAGCTGAATAATGGGCTGAAATAGCTTGTGAACAAAAGAGGTGCCAGGCGACTGACATGCATTGTGTGCAGCAACAGAAGAGGTACAACACAACAAATTGCAATGCAATACAACTCAGAATCATAGTAAAGCATGTCCGTATGCTCACGTAGATCCGTATAACAAGAATCTTAAAACAAATTGGTTTTAATAGCCGGAGAACAACAAGAGCCCCTTTGATTTCGTTGCAAAACCGAAGAAAACAGCTTTTGTTTTCCGGACTAGAGACCGCGAAAATTGGACACCTGATGAATGGAAGATGGTTGTCTGACGAGTCAAGATGTCTTCTCCATGATGCTGATGGCAGGATTGGTGTACGGCGCAAGCAGCACGAAGCCATGGATCCAGCATCCCACATGACAACTGTTCAAGTGGGTGGCGGTGCAATCACTGCCTGAGGAGGATTTTCTTGGTATACTCTTGGTCTTTTATTTCCAAATGTAGAATTTTTCTGAATTTTCGAATGTAGATGGCAGCACTGCAAAATCAGGGACAACACTTAATCCGCACTCAAACTGTATTAAACACACGCTACACTTCCGGTACAACTCACAAGGTAGTAAATTGTCCATGGCGATAGACCTGAGCTGTGCTCGGTTTAAAAGAAAGAAAAAAAAAGAAAGATCTCTCATTTTTCTCCATTGGAAACATCCGTCAATACCAGCGCCTACCTCCACATCGTTGCTGATCACGTGCACCCGTTTATGACCATAATGTTTCTTAATGATGATGCCTATTTCCAACAAGACAATGCACCCTCCTGCGGGGCTGGAATTTTCTCAGATTGGTTTCAGGAACATGATTCAGAGTTGCAATGGCGCCCCCTCAGTCGTCCGATCTCAACCCCATTGATAATTTCTGGGACGAGGTTGAACGTTCTGTTGAAAGCTTCGAAGCACCACGTTCTAATCTGATGGAATTAAGAGCCGCCATTTCGTTAGGGCGCTAATATTCCTCCCCAATGGTTTCAGCAACTTGTAGATTTCATGCCCAGAAAAATATCTGCGGTCATCAAAGCCAGAGGAGGTCCCACACGATATTAGTCGGGGGGGGGGGGCGAGGGGTGTTCCTAATTTTTCAGCCACTGTGTGTATTTTATAATCAATTGGAGGGGGGCATGCCATCTCATTTGTTATCTTACACTTGTTATATTATATATACAAGATACGATACAAGAAACAAATAAAAGAAAATCTTATTGTATGGTTGAATTCACTTCTCCAGGCAGAACATTTCACAAATGTTTACTGTAAGCAACAGTATTGATGATGGGTGTGTGAATCAGAATGTATTCCAACGGTGTCTCAACTTATATAAAATAAAATGCTACTGGTAATGATAAGCGAAACGGCATCGAAAAACTACAAAAACAACCCGGAACTCCACCCAAACGTCAACTGATTTCCACAAAAATTTCCGAGATCCAAATAATATTCCGTCTATCGGTTACGAAGAAATTGCTGCAAAGTTTATAAAATATGGTGGGACCATCCTCGTCAATGGCACGCCAAGGATTCCAGAATATTTTACAAGGAAACTCATTTCTCATACAGATACTGATTTCACACCAGTGGAGAAAATTACGTGTTTTTTTTTTTTTAATTGAAATCGACAAGCTTGACTGAAACCCTCCAAAAATTTCATCGTCAGTTGCTTTTACGTGCCAAAAAAAAGTAAAAATAAATAAAGCAAGATTACATTCTTACTGATGCTATTCAAAACTAGAAACGATGTAACACTGAAATCCTACATCGGGGAGAAAATAAAAATATTCCAGTCCCCTCCATACTGACACTTATCAAGACAGGTTGTTTGCACTGCATGGTATACAAACTGAATAATTGATAATATTCAGAGTTGATATAATAATTGATATAAATCAATCTTTGGCCTTCACTTTTTTTGTTATAACTCTATTCTGTTACTGAAAATATTATATCATGCTTAAAAATATTGAAATATTCAAAAATTGCCGCAAATAAGCTGTAGGGTCACACAGAGCCCTACCGTTTTTTAAAAGAAAGGTACAGTCCCCGACCCTTCTTTCTAGTATCAAGAACCCCCTTGTCTATATAGTCGTTTGTTTTTGTTCAAACACATTGATTCTCGCAATTTTCGCCCTGTTTCTTTATATCTGTCACACCTGATCCAATCGCTGCGCTGAACCTCCGGCACTCTCTGTTCGAAAAACAGAGAACGAAATAAAAGATAAAGAATAGAAATGGAGGAGAACGGAGAGGATATTTTTCGCTCAAAGATCATCATGATATTCAAGAAGAATTTCGATAGACGAAGAGGAATGGCAGAGCACACACACATACACATTCGTTCTTCGCATAGGCCCCCCTCGTAACTATTAACGACTGTCATTTTCAGACATCACATTCCTTCTTCGGTCCTATTTTCTCGCTTTTCCATCTACGCCCTCTCTCTCTCCCTCTTTCTCTTCGTAAAGCAGTTCTTCGTACAACACCTCCAATGCGCATCATAGATGTCCTGTTCCTACCTCTTGCCGTTCCGATTTCAGATAATGGAGTCTGATGAGTTTTGGAAAAGGGCCGGAGCTAAAAATAATGTATTGGCATTAGGGAGGAGAAACTCCCCCTTTTTTCTCTCTCTCTCTCTTTTGGCCCCCTTCGCCATCTTTGTTCTTTGTACATCCTATCTTGGTGAATGGTTTTCTCTTAGGTAGTGTCATTGCTCTTCTTTTAGACCATCCTCCTTCCGTCTTTGATCACAGTCATTTGCGTTACGGTTGCCCAGAAAGACTGCTTTCGTATGCATCAAAGTTGGGTGTTAAATCGTATTATATGCATTAGATCCGATATGAAGCCGTCTAGTGATTCGTCGTGATTGTTAAAAACCGATAGAGTGGGCTTTGGTGAAGCCGGGGAAAAACTCACCTTGGTAACGCACAGATGATGACCATTTGGGCTTAAAAATCAATAGACACATAAGTCGAATTGATTAAAATTTAATTAAAGTAATTTATCAAGAGATAAAAATGATAAAAATATATCGTGACTACAAAGGATGAAAATGAATTTCATGATAATTTTTACGGCTTCAATATGATTGAATATCCAATATGATTCATATGATGGGTGATTGTTTTAGGCGTTCAAAGTCTAATTTTGCAATGTCTAGTCGCACCTACCGCTTAATCTCAGAGTAATTCTTATTTTAGTGTAAAATTAGTGTAAAACGTATTATAAACATTATGTAAAACGTGTAAAGAGCGCGTCCTAAATCCTACTACTTAACCGTACATGCACCGTACACATTCCTCTATGGAATTTCTAACGCGCATGGAAGAGTAGATCAACTTTGCCAAAGAATATTAAGAATATAGTTTTTTTTTAAGAATTGGTACATACCGGAATGTGAGTGAAGTTGTTGTGCACCTCACATACACTGGTGAAATAAATTAAGAGAATTTGCATATTTTATCGAATTTCATGAAAAGAACTGAACTGAATGTAAAACCACTGCTTCTAAACAAAAATGCAAATCTTATACGTCAAATACGTAAGCGTACACGTGTGTGTGTAGGCGGATCCAGTAGAGAAACAGACTTTGTAAGCGCGCGTAAGTTAAGACGCATTTCGTTCGCTAGCACACCTCGGCGAATTTCCTGGTGTTATTTTACAGCAATCGGTTAATTTCAAATTGTAACAGTAAAAATGAGTAACCACCAACGTTTAGATGATGGAATGAGGTGGCGAATTGTGGGGAGGCCAGAAGCAGGCCAATCTCAAGTCCAGATTTGTAGAGAATTCAATTTAACGCCCAGCGTCGTGTGTAACTTATGGAAACAGTTCCAGGATACCGGATCCATCGAGAGAAAGCCTGGGCAAGGTCGTCCAAGAGCCACGACGGCCAGAGAAGATCGCCATTTGTCGATTATAGCTAGGCGTAACAGGAGTGCTACAGCTGCTCAGCTCTCTCGTGACTTGTATGCAGCCACAGGAACCCGTGTATCAAGGGTGACTGTTTCCAAAAGACTTCATGAGAGAGGGTTGTTTGCAAGAAGACCTGCTGTTTGGATATTCGCCGGATGGATTGGCCAGCCAGATCTCCAGACCTTAACCCTATAGAGCATGTCTGGCACGCTCTGGGGAGGGCAATTGCAACTCGCAACCCCCCCTCCGGGAACCATCCAGGGATTGAAAACAGCGTTGCTGAACGAGTGGGACCACTTGCCACAGGAAATGATAAACTGGCCTTATTTCAAGTATGAAATCACGCTGCGAGACCTGTATATCTGTAAGAGGGGACCATACCCCCTATTAACCCATCTATTAACCCATTTTTTTGTTTATTCTGCAACCGCTGTTTCATACCTTCCGACTCCAACGAGTGTTACGCACGATCATACGTGTGTATTACAATTATTGAATGGTTATTTGTTTTGTATTGTATCAATGTATGTACATACCAAATTTCATTCAAATTGGTACAGTAGTTCTAGAGATAATCGACCAAGTCTGCTAATTCTCTTAATTTCTTACATTAGTGTAGAATTTGTTCTGTGTAATGCTTGTTATGTGCATTGCTGCCATCTGCCATAATTTTTCTAACTATAAGTAAAGTTTAACGATTGAATAATTGTATCGTTTTAAGTGTGATTATTCTCTGTGTGGTAAAACATTTTAACAGGGAGGTCGGCTCGCATTTGTGACTCGAAGTTGGGAACCTCAGAAAAACTTCAGCCGACCATTACTGTGTTGAAGGTGGGGCTCGAACGCGAGTTCTTACGATGCGAGTCCATTACTATGATCACTCTACCACCGAGTGTAAACAGTCACACCATCCTACTGAAACACACTTGCACCATAAACATTAATAATAAACCGCATCGAATATGAACCAGTATAATATATCCTATGTCGCTCTTATGTCGTTGTAGACAAGAGGCAAATAGGCAATTAATCGTCTAGAAAAAACAAAAATGTTAATTGAGATAATGAAAAACTCTCGGCAAATGGCTTCCAACAAAAGAGGCGCGCAATTCAATGAATCATGTCGGATACTTTTGTTGTATTTTTTTTTTCTAAGATGTTTGTGTTTCGCACAACATAGAATTGGATTTCAACAAAATAAAAATAAAAAAAGCGATAAGTTTCAAATGGAATCTCTTTTGCAATCAAATTCACTTTTTATCATCCCCTAGAACTCTTTTTGAACGACCAAAACCCAATCCCCGAGGAAAATGAAACCTCATAAAAACGCAAATTTCACCCTTTTGTTAAAAGTCAAAATCTGTTCAAAAGTGAAAAAAAATGACTTTTTAATGAATTTGTGTGAAAGTGTAACAGAATTCAGAGCCCCATGCATCGTAATTCGTTCTTTGTAATTCCTTCTTTTGTAATTCATTCATGTATTGTGTTTTTATGGCAGATTTTTTTTTCCTCACCTAAGCATCAATATAAATCAGTTCCAGAATATTCCTGAACGATATATTTGAATCCTTTAAACTCGCTTCATTTCCCTCTTTTTCTCAATTCAAATATTCAATGTTTCTCATTGACTTAACATAGACTTTACATATGAAAAAAAAAACAGGTATATTGTCAGTATAATTTCACATTGTTGGAATTTGAATGTTTACCCACTTCAACTAATCCTCTTGTGACTCAATCTGTTTTTTTAACAGATGAAATACTTCAAAAAGAATATTTTTTCCTCTTGTATGTATACTGCATTAAAACAAATTGTATTGTGTGTAGTATCTTCATTTATTTATGTAGCCGTGATAATTGTTGATATTTATTTTTTTACTATATTTTTTTAATCTCACTCTTTCTGAGGATATAATTTGAAAGAAGTAAAGACAATAAGTGTTATTGTTTTTTTTTGTTGTTTCATTTTTTGTAAAACAATTCTTATCATATTTTTCGAAGTGGAATTTCTTGATTAGTTTTCACAGTTCATATGAAATGGAGGACAAATGTTTTTGAGTATATTTGTACTCATGAGATGCCATGGACACCTTATTGTAATTATGTTTGTAAATTAAGTCATTTTGCATCTAATATTTCACGAATGCCAACTAAATTACGCTTTTCGCTGATTTTGATACCGTTTAAAAGTATCACCCACAATAAAAGGTGGAGGAGCTGCATGATGAAAATGGTATCCCGCACCTCTGGAAAAATTTTACTGGCATGCTTTCAAAGCCAATGAAGTGGCTATGATTTTTTTTTTTTCGTCGCATAGTCACCCTGTTACAGGAAAAATCTTAACAACACCATAAATCTCATCGCAGGTTGATATTTTTTTATGATTTCAGCGTTGATTGTGCTGTCTTCGATAGTCATTCCAGAAACGTAAATACTCGTTGATATATGTTGTTGTTCTAACGCTGCATCTACGAGATGCAGATACGAGATGCAGATAATTTAAAAAACTCAAAGTCACCTGTCCCACGGACATGAGAACCTACTGATCAGCAGATACCATGACAGGTCCGATAAACCACAAATGTTGATTTTGTGCTGTGACTTTATCGAAAAACAAGTGTGGAGATTTAAAGAGGCATTAATTTTTAAATTACGAGACGTACATTTCCTAAAACCATTCTGCCGAAGAATATTTTCTTCCAAGAGAAGATATATACTTAATATTTTGCTAAGATCCAAACGGCAACACTAATTAAGAAATAATTAAAACAAAATACCTTTCCCCCCCCCATAAATGCACGTCTTCATTTTTAATTTTTTAGCATATTCAGCATATTCGGCATTTTCAGCTATCAGGGCTGAAAAGACACAAAGAAAAGACTCTGGAATGTGTTGTCCCTGCACTCTCAGGAATAAAGGGCGAAAAGAACCACCCACATTTTTGCCAGACAGAAAAGATAAAAAATTAATGAGAACGATCTTTAAAGGATTGAGAATAAGCTGATATTCGCAACTCAAACTGATATTCTACAATACAATGCTATTTTTGTGACAAAAATTCAATAAAATTTCAATTTAATTTATGAGAGCATAAGAGATCAGGATGCCATGGAAATGCCGGAAAAATATCGATTCATCAAATGGATGCAAAAGGATTGAGGCATCAGATGGTATATATACAGTCAAACCTCGTTAATGAGTCACTCTTGGGAGAGCAAAAATATGACTTAGTAAGCGGAATGACTCGTTAAACGGAGTAAGCCATAGCTGCCAATTCCTGCCTGAGGACAATTGGGACTTCCAAAAAAGTGACCCGGAAAGTTGAGTGACGTGTTAACCGGGTGACGCACTAACGAGGATGGACTGTATATATACTGTACATGTGTACACGCAGCATAACAAAATCTGTTTGGCTCATAAATTTTTGAATTTCAGCAGAGGACGCGGTTTTCTAAATATTTTTTTAAAACATATAATGGATTATAATTCGACATTCAAATGGAATAGACAACAACGACTCAGGATCGGCAATTCTCTCATTGGAGATTTACCTGTGATCAATGTGTCACTGGGGTGGGGGGGGATTTTGTGGTCCGACTGTTTAATCAGTGGTCTCGGACCAGTGGATCACCAGTGATTTCGAACTCTGTGATGGTACTATTTTTCACTGTTGTTCCAAGGGTTTCGATGACTGATTCCCATAGACCCTTGTGACCATGTTTTTCTTAATTTGTAGGGTTCACAAATTTCTTTAAAACTTAAAAAAACATTATAGTATTTCTACGACCGAAACAGGGAGTCTACTCCATCCAATATTCTATTCCTATAAACTGTTATTTTTTTTAAACTTCCAATCATAAAAAATGTTTCAAATTTTGTTATGAATCGTCTCCAAAACTTTCCAAACCCAAAAAAAAAATAGTCTGTGGAAAATTCACGAAATCTAAATAATAATTAGTTAATAATTTCATTTTGAATTGTCATGTACAGGAAAATGAATTGCAAATAAATTGATTTAATTATAACAATCAGTATGGGATCTTACTACTCTGCGGTCGTTAAGCATCGTACTGGATCCTCATCATGAAGGTCCAGGTTCGAACTCCATCGACGGCACAGCAGTGGTATGCTGAAGTTGGTGTTGAATACGAACCCGTCTCCCATTAAAAAAAAATCTTTCCGCAGAGAGCAGACACACGATACTTGCATAGCATGAAAATCCAAGCACTTACTATCTTTATTTCAAAATATTGAAGACAGGTGGCAATACCAGCAGACTACAAAAGAAGCACAGTTCTGACAACATAAATACGTGAAAGCCGTGCATACACTCAGAACACACATTCCGGCGTATAAACTAACGGCATATACCAATTCGTCAGAAATTCCACAGAGGAATGTGTACGAAGTGCATGTAGGGTTGAGTAGTAGTAGTTGTATGAAACCTTGGTATGTACTTGGTATGTTTTCATTCAATAAAGAGTGGTATAATGTTTTCATTAACACCTTTTTCTATTACTAAATTTACATTAATTATAGTTTGGAAATTTTTTTAAGAATTAAATGGCTCCTGGGCCCTATGTTATACCCAGTAAAGATATGTTCTTTCACACCAGCATGTTATTATAGGTTGTTGCAACATGTTATTACACCAACAGGTTATTTCACCAACATGTAATTTCACCAACAGGTTATTTCACCAACATGTAATTTCACCAACATGTAATTTCACCAACGTGTAATGCAAAAAAAAATTTTTTTTTTACAACAAAATCTGACCAGTATATAGATTATAGAGCATTGAATTTTACGAATTTTAGGCATCTTTTTGATCCAATAATACATACTTCGGTCAACATTTTAGATACTGTAGGTAAACGTATATCTAATGAACAAATCGAATTAGTTGAAAGCATTCATCTCTGAGATAATTTTGCGCATGACTCCTATTTTTCAACAAAAATTAGCCTCAACTTGATGAGTCTTTTTGTTCGTAGAAGAAATTTTTTCCCCTTCTTTCAGTTGTTTTTGTTTTACATGCTCAGCGCATGAACACAGCCTTACTCAAAAAGAATTATACTACTCAGAAACTGTAGAAAAATTTGAATTTCATAACTTTTCAGGAAATAGTTTTGTTGACGTAAAAGAATGAAGTTTACAAAATTACTTTCCCATTGGAACCGTTATTTGCACTAGAATTTTGAGTGATCGGTTATATAGAAATCAGTATTTTGGCAACGATAAGACCCAAAAATAGTCTATCAGCCTCTACAACAAAAGCATGCAGCCTACATTACCAACCCGCTGTTGTTATGACATTAACAAAAAAAAAATATTTTTACAATTTTCTTTTTTCTTTCTAAAATAAAAATGTTTCTTTATCGAATTAAAAGCATCGATGGGAAAAGAAAATAAACGAGAAAAACTCGTCCCTTCCCCGAAATATCAAATTTTCAATCATCGAATTTTCTTTGAAAGATTTCTTTATTTTCCTTATATATTTGGTTTTTCCTTCTTTTTTTTATCATCTCTCATTAATCTTGAATTAGATGGTTTGAAAAAAACGAACTTAATTTCATTATAGAGACAGGAACCAAAAAGAAGGGGACGAAGAAGTTTTTATTTTGTAAGTTGGTTCCTGATATGAACCTCATTGGAAGCAAAAAAATGTTTCAATTCTTCTTTCTTTTTCCCTCAAATATAACTGTATAGGCTTCAAAAACTCCTTCTTTTTCCTGGAGAAATATAGGGAGAAAAAATAAACTCTGGAAATAAAAAAGTTTCTTGAAGAGACTGCACATAAGAGGATGAAATACTCTATTCTTTCTTTTTCCTATCTTCTCTTACAAATAATTGTCGTGAAAAAATATTTGCCTTGAAGACTCCTTTTTTTTCGTATTTTTCAAGGGAAAAAATGAAAAAGAGGGGGGAAATATATATGTAGGGAAGTACTGCACAATCAAGTAGAGTACGTGCCACGTTAAAAATATCACGGAGGAATATCCGTTATGAAAATGAAAATTTCGAAAACAATGAGAAGTCTGACCCGAGAAATATCTCAATATACTACGGATATAAGACATTACAGGAAAAAAAAGTAAAATATTCACCCGAATTATCTTGTTTTTTATACTCAACTAAGAATTTAATGCACTAAGAAGAATAGTCGAATTGCTATGGAATCCCGATTCTATTTCGTATCCAGTGGTGGTGAGTTTGAGTATGATAGCTAGATGCATCGAATCCTGCTTACCCCTACCCTGTTTAACCCGTTGAGGTGCGCGTTTATTTTCCGCAGTATTTAATGGAATAACTTGATAAATGTAATGTCTGGGACGTATGAAATATGGTGGGAAAGGTTGTTCGCATTCCTGAGTGGGAAGGTGGATGGGGGTTTATCTCCCATGTATGCCATGATATTGATGAACTTCCAAAATGTTACTTTTATACAAAAAAGGGTAAATATAGTAAAATTATTTATGATTTCATTGGTAAATATTCATAAAAAGTGAAAATTTTTAAAAAATTTGAGTTATTAAGAAATATAACGACAAATCTGGTACTTATTACCAAATCCGATTACATTTCGTACGATTTTGCACCAGCCACTACTGAGAACATTAAAAAAAGTGTGAAATAAAACCATAAATTACAGAAAATTATCTAGATTTATGAAATAAAAACTTGTATACAAGAAATCCCTTTCTTCTTACTCACTTTTACTAATCATCAAATTTTTTAAAACATGAGACACACTTCTAAGATAAGAAGACGATAAGAACACAGTGGCAATTTACAACTATTGCATATAGTAATTGTTCAGTGGGGCTTCTTTCTGGTACCACAAAAATCACAGGCGTGCGCCAGGCATGAGGTGGTGGAACAGCCACCTTGATCGTCATGATAACGGCAATTTTATATGACAGATTTATTATGACGGTATTTTCAATGTTTATTGGATACCAGAATTCACATTCTTCCTATTGATAAGTCCCCTACAGAGACACTTTAGTGATTTCTAAATGTTTCACGGATCCTTCAAGTGCTCTGGAACTATGCCACGAATCACTTAAGTAATCTGGGAATAACGCGGGTAACTTGGGTGATGTAGAACCTCACTGGGGGCTGCTTAGCTGCACTAAAACTGGGTCACAAGTTACTCAAGGGAACTCTAAATGTGCCACGGATCTTTCAAGTGTTCTGGAGCTGTGTCGCGGGTTACTTAAATGCTCTGGAATTATGCAATGGGTCATTTAAGCGATTTGTAAATGTGCGGCATAGTTCATTTTTACAAAATTAGGTTTGGGGGGGGGGGCAAGCCACATCAGATAACCTTCAGGGCCACATTTGTTCTGCGGGTCAATAGTTTGCCATACATGGCTTAAGGGGTGGGTTGCAATGAATTTCTAAAGATAAATTTTGACTTCTTACCCTTCAAATAGCATCGAACTTAACAGAAATTGATTATAATAACATATAAAAGGTATTTTCATTCGAGATTTTAATTTTTTTTTTAATTTTTTACGTCCGTTTTGTCTGCGGGAGAGGCGCACGAGCCCCCTATGCCCCCTTCCCGGGCGCGTTTTTGATCCCACCAATATGCGTTAGAAGGTAGGAGGCAGTGCTGAAGGGGGGGGGGGCAAAAGTGGCTAAAAATTTGCTGACGTAATACTTGAACGGCCCCTTACTCATTTTGCATCATCCATGAGAAGACCTACCACACATTTCTCATGTTCCTGCAGCTGAAGTTGGTTCACATGTAAGTTAATAAAAAAGTAAATAATTTTGTGCTGCAGTCTAATAGCTGCATTTTATTTTAGAAAACATATTTTTCTGAATCAACTACCCCTAAATCACCACCCGACTCTGAACGGTTTTTGAACGGGGGTTTTGCTACGAAACCACCACACCTCAAGGAATGGTGACATGACGTGTGGTGTGTGAGGATTTAAAAAGTCATCACATGATAGCTGGTCATCTCAGGTTGAAAAGAGCGAAACGTAACAGCTGCACGATTTCCTCAGGACATCTAGTGGCCACATGTAGAAAGTGTTCATCAGGCATTTTTCTGCACGAAAATGCTCGCTCACGTGCAATAGTCAATTTTTTAAATACTATGCTCAATATATGTCAATTTCTTAAAATCTATGCTCTTGTAGAGCGTAAAACTAAATCACTAAAAACAATATCTATCCTTTTATCTATTTCCAATTTGCAAAATTTCAAACACTAAGGGAAAAATACATTGTTCAATATCGCAATAACACCTTGTGCGCTTTTATAAAAAAAGAGCATGAAATAAATATAATTGAATACAAATTGACTAAAAATAAAGAAAATTTCCGTTTAGTTGGGGAAAATTGAAGCAAAAGGGGAAAAAAAAGATCATTTACTTTTTTAATTTTTCAACATTTGAATTTTAAATTTAATTGGAAATAAAATTCAGTAAATCGAATTCGAAAATATCGAAAATTTCGATATTTTCCTTCACGTAATAAACAAAAAAAAGGCACTTTTCTTTTTAGTCTGTTTTTATTCATGTATATCGATGGCATGCAGTTTTGTCATGCGCTCAAGGTGTTGGTGCAAAATATTGAACAATGTTTTTTAATGTTTGAAAATTTGCAAAAAAGAAATATTCAAAATATTCCAATATCTGTGCGACTATATCGCTTAGCAGAATTTTTTCAGCTATGGGGTCGCAAGGTCTGAGATGGGACTTGAAAATCTGCTTCCAATCTGATTATAAATTCATTTATTGTACCGCTGGTTTCAGGGATGTCTTGATATTGATCGCCTGTAATTCGACATTTTTGACGCCCACTTGAGCCAAAAGTTTTACAATACAATACTTTATTAGTCAGAAATGAGGAATACAGAAAAAAGGGGATAAAAAAAATTACCAAGGAGCCAAATGACCCTTACTGGCAATCACAATTTACAATTTGATATGAAACTTATAAACATAAAAATAAATAAATAAAAAATAATTGACAGAACATGAGTGAACAGAAAGTAAAAAGAAAACAAAACACACACACACACACACACACACATAAAAAAACTAAACACAATATAACATGATAGGTCATGGTGGCCGCAGGCATGTGGTGATAATATTTGTAAAGTAAGTCCAAATGTAGTAAAGGGGGAAAAATTACCATTATTTTCTTTTCATTTGAGGAAAAGATGAAATAGGTGGGAAATTCATCCCAAAAAAACTCTTCAATATTATTTATTGAAAACAGGTAGCATTTTAATTTTTTTTCAAACTAATAATGAAGTATTATTGTTAAGGAGTTGATCAAGCAAAGAGTTATAGAATTTGGGGATAAGATATGAAAAATGTTTCTTACCAATCGTTTTATAGATTCTAGGGAGTAAATAGGTGGAGTTGATTCCTGCAGAAGAACGAAAGGTATTCAAAGGTAAAGAATGTTGTTTTTTATATAAAATAACTATTGATTTGAAGAAATAGAGATGTCGAAGAGGTAATATGTTTAGAGAATGGAAAAGTTGTTGTGAGGGAGTACAATAATCATTCGTAATCAGTCTAATTATTCTTTTGTGCAAAGTGATCAAAGGATATAGGTTAGTAATGTAGTCACTACCCCAGGCGGAAAGACCATAAAGTAGTATTTATGTACAATATTTTTGGTCAGCAGGCGTGAAGTTATTACAGTAAAACCTCTCTTTTGCGGACACTCCCGGGACACAAAAAAAAAGGTCCGTAAAAGAGGGGTTTGTGTATTAATTGTAATATATAGTAATCAGTAACTCTGAAATGGTTCTTTATTTGAATTTGAATGAAATTCTCACAATCTCACAATATGAGATACGTTTAAAGTCATGAAAATGCATACTTATTGCAGCCATGCGAAATTTAAATTACAAAAGAAATATTATGCAAAGTTTACGTATTGAATTAACATCTTTCTGAAAAACTGTTCAGTCGCAATGTGGTGGGTTTTGCTGAGTATTTCAACTCCTTCAAAACGTATTTTAATCTGAAAGGCTATATCCAATGACTTTCCGTCATAGCGTTTACAGGAAAATGTATTTAATCAATGCATTGAATTCATTTGCAAGAGCACGAACTCCAATTCTACGTTTTCCATTGTATATGAGACATCAATTGTTTCCTCTTAGTGATAGAGAGCGACGATTATACTAGACCTGGCCATAATAAATAGCGCAGAATAATGTAAAATACAGGATCACAATCCGGAACATATGATTTCAGATTTCAAACGAACATTAGAGGCGCCAAACATTAACAAATTTCAAGCCAAAATTTCATTCCAAAATAGTCAAATACAAAAAAGCTTATCAGATATTTAAACTTCTGAAATCTAGTGAGCATAATTCGTACAAAATTGCAACTATAGATGTCCGTACGGGGGTTTAGTCCAATGGAACGAATGATGTGAATTGTGTCAGTGATTGTATCTGAGGTGGACCGTTAAACAGGGGTTCGAAATGTATAATTTATATGGGCATTTTGCCGGGATATTTTTATTTGGTCGTGAATCAGGGATGACCGCATCTGAGGGGGTGATCATTAAGAGGAGTTTTACTGTATATATAGCAGAAGAATGCTGAAAAATGTATGTACAGGATGATTCTATAATTCCCCCCTGCCGCATTTTATCAGTGAACTGTAATCTTATAGGTATACTCCGGTCAGAAAAAGTATCCAAATAACGTGTAGAATTCGGATACGATTCCTATATGTTTCCTATACGATTCATATATTGTTTAAAAATTTTTATTAATCGAATTTTTAATTGGGTTGCTGTATTTTTGAAATATATGACATCCATATTTTTATGGGCATCTTTTTCTCAGCCACTACGTTGGACATTTTGCCTGTTGTGGCGTTGTTTTTGTATTTGTATTTGTACGTCAGTCATTTTGCAAGGGGTTATATTGTTATCAAAATTAACTATAATTAATATTAATAATTATAATAATAATAATAATAAAAATAATAAATAAATAAATAAAAAATAATAATAAAATTATAATATTATAATTATATATTAATTAATTAATACGGGAACCCTGTTCTCAAAAAATACAATTAGAATGGTGTTGCCCTGTCTCTGCTGAGGCCATCAAAAAACTCCTCACTTCGAAGTGCAATATTCGCTGAGGTATTTTAATTTGAAAAATCGATGAAAAGATGGGAAAGAACAGCACAAAAACGAGGGAAAGAAGCGTTGTCCGTAAGTTTACACCAATTACACTAAGTTATTATGCATAATAACAGATAAAGGCAATAAATTGTAAATATTTATCAAATTTGCCAACAACGCTTGGGCATTACGCATAATCGCCGGTAAAAGTGATAAATTCATCAAACTTACAAAAACGATTGATACGTATGAATAATACCTGGTTATATTATGCATAATAACCGAATTATCACATTTACCGTAGCATATATATGCGTACGCCATCTATATATGAACGTCAATTAAAGAATTTTATGTGAAAATAAAAAATTGTAGTCATCCCTGAACGATCGAACAAGCTACGACTCTGATCATACTTGGATGATGGGAGCACGCTAAGGGTTAAATAGACTGTCCTAATTTTTTTTTTAATGTAATTTATATTTATCTACGTCATCACTTCGTTTTTGATGATATAAAATCGTACTTTCGGATGCATTCCGTGTCAATAAGTTTCTTAACGCACATTAATCTCTATGTTTTGAAACACGTTGCGTGAAGGGTCTTTCATCCCTTTTGAACTTGAATAAACACAAGGAAGGAACAACATCACTATTCGGATTTATGCAACTCCGTTCACACGCACATATGAGCGTAATCGAAGTATTTCCCCTTCAAGAATTGAAATTCCTTCGCTCGTGACTTCTCGAGATGTTGCACGTCATCGGCTTCCCTTTGGAACTGAAATGCCGGAGTTCAAGATACCTCTTACTGTCACATACATTCAAGGAAGACTCCAGAAATGTCTTTTCCTGAATATAATGGATTCTCCCTCAAGATTCCACTCTCTTCCTGATCCAGAATCTCCTATAAAGATTGAGATTCCCTGCCAAATTTTTCAAATAACGCTCCGCCTTAACAGTAATTTTCACGTCGACAGAAAGCTCAATGTCAGATCGATAATATATTTGGATGGCAACAAAATAAATGTCACACTCATGTGAAAATTATTAAATGTGAGAAATATCCTTTGGATTTCCAACCTGAAGATTACCAATATGCCAGGATGGAAATACAAGACCGTTTCTCCTCAAATGACTCGGAAACCGTCGGCTATAGAAACATACATTCAATTAGAAAAGATATTTGAAATATAAACGTATATGAATATCGTTCCCATGTTATATGTGTCATTTATATTACATTGACCATATGCCTTCGACAAAGGAACGCCAGCGTCGTTTAGTAAGGGAAAATTCCAGGTTGTGGTGTCACAGGGAGGTTTTCTTATAATAGGATTGTCAGTAGTTCCAACCCCATCGGTGCCACAGTGGTGGTCGGCTGAATTCGATTGTCTGTGGTTCCCAACTTCGAGGCACGAATGCGAGCTGATCTCCCCATTAAAAAGCCTCGCCACATAGAGCAACAGGCCTTCAAACGGTAGAAATATTAAATTATTGCATTTCAGTCACTTCACTTCTGAAATATAGATGGCGACACTGAAAAAATCAGAGACACAGCACTAGATACGCCTTCAGACTGTTAGGTACACATACTTACAGTTGCATCACAACTCACTCGGAAAAATTGGCGATAGACCAGTGCATCTCTCGGTATGAAACAAAGATAGAAAAAGTGTTGTCAATAAGGTAACTTACCTCCGGGGGGCGGGGGGGGGGGGGTCGCGAATTCTAACACGATCGACACGTTTTAAAAAGAAATGCGATAAACATGTTGGGGGTAAATCGAGAAGCTGCCAATACTTAAAATAAGACAACCGTAAATATTTTATTGGGGCACATTGTATCATATTTTATCCTGTATATGTATTTTTTTTCGTTTTTGTAATTGCACTTTTAATTAATACAAATACAATACAAATACAACGCCACAACAGGCAAACTGCCCAACGAGGTGGCTGACTTAAGAACATCATGGATCCCCGAGCCATTTTTTGGAGGCCCTACCTACTACTGCTACACCACACATGTACCCCGCCCACCCCCCAACAAATCGGTACATGCGGGAATGTGCGTGTACGTGTAGTGAAACCTGACGTGAAGTTTTTTTTGTTTCTCTGTAATGCTTGTTATGTGCAGTGCTGCCATCTACCACCAGTTTTTCTAACTATGAGTGAAGTGTTATGATTGAATGATTTATCGTTGTACGACTGTTGCTCTCTGTGGCGAGACTTTTTAACGGGGATATAGCAGTAATCGATCACAATGGTGATCGGTCGAAGTTCGTTTTCTGTGATTTTCCAATTTTGGGGAGTGAATGCGAGATGGCCTCCCATTTGAAAAAGTTTCTCAACATGATGCTTACATAAGAGGAAAATTCGCGTATTCCCAATTTTGACTTCAAAATGTTGAAGTATAACACGACACGAGCATAACTCTGACAACATAAATTCATCAGATCCACGCATACACATATAACACTTTCTTTCATGTACGAATTCGTTAATAATTCTCAAGAGTAATTTTATGAGGTGCATGTATGGTTGAGTAGAGTACTTGTAACGTGTTCCTAGAAATATCCAGTCCCAGAAAACTTGTTACGACGGCCTGATCAGGACCATCATGTTTTGGCGAAAATGAGCCTTTGGCATTTGATTCTGACTGGAGGAATCCAGAATTTATGACTTACCACTAATTGAAATATATTTATATTTTCATTCACAAGAAAAACTCATAAAAATTTGTTAACATTATCGTTGGCTTCAAGAGCCACGAGTCAAGCGCGTATTACATACTCCGAGTGTAGATATTTAGGCACCGCTGAATCAAAAACTTAAATACTTCTAACTTTTTTTTAACCTAAAGCTACCATTAAAAAACGTATTTATTTCGATCAAATTTATATAAACAAAATTATCCATGGCATGCTGCACCTGACACAGTCTCGAAGCCGCTTATTAGAACCCTGAACAACGTTATCATCCGGGTATTATTATCACTTTTACAAATAACGAACGAACCGATATCATAACACGGGGAAAAATTCGTTATCGGGAATGCTGACAACGTTATTTATTTCCGACGAAAGCGTTTTTTTTTTGTCCATTCTGAAGCTAAGGATTGACTAAGGGTTTAAAAAGGTTAATACAAATACAAATACAAATACAACGCCACAACAGGCAAAATGCCCAACGAGGTGGCTGATAAAAAGATGCCCATAAAAATATGGTTGTCATATGTTTCAAAAATACAGCAACCCAATTAAAAATGCAATTAACACAAATTACAAACAATATATACACATGATAAAATATTATACCATGCCCATAAAGAATACCTATGGTTGTCTTATTCTAAGAATGGATAGCTTCTCGATTTACCCCAACATGTTTATCGTATTTCTTTTTAAACGTGTCAATTGTGTTACAATTTACTACCTCCGGGGGTAAGCTATTCCATTTATTAACAACCCTATTGGAGAAAAATTCCCTCCGACACCATAACCTTGCATTGTCCCTCACCAATCGATACTGGTGTCCCCTTGTAAAAGCAGTCGATTGGCGGTGTACTAAAAGTTCATGGTCCATCCTATCCATCCCATTGAAAATTTTGAACACTTCGATCATATCTCCTCGACACCTGCGTTCATCCAATGTAAACGAAGGGTTAATTAAGTTTAAGGTTTTTTCCTCTGTAAGTTATAGGTATCAGGCTACAAGACTATGTAGGAGTCTCGAAGGTGTTCTCTTCCCCCATCCTTGTTTACAAACATTTCGGTAGTTAATGTCATAATCAGTCCTTAGTATACGCCGTCATCCATGAGTCGAGTTACTTTTGAGATTTACTTCCTATAGTGAACGCAAACGTATGACGAGAAAAAGCCCTTTTCTTCAGTTTTGGATCAGTTTCTTTCAGTTGGCCACATCCAAGTTCATAACAAAAATGCGGGATTTTAGCTCCAGGACGAAAAAGTGCCGTTTTAGAATAGCAAAATAATGTAACGATTGAGCATTTTGCAACCACTTATGAGGAAGAGTAAAACACAGTTTTCCCGTTTTACCAATACGTGATTACGATACGTCCTGTTCGACCAAACGCGATGTATGGTCACCGTACTCGCAAACGGAACGTCTTCCAATATAATTATCATTTGGTTCTTTCCAATTTTTTCCAATTTACAATTTGAAATTTATTTTCCAAAAACTAATTTTACCAAATTAGTAGCACAATACACAATATCAAAAACGGTCAAATTTCAAACAGTGAAATTTTACTGAAATTATTGTTATCAGAAACCCCGAGTCTCGTGTGAGATCACATTAAGTGACGCGGACTGTATTACAAAAATGAAAAACTACAAAAAACATTAAAATGAAAAATAATTCCCTAAATTTTAGGGAAGTTAAGTTTCTATAAACTGCTACGGAACTAATTTTTAGAAAAACACATGACAGGTTCACATAATCACATTATACTGCTTATCAAAAATAAATAACATACCCAAAAAATACACAGAAAGCAGAGAAATCACCAAAAATGATTATATCTTCTTCCATTTCAGAAATAAGTACAAAATATTGGAAGAATCTTGTTTTATTCTTACTCGAAGACTGTAGACACTTATCTAAACGAGAATTGGGGGAAAATACTGACACATTTTTAGTTATTATTAATTTATTTAATATTTAACTGAATCTTTCAAAAACAGACTCACGTTTCAAAATTCTTTTTTTTACAAAGAAAAATCGGAAAAAAAACCTTATTAAAGACGTTACTAGAACATTCTACCCGTACAAAAACTCGAACTAAATTCAAGCGCGTGTGAATTTTACGCATACATACACATGCATATAAGTGACGGTTTCACAAAGTATTGTTTCTGACATTTTAATTTGCATAAAAACAACGCGTTTTCTGAACATCACATATTTTTTTTTTGTTTCAGAAACTTTCCTTAAAACAGATTCTGCTCAAAAACAAAATTCATTTTCTGGGAAAAAGGATAGAAAAATCAACTTTACCTAATTAAAACTGACAGAAATTTTCCATTTTTAAAATATATTTTGTATTATATTCTACTTTAGAAAGTAATATTTTTAAAATTTTTCTTTGCGTAAAAAAAAGTTTTTTTTCTTCATATTCTAATAAGAATTCTATCACTCGGTTATAATAATAATAATATTATTATTATTTGAATACAACTGGGACATTCGTTTTATTTGAATTTCAATTTTGAGTGCTAAGATAAATATTGTTTTCCTATTCCAAACTGTTTTTCGATAAGAGAAATGGAGGAGTGTTTCCAGGGGATAAATTCATTTAATATTATCTCAAATTTAAAACCCCGTTATTAAAGTCAACCTCCTCAGCATATGCGGATGACGTATAAATAAAATTTGTTTTCTAATTAGAATGAGCAGACTTTGAACTGTAAGCCCTTCGAAAACTTTTATAAGTGGATAATTAATTTAGGATCGGAAGATAAAGTTGGAAATCGAGTTATTGTGAAGAGATTTGCATTCATTTGCATCCGATTAAATTTAAATGAGACGTAATAGCTCTTGGCCTATTATGTATACTAGCTCCCGAGATGCTTATTAGGAAGCTGAGGGTTAGACAAGTGTCTGTTTGATCAAAGTTTCAGAAACTTTTATCGAAATGATTGATTTCTGAGTGGGATTATTTGTAATTTCATGGTTCGTTGGAAATATTGATCATGCTTAGAAGAAAGATGCGATCTGTTAAACCCTCGGTGGCCAACCTGCGGCACGTGTGCCACTATTGGCACGCCATCGTCTTAGGAATGCCACGCGAAAGCCTTTCAAAGGAAGTTTCTCTCCTTTTTTAAATCAAAGAAATTCCCTCGAATTTTTAAACAATCCTTTTCTCTTTCCGGGATTACACTATAAAAGTTTTGTAAAAGTTCTGTTATAAAATTTGAAAATGCAGCATTCTAACGAATGTAACCGATTCGCTTATCTGTCGCTTATTGGTTTGAGCCTATTGGTTACATTCGGCAGAATGTAACCAATAGGCTCATTATTGGATTTTTAAAGAATTTCAAAATATCTTTTATCGAACTTTCATAGTATAATCACGGCCTTATTAATGATGGTCTTGCATTCTGCCAAACCAATATTTAGTATGATAGGTACTCTTAAATTTATAATTATGTGATGAATTTCTATTCAATGATGTGTGGGGAGAAGCTCCCTTAGATATGTTATTGAGAGAATGGGGCGGGGGCAGCACCCCAAGTGCTCAGGTTCCTATGGTGTCCTTGTGTTTCCAACATGGTGTATAAGTAAGATGGACTTCTATTTATTTATTTATAAACTCACACAATAGGCATATGCCTAATTACAGTGGAGTGAAGAAAAAACACGTTGCAATACAGAAATGCAAAGAATATTGCAAATAATAACGGCACACAATAATAATAACACAAATAAATACAGTATAATACAAATAATACCATATGTGTGTACAAAAAAAGCACTCGAGAACTTCCACACCTGAGGAAGCGGAAAAGAGGAGAATTTTCCAACACGTTAGTTCGGTATGGTGGGACATACAAGAGATTTCGGTTACGAAGATCGATGCTATTACAGTGAAAACTAATTTGCTCTAAAATGTATGGAACGACGAAGTCGTCACTTCGACCAAGTCGAAGTGAGAATTTTCACAAAAAAGGGGATCAGTGCATTCTGACGGCGAACTTCGGGTGATTCGTAGTGAAAAGTAGACATGGGTATGTCTGCAGGAATTCGAATATCAAAAATTTGAAACTTCTTGAGGTAAACAAAGCGCAAAAGCCTATTTTGTGCGCATTCAAAATCCTCATGTTATTGTACAAGTAATACGGATTCTACCAATACACATACATACATGCACAATCTACATTGCGATAATAGAGAGTTTATCGCTCAAAAATAAAAACGATTTAGAAGTAAAGCGTAACAAACGGAGCATGTTTAAGAAAACAAGACGACAGCCGAACAATATTTTGCAGGAATGGCAAGAATGCTCGCGTCCCGTAAAAAGTTACGTATGATCTGTGATTAAAAATACGTAGAATGGCACGGATATCGAAAGTAATCTTGACTATGGCACGACTCGGAAAAATGTTGGCCACCCCTGTGTTAAAACGTCAACTGTGGTGACTTTACCAATTTTGTAAAAAAAAAAAAAATGTTTCTCTCAGCGGTGTAAGACTTGCTTAACTCATCGTTTCAGTCGTTAAGGCATTTTTTTAGGCCGGTCGTCCACTGGAAGCGATAAGCTACGAGAGCGGCAATAGCCGACATTAAGTCTGACGACTAAGGACGTCTGATGCCGTCTACCCAAAGCGACCTATACAGTTCGCGACTGCTCTCCATGCAGACGAGTGCGTTTGTTAGATAATCTTGAGGAAATATTTAAAAACTAAATTTTTTTGAGAAAATTTATTTAGTCGGTACTATATAAGGCACCTGACACAAAGTCGGAGAAGGCCTCCTTGTTGTAAATGAAGAAATAAATACTTTTATTCAATTACTACATATATCATCATAGTCCATGAACAGCAATTATCAAATTATCAGCTTTCATCGTCACGCTGGAAAGGAAGGAAGGAGACTCGTCTGCACGGGGAGAAACCGGCCGGACAATCAATCACCGGAAAACAATCGTACACTGCGCATGCACATATAATACAAGACGCGAAAATACCAAACTGAGCGGATTCATCGCAATTCCTCGCTCGTTTGCTGACGTAGATCGCACAATATCGTTTGCAGTGGATGACGTTCTCTTATTTTTTGAGCAATGGCATCAGCCTTACGGATACAGTTCCGTGCGACTGGTTTAATGCTTCAAGTCGCTTCCAGTGGATGACCGGCCTTAATGTAGATGAGACGACCTGAGGTTTAGGGGCGTTTCCTGATGAGTGATATCGCCAATAAACTGTTGTTGTTTTTTTTGACGAGATTCAATTTCAATTAAAATTTGAGAAGACCTTAAAACTTCATTTGTGCACCCTTATTGATAAGAAGGCGAGTCCCATCAGTTGCTATTATTATTAGTTCATGGAATGAGAATTATAATGCAATTGTAATTTTGGTTTTGCCTCTTAACTGAAATTTTTTGTTTTGGTGAGCAATATCATCCCAGGTTCCATAGCAAACGTGGGGTCACTTTGCCTATTTTCTAATAGTCACTTTTTATCAACCAACCATTTTTTTTTTTTACTGACCAACTTTTGCCACCTAGTAACAACTTTTTCTGAATTTGTGAAGGGAGTGACGACAAGAAGATGAAGATGCGAGCAACCAAAAGAGTGACCTGAAGAGTATGGAAGTATGCGAACAATCAAAAGAGTGACATACAAACATAGGGATATCGAGAGGCAAGGGCTGGATGCTAAGTAGACTATATAGCGATAAATTTCAGGAATGGGTGGTTAAGAAAATTAGACTAGAATGGGTAATAGGTGGCAAAACGTTTCATAGCCCGCAGGCGACGAAACCATAAATTCGCCTTTGATGGTTGTAATGACCGATGATGCATTGGTGCTCTGGTTTACAACTGTAAAGCATAGCTTTGCTTTTCTTCTTACGTTTCGCCAATTTCGGTCTGTTCAATACAGCTCACAGCTTAATGGACTTCAGTCGAACTGAAGAAATTGTTCTGGGGTCGTCACCTACCTGAACCTGATGGTATTTGAAGTCCACGATGACATTCTCTGGGGTTTTCTTTCTCCCCCCCCCCCTACATTGCACACAACCTACGATAAATTCCTTTTCCCTCTGGCCATCCCATCCTTCCCTTCCTCGCTAAAAGGTGGATAATGGAATTTACTAGAACACATTCTCCATCTCCCTCTTCACCAACCATGATCAGTGTCTCTCTCTCTCTCTCTCTCTCTTGCCACTCTCACTCTCGAGAGATTAGTAGGTAAGGAGATAGAGACGTGCTTTGCTTTCCGACAGCATCATTCAATGCCCACTAACACCAACAGCACGAGGGGGATATATATTATTCCAAGCAGCAGCGGGCTTCCGAGAAGCAAATGCTAGGTTGCATTACCTGGATTGCGATTTCATTTGCACCGCACCCAGTTGCTGCGTAATTTGTTACCTCCTTCGCTTATGAATTATGAAGGCAGGCCTACGGGAGAGCAGGTATGGTATAAGCTAATTGCGCCAAACAAGCGAATATGTTTTGCCTGGAGTATTGCCAGCAGAAACTTCCATTTCCCTTGCCGCCTCTACCTTTTCAAGAATCTATTACCTTTCAGTGCATCGTCCTTTCTCTACTCTCCTTTAGCCGTAACCCACCATTTTTATTCTCCTTTTGACGTCTTATATAAGTATTAAGTATGTGTTGTTCAACGATGTTACGTAGAGAGAGACTTGCGAAGATCTTCATCACTGGTGTTTTGTGTACACACTCGTGTATAGTTGAATTATTGTTGCGTTTCCGAATCAAGGGGTTTCCCCCAGATTTAAACCTCTCTCGCCCGTGTTATGGTTCTTGTAAGAGATAAACTACACGTTGAGATAAGCGCGTTATCTTGTCGGCTTCGCATAATTTGAGGCGCTTCTTGACAACTTAAGTCAGCGCGAATTCATCTTTCGAAATTTAAGCATAATGCGTCTCACTCAGGATGTGCGAAAGGTCCCTCTCCGAGAGAGTTCAGCCGGTATTAAATTCACTTTACTCTTCCTGGTTGCTTTGACTACCCAGTTTTGCGACTAGCCAATAGGTATTACTGTGTATCTTCGTATCGTATTGATGTGGTTTTTATTAGTATCAAGTTTTTAAGGTTTTACTAAAAAGTGATTCCTATCATGTAATAGATTGCAATACTATTCAACAAATGTGGTGAATCAAATATCCATGGTTTTAGGATTGTTAATTCGACGTGATGCAAAGTTTTCATCCTCCGAGGTCTCGTTTACACGGGTGGCGAACATTTTCAAGAAAATCTTGAAAATTCCACCTGTTATGCAGTGGAGAAAATTTCCGCTGAAACTAACAACATGAATACGTTAGGGGATCACACATACATTCATAACATACTCTCTATATGGTTAAGTAGTAGTAGTACTGCTACATACATTCATGAGTAACAGTAGAGCTAGCTTTGAATCGACTAAAACTACTTATCTTACATGCACTTCGTGCACATTGCTTTGCGGAATTTGTAACGTATCGGCACATGATGGAATACGTGTTCTGAGTGTATCTGTGGTCCTAACGCATTTCTGATGTCAGAGTTGTGCTTGTTTCGTGTCCTTGCTCGTTCTTCCAATATGTCTTCCATATTTTGAACTGAAGAAGGGGAATGCTTGAATTTTGATGTTATGCAAGTATCGTGTTGAAGGTCTGCCTGCACTTTGGGATGATACTTTTTTAATTAATGAGCAGCTCTCAGCTCTGATTCGACTGCTGTAAGACTTCATAGATAGGTTCTAGTAAGGCTCTCGGTTTTTTAAAATAAATATGTGCTTTTTTCAGTTTAACCAAAACGAACATTTTCCGCTGCCCCCTCCCCCCTCCTCCGAACTTTTAAAAATATGGTTGAAGCATTTGTATTTTTTCACTTTTAGGGCCATGCTGATATAGAATTCCCGTAGTAAGTTTCTGATCATTGAAAATATCAATCTATCACCGTTGAAGCAATTTGTACCGTATTATCACCGAATGTGAAAATAATTTTAAAAGAAACTCAACAAAAAACAACTTGGTACAAGTTTAAATCGAAATATTATGCTGCACACAACATAAAACAACATACCATGCATGGGTCTGGGATTCCGTTACGATGCGTCCACGTGTTTTACAACTGAGTGAAGTCACACTAACAAAATACGGGTAAGAAAGTCACTTCATTCTTTAATAAATCAATTTATTACTTTAGTTATTCAATAATTTGTTTTACATGATTGTTAGTACAAAGATTTTTAACAACTGACTGATGCCAAGGTGAAGTGAGGAAAGAAAATTCGACTGCCTTCAAACTGTGAACGCCCTGTGAACAAACCCACGTCATCTCACTTGAAGGATAAGAGCGCTAGACCACTACACTACAAAGTCAATGAAAGACTTTCCTTTAGAGCTCGTGTGCACTGAAGCATTCTGCGGTGAATGACATCATCTTCGAATAAGTCGCCAGCTGTCAGGAATTGTGAGCTTTGTCTTGAGTTAAGTCTGTTCGCCAATACGCATCTACATGCCCATAAAAAATATATACTCCTCTTTTTATAAAATAACCACTCTAAATTTTGAGGAGGATTGAACATACATTACTCTTCAAAATTATTTTTTCGGATAACACGGGGGTCTGTCATTCTATGTACAGTCCCCGTGCACTTACCCGGCAAGTGAGAGGACCTAGGTTCATTTGCCGCAAAGGCAGTTGAATTTTTTTCCTCACTTCATCTTGACATCAGCTGCCAGTTGTTGAAACATTCGTACTAAGAACAAATTATTGAATAACTAAAATAATGAAAATCCTAGGGAAAAGTACAATGTATGTGTGTGTCGTTATATATATAAATATAAAATACAAATAACAGCGCCGTTGATTTCGGGTGTACATTCGGATAACAGAACTGAGTTTATTTCTCTTCCGATAAGTATTTTCTTCAACAATTTGCGCGAATCTGCATATAACTATTATCAAAAATTCATAACGTCCGGAAATTTGTACTTCTGCTACCACAACCGTACAAAAATTTTCAAAACGAACATGGAGCCGGAGTTTTGAACACCTCCGGCTCAAAATTACACCGAAGTATGTGTGTGTACGAGTATATACGTCCGGTATATTATCACCCTAAATTATTCCGATCAATATGGTTAATTAGGTTTGACGCTAAAAGCTTACAGTAGCTCATGCATTATTCAACATCACGAACTAACTATTGCAAAACGGCATTCGAATCGGCTCGAATTTGTATTCCATTCTGTCCCTAGAGGTATAACAACATTTGGTTTAACGCAGCACTCGTGGAAAAGGCTCGTGTAAGTTAATGTTTCCTCCTCCTACTCGTGAAAGTCGTATGTCTATGTGGGTGTGTATCAGCCATGAAAGAGGTATGAATTTCCTCTGAAGCTAAACATCACTCCGAGATCGACAAAATGGGTTCTGTGAAGTTTGACAAATGCGAAAATTTTACTAATAGGGTTTTCAAATAATTCTACACTAGCTTAGGAAAAAGATTCACGATGATACCGTACTCATTCGAAAACGCAGTCAATGTAAGAGTGTCGTGAGACTCGTCAAGACACAATTGCTATGAATGTCTAAATTGGAGAGACATCTTATATTATATAAATGTGAAAGTATCTATGTTTGTCCTTTGTACAAATCCACACCGTTGATCTTATCACTTCAAATATATTTTTAGGATTCTTCGCTGATGTGTGGAAGAAGCCGCAAGCATATATTCCCGCCAAACAATATTTCTGTCAAACTTTTTTCAGCAGAAATTTCTCGGAAAAAAAACCCGTTTTTCACAATTTTCCCATGTTTTCAATCAGATGCAATAATTTCATCCCAATTTTTTTCTACACAAAAGAGGCGCAATTGAATGGGTTTTCCATTGCAATATGAATTTTAAAAATTGGTCAACAAATAACAGTCAAATAGATTTTTGTTCCACACCAAATCGTATTGAGCATTGAAGGACCGGACACACCCAGCTTCCCATCCATCTCAAGGAAGTATCGAAGCGTTCCCGAAAGATGGGTGCATCCGGAATTTTATTAAATGAGTATTTGTATATATATATCATGGTATACATGTATATGTATATCGTGATTTATGAATGCAGATGTTGCTTTGATCAATATTTTTTTCCGTGTTTGTGCAAGTGTTGCTGTGATATATTATAAAGTATATTTAAAAAAAGAAAAATAAGTGATTTTTCTTTGTGAAAAATAGTGATAAGATTTTTTTGATCAGTGTATTTTTTTTTTCTTTTGCTGTGTTATGAGCAACAATTAAATACAATCATGTGAATAAACCTTTAGTGGATATTTGAGTATAATCTTTAGATAAAATATAGGATTTTTAAAATAATTCCACAAAAAAAAAATTATGCATATAAGTACGATTTACTACTAGTGTTATAAATTGCACATAACGCTAGTAGTAAAAATATCCCTTTACTTATTCTTTAAAAAGATTCTGCATAACATGGTCATTTGCGCATATCGCCCGGATGTGATTTTGTTTCCTGAAAATCGTGAATAGGTTAGATTTTCTGATTCCATATTCTTGCCACAAAACTTGTATCTTGGCGCATATCGTATTGTCTGACATCAGAATATCAAACTTTGTCCAGGGATCACTGGTCACTTCGCGAATTTTCCAGCCAAAGCCCGAATTATTTCTGAAAATCGGCCTTTGGTCAAAACACTCGGCCAATTCGCGAAGTGAAAGATGTTAGGCGGGATGTATGGGTGGCCGGATCACTTCGCGAATCGGACGCACTTCGGGCTTTGGCAGTAACAAAGATACCGTCACTTCCAAATCGTGTTGTATGAAATTATTTAACCGTTTTCCGTATGATATTCCGTATATTTTACGAATTGATATTTAAAACGCCAGTTAACCGAATTCTATTTTTCTCAATGAGATATGGTCATCAAATCATTTGAATATTTTTTTCGTGAAATACATTTTTGTTTTCCGCGATTCCTTTCAGTCCTTTACTTCCACACTCTTCAGCAATTTTAGCAGTAATTAAGAAATTGCATTTACAGCAATAAATTGCGATTTCTATAAAACATTTCAGTGACAACCCGGATTTATGATGACAATTTCCTGCATTCTCCCCGATGATGTGTGGTGAACCCAAGTATGAAGGTAAAATTTTATTTGAACCCACATATGGATATTACACATATCTATTACATCGGGAGAATATTTTATCAAGTCTGCCTCCGGACCAACTATGTCATCGGACCATAGGTTGAGAAATGCTGATCTGGGATTATGCAAGAAAAAAATGTCCTCTTTACTTGTTAATAAGAGATATGCAGGACACTGGTGGTTTCCTGGAACTTTTAGAAAGAAAAATTATTTGATCATTTTTGTCACACCACGTTCTTTTTCTGCACACGAGGGCTGATTAGACCGAGACCTACAATTTATTGCCGATCGGCTGATTTTTTAGTACTCATCGAGAAGTTGGTGCGCTATGGGGGACTCCCTGCGGTAGCAATTTTTTGCTTCGGTCAAGTCGCCGTTTTTTGTTGTACCCCTATGTCAGGAAAGTTTTCTGACAAGGTCGAACCGGGTATCGAACTCGCGACACCTCTAAACATTCTTTGGTACTGTAGGCGAGTGTCTTATCGATCGGGCTACCGCTCCCGAAAAATTCTTAGTTGCGTCTACTGTGACTCGAGCAATAGCACTGTCTGCACTGGCGTAGTACCAGTACACTGTAGAACAATGAGAGATTTCTGCTTTGGAGCGTATATATGCTGAAAGGTACCGCGCGACGGACGGTGATCTGCTAATGCAGTGGTTCTCGAATTGTGCGTCGCGGCTCGTGTAGAGGTGTCGTCAACTTTTTTCTGAAGAGTCCCGGTGAGCTGGCTATATTGATGTTTGCCTGTTTGGTGCTTTGAAAGGGTTCTTTGTCAGAAGAACCTTTTTGGGGAGCCGGTTATGATTGCTTACTAAGATAATGGAGATGCGTGTGACAAAAGCGCGAGCATCTCTGTGCTAATGGGTCGTAAACGACACCTAGGCCACCAGATGATATGTTACGGTAAATATGATAAATTTAATTATTATGCATAATAACCGGTTATTGTGCATATTTACCAATCGTCTTTGTGAGTGTGATAAATTTGTCACTTTTAACGACGGATATGCATAATACCCAAATGTCGTTAATAGTTTGATAAATACGTTTAAGTTTGATAAATACTAAAAAAATATTTCTTTTACTGAAGATTATGCATAATACTCCAGCGTCATTGGTAACTTGATAAATTCTGAACACAACATTACTTTTAGCAGCCATTATGCATAATAACCAAGTTTTGTTGGTAAATTTGATAAATGTGGAAAAAAAATCTAAATGTGTCTAATATGTGTGATGAATATAGTCGGACCCCGATATAATTATAAAAAATTTTGCAATCGTACACTAACATAATGAAACAATACATGTATGAATTATCATGTACAATATATCGTATAGTGGTAAGTTAACGAATGATTCATCATGCCTACCAACGACGCGACGCTTGGGTAATATGCCTAATCGCCTGTAAAAGCGATAAATTTTAGAAAACTTATCAAATTTACCATCGATGCTTGGGTACCATACATAATCGTCAGTAAAAGTGATAAATGCTTGGTAAGTATGCATAATAATGCATTTACCACATTTACAGTAACATATATAAGAGAAAGATATCTTACCCAGTTTGTTGATACAAGATATGCACAAAACGTGTGCAACATATATGAATGAATACACAATATATGACTCCAATATGAATGAATACACAAAAAACTACATAGGGAATAAATTACTGAAATGCTAAATCAACAAGCTGTATTGTTCCACCAACCTACTTTTTATCTGCCAACCTACACCAACCTCCTTACTACTATTATAATGGTAAAGGTGGGTTGGTTGAAAAATAGTTTCCTGATGTAGCATTTCCTCAGTAATTTATCGTCTATGTAGTTTTCTGCGTATTCGGAATAGTATAGGCATTATAGCACCCATACTATTCCGAGGCATGCTTAAGTATAATTTTCGAATAACATTCCCATTCATACCCAGGTTGCTTCCCGCCCAAGAGACAGAAAATAATGGTAACCACAGTATTTACTTGACATTGCCGGAATGGGATCTTCCGAATACTAGTATCTACTCGAAATTTAGTATCACATTTACATTAGTTAAAAAGGAGAGGGAAAGTGTTTTTCCCGTTTGCTTAAATTATCAATTAGATTGAAATTAGTTTCTTTCGAAGAAGATCTTAATGAGTTTCGTGTTCTGTGTGTAATGATGTTTTCTCTGATAGTAATTCCTGGCAAATCACGGCCACCGTCTGTTTTGCAGCTTCAGAAAATGATTGAGCAAATACTCTCTTTTCCAAAACTTCGAATGCGTTTCTAATTTAAACGTGCATTTCGAATCATTCGTCCTATTTCGACGCTGATTATGCAAATTACCGTAAAACTGTTTTCTCGGTAACGATTCTTTTGATGCATCGATTCGTCTCTTTTATTTATTTTATTTTATTTTTCCATTTCCATAATTTCAGAATTTCGCAACGTAACGAGCTCCATCGTAAGTGTAAAGGCGGGAATTAAAACCTTGCGAGTTCCTCTTATCGCGATGTTTCAGTATATCTTTCGATCTTAATTTTCTGAAATTTATTTACATGCGACGTTCTTTAACATCGGACAGCAATATTTTGAAATGATATGACTTCTTTCTCAAACCAGCGATGCATATTTTATTTCCTACATTTCCTCCCAAATAGATTCTCTTGCCGGCTACATTAATAAAACTTTCTCTCGCCCAAGTATTATTGTAACAGAATAAATATTTGCGCTGTTAGTCAGCCTCATCCCCTGCATAAGTTAGTCAGACCCCGTCATAAACCTGCATGTAATAGCTGTGGACTAGGCTCGACATGAACCAAATTATTATTTTGGGTTGTTACGAGAGAAACGGCTTTCACATTGAACTGAATTTGGTATTAAATGATGAAATAAACACACAGCATTGCACACTGACTACAATTAAAGGAGGGCGGAAGAGATATTAATAAATACCTAATGAACTACAGAGGGAGCCAAACTCTGTATATACTCTTCAAGCTATAGTATTTAGATGTCCATGCAAAAATATAGTTCCAAAATTTGTGACTCGGACATAAAATGATTTCAAGTTGATTTTTACACTTTGAAAAAAGGATAAAAACTGCAGTGCTCTGATATCATCGATTTTTGTAAATACGTACTCTATTAGGGAATATATATTTTCTGGATATTATACCGAGGTGAATTCGGAAAGAAGAGTCACCTGGACTCCACCGAGACTCGAACGCAGGACTTCTTGCAAACCGGACAAGCATGCCACCATCTACGCCACTGGAGACACAACCCTGCCCTCCTTATTTCACACTGGCGTGTGACCAGATGAATTTTCTTTCCGAGTTCAACTCGGGCATAATATCCTGAAAATATCGGTTTCCTTGATATATCGGGCCGAGAAAAAATATCCATCTATCTCTCCCACATACTCTTTAGTTATGTGGCAAACCTGTATAGTGTTCAGTAGGGTTTTCAAATTCCCGACATTTTAGAACTTTCGTGAAATAGTGATTCCCGAAAATTCTCGAGTATTTCCGAAATCATATTTATCATTTAGACATACCCCCTATCCCCGAAACGAGCTGTTAGGTCAGAATGCTAGTTTTTTAGAGATTCATGGAGTAAATTTAAAAAAAAGTCCCGCTCTTGAAAAATTCCATTATCTTCTTTTTCATGAGGGGCTAGATGGGGGGGGGGAGAGCACAGCAATCAAGTGAGAAAAAAAAAAGAGGCGTTGCCATGAGGCAACGAAGAAACTTCTCCAATTTCCCAATTACTTAGGCGCGGGGAAGACATGTCCTTAAGTTTTACCTTTAATCTGTTTTTTTCTTTAAAAAATTATTTATTTTCCTGTACGTTAGAGGGTATACACTTAGATATACTCAATCTCGCGTACGATAATATTAGCCTTTGTATTATTCGGAGATCTAAGTGCTAATACTATAAGCAGTTCAATATTCCTCTAAATATCTCTGTAGTTCTTTTGGCCATAAGTGACCAAGTTTAATTTTTGTGAAATAAGTTTAATTGAATTTATGATTTTTGAAAATTGTTCAATCCGTAATAGTTATTCTATACGTGTAATACTATACAGTGCAGTCTCGATAATAAGAGGTGGATGAGACCAAGTCAGCCTCAAGTTACCGAAAATTCGGATTATCCAAAAAAACCAGTTTAAAAAAATCTTGGAATGTTTGTTTTAGTTGAAAAAATAATAACAGAAAAACAATAAACAAGGGTTTATACTTAGAGCACTGGGCTTTCGATCTCGAATAATTTTGCATCGAAAGTCAGTTTTTTCTGTTCATTTTTTCCCTTGTTTTAAGTGATATGTTTTATGTTTACTCTTATATCTTTAGAAGCATAACGCCCATAGCATATAAATTCAACTTTTTCAATAATATATGACGCTGAAATACTGATAGCTATCAACCGCCTTTTCAACGAAAAAGCTGTACTGCATTGTAAAATTTGAGCCATTAATGAAGAAAAAGAAAAGAAAGGAAAAGTCAAATTTTTTTTCTCTGAATTTATTGTTCTTTCATTATTTTTAATAAAAGAGAGCAAAAAAGAAAACTAAGCAAAATCAAGAAAGAAAACGAAAACAGAGAAAGAGATAGAGAGAGATAAGGGTGTGGAGAAGGAAATTCTAAAAGCAATATTTTCAGTTGTGGTGGATTACACACATGGGTTAGAAAACCCATTTTTCCGATTTTCTGACCTAATTTTTGCGAATTCTAGAAAGGGAAATTGTCGAGCGGGAGAGAATTCCCGCTCAAAAACCCTAGTTCTTAGTATAATATATAGCAGTAAATGGTTCAACAGGGATATTTATTTAAAGTACACATTATAAAGACATGCAGAGTTGGAGAAAAGTCCGCGATGCATTTTAAAGATTAATTTAAAAAGACACAAAAAAGTGCAGTTTGCACAAACATACTTATCATGGTGCAGTTTTTTTTGTTTTTTTTTTGAATATATCAAAAAATATTTCAACACTCACAAAAGATGCTCCTATATCGTAGAAAAACGATATTACATATATGCGCAGGTACATAAACAATCTTAAATTACTCAACCCAATCTTTCAATTTTATTTTTATGCATCTCATATTTATAAATATTACGTATTTCATAATTATTCGATGCTGCCTCAAAGTACTGACGGGGAAAACTTTGTGAATCCCCCATTTTCCTTTTTTTTAATGAAGTTCCAAACACAATCCCAATCGCCTGTCCAACATGTGGCAATGTGGGAGGCAATGATTAAAAGTATCAACAGATGGATGGAGCCTGTCCCCAGGGCCGGATAAACCATTAAGCAAAATAAGCACGTGCTTACGGCATCGACAGGAAAGGGGCCGTACAAAAAATTATCAAATATGTAGTATATTTCTTTTCATGCACAGTTTTTTTCTCAACGTCAACCATCCGGTAAGAAATTCTAAAATTTTAAGAGCACTGAACTGCACAGTTGAAAATCTTTATCGAAAGATTGACCAGGGCCACAATTAAAAAAGGCAGAGGAGGGTCTGTTTCCCGGGGGCTGGACCAGTAAGGGCGTCGATCTTATTCTTTTTTCCATTAAAAATTACGTGGAGGAGTACCAAAATACTCAATAATAAAATAATAATGTAGGTACAGACCCCCAAGCGACAGTAAATTTTTGTTTCTAGTTGCGGCCCTATGGTCGACACAAAGCAGAGAAACTGAAAGTTAATTTCGAACAAGAACTCGCGTTAATGCTCAGTTTTTGGATTGAGAGATTTCGCTCTATTTCCATAAAGTAAGCCCTGAGATACCTCAACAGCATCATCCCCCAGGTAAAACAAATTTTTCTGAGGCCCCTGTCTAGCTGTACAGGGTATCCTGTAAGTACTAGTGCAGCCTTATCTTATCAGTCGCCCTTAGGAACGATATAGTTTCAATTTTAAAAATGCTCAAAATACTTTCAAAGATTACTCTGTACCAGTTTTGAGAATGGAAATGGTGTTTTTTTCAACGGTTTTTAGCTGATGCGAGGATGAATTTAGGAAAGAAAGAACATTCAACTGTCTTTTGCGGGGAATCGAACACACGTCCTCTCACTTGCCGGGTGAGCGTCTTAGATTGCAATGACAACGAATATCTCAATCTTTCCTTAGAGCTTGTGTGCGCTGAACAGGCCCGTACATCGACTGGTGGCAGTGTCACTGGCACCAAACTTTGGCCTAAGTTAGGTCCGACCGTTCAACGCACACACAAGTTCTAAGGAAAAATTCAGATATTCGTTGCCTTTGTAGTCTAGTGCACTCACCCGGAAAGCTCGAGACGTGGGTTCGATTCCTAGCTAGAGCAGTTGAATTTTTTTCTTTCCGAAATTCATCTCGCATCAGCCAATCGTTAAAACCTTCGTATGGATAGCGGAAAGTGACATAATCCTCGGAAAATACAGTATGTCACAAAATAAGAAATCTAAATTTTTTTTTCAATTCCCCTTGTCCTCTAACTTCCAATTAGAAAGTTGTTGCCTTTTCTCTCCTGATGCCAACAGAAAAAATTACATGTTTCTAAGTGCAATATTTGCTAAGATATTTGAATTGACAAACTGGAGAAAAGTTATGAAAGGACAGCAAAAACTAATCGACAACGCTCTTTTCCCTCATTTATGCTGTCCTTTCCAACTTTCCTCCGAATTTTTTATTCAAATATCTCAGCGAATATTGTACTTGTCAACTTGGAATTTTTTTGTTGGCCTCAGGATAGAACGTACAGCAACTATATAATTAGAAGTTAGAGGACATATAGAAATCCCGTTCCCCCCCCCCCTTAAGAACTGTGTTTTCACTCTCAAAACTGGTACAGGGTACTGATTGATTTTTGAACGCCTTTTGAGCATTTTTCAAACTGAAATCATCTCTACCACGGATGGTTGAGGAGACAAAGGCCACACTAGCTCTTAAAAGACACCCTGTGTGCAACTACACTGCCACACAATTTGCATACTTACTCTCTTCAAAATTTTAACCAGATGAAATTGACACGAGGGCTTCCTGACACTCGAGGCTACTCATCAGCCGTGGTATCATAGGCTCCGGGCAAAATGATTATTTTGAGTTCCCCCCCCCCCATAAACTATCTGCTTATCAAAATTTGCATACTTATATACTAGAAAATTGTAAACAAATCTAATTATCACGGGCAGGAGCACGCGTTGGGGTCAAAAATGGGGGTGGGGGGCACCAAAATCACTTTAGTGCTTAGGGCCTTCATATGGATTAATCCGGCCCTGCCTGTGCCGTGGACGGTTCGAAAAGAACACATAAAAATGCGACATATGCAGTGCACTGTTAATGTTTATTTTGATTTTCCTTACTTAAAACCACCACATTTGAATTTAAGCACCATTTCTAGCTGAACATGCAACAAAACGATAATCAGTTTCTACCCACGTATCTGTGTTGAAATTAAGAATTGAAATTACCGACACTATTTATGTCACTTTTATGTACAGTGTCGAGTTTCCATGGAATAATGGCATATGTGTGTTGGAATTTTTAACCATTTTTTATCTTTTATCTGAAAAAAACACGTTATGATGAGCATTTCAGTGCAAACCACTCTATCCCATGTCAATAGGTACAGGGTGGGCATTTTTCGCCCACCCTGTACATTATTCTTCACTAAAGAAGCACCTTTAGCCTCTATGCAAGCGTTACCTAGTATCCCTTGAAGTCCTGCTATGCTAATGACTATATGACTAGTCCATGTCATCTCACCCAATTATTTACCTATAAATTATGTGTACCGAAAGCATGTAAAGGTATTCATCACAAAATTCAAAGTACAAATTACTCTGTCATAAACAAACTTACTTATGGGTTTTGTACTTTTGTATTGTATTTACTTGGATATTAAGAAATGGTATTCATATAAGTAATGAGTGTTAAAACCCGTTATAAGCGGAATTTGCACTCTGGTCGAGGCATCTAACGAGTGAGCGTGAGTTCACAATGGTGAATCATCAAACTCAGAAATCTCAATATAATGTGTACACACAAAACGAATTATTTCTTGTATATCATAAGGGAAAATTACATATTATAAATTTCGGAAAACGCCCTTAAGCCCTCGTATGTAAACGATACTCAGCCGGTCGAAACTCGTCGTACGTGCATTAGTCGAGAGAAGTCTGCAACGAGTGTTCCCGCGTTGATACCAATGCTCAAAGCCTTGCATTAAACGTAACAGAACGCCATCGATATGGCTTGAGGCTAATTGCTATTACGGTAACTCCCTCGCATACGTAAGTGAGGAATACGACAGAGAGGAGTCGAATCCTGCACCAATACACTATATACAAACACCGGCGTCTTCTCTCTCTCTCTCTCTATCCTTCTAACACACCCGTTCTGTACATTACACAGTGGCTTCGATTCCGAAAGCGAACGTATATACAGTACTAAACCCAGTCCGTCCACGTATTGGCATCATAATAATAAGGTCAGGTGATGGACGAAATATTGCTCCCCCACCGCGGTTGCTATAATAGCGGGTTCGACTTCCACAATGTCTTTACGGTAATTCCAGTATTTCCCCGGAGCTGCTTAATACCCATAGACGATCGAGGTATTCGATGAGATAGCAGCTTCGTGGATATCAAATAGGATGTCGAACCTCGGGGAGCCGTTAGTTACTTTGTTGTGTTAGTATATAAACGGTTTAGGAACCGGAGGGAGAGGCTCGTGTGATATGCAAACCGCTGTCTTAAACTTTATGTCAATTTCCAATCCGTGACTCGTAAGAGTCGAGTTATTCAATCATCGTGTCTCCGAATGTTTCCTCATACAGAACGCAATAAGCTATAAAAAATACTGTATTAATGCTAGAAATAATTTTCATCAAATGACAAAGTTGAAAGCAACATATTTAGATAGTTTGAATGAAATTATGGCTTTTGAGGCTTATTAAATATACCTACCTAGTTTTTTTTCTTCTTATAACAATCGTATATTTGCTTCATGGTGAGTTGAATAACAGCAAGCTATTGAAAACTGCCTGCTCTTATGTCTGAAAGCTTCACAAACGCGAAGTCCCTTGTAACTGAAGGTTGTGTTGAACTGAGGTTTAGTTTTTATGATTGCATTTTTAATTGGGTTGTTGTATTTTAGAAATATATGACATCCATATTTGTTATGGGCATCTTTTCCTCAGCCACCTCGTTGGGCATTTTGCCTGTTACAGCTTTGTATTTGTATGTATTCTATCGTAGAATTCATAAGAAACCTGTTAGTAATCTGTGGCTTATTTTTCCTGTGTTTTCACGCCTTTGCCAAGCCTGGACGTGCTACATTGAGATACTTTCACATTTCTTCACACTTTGATCACGAATTCAAATCCGGTTTCCAATTTCCCCAACGATAATTCCTTTAGTATGCATATAGTTGTGCCATCTTTTAGCTATAATTTCACCTTTAGAGCAACGCCAAGGCTTTATCAGAGAAATTGGCAAAACACTGTTAAAAATTGTTGAGTCAAATTTCGTTAGCAATTGTTGCCGTTTTATTCACATTTCTTACTGTGTACATTCTATGTGAATATTGACGTCATGATATTTGCATATTCTTCAAGAAATTTGCAAAATCTTCAAGAAATTTGCAAAATCTTCAAGAAATTGCGGAATGAACAGAAGTTTGATTGGATGCAATGCAATCATACTACACTATATTATAATAAATGCAAATTTCATTTGGTTGCAAGGTAAAAGAAATCTACAGGATACGCCCCTGCATACAGAGGTTCAGAGATACGACCAGTTGTTAAACAAATACTTCAGGTGCGACTTGGATAAATCTTAACGCTTTGAGGGAGCAAGTCCTTCTCAAGCAAGACCATGTTCGAGGGCGAGAAATGATATAAACGTCAATATATATGTATATATGGTATGGTAGTTCTTAAAAATTGAGAAGAACTTGTTGCAGGAGTCGACTGCACACATTCTTCGCCTTTCGTATTCATTGAGCACGCTATGAATTTTGGACATGAATATATTGAAGCGATAAGTATCTGACGAAGGTTTCAACAGCTGGCCGATGCAAAGAATTCAGGAATGAAAACTCAACTGCTTTTGCCGGGAACCGAACCCACATCCTATCTTTTACCGGATGAGTGAACTAGTCCACTACCCTACAAAGGCAACGGAACCTCTCCCCCTAGATTTTCTTTTGATTCTCCGTAAAAGACAGTTGAATTTTCTTTCCTGGATTCATTTTAGCGTCACACAGCCGTTGAAACCTTCGTATGATCGACGGAGAGTGTCATCATCTTCGGATGGGTAAGTGACTGAAAATTTGGAAATACACTAAAACCCCTCTTAACAGACAGCCCGTAGATGCTGTCACCGACTTTTACGGCCAAATAATAATTTTCCCTTGTATGACAAATGTATGCATTTCAAATCCATGATTAGCGGTCACTCCTAATTTACGGACGAATTTTTTTTTGTCCCGCCGGTGTTCGCAAAAGAGAGGTAGATACAGTTTTTTTTTAGATTGAACGCATGAAATTTCCTAAAAAAAGAATCACGTGACTTGTGATTATGATTATATATTCACTCCTCTGCATCTGTAAACTGTAAATTGAAAAAAAATGAATGTATGTGTATTGGAGATAATGTTATAGTTATATTTTTATTAAAACCTCCTAGCTGATGCAACAAAATTCATTAAGCAAGAATGCATATTCATATGTTTTCGAAGGCTTTCTTCATTGTCTCTAAAAGGAGTTAAATATTGAATATTCCCTTTAATTACTGTCAAATAATAGATTTTCGTCACTGAACCAGTTGTTGAATGAATAAGTGATTAAATTATAATTTTTTTGATGAAATTTCTTGAGACGGAACTAAAAATATCATAATGTATTTACACACTTGTATATAAACGTGCTTGAATATATTCACAGATTCTAATATATTCAAAATAAACTTAGCAAAGTTTTATGAAAGAACTTTGCAAAGAAGTACATTTTAGTGTATCTGTCATGAAAATATAGCACAAAATCTTAGTTAAATATTTTTTAATATTTTATCATGTATATATATTGTTCATAGTTCTTGTAATTGCATTTCTAATTGTGTTGCTGTATTTTAGAAATATATGTCATTCATATTTGTTATGGGCATTTTTTTCTCGGCCACCTCGTTGGGCATTTTGCCTGTTGTGATCCTGTATTTAAATATCGATACATCTTTGGTTTTTTTTATTTCATTATACGATATTGATCATTAATGCTCTGTTAGGAAGTTGTCTAATTGAAACCAACAATTACATAATTACATAAATTAATTAATTTTACATAAATTAATGCACTCGAAGAACTTCTGATGTGGAAGCTAAATTTGCTAAAAATAAAAAAATCGAAACAATTTTTTTTTCTTATTTCATGACTTTCTCAAACTTGTTAAGCAAATGTAGTGTACAAGGCGTTTCATGGAAGTGTCCTCAAGGAAAATAAATTATAAGATTGATTCTAAAATTGAATAAAAATACAGCAAAAAAAGTAAAAAAATCCGCAAAAAGGTGGGAATTCAGCGGCGTTACTAACAATTTTTGTGAAATAATAACTTGGGGGGGGGGGGGATATATAAAAATTCCAAATTTTTTTATACGGCTTCTGATAACAGAATAAAATCAATAGGTACAATTGCGCTTTTATTGCACTGAAAAAAGTTGATCACTTCACATTTTTTTTTTTTTTTTTTTTTTTTTTTGCTGATAAAATTCACACTGATTGAAATTCTTGACTTTTGCCTTGTCGTGACTTGTAAAACTCCTCAAATTTTCGGACAGTAATTTTGTAATGTAAAATTAGAGGAGGGGGGGGGATCATCAATTTAAATCCCTGATTATCGCAAGGAATTTACATTTAATACTTACTGGGTAAAAAAATATCTTTCGTATAATAGAGATAGCCGCAAATTTCAGTAACTTCACGTTTTTCTAAGAAGATAATAGTTTAAATCTTTTTACCACAATTATTATTTTTCCTCATGCGTACTGGGCCAGAAAGAACATCTGGGGCATATAAAGGACAAGATGAGAGAGAAACTCATTTAATTTAACCATAAGAAGAAACACAGGCACAAAGTTTTCCCGTATTCACTTTATTGTAGTTGTACAACAACAGCATATTTTCTGAATAATATGTATATTCATAATATAAATACAGGTAGGACTCAATAATTTCTTTTTTCTTTCTTTCATAATGGAAACTTTTTCAACACCTTTATACAATTTTATCTTCATTTCATTCATTTGATATTTCGAACGAATTCGCGATTAGAACATGAAATATATTCTTTCTCATATCATATTATGAAATTGGAGACCTCTAAATTATAGTAGCTTCATATGTTATAATAAACAAATGATAATTATTTTTTTTACTTGCATATTTGATTATAATCAAATATACACGTTAGATTCATCATTTAATGGTGAAACGTAGTGGGGGAAAATACGAACAATACCCTGAAATAAAATTATACTCTTGGAAATTTTCCAATGTTGTTAAAATATAAATTTTCATGCAATTTGTATAATTTAATCATTGCAATTTTGCGACGGTAGTTATTAAATTCTCTCTTATCATTCAAAAAAATTTGCGTTTTTTTATTAGACATATTTTCATACTTTTCCCTCATCAAATCATATTTCCCACCAAATTTAAACTTTATAACTGTTTTCACTCGGCAATAAACAATTACATGTATTTTTTTTTTTATTTTAGACAAACAATTTTAGTAAAACATTTTTCTCTCACCACAATAATAACATTGTCACAAATGATAACCTCTCTCTAACCTAAATGTGTGACAAAATGATTCATTTTGCGAGTAAATTAAAAATATAATTCGTAATATAATGACTTCCATTAGCTAGTGCTGCTGAAAATGTCAGAAATAAGTGTCTTCAATTATAGAACAATAATAAATTATCCATTATTGTTATATTATTAACATTGCAGCAACTTAGCTCACTTTTTCTCTTACTCGGCTAATGTCTTTTTTTGTCTGATCAGTCAATTTGTTACAATTAATGACTAGATGTTTTTTATTGTAGTCGCGTACTGATTTACATTAAAATTCTATGCGTTTTAAATATTTCTCTTTTACCCTTTCTAAGGCCGTGGGAAGTATGCTTCCCAACAAATTCACCAAATTTTCAAATGTCCATGTCCTATTTTACCACCTCTCAAGAGAGCTACCATCAGATAATAGCTTCAGAAACAATAAAAATAGTAATTTCTAAATAATTTTAAAAAAATTATTAATCCACTAAATATTAATTAATTTTTAAATAAATTTTATCTAATTAGCTAAATGAATTTCTTTTTTGGTTAAATCAATCTCAATCACAAAAATATTTAGGAAAACCATTACTAGAAAAAAAAAATGGCCCTTTAAAAGGTTATATGAAGTTAAATAATAATTTGTTCAAGTTCCACAGAGAACATAATCCTGCAAAGGATTATTTCCCCTTGATTAATATCGATACAGTTTAAAAAGCATTATGCCAGTCGTTTTTAATATTTGAAACTGTTATTAAATCTTGTAATTATTTTAAATCGTTTCAATTAAGTTATACTTAATCATCATTGAATCGTAAAAGTTGTCTGTTTAACCTAATTATTCATTACATTGACTTGACTCACTCGATTTCCTATCATACGTCATGTGTGACTCTATTTTTTTTCTAATTACTCAAATTCCGATCGAGAATTTCGAAATAAAATGGCGTGAAATTTAGACTGGCTGACACAGTCAACAGCCCGGAAATGGTTTTTTATTAAAATTAATTTCACATTAAAAGTAAAATACCCAACACCAGGAGTGCACAACTTTTCAGTCCACGGACCAGATATGCGGTATTTATGTCGCCCGAACAGAAAAGAATTTTCACCAACCAATGACTGTTCTCCATTTCTTTCCTTACGAAGGAAGAAAGTAGTCAAGCGGGTGCTAGAACTCTCAATGATATTGCAATATTGTATATGTAAACGGGGCTTATAAAGAGCGACTATATATGACCTAAATTTTACGTTACATTCGTGTAATTTTGGTTCCCGTCACAACGTTCTTATAAAATGTTTTCCCCTTATTTTCAACGAGGCTCACTTGAATTTTTGAAATTATTACGTTTATTCTGTGATTTATAAATTATATTATTGGAATTTTGGCCATCGTAATTAATTATAGTCATTTAAATACAGGTTTTGCACATATGAATAGCACGATATGAAAAAATTTATAGTTTCAAAACTATTACACATCTGTGATACATAAAAATAAAGGAAAACATTCGAAGTTTGTTTTTCAACGTTGGCTCAATAGATGGCAGCACTTACGTAAAACGCAGTTTCTGAAATTAAAAATGGTGATAATAAGAAAAACACTTTTTGTACACTCACTGCGTTCTGCTTACTGCCATCTATTGAGCCGATGTTTTGATCTTTGATCATTTGATCATTTTTGTCGCACCACGGTGATTTTCTGCACATGAGGGCTAATTAGACCAGGATCTACAATTTATTGCCGATTCCGAACGGCAGGCTTGTTTTTCATACTCATCGAGAGGTTGGTGTGCTAACCCCTCGATGGGAGACTCCCTGCGGTAGCAATTTTTGCTGCGGTCAAGTCGCCGTTTTTTGTTGTACCCCTGTGTCAGGAAAGTTTTCTGACAAGGACGAACTGGGTATCGAACTCGCGACACCTCTAAACATCCTTTGGTACTTTAGGCGAGCATCTTATCGACCGGGCTACCGCGCCCGCTGAACCGATGTTGAAAACACTTTGAATAATTTTTCTATGTTTATGTATCACAGTTTTTAAAATCATGTCCTTCATATGTGCAAACCCTGTATAATCATCACACATATTTTTCATTGGTACATCATGACCAGAATGGTTCTCGTGCCACAAAAATGCAAATCCAAAACATTTATACCTATTTTGCGACTTGCAGTAACCCTTTATTCCCCGCCATTGACAATTGTTCAGCAATTTTATGGGATGGATGGCAACTTCACTCGATTTGACCATTTTTTTTGGCTTTACCACTTCACTTACCTTCGACATTTTTGCAAAAATGGCTGGCCGCTTTACTTGCCTTAGATAACTTTTCTGCGATAATTGTCAACTTATCTTTGCATTTGAAAATTTTTTTGCAATTTTTTTATGCAATATCGTTCGCCCTGGGGCCTATACAAGAGGATGCGATCGAAAATGATAAAGACATTGTTTGATTTTGGACGGAAAACTAGTGATAGTGGGGGATTCGACAATATAGTGCTTGGAAGTTTGTTCCACTCACCAATGGTATGAGGAAAGAAGCTGTATTTAAAGCAGTAGAAGCAAAAATAGGTTTTATTTTAAGGGAATGGTCGAGTCTTCTGGAGATGTAGGGTGGTTTGGTTAGGATACCAGAAGTATCAAAGTTGAAATCACCATGGAAAATCAAATATAATAAGGTTGATCGAGAAATGAGACGAAGAGTGCAGAGAGGGAGGAGATAAGTTCGTTTTTAAGTTCGGACACGGAAACGAAAGATGACCAGCAGTCGTGAGCAAATCGGGTCGATTTATTTTGGATAGATTCGAGTTTGTCTATATTATTGGAGATGGGTCCCAGATTTTAGCGGCGTAAGAAACAACGGGAGAGAGATAACTTTGGTGGCAGAGTAGTCTGATATCCCAAGTGAAGTGCTTCAGGTTGCGGCGGAGGAAGAAAAGTTTGTTTAGACAGTTCTGGCAAACGTAGTCAACATGTTTGTTCCAACGTAGGTCAGCTGAGATCATGACACCGAGGTATTTGATTTGAGAAACTTGAGATAACGTTAAATTATTGATGGAGTAAAAGTATTCAAGAGGAAGTAATTTACGGGTAACTTTCATGTGGACCGTTTTTGAGATATTGATAGACATTTGCCATAAGCAGCACCAGTCAGCGATGGAAGCCAGGTTATGTTCGAGAAGTTCTTGATCAGACTCCTGGTGAATGATACAGTATATTACATAGCCATCAGCAAAGAATCTAGTGGCGCAGTTGAGGTGTTCTGGGATGTCATTGATTTAAATTATGAATAGTAACGGGGAGAAGACCGATCCTTGATGTGTCCCAGACTTTACGGGGGCGGATGGGGAGTTATGATTACTAAAATGATCAATCTGTTTACGATATTTTATGAAAGTCTCCACCCATTTAAGTAATTGTTCGTTGAGGCCAAGATTTGAGAGTTTAAGAAGTTTATCATGGGGAACTTTATCATAAACTTTAAACAAATCTCGGATAATGATATCGGTTTGTAGGTTTTTATCAATGGCTCCCGAGAGGTCGTGGATGAAGAGGGCCAATCGAGAGGTAATAGAAAGAGATTTTCTAACGCGGTGTTGGTTGGGGGGAAAAAGTTGATGGAATCTAAGTTGATACGAATTTCTTTTTGCTACAATATGTTCGAAGATTTTACAGCAGGAGGACGTGATTACTATTGACCTAAAGTTAAGGGGATTGGAAAGTGGACCTAATTTGTGGATAGGAATAATATTATTCATTTTCCAGTCGTTGGAAAGGATAGCAATAATTGGTGATAATCCGTATGGATGCCGCTTTTCGATATTTTTATGAAGGAAATATGGTCAGCCCATGTATTTATCGTGTTGTGAGTATATTGAATACTTTTCTACACGAAAAAATTAGCTTTACGGATGGAATCCCTTGGCGGACCGCATTTGACCCGCGAGCTGAAGGTTGTGCACCCACAGCCTCAACACAATTCACGAACATATCTTTCATATAGGAATGAAATGATTGAATTTAATTCTCTAAAAAAATATGGAAACTTGCAAATACATCGGGAATGTTTCATGGTGAATATCGTGGATAACTGTGGTTTTTATCTCCCATGTTGTCATCATACTAAAAATGAAGACATCTTCCTTATCTCCCACTCATATATGAATATATGTGTACGCATACATATATAGATACATGTATATATATATTCTCTTTTATAAACCTTTTCACAAAACTTCAGGCACTGATTTCTTAGATCCCATTTTTTTTACATTCATAATAATTGTCACCGGCACACTATTATCAACATTATCAGCGTTATTCCAAAAGTCCATGGCGACGGCCTCCTCAGGACGCTTTTGTTAAGAAGTCCATCACATTCACCTGTCCATAGGAAATGCAAAATTAATAAATTAACATCATTACAACAGCATTTATTTATTTATACCAAAATTTGTTACTTGTAAAATCTGAACGCTAATTCGCAGTAAAAACGATGCGTACAGAACTCTCCTTGAATCTCTCATCAGACACACAGACATTAATAATACAATTACATGAATTCTAAATTTTAAATAAGATGTGAATTGAAGTACATGATATCAATCATGTTTTATAACTTGATGATATAAGAGAATTTGAATTCAGTTTCGAAAAATTCATTCTCACAGGGGAGAGAGGGATATTTTTTGGTACAGAAAAAAGGGGTAAACTTTTTGTCGACAGAAGGCACTGCACATAAGCAAATCTGGAAACATGCAAAGCAAAGTCCTATAAAATGCAGGGTGTATGGTTAACAGCTCAATTCTGAATTTCCTGAACTGACGCTTACATGAGGTTTTCATTGCGATGTTGACATTGGTGTATAACGCCCTATTGGTGTAGCTGTTTTACATCAGCCACGAATCACCGGATGAAGCTTCACGTTAAAAAGTCTCCCCACAGAGAGCAACATGCCAACAACGGTACAAATATTCAAGCATGAGTAAAGACTCATAGTCAGAAAAATTGACGGCTGGTGGCAGCACTACAAATAACAAGCATTACACATAAACCAACTTTATGTTACGCTCACAAGACACGCGCGCGCGCACATACCAACATGTACCAATTCGTTAGAAGTTCCGCAGAGGAATGTGTACGAAATGCATGTGTGGTTTAGTAGTAGTAGCTTTATGAACGTTTCAGACACAAAAAAGAATAAAGAATGTTTCGTATCCTATGACTGATTTCATGTTCACCAGAAGGGCGATTGGGCCGAACCCCATTAAATGTGGCCAGCGGAAATTCCCAAATTTATTGATATGGCCTTCGGACTCTTAATATGATTCTACGGTCGATGCCATCTCTTAAGGGTCACAAGAAAAACATTTTGAGACGAGAAAGATGATGTAGGACAGAAGATACACTTTTGGACCACTTTGCCTTAAACATTTATACCGTAAATGTAATTTTGTTTTAGTGTTGAAAAGATGAGAGTGTTGAAAAATAAATCTCACCTGCTGATGAGATGTTGAAAGTGAAGTTCCCAGAAATACCTGGTTCAACACTTCTCCGACAGGTGTCGTGGATCCCAGAAACATGTGTCATTTTTTCCGAATCTCTATAGACCTGAAACAAAAGACAGAAATTTGTAACACTTGCTTAATTCACTAAAGATCTTCGAAAATTTTGAGGAAAGTAAAACTCAGATTTTTATTATTTTTATCTTATCCTTATCTCCCAATATATATTATAAGTATTATTATAATCTGTAGAATACGAGTGATGATCCAAGACTCATTTTATTACGATGAACGCAACCGGTGTCCATCATAGAAGTATTATTTTCATATTGGCCGTCAGAAAAATTTTAATCAGTTCAATTGATTAATTACTCTCACTCTAGTTTGGTTAATGAAACTGGTTATTTAGGAGTAGCAAATATATATTAAAATCCATTGTTTTTAGAGACGATTTTTTTTATTTCTTTTATAGTTATTACACGTCAATTTAATTAATTGATTTATTTTATTGCAATAATTTATTATTTCAGACAAAATCTAATACGTAGAGGATACTGGGACTTTAGTCCCACGGGCAGGTTGTCACACGCTGAATTTCCCAGAGTTTAGATGGTGCCCATTGCCCATAATGATATAGTTTGTGCATCTACTTAAGGGAAATCTTCCTTATACTTTTTTCTGCTTCAGACACTTTCGTAAATTTTTAGAAAGATTTTTCAGAATTTTAACTGGATTAGTAATTTTTCGTTGTCCCGGTTATTATTTTACTTCAATGGCCTGCTTTTATTAATTGATTTTGATTTTATCGACTATGTATATTATAAAGTAATGTATAAGCTATTGTGTGCAACAGATATGGAAAAATGGCTGAATGAAGAGATACCGGTATTTCAGGGAAGGAAAATTCATCATCGTTCCCGCGAGGGCAGAGAAATGAACTTTCCTACCCCTGAAATACCGATATCTCTGAATTCAGCCATTTTTTCCGTAGCTGTTGTATTAACAGGAAAGAGTGGCGTCTTTTTCCATACATAAAGCTATTATTTTGCAGAGTTGCAAACTTCCTTCTTGACAAAACAATCGTTATTGGATTAAGTTTTTAGAAATGTGGATCTGGGTCTGGTTGTCTCAGACTAAACAGGGTTAGTTGTCTCATATGGAAACTTACCCAAATGGGAATAATATTGTGTTAGTGTGCCTTCACTTGGTTGATTTCTTTGAATATGTAAGTATATAAGAAAGAATAGAATACTATACTATAGCGAATTCATCAACTTTATTTCAATGTATCCCGAGAAATTACAGTTTAAGAGAACATTCTGATATAGTGATTCAATATAAGCGTTGAATTCAGGGGCGAGTCTGTGGAAACGGGGACCCCCCAAACTTTTTTTTTTTTTGAGCTCCTTGAGTATATCTACTTAAAATGTTGGATATGTGTATTATAATAAAAATTCTCAATAATTTGGTGGTTCTTGTTTAACTACGTGTGGTACGAACCCGCTGCAACACCACTTCCGCTCCCTCCCCCCCCCTCTGTACAAGTGGCAACGCTTGCCATTACAGCCAAAATATCTGTTCAACTGTTCAAAAGCGGTCCTACGTAAAATTCAAAAAGATTGCAGTTTAATTACATTATCAACATTCATAATTTGCGATGTAACAAGCAACAGAGTGAGGGATACATAATGGAATACATAAAAAACATCTATTTAAATCGAAATTACAATTATTTCAGGTTTTTTTCCCATTTAGTTGGGCAGATTAACAATAAAGTTGAACACAAGGGAAATCATGATCAGGTTTACAAAGCTTAGTAATGTTCTGTGACAACTTGCCCCGTATATGAGGTTGGTTGCCATTTACTGGACAAGAATGTTTTTTTTTTTAATTTATATTTCATAGAAACTGATTTTTTCTGTATTCGCACAAGATCTAGTGCACGCCAATTGTTCAAACTTGATGTTGATATAGCAACCATTTTTGGATTGGTTTGAATTCAATACCCCAAATTAATTGAAATGTAAAAAGTGTGACGAACATCCTCGGTCAGCCATCCCTTTTCGACTCTACCGTGCTGCGGCTTGATTATATTTCTATTGATTTGTTTTTATGCATGAGAATTAGTCCTATTCAACTCTCACGCGTTTTATTTACTAAACTCCCACGTTTTCTTGCCTCTTTTGCATTTTCTTGAATTAAATCAAATTACTAAATTTTAATTACTTACGTTGGTTGGTATTTTTTTGAAATACATAAGAGAATAGTGATGCTCACGAAATCCTAAGATAATGATTTCATTCCGAATTCCGACGGAGTTTAAATTAACTTTAGAGTGAAAGAGATGGTCGTCGTTTTCATTGGACGACCAAATATCCATGATATTTAATTAAACCTCGGTGGAATCCATAATTAATGCACCGCTAATCTTTTCTAAATACCTCGGGTCTTGGCCGCGGCACGCGCTTGTTTGCGGCGTTTTCCATCCATCATACGCTTTCGAATTCGCCGCTGCAATAAACGTCATTCGGGATGATGCTGATGATCCCGTAGCCTGTGAAGGACATTAATCAGCTGCGTTTCTGCCAATCATAGCATCAGACAACTCGCTCCAGCGACCGCAATCATCAATCATTTTCTTCCAAAGGCTGATTGATTGATTTAAGATACCTGACGTTGGGTTTGTGTTTGCACTAAAACTCTGTCTCTCTTTAAAGCACCAGTTTATCGTTCTTCGAAAATCGATGAAATACAATATAACTACTATATTTAATGTTTTTCTATGAAAATAAATTGACTGTTCTACAGAGTGATTATAATTTAAGTTCCCGTACACTCCGAGTAGTTGTTCTCAAAAACTGCTCATCCGAATACAGCCAAATTTTAGGATATCTTAATGAGACCATGGGATAGAGATTTATGAAATAATAAAAGTTCAATATTTGACTATCAAGGTGAAAAAGTGATGCTTTTTTATTGCATTTTACATTTTCCCATGGACCATATAGCGTATATACCTAGTTTCAACGGTATACGTCTACCAGAACGGGAGCTGCAATAGTCTGAGTACTTAGTATACTGACACTACTCCGACTTATGTATCGCCCGTTCTGGAGGATGTATTCCATTGAAACTTCATATATATATATATACGCTATATGGCTCATGGGGAAAAGGAAATTGCATTAAAAAGCTCCACTTTTTCACCTGGTGGTCGAAAATTCAAGTTTTTTTTTTTTAATTTCATAAATCATCTCTCTCCAATGGGATCATTAAGATATCCTAGAAAATTGCTGTGTTCGGATAAGCAGTTTCTACGAAAAATTCTCAGATTACGGGAACTTTAATTATAATCACACTGTACATCTGGAATTACTGGTTTGTAATTGGAAATACAGTCTACGCGACATATTATAATCATGGATAATGTGATCATTCTTGTATTGATGCTACTTTTGCTACTTTTGCTACTTTTGTAAAGAACGGAACAGACCAATATGATAACATGGTATTTGGTCTGGGAAAAAAATTCGTTTACAGTTACTAGGACTTCGGATAATATCTTTTTTCAGTCGAAAGATTTTTTTTTTTTGCTCTTTCTGAAGCTAAAGTTTAACCAAACTTATTTTTTTCCCTGTAAGTTATCGTTATCAAACCAGAAGACGATGTAAGACGCTAAAAAATTACTCCTCTTTCACCCCCTCTCGTTGACAAACATTTCCATACAAGATTCATCGAAAGACTGGTTATTTGTGGAGATGAAAATTAGAAGGAAGAAAATTCATCACTGCCCCCACGGGGACTCGAACCCCGGTCTCTCGCTTGTTGGACGAGTGCTCTACCATCTAAGCTATGGAAGCAGATAGAATATTTCAACCTTGGAGAGTATATATATGTTGAAAGGCACCGTACACGGACGGCGTCAACAGTCAACTAATAACTCGTGAATGACAAAGGCCAACCAGATGGCCATATGCATATAGAAACGTCCTCTCCACTTGTCAATACTGCCCCGTGGGGGCAGTGATGAATTTTCTTTAGACGAACGCATCCAGTTCGTCTTAACGGGATGCACGGTCACCGTACTTGCAAACGAGGCTTTTTCACTTATAATTATCATTCAGTTATTATTATCAGAATCCCCAAGTCCCGATGTGACCGCATTAAGTGATGTTGACTACATATATTAAAGGTTCTGTAGCTATTGCGGCTTTACGATCTTCTTTTTGTTAATTACTTATCGCGTACACAAAAGCAATCAATTAAGAATCATAATGAAACATACAAAACAATATTTGTGGTCACTCAAACTCGTGACGATGTAACTCCGCCCGTTTTCTTCCCAATGTCCATGGCAACGGAAACCTGCATGCAAATAAAAATCAATTTAATGAGCCTATACTTTTACCAACATTATTTTGAGCTGAATCATACGAATGGTATTCGAAATCATGCGAATGTACACAAATAACAATTGGATAAATTGTAAACGCAAATAAAATCAGCAATAAAAATTTAACAATTTAATTCACAGGACTGCCGGGGAGGACGTTGTTTCCCTCGAGGCCCCCAAGTCTGTTATAATATATACAAGTCGGCCCAATATGGTTATACAGTATATTAATGTTTTGTCTTTTCTGTGTGATTTTTGTTTTGTCTTTAAAGTGCATTTAGCTGTTCTTTTTTTGCTAATAAATAATAATAATAAACCGTAATACTGGAAAAAGCCTTATCAATATGTATCAGTACATTCAGTTAAAAATGTAAATTTTGAATAATTAAACTTAGCAATATAAAAACCATTTATAATACCCACAATGTTTCTTATAGAGCCCGGATTATATGCACTTGAAAAGTGGTAAAATATATGCACTAAAAATGCTGAAATATGCATAAAAATGTTGAAATATGCATTAAAAATGTTGAAATATGCATTAAAAATGTTGAAATATGCATTAAAAATGTTGAAATATGCATTAAAAATGTTGAAATATGCATTGAAAATGTTGAAATGTGCATTGAAAATGTTGAAATGTGCACTTGAAAACACGCTGAAACATGCACTGGAAAATGCTGAGATATACCATGAAATCAAAAATACGTGAAAAAAATAAAAAAAAATCCATTTAACATAACATGAAGTATCGCACTAAAAATGAAAAGTATGCGCAAAAATGGAAAAATATGCATTTGAAAATGTTGAAAAATGGAAAAAAAATTAAATTAAATTGTGAAAATATGCATTTAAAAATACCGAAATATGTATAAAATAAAAGTTTCCTTAAAAGTTCTTGTGTGCCCCGAAGAGCATCTACAAATATATTGAAAAATATATGTGAAATTGAAAAAAATGTATATGCATTTAGAAGACTGAAATTTTCCTAAAAATAAAAAACGTGCACAAGAAATGACAAAAATATCCATATTAAAAGCACTGACATATGGTAAAAACTAAGAGAAAAGAAAAATATACACAGTAATAGTAATGAATATAGAAATTGAAAACAAATGAAGAACACGTGCATTTGAAGTGAAAAAATATGCATTGGAAGTGAAAAAATATGCATTGGAAGTGAAAAAATATGCATTGGAAGTGCAAAAACATGCATTGGAAGTGCAAAAACATGCATTGGAAGTGCAAAAATGTGCATTTAAAAATGCCTAAAAATAGCTATACTCAATACTGAAGTATTTTCTTGAAAAAATTGTAAAAAAAAAATATGATGGAATTCGAAGAATGAAAAAGTTTAAAAATGTGTGATCTCGCAAACATTAGTACAATACGATTAATAGAAAAATACGAACTTATTCTATAATTTTGGGGGGTTTATGCATTTATATGCACTAATTATGAAAAGTGCTAAAATACAGTATGTAATTTCACGTGGTCCAACCCTCCTGGGTAAATGGCTTACATCCCATCAGGGACAGAGCCTGGACTACGACTGGCCTTTAAGTCTTTAAGTATGTAATTTCATATGCACTTATGCATTTGCATATAAACCGGGCTGTACTTATATATATATCTGTTATACCATCACTATCTATCGATCCGTCGTATTGATTATGTTATTAGAAAACCAACATAACTTGTTTAGTGGTGCTTCTTACGCTGATGTGGCATCTATGTTAATTTCGTTTGTGTTAATAAAAACACGATCCCGCACAAATTACTCATTAGCTATTCACAATAGGTTTTGGGAATTTTCTAACAAATATTTGTATTGTATAAATCTTTTATATGAGTGCCTTATATTATGAAGCATAAAATTTCATTCCGAAAAGTTATGATATACTTGGAATTAATTTTTTTTTTTTTTTTTTTTTTGCTTCCTCACCTTTTTCATTTTTCCTTACAGCAAGAAATCACAGCATAGTTTATTCGATACGACTTTTTTTTTCTTATTCATTTATGTAATTCTTCTCTCTATGCTACGTTTTCATGTGAAAAGGTCACAAAATCAATTAATTTTAATTGTTTAAGTGCGAATTGTTTTTTGTTGCTTAGGCTGTTTTTTAATTGATTTCGCCTTGTTCAAGTCAGAATTTAGGTTTATAAAAGCTTAAAATCAAAAGTAAATAGTCACTGGTAGAACCTAGAAGTTGAGGCAAAATGTCTTAGATGCGTATTTTTTCCTTTATTTTCGAACTTTTAACTCAAAAAAACGCCCTTTTCGAATATTTCCCCCCATAAATGATAATTTCATCATTATTTTAAGTTTGTGAATTCGGTAGATCTTGTATATTTTAAGCATGGAAAAGTTCAAAATACTTGATGTTTTTAAAATTTCTCTCTCTTTGTATTATTATCAGAAATCCCTCCCCCTCCCACCCTTCCAGCCCAATTTAAACGCGAATAGGTGCAAGTGGCTGAGAGATAGAAAACTTGTCATTGCCCTGCATTAAGTTTGCTTTGGCCGGATGGTGCTGGACATGGATGTTTTTGTTTTAGACGAACGCAGCTATGTATGAGAGAGCTAAAATAAAAATTGTAAGTTTATTTCTCATTATAGCATATCTTGCTCATGTATTGTACAGCGTTGTCTATGTATTGCTGACCGATCCCTGTCCCAAAAGGTCATCAGTGGAAGTCTTGGCTTCCCCCAGGCCGTACAGGATTTGAGAGGGTTCTTGCCCTCGGGCCAATATTGTATTGGGAGTCATTTTATTTCATTTTTACACCTCAAATGTACTGCAAACAACCATGGCAAGTTATTTGAGGTATTTAGTATTCGATTCAGTTCACCAGACACGCCCTCAGAGTGGTATGACAGGTGAGGTCATTTGATGCATACGTCTTAGTTATCTGTTTCACTGCAAAATATGAAGCACGGTGAGTATGAAAATAACTATAAACATAACTATAATAACTATAAAAATAACTATGATAACTATAAAATATCATAATGAATTTTTGATTTTGATCACCGCTCCTCCACCACCCATGAGGCAATGCGAGTCTCCTTTTGTTAAGAATAATTCTCGTTTATTTGTTGAATTTTCCCCAAATAATGCAACAAATAAACGAGAATTATTCTTAACAAAAGGAAACTCGCATTGTCTCATGGGTGGTGGAGGAGCGGTGTACAGTATATTCAAATTGAGCGTGTATGTGACAGGGCTCTCATACTTTACAGATATAATCCTAGGCCAAAAAGATCTTCAGGGAGAGGTTCATTGGTAAATTTATGGTGTATAGACAATCCACACAATAATAAAATTCATGTTTAGTTTGGCCGGTTTATCAGTTTTCTTCATTTAAGTGCCCTGCTCTGCCAGATAACGGAAAAGACGCCGATACTTGAACCTTCTCGTTCATTGTATGAAGAGTTTCCGATTTCAATGAAAATTTTGTAAGGTGTACCTTCACAAATCTTGACCATTCAAGTTTGAAAAATCAAAAACCCCTTGGATGTGCATTATGTGCGCCTCTAACGGCCTAAGAACGAAATAGGGACCAGCAATCGTGATTTTTAAAAAAAGTGGCCCTGTAAGCGAAGTAACGCATAAACCGGGTGAACCACTCAAGAGGTTCGCTGTATTTTCAATTAAGATTTTTATTTCGCTTATTCATGGAGACATCAGAAACATTAAATTCCAACCAAGTCTCAGTCTCATATGATTAATGTATCCAGAATATGTGGCGCTTAAACATTTTCACAGAAAGTCATTAATTTGACTCCGCAATTCTCTGGGGTGTAGTAGTAGTACCCAGTATCTTTCATCTTAATGATATGTATACGAGAAAGAAAATAAAAATAATAATAAAAATTTTGTGATGATGAATCGTTTTCATCATGCGGAATTAAGAGAATTATACTTCTTACTTTTGACATCCGTATATGAAGCGCACGTGATTAGGAAACTCATAGTGTCACGTGACTGGCAGCCGACAATACTTGGATTGGGATCATCGCATAACTCTTTGCGGAACCAACCAGATTTGCCCAGTTGAACTCTCAATCCATTGGTCTCCGTCAACGTCGGACAAGCGTGAGTTTCTGGAGTTGGAGCTGGTGATAGTAAAAACATGGAGTCCATAAAGTTAGAGATAATTTGAAAACTTTTGCGCTTCACGGAACACACGTGATTTGAAAATTACATTTTCAGTATGGTTTAAACATGTTGTTACCTCAACTATTTAATGCTTTACGAGATTCCTCGAAAAACTGGTTACATTTAGACATAATGACTTAAGAAAAAAAATATTTGCCTGTACGGGGACTACTCGAACCCCAGTCTCCCGTTTGCCAGACACGTGCTCTACCTCTAAGCTATGGAAACCGGTAGAAGCTTCTTCCTTGGGGAGTATATATATGTTGAATAGTTTTCTCTGCATTATCATCTGGTGGTCTACGTCATTCAATAGCTATCTATCAGTTTATTGCTGCCACCGTCCAGATACGGAGCCATTCAACACACACATATATATACACACGCTCCAAGAAAGAAAAATCTATCGATCTGTTTCCATTCCTTAGGGCAGGGGTCTTCAACCTTTCTCCTACAGCTTATTTCCAGATCAGTTAATTGATCCATGGCACATTTCAAGATCATTAAGGAGACCCGCGGCATATTTATAGATCACTTGAGAGGCCCGCTACACATCTACTTAATGTTGACACACTTGCGTTATATGGACCATGGGGCAAAGGAAAACCCCTGTAAAACTAATTGGTCATATTTCAACCATCGGGTAAGAAAATGACGCATTAAGTATTAAAAAAACCCACTAAAATCATAACCATGAGAACTTTATCAAATCACAGCATTTGTTCAATGTTCAACAGTATCAGAAAGGGTTTCTTGAGTAATTGCATAAACATAGCGTGTAATGTTTGCTTTCAATTCAGACAGAGTCTGTTTGCTTCCTCCGTGTACACGATTTTTCAAGAATCCCCACAACCAAATGTCAAGGGTACTCAAGTCTGTGCAATGAGAGGGAGGGGGACGATTCGGGGAACTTCTCAAAATTACCCAAGCATCTCCAATTTCAACACGAAGCAGTTCCATCATTTGTCGCCAGTTTTGCATGAAGACAGTGGTCTTTGAAGATTAGAATTCTTATAAGGTGGGAATGACTTACTGCTGCAGAGGTTCGCGATAACGGACACTCGTAACACCTTTCAAGTTAAGGCCTTGAGGAGGGCACTTCTCAAGAATCACATTTGAGCATGTGATTGACGCAAATGGAATCCATATTGAACAGATGCTGTGATTAAATGGAGTTGTACGTTTTCTTGTAGGCCTTATACATCACTTTTTCACCTGATGGTGCCCGAAAAAGTTAAACTCTAATATTTTTTCTGCAGTTTTATTTTCCCCCAGGGTCCGCGTAATGCATGTACCAGTTTTTAATGAAGTGCATCTACAAGAACGGGCTTTCTATACGTCTGCGTAGGTCAATTTGGTTATAACTGCTACGATAAATGCGATAGATTCGGCTATTGTGCATAATTGCAGACCATTTTGGAAAGTTTGCTAAACTTTACTAAATGCATCACTTTTGCCGGTGATTATATCACACACACAGTGTATGATTTTTTTACATTCAATAACCATTGGTTACAATGAACTCTAATTTAATGATTTTTCCCGAACATCAAAGATTAGCTAAATAACTCCTATTTGGCGAATTCTTAATTTTAGAATTAACCGTCTTCCAATGTTTTCAACCATTTTCTGAAAATGATCGTCGAGTAACTACAAGAAGCTCTGCAAGGCCAAATGTAGCCCATGCGGCAATTCGTCGAATGCCTTCCCTGCCTTGGATGCTGCATATAAAGGCCCGTTTACACGAGGCAAGCGCTTTAGTGGGCAACTTAATTTTAACTTACCGATTCTTCTTGAAAGTGTCCACACGTATAAGTGGCAAGTAGATGCTCATTGGATAATTTTTACGGAGGTGAGCGCAGTTAGCGCATGCGCGCTTCAGTCTACTCAAATCCACGGAGAGAGACAGACGCACAACGCGCGGGAGAATAACTGTGATAATTTTTTATTTATCTGGCATTCAGAGAAATGCTTTTTTTAAAGTTCATAGCTTTCGTAACGATGGATGAAGATGATCAGGTAGAACTTACGAATACTGTGATCAGAGCCACATTATATGATATATTTTTTTAAAGAATATAAATTTATTCACTTAAATAAATTTATTCAATAAAAAAGGGGAAACTATATCACTTGCGCGAGAGCAACACACTGAGCAAGAAGTAGGTCACGCAAGGGAAACAGTTCGCTTGTCCCCTTTTTTCGCCTCTGCACCCACGTAAGGGGGGCGAGAGATGACGCCACAGGGGAAAAAAGAATACACAACATATTATAAACTTATGTAAGTCATCGAGAAGAAGTGTAAAATTTCTCTATTTCTCGCCCAAGTTGTAAATATCGATTATATGATATTTTAATCGAAGTTGAAGAGGAGATGAATTATTGAAGCCGAAAATACTGGAGAAGATTCTTGGCATTCGTAGGAAATTCTAAGGGTTAAAAATTAAATAATGAAAATTCATTAAACAAAAATTATTTCCAAATTTTCGAAATCATTATTATTTTTTAATTTAATCTGTAGAGATGACATCTTTATGTTAAATATTTGATCATGTATTTTTACAACAGATGGCAGCAAATTCGTTCTGGACGAGAGAAATATTCGAAACCCCCCTCCAGTTTTTAATATATAAATCCTCCCCACCCGATATATATTTTTGAATCTTCAATTTTTTTCCACTCCTGACATCACGTCGACAGAATATAGCTTTTCCCAACATCGAATAATTTTAGCTTGTTTGAACAAGGTAATTTTCATTTCTATAGTTCAACAAAAATTCATGGCGAAGATATTTTTCAACAAACTTGAAGCTTGTGTCCTCTGGTCACCTCACCATCCAATATTTCGGCGGAATTCTAGCGAAACTTCAGGAGACGACGAAGTATGAACAGGTTCACGGTTGAGATCAAAATAAACCCCTCCGTGAGAGAGCAAAATGACCCCTCCAGCGCGGCAGGTCACGCCCACTGGCGCATGCGCATACGTCTACTTAACCGGAAAAAATAGAACCGTTCTTATCTCACTTACCAACTAAATCACTTCTGCACTTGCGCACTTGTCAACTAAAACCGTGTAAACGGCCTTTATCGTCTGCATACATTGTATCGCACTTGGCAACTAAAAATTAAGTTACCAACTAAAGCGCTTGCCTCGTGTAAACGGGCCTTGAGGCTCTCGTGACCATCCTCCGTAACGCCAGAAGTTATTCGGGTTGTTCAGCCGACGTGATCGATTGTTCGATGTGTTTTTTTAGTATAAACGACGCGCTTCACTGCGAGAAGGATTGATAGAATCACTTTTGCAAAGTTACCCGAAATATTGCTACATGAGAAAAGCCGAGACTAGCAGCAGTTTCAGAAATGCTCTCACCCTTCTTCGATCACATGCCTCGTTTGAACCCACTTAAATCTTCCATTCACGTTTAAGCAGTTTTCTTTATGCCAAGGATTTTTTTCCCCTTGTTCTAAAGTTACCGCCTCACTATCAAAATATTAGTTAACGGTGTCCCTAACATTTTGGCACTGAATATACATTGAACGTTGAAGGACCAGACACATCCTACTTCACATCTCTCAGAGGGGTATCGAAATGTTCCTGAAAGATGGAATTCTTTCTCTGAATATACAGGCTGTCCCAAAATGTTTGCACATCGGATATCTCTGCACAACTGTTGACTTTGGAAACATACTTTCAATGATAAAACGTTTTCGAATGACGGAGCGGTTACTCATAATGTCTTAAATTTTCCTAAGGGGTCCTATACATAAAAAAATTGGAAAACTTACTTTTTATGGACCCTGTCCTCTAAAGCTTCCAATTAGTGAAATGTAAATGCGGCTTTGAGACATCATTTACAAAAAATCACCATTGCATGCTTTTAAATGCAATATTAGCTGAGATATTTGATTTTGCATTTTTAACATTTGTTGCCAATGATTGAGGGTGTGGTTCACCAATTTCAAAGAGTAAATGAAATTCAAAGTTGTAGAAATTTTGTAATTTCAGAATAATTGTCAAAAATGTGATTGCTATCCATTGTGAATAAAAAAATAAAATAGTTGAGTTTACGCCATTTGTGTGATAGCCCCTAAAAATGGCAACCTTTCAGACAATTAAAACTTGCCGAAACAGTGATAATTTGTCAAAACATAGTGATTTTATGGGTATAATATCTCGATGAATATTACATTGAAAAATATGAATTTTCATGCAAATGACTTTCAAAGCGGAATCTCCGTTTCAATAAAATGGTAATTTATTTTTTTTTTTTTTTTTTTATGTATACGAGCCCTGAACCAAATTTTAAGATTTTAAGTACCTGCGCGTCATTTGAAAACATTTTTTTATTGAAAGCACTTGTCTCTAAAGTCAACAGTTGCAGAGACATTTGCTGTGCAAATAATCTGAGACAGCCTATATATATTCGATGCGTTTATGGGCAATACGTGTTGAAATGTCTGTAGTAATGTGTCTGATACTGTCTATTTATTTATATATCTCGATGCATGCATAACAGCTTCGCACGAATGTCTTCCCTTCGACGTCATCTCAAATAACAGAGTAGCAGGTTCATAATACGTCCACTGCAATGTGACACGACGACCGCTATTATGCTCATGCGTGATGAATAGTAAGGCTCAGATGCAGTTTCGAGAAAATTATATCGTTTGACGCAACTCTCAATATATTTCCGCGCCTGTGAAATGCGATACAGTATTCATTTCTTGTATACACGGAGCGGATTTCAAAACCTTCGATTAACTTTCGTAGAGCTACGTGAAAAATGTCTTGCATGGTTCAATATGCGGGTGAGTTAGCATTTCAATACGTACCGACTAGAGTAATTAGTTCTTCCCCGTGATAATCAATGAAAGCAGATTGGCATGCTTCCTGTGGACTGCGAGAGAACTGACCTAAAAAGAGAAATGACACGCACATGAGTTATAATGTTCTTATTACTTGAAATCATCTCGAGTTATAATTGAGTTTTAGAAATACATCACATCATAGAATTAACTTGGTTGCTCGGCGGGTTATTGAATATAGAAGTGGATTAACCATATTTTTTTATTCTCAGAATATTCCCATCATTCACAGATGATCAGGGTAGTAGCATGATTAATCATCCTGTGATTTTCAGAATTTTTTTTTTAAGATGAAGTTCTTAAAATACCGTATAGATGGCGTACGCTATATATTCTAGTTCCTTTTATTCATTTTTTTTTTTTTTCACTATTTCTCTCTTTTTCAAACAGATTTGCTTGTACTATGTAGGATGGGTGTACATTATTCAGTAGTTTTAGATTATTGTGGGTTCGTACCCAGGTTCGCTGTTTGTATCACAGGTTTCGATTGTATTATACAGTGAAATATGTACGGAACGGAACGACAAGAGACTGAAAAAATATTCGATTTTAGACAGGTTTCCGTTTTATAAAAGTCAAAAGCGTATTAATCAATGAAGGAACTATTTTTAATTCCATCGGAGACAGGTTTCCGTCTGATACAGTGTCCGTCTTAGATAGAGTTCTAGTATGAGTTTGAGTGTCATCTATCTTACATAAAAGAGAACTGAAAAAAGGAAATTTGTTTTACGCTCCCGTTTTGAAAGAATCAATTCTACAGCTATTCTCACAGCCTAAGGGTTAACGCAATTCTAAATTCAACTATTACTTGCACAATCTTTAAAATTTAGTCTTATATGGTTTTCATTATTCTTTATACGTTAACCAGAGGAATATGCAGGCGGAGTTGGGTCATGGGGACATGTTTTCCCCCCATGACAATGAAAAATTGAAAATACTTCTAAATATTCAAAGGAGGACGTCACTCTCCGCTACCATACGAAGGTTTTTTAACAACTGGATGTTGCGGAGATGAATTTTTGGAAAGAGAGAAAATTCAACTGCCTTTGCGGGATATCGAACCCACGTCCTTTCACTTTCCGCGTGAACGCACTAGACTACAAAAGGCAACGAATCTCTCAATCTTTCCTTGCAGCTCGTGTGTACTGAAGGGGGCCGTACATTGACGACCGGACCCGAGACTAAGGCCAAGCTCACAATTGCTGACGCTGCCACCAGATAGCAACTTATGCTGCAAGGGATGACGTCAGCAGTTGTGAGATAGGCCTGAGTCAGGTCCGGCCGTCCATGTACGTTCCCGTTCAGTTCACTCGAGCTTCATGGAAAGATTGCAGATTCGTTGCTCTTGTAGTCTAGTGGTCAGGACGTTCACCCAGAAAATGAAAGGACGTGACGCAAAGGCAGTTGAATTTTCTCTCCAAAAATTCAGGTTCATAACAGCCAGTTGTTAAAAAAAATCTTCGCACTTCTAAATATCTTTGGATAAAAAAATAAACATTCAAAGAAAATCCCTTATGCGCGCGCTCTTAAGGGATATCGTAATAATTTTGTTATAAAATCCACTTCATTTTGAATTTCGTAACAAAAATTTTAAATGTTTGTTTAAGTTACGCAACTCCTTTTCTCTATAAATTAATTCATTGTGCACAATTCATTCACTTTAAAGGCCAATCTTGCCTATGACAAATGTATAACTACTAATTATGAATACTTTTTATTTTATTGATACCCATTTAAATAACAAGAAATCCTTAAAAACTTTAACAATAGACCAATAACATTCACAAGACAAAGTTTTGAAATTTATTAATTAAGTTTTTTCTCTTCATACACATTTTAAATGGAGAAAATCTTTTCCTAAAAAAATCAGGTTAAAAAAATCGTAAGAAAATATTATGAGGAATTAATTTCAATATTCTGAAGAAAAGTATAATTATTTTTTTGCAAACTTTTTATAAAATAAAAGTTAGTTGTTTTTTTTTTTGCTCGATTTTTATGCAGTTTTTTAAATACAAAAATAATATTAGCTTACCCATTTGGATTTCTATGACGTGTTTATGCCTCTTGTGAAATTTTATGCAAACGTATCCGCTTTCACTAAAAAAAAAGATCAAATCAAAACAAGTGATACTGAATTTATATATTCTATTCGTAAAACAAAAAGTAAGTAAATTGACTTTGCAAATAGTGTTAATAATTATCTAATTTATCATTATTTTGTTCATAAATAATTTCTATACGTGTATACTTAAGGATAAAATAATGTTAACAGTAGTTATATGTGTATACTTGATATGTTGTGTATTACTATACTAATACAGCACTGACTAGACATAAATGCAGCTAATAACACTAATGTCTAGTCAGTGTTATTAGCTGCTTCTACAATTGACATTATCTTCCGTACTGTAGAAAAATACGAAGACATACAATTTTATCATTTTATATTATTCCGATTTTAATTATTTCGGAAATATTAAGAATTTCCAAAAACAAAGAATTTCCACACACAACAGTAGTTGTGTAGTTGTACAGTATCTCATTTTGGAAATTTTTAATATTTCCGAAATAATTAAAATCGAAATAATATAAAATGATAAAATTGTATGTCTTCGTATTTTTCTACAGTACGGAAGATAATGTCGATTGTAGAAGCAGCTAATAACACTGACTAGACATTGCAAATATAATCATATTATTAGATTGAATCTCGCATGTTCAACTCACCATCCGACCATGCCATGTGTAATGAATAAGGTGGAATTCACAGTTTCGTCCAGTTCAGCAATACAAATGAACTTGGTGATGCTCTGCTCTCTCGCTGGACCGACCATCGTAAAAGACGAGTTTTTGTGGCTGAATACATAAGAGTTCTTGCCGTCAAAACTGTGCCACTTGTGCAATGTTGTTACCCACGGAGGAAACTGACAGCTACTCGTTGGATGCTTGCCTAAAAACAAACGTTGGGGAAAAAAAAAGACAATATTACTGGCTTGGCGAAATACAAGGTGGGCCAGAAGTCTTATATAGGCACATTTCAAAAATTAATAACAAATCAACAATTGGCATTGAACATTGAAGGACTGGACACATCCCGCCTTCCATCTAAAGGACATCTTCCCATCTCTCCCAACCAATTGACAAAAAAATTTGATTTACACTAAAATACTTATCGTGTGTGTGGAATATAGTTTTTTTTTATTTATAAACTAAAGAAGAGTTCAAATTTTACTCACAGATGACGCTGTAAAACGAAAAACTCGACATAACACATAAAATGCAACACAGACAGTGCATAATTAATATCTTTGACGATGATTTACGAAAAATTATTATATTTCAATATAAGCGTCCTTCTTATCTACACCTACATTTAAACGAATAAGAGGGTGCTCGTATTGAAATATGGTACTTTTATGTAACGTAAATTGTCATTAACATTGATTATGCGCTGGTTGTGTTGCCTTTTTTTATGTCTTTTTTTTTGTTTAGCAATGCCACCTGTGAGTGAAATTTTAACTTTTGAAAAACTCTAGGCCATGGTTCAATATTTTAGTTCAAATCCCACATTTTTTATGTCAGTTGGTTAACTTGTTGTTAATTTTTTAAATTTGTCCAGTACTTTTCATTCACTTTGTATCAAAACTTTCTGTGAATTGTAGAATTGGTAAACATAATTTTGCAATATCATCATACAACTTCAATCCATCCTTCATGATCTTGGAATCTCTGAATGATTTATTCGAGTACTTTCTAAATCATATTGAATTTAATCATCTGGTATTGTATTGGATTTTATTCACATAAAAAAAAGACCACAGAAAAAACATCACTCACGTTTGACAAGTTTCATTGTTCTGGACCCTTCCCAGGGTGACACGAGACCATCACACGTTGCATCGGCATTTTGAGACATCTGGATTTCACCTTTCTCTGGCAAAAACTCGAACATCTACGAAAAAAAACTCTATTGAATGCACATCAATTAAAAATATTTCATCACTATAACATCATTAAGAATTTTATGAAAAAAAAGTTTATAAAATTTTACTTCATTAAAAATATTAATTAGTTATTTTTCCCCTTTCTTCATTTTTCTTTATGCGTATTATAAAATGTGCAATTTTAATTGGTCATTATAAATTTTATTTACATCTTCTCTTGATTATCGACAGCTAAAAGATTGACAAATATTGTAAATACATTTTGCAATCATTTTATGGAAGAAAATATTTCTATTGCTAATCCGAATAATTTTTAAAACAATTTTGTACAGATGAAAAAAATTAATTAATTAGATCTTAATTATCAATATTAATTTATCGAAAAAAAATTTGCACTTCTCTAGATAACTGTATTTTTCTTCATTGTGTGATCCATCAAAATCATATACACTTAAAATTTTTCATTTGAATAATGGGGAATATATACCTTACTCCCCATTAGATGCAGGCAAACATTTATGTAACATTCAGTTATTATAAATATATTTAACAGCAAGTTAGAATAGTGACAGTTTTATGTGAACAAAAATTAATTAAATATAAAAATGTATTTCCATAACAGAAACACTTACAAAACACCTATAAGCATTTTCGTCACTGATCGGAAGGTTATGACGCTTCTTATGCGTCATTTTACCGACAAGATAGTGTGCTGATCCTTCTTTCCACAAAGCCAAACAGCTCAGTTCTTCAACTAAAAAAATTCAATTAAACAGATTTAGAAATTACTTGAAAAACTCTCCACGGCTTAATTTTGGATTAAGATTTTGGCTCATATTTAAAATGGGGTTGAGAATTGTTATGAGAATAAATAATGAAGGTTATTGTATAAATAATATTATCATCATGACTAAAATTTGTTATGAATATAATTATCGTTAATAAAACTTGTTATGAATATAATTATCGTTAATAAAATTTGTTATGAATATAATTATAGTGAATAAAATTATTGAATATTTTCAACTTATTTTCTGTAGGAATCGTTTTATTCTTGTTTCATTTTTACTTCCCTATACGAGTCGTTTCATAGAAGAGAACTTGGTTTGGGCTTTACTGCATATATGCTATTATTGCAAAGAAGCGCATACAAGAATTTTACACACAGGGACTACTTTAATTCTTCAGTTAAATGAATGAATTTTCTGTGTCATAACAGGAAATTTACGTTAATTTTAGATTAAAAATGTATTGATAATTTTCTAGCCTGAGATAAGTTTAGAAAATTGTGCTTCAATGAGTTTTTCAATGAAAAATAAAAAAAGAAGGTAATCGGCATTCTTATTATTAATGTGAAAAATTCTTAAAGGAAATTACTAAATTATACAGGGTAATTAAGAAAGAATCATGCCATTCCCAAGTGATATTTTATCAAATTAAAGAAAGAAAAAGTAATACATAAGTATAAAGATAAGATGATAGAGTTGTTTTTTGTAAGTTCAGAGCATGAACGTGTTAGTTACACGTATTATGTCAAGGCGACATGGAAATTCCTGGACAACACTATCTAATAAAATTCGGGTGCCAAACATTATCCGCCTCCACAGCCTCTTGCATGTAATGGCAGAAATTTCTCTCAGCACTAAGCTTCGAAACATGTAAGTTATGCAATTTTTATCTCTTGTAACACATTTGTTTTCTCAACACAAGTCAAACGGTAACCTGGGAGCACCTTGAACGTTGATTACATGCTGGCATCTTAAAAACGAAAAAAAACCAAAAAACACGGTGTTTTTTGTTTTTGTTATTTTTTTTCTTTATTGCGAACTGGACGTCATTTAAATGTTTTACCAAAAGTACTTCATAAACGGCACACTACCGTCCCTTTATATTCACATACTACTACTTATCGTTTTGTACTTTTAGTTTCCAAAAATATATAATTTTGAAATCGGATGATTCTTTATGAATCATCCTGCACTAACATAATCCCTTACATTCTTCTGTGGCTATAATCTACAGATACGGTATCAGCTGTTTAATATGCTCATGATGTTTCAATCACCAGTAATGAAATCTCGAGGAATGGAAAGGGTTCTTTATCCTTTAAAAGTAGAGGAAACGTGGATTTCTCTACCATCTATAAATCTTTAAAAAATTATTTTTCAGATATTTATTTTCTTTCCAGCTTCTCATATCAAAGTGACAAATAAAACGAAGTTTTAAATAATCCGCATAAAGAAATATTTCGATGTGATTTTTTTAACGTACAAAACGTGGATTATATACACAGTACGATAATACTGACCACTACTCTCAGTCGATATCACATCAGCACATGCTTGAAATCTGAACAATAATCTGGAAGAGTCAGTGCACGAATCCAGTGTAGATACCGGGTATTTACATTCACCGCTACCACCTCGGCTATAACTGAATGTGAATGGTCCACGAAGTTGACATGAAACTGGTTCAGCGTTCACTGGAAATCGCAAAGAAAACCGATTATTGCAGAAATTTAATCAAAATTCATGTGTAAAGGTAATATTCGTAGCTCAAATGAACATTGTAAAAATTGAAAGACAAACATTTCTGCAGCTTTCACGTTGAATTTTGAACGTGTCCACTACGAATATTTTACCCTCTATGGTCCCGTATATTTTGAATAGGCAACAACATTACAAATACATGGTCAAAAACCCATTATACCTATTTACTTCATAAATATTTTGGTATTTTAAAAAGTATATCTTTTAGTGACGTTTCAATATAAAATACGGCTATGTAAATGCAATATTTTTTTATCTAAAAAAAATTGATTCTTTGTTAATGTCATTTTTTGAAAGCTGCTAAAATTTTACTAGTTCCGAAGTTTATAAAATCACACCAAAGATCCAGATATTCGAAATAAAATTCAAGATACATACTATTCAACTTTGCTATAAGCCACATTTTATCTCTTTATTGATAACATTAAAATCAAGGCAAAGGGTATATAACACAAGCAGTTTAAGCTAATTAAAATACCCACTCTAATTAATTAAGTTCGTTCGCTGTTTCAGTCAAAAGTATGCTAAAAGCACCAATTTACATCCATTTTTGTGAAAAAAAAAATATTAATACGTTTGCATGGGGGGGGGGGTAAACCACAGAAGATTATTAAACGTTGGTATCGTTGTACTTTTTTAAATAAACCAATTTAAGAGGTTTTAAAGCAAAATTTTATATTTTTCAAATGCTTTAAGAACATCCGATGTTCACGTAATGTTACGTGATAAAAAAAAATGCGATCAAGATATTCACTATAAAAAACAAAATGTAAATCCATAAAAAAAATGGAAATCAATTTCTGTAATAACAGGCTGTTTACGGAAGTACCTTCTGGAGACAAAAGGAATAAAACTGTGTCAAAAAAATAATAATAATAACAGAGAGGATGATGGGAGAAAAATAAAAACATAAACCTAGGAACATCAAAAGCTATAAAAAAAAATTGGTCGAATGAACGGAAAATTGGTCGGTCGTCCAAGAGAAGAGAGAAAATCTGATGCTGCGGCAGCTGTCGTGTATTGCGGAATTAAAAGCCATTAGCTAAAGCTCCGTTAATTACACGACATTTTTTTCTCTCTTCGTTTATTTCCTCCGGATGCGTCATTTGTAGTCCCACCATCACCTTGTCCTTTCTAGTCCCATTATTATTTTTTTTTTTTTTTGGTTTTTTTACTTATTTTCCTCCCGTCCAATGTGGAGTAGATGGGGTGGCCTCCAATGTTGTTGTATGTCAGGTTAACGGAAGAACGTGTCGTTCTCCCATAGAGTTTTCTCTCAATATTTCCTTTCTTCTCTTCCCCACTCTTTATTTCTTTTATCTCAGTGTCTTCGTAATGGTGCCCAGAAAAATATATAAAAAAATAGTTCTGGTTCTCTTTTCTGCCACTACCATTATCCGAGGAAAGGATTCTTCTTTTTTCGATATCTACTATATCAGGAAAATATATAAGACGCTTTGGCGTCCTTAGATTTTGACAATATCGGATAGTTGCTTTTCAGATCCTAAATAAGAGAGTTGATTCTTCCTCGGGTTTCATTTATAAATCATATTCAATTGCACGCACATACAGAGTACTGGAAGAACCTCCAAAAATAATCCTTTGGGAGTGTGTATTTTCTTTGTGCGATGGGCTTTGATTCGTATCGGAATGCAGTAATTAGTTTATACCGCGTTCGCCAACAATAACAATCATGTTGGGAGAAGCAAATCAGTTTCAATTACGGTTCTGTCGCAACTTCTTCTGCAGCTGGCTGATTCGATTCACTTTCTCCCTGCAGAAATTCCGAAGATAGACTCCCATTGTAGTGAATAGTAACTTATTTGCTGCATGTGGAACCAATTTTAATGAAGAAAGAAATTGCTATGAAAGTGACTTCCAATGGAAAAATATTTGTAAGAAGTAAGTTCGGTAATTTAGGTGATATTTAGAATCTATTTTTCCATGTCGAAATTTAGTTTGAATGATTCTATATTTATATGAAGTTTTTTTCCAGAAATTTGTTGTTGATAATAAAATGAAAGATTGATTTCGGTCTCAAATGAGAGATTCTAAAAAAAATGTCTTCAAATAATTACAATATATTTTTAAATGATGTATATTGCATTCAGGTGGTATGGGATAGTACTTTAATTTCTCCATTATTCCAATCTGAAACATAGTAGAAACCTGAAAGCTGGATTTCTATAAAATCTGGTTTCTTGTTTTTGCATTAATAAGTGTGCTGTATTTACAAAATAACTATTATAAATAAGAACAGAGGCATATGAAAAAATTCATTTTAGTCGGAAAATATGGACTAGAGGGCAACATGGAATATATCGGGTGTTCCAAATGAAGACAACTAATTCAAATTGATCAAAATCCAAGTTTTAATAATTCTGTGACAATAAAAAATGAAAAATTTGTCATATGTTTCTTGTAGTTGTTAATGCGGTGGTGTCCCAGCCTGTTTGCAAGAGACACATATGCAATCTTCGTATTCTGCCCCATAACAATCAGGGTGGAGCCGACAGAGAACAGAACATACATTATTTCTAGACCTTTCTTCTTCTGTTTTCCTGACCTGTTCATCTTGAAAAGATATTGTAGCCCGATTCAGATAATACGTACTTACGATATTCCATTTTACCTGACACACCATCTGTGAAAAATAGCGTTCCATGTAATGGGAGAAAACACCGCTAGCTGAAATGAGCACAGCACAATAAAATACAACACTTGTGATGTACATTTGCGCTTAGTTTCAAATTATTGGGCACATTTCCAATAGTAATAATAAACAATTTTGAAAACTTGCCTATTTTTTATTTTTTTTTATTGTAGAATTCAAGCAAAAGAGGTACACGTACAGTTGAAGGAGCTATACCCAAGGAGCCAGGAAAGGCTCATACTGGATATTTAATACATAGACAAATCGACTAACGTAAAGTATAAATGATACACAATAAAATAATTATAGGAAATAAAAAAGGGGGGGGGGTTATATATATATATATATATATAACAAAATATATGAAAACTTGCCTATGTAAATTTCTGGAAGTGGAAAAACAAATATTCTCTTATAGCAGCCGTGATGATGGTGACAATTGACTGTCACTGACTCTATAACATCACTTATATTTCACAAATTTACGATCGTAATCCGATATAACGAATTCTCATTTAACAAATTATTGGATTCAACGAATAGAATTTTTTCTCATGAAATGACGATTTTAATCGTTATATCTTACAATACATAAAATGAAAGTTCGTTATATCGAGGTCCAACTATATTTATGAAACATACTAGACTCATTTGGAATACGTTTTCATATTCATCGAATTCACCAATTATGTTAGGATATAATGCATAATAACCGGCAAAGGAATTAAAATTCAAATATTAATTAAATTTACCGTGTACACTTGGGTGTTATGTGTAATCGCCACTAAAAGTGATAATTTTTTCAGCAGTTATCAAATTTACCAACGACACTTAGGTACTAAACATAACTACCGGTAGAAGTGGCAAATAATCGATATAATGCATAATAAATAATTTATCCCATTTACCATAACATATACATGGTTTTATGCCAATGAATTTGTTTTACGAAACACATTTGCTGTATTTCTTTTTAAATGCGGAAAAAAACGTCTTCTAAATCAATAGTAACAGAAGTAATAAATAATGTAGAGTAGAAGAATGTTTCTGAGATAATATTATAAACTTACTCCGGAACAAAGAATAGAGAGCAGCATCGGCGCTGAGGACTGAACATGCCTGCTTCAATGAGTTGTAACCATCGCAATAAGCTGCAAATCGAAACAAATACATGAGTACTGCACTCCTTTGAAAATATGGGAGAACTTTCTTCCACGTTTCAATGAATTACTAATGATCCAAAGTCATGGAAAGAACATTTAAACATTCGAAAACTAATTTCAAGTAGATTTGAAATTCATGAAAGTGCCTGTGCGCTTTTGAAACTACTTCTTCTTCGGGATAATTTCCAAGATGATAAGGTATTTATTATCTTATGTACTTTTCGAGGGTAACTTTTTTAAGATCAAGAAAATCGTGGCATTCATAGAAACAGAGAGATGCTAAAAACATTTTAAACTTAGTAATTTTAGCAAGTGTGTGCATTGTTTGTAGATATCATTATATATGTGTAGAAGAGTGTGCACACCATTTACAGATATTCAACTTATTTAATTTTTTTATACATGTATAAATTATAAGTAGATGAAATTAACTGTTTATATTATTATATTTGTGGTGTGACATACCCTTTAACGTGGAAGAAAACTATGCTCTAATCGAAATATCATTAAAAATACAGTATACCCCCGTATTCTCGGGAGTTACGTTCTGGGGGTGACCGCGAATACGAGAAATCTGTGAATAACCAAAACCATAGTTTCTCTTGTACATCTCGTTTATTGAACAGCAAGAGCAGGGTTACGCAGAGGTATAAGGGAATTTAAAAGAGGGTGCAGTGATTTTTTTCTGGAAGAACATTGTAATTTCTGTTTGCCGTTTCTTCTTCTTCACATCACCGAGTATGTTGGAATATGATGACAAGGCTTCCTCTACAAATTTTTCTACGTGTGAAGAGCGTACCATACAGGGATCTATGCCATGAAAACAATCTATGGCTGATTTGAACGTGCGAAGCTCTTCCTCTATGTTACTCACGGTGAACTTGTCTTCTACTTCTTTATCTTGATCTTCTTCATCTTGTACCGCTTCAGTTTCAGGGGCAGTCAACGGCATTAGTTCCTCCTCGGTCAATAACTGAATTGCTATTAATTAGTTTTTCGACTTTTCTACATCCATATTGTTGAACCCTTCTTCACCCACCTGTTTCGCTAACGTGACAAGGTCCTTTATAGTCTCCTCAGTTGGCTCTGTAGAAATGGTTGTGTCCTTTAATGTACATTATGGCCAATGTTAATCCAACCCGAGGTGAGTATTCTCTCTTCGGAGCTGCCACGGCTCTACTGATGACAGTAATGTCATTAGCGAGTCATCCTAAACATGCACGACTCAAATTTTGTAAACAAAACACATATGATTGACGATTTTTGAGTGTTGAAAAAAAAAATTCCCATAAAGGAAAAATAAAACCCCGAATATGGAAACCTCGAATACGGGGGGTCGACTGTACTATTTAACCACTGATTTATTAAAAGTTGTCCACATATTTTTGATCAAATATGTTATGCTATGCCAGTATAAAATTTTGCATACCTGTAATACTTAACTTTTTGAAAAATTCAAAGAAGTAGATTAAAAAGAGTTTGTGCTCATAATAAAATGACATGGCATCAATGTTAAGCATACAATACTAAAATTAAAATGAAAAAAAACGGTTTATTTCATAAAATGAAATAAAAGATTTCAGATTCATAAATAAATATTTGATATATTAAAAAAATAAGTTCATTTCTTTTGCATTTTTGAAAATTTGAAAAAAATTAAATTTTAAGTAAATTTCAAATAAGAATAAGTGAATGAAATTCCAATATTTATGAAAAATTAACCGTTTTCTTCACTTTAATTTCAATATTGTACGATTACATTTTGTCATGTCATTTTATCTTGCGCGCAAACTGTCTTTAATGTATTTTTTGAAAAGTTTTAAGAAGTTAAGTATCAGAGTTATGTAAAATTTTATCCTGGCATATGATATCATGTTTAATAGTAAATGTGGGAAAAATTTCTGATAAATTAATGGTTAAAAATAGTATTTTTAATAATATTTTAATTTTTTCATGTTAAAGGGGATATGTGGCCCCTTAAACTGAAATAAAACTAACTACATTTTCATGTAACGTTCTATTCATATTAACCGTTTAATAGCCAATGTTCCCAATTACAAACATCGGATTTAGTAACTAGAAAACATCGTTTTTCTTACATAAAAGAACTTGAATTTTTTTCCTTAACGTGCGAAATTCAAAAATTAATTTACAAAACAAAAATTTCATTCATTTCGGCACTTATGCCATGGATTTAATTTCTTAAATCCCCTAATTTTAAGGGAAAATATATTTTTGTGTTTTTAATTTTGATGTTATTTCTGTGGATATTGTCAAATCCAGAGAACATGCAGGAAATATATTTTTTCATGAATTTTATGGTTGATATTTCCAAACAGAAGGATCAGAAGGGAAAATTACTGACAAAATTGAGAAAATCAATTCAAATCTTAATTTGGCTTTAAAAGGTTAAATGCTCATACATTCATGTAAAAAAATATTTTATTACGACACATAAAACTTACTTTCTCTGTACTGAAGCACATTCGGATGCTTTTCGTATATCACAACACATCGGAAGCATTTCTCTTTCCTGAAATGAATCAAAGTCTACCTTCAAACTTATACTAATTAGAGGGAAAAAATATATATATTCAATAGGTATTGAAATCTTGCCATTACATACCACAGGTTCATAAAACCAATCCAAAATATATCATTTGAGTCACACAAGGAATGTCGATTACATTATCATCGACCCAACCAAGTTTCTGAAAACTCGTATAGTTTTAACTTCATAACATTGAAGCAGACATTGTGATTAAACTTCGATTTCGATTTTATTCAAAAATAAGAGTTATTTTACTGAGTTTATTATGAAATTTTTGTGGTACCAAGTTGATTCTTAGTTCCTAGAACAGGAGCCATAAACTAGGTTAGCTTCAAAGTACTAAAATTCGAATAAGATATCACCACAACTATGCAAGATATACGGAAGACTAGATGTTGTGAAGATATTTATTATTTCAGATGTTAATTTTTTTAAGGAAGCAAAAACTCACCAGGGTCCCTCGATTGCCGGACGAGTGCTCTGACCACTAAGCTACGGAGGAGATAGAGATTTTCCTTCGCTAGAGCGTATATATGTGCCGAACGGAGCCGTGCAATGGATGATGAACCGATCAGTCAATAGCTCATGGACGATGAGCCACCAGATGGCTACATATATGACATGAATGTCGCTCTTCACTTGTTAATACAAGATATACGGAAGACTAGATGTTGTGAAGATATTTAGTATTTGAGATGTTAATTTTTTTAAGGAAGGAAAAACTCATCTCTGCCTCTACCGGGAGTTGAACCCAGGTTCCTCGATTGCCGGACGAGTGCTCTGACCACTAAGCTACAGAGGAGATAGAGATTTTCCTTCGCTAGAGCGTATATATGTTAAAGCAACTATGCTAATCGGTGGTATGTCATTATGCATGTTACTACTGAAACCCGAAATTGACCGATTCGCGAAGTGAATGGCCAGTTCACGAATCGGCCATTTTCGTTTTAAACTGGCAGGACCATGTCTGAATTTCGTGGTTTGGCCAGCTAGTTCACAAATGAGCTGAGATTCCTGCTCCATCCAAGTGAAAATGCGCTTCGTATGTCCAGAGGATATTCCAAGGCCATTCTGAATCGACCTCAACGCGAACTAAAAACTGCAGTGAGAACTGGAGTCGAGCGTCATAATCATGTGGAAGCAACCGCTGCACAAGTGAAAGTTTGTACGGATAATATCGGAGTATATTCCGCATGATTTAGGGGCAGTTAAACGTGGCCTATCCAACGCCTGTGCTACACGCCTCACCTCACACTAGTCGCCTGTGCTACACGCCTCACCTCACACTAGTCGCCTGTGCTACACGCCTCACCTCACACTAGTCGCCTGTGCTACACGCCTCACCTCACACTAGTCGCCTGTGCTACACGCCTACTACGAGAATTTGAAGCTCTGTCCTCTTCCACCTGAAACAAAACCTGTACTGCGTCTATACAAACGAATTTTCTTCCTCTTCCAGGCCGAACAGCCAACGATCCTGTGGTTTAAAATTTCGTTATCATACTCCGAATGTTTTTAACATCCATTGTACCTTTTCAAATAATTCCAAGTCCGATATTTCTGTAGAGCAGTTACTGTGGAATTGCTATTTTGGTAAAACGATTTAACCAAGAAAGCGTGATCTCGTAAATTATCGTCACTGTGAGCATCAAAAACATTGTGAAACAAGATCTCCATGAATGTTTCTAGGTTTTATAACAGCTGCTGTGTGTCATCACATAAATTTAAATGTTTTCTACAGGTATTCAAAGCGAAACGCCCTCTGGTGGAGACGTGCAACTAATTTTTGTTTTCCCCTGAAAAAAAAATTCCCATTACTTCATGAAGTCTTCCACAAAATTTCACACTTTTCTGATGACTGGTCTCACCTGTAGGCTACTTTAAAATACGGTTTTTTAATTATAGACACCCAGTATATCATATAACGTTTTAAAACTCTACACAAAATTTGCTCACAATAATTTGAAAAAAAAACTTATTCAATCGAGTTTTTCCGTACTTCTATGAGAAAACATGAAAATTATTAAATTATATTTATTCTGAATCCAAAGGCAATATTAATTTACTGAAAATCCAAGAATCGCTCTCCTCATTAAATCCTAGTTTTTGAAATCGTGATTCTCCGCGTTATGTTACCTACACACACGTTACATAGAGGAACGTTTTCCTACCTTTTCATTTATACGTTGCTGCGAAATTTTCTACTGAAGTAACAGCCTTGAATTCATACGCGTGTGACCAGATGGGTAGTACGCAAGAAAAGAACGTAAGGTGGGAACCCTTTGCCCTCGCCAAGACGATCAAAAATTGAAAATGTTTTCGAATAGTTTAGTAAAGAATTAAAATACCGAAAGAAAACACTTTTGTGTACTGTATGTTATCTTTTTCCATTTCTGTTAATTTAAAATGTTTTTTAAAGGCTAGTACCTTAAACTTCCTCTGAGAGATATTCATTGTGCTTCCCCCAAACCCAATGTGCCCCTCTAAAGGTGGATCTTGCGTACGCCAATGCTCGTGACCAGGGTGCAGTCTATTGTAAAGCAGGGTGGCCAAATCCCAGGTGCCAGGTCGTCACGGTGACTAGAAAATTGGTATTTAAAATTTTTGTGGTTAAAATTTCTTTGTGTAGGGACTAAAGCAGCACAAAATGTTTGGAATTTATAGCAGCATATCTGCCAACATGAAAGAGGATCACTATGCCCAAAAAAGAATTACTTTGGACATTTTTTGTCGTATTGCTTTCTTCCATGGCGTACATTAATCAAAATCGAGTCACTAATTTCAATCGAAGAATTGTTACAGTCTCATTTCATAGGTGGCGCACAAGGTTCTAGTTCATCGATGTCTGTGTTTCTTACATGTAGTAATTATAATACTGTACTATATAACTGTTTTCAATATTTTGTAGAAGGCATATTTTTGTTAATGAAATAAAAAAACATCGAGAGTCCTCACTCACCATTCTACTATTCAGAGATCAAAGGAAAAAATCTCTTAGAATAAAATAGTTCATTTTTAATTCCTACAGAGGGCAAAACACTACCAAACCTGCAAATTTCTTAAACGCAAATGTCCGAAAAAAAGTGTAATAAATAGTGAAAAGATCCTTAGTAACAAAAAAAAGAGTTTCGGAAACCAGAATTCAGCTGGTTAATATCACTCAGCCGTGTATTATATTACAGTGAACGTTCGTTATAACGATCGTGCGTTATTGTGAATATTTCATTATACTGACCGGTATGATCAGTCTCGAATTTCTTCCTACATTCGTCGTCATTACTCATCCAATATAACGACCTGCAAAGACCATTCACTCCAATACGACGTTCAAATTCAGATCTGCCACAGAAATGTACAAAATCTGTGTTTTTGTTTGCTAAAATTTTGTTTAACATTCACCCTTAATATTAGAGAATTCAGAACAGTGATGTGCGTGCTGTAAACACAATTATCACAATTTTATTATTTTCTGAAGGCATGCGTTTTCATTGAAATTGCTTGCATAACAAAATGAATAATATAACTTTTAATTCCTGTCTAATCTCGAATTCTTTTCTAAATTTTTTTTGTTTTGGGTGTTTTATATCACGATATAACGTATGTTTTCCCTTGAAAGGTGGGGGGGGGGGCTCATTTTAACGAACGTCGACTGTATATTAATAAATATGCACATGCTACTGTCAAATAAATTGCGAACTGAATTCGGACTTTGGTCAGCCAATTCGCAAAGTTGCCCGAGATCACTTTTGCAGAAGTCCGATAACAAAATCATTATTTGGAGGTCATCGCCAAGTTGACATTTTTTTCATGATAAATGTGTCCACGTTAGCTATGGCAATCCATCAAACCGTAGTCACAATGAGGTAATCATTTTTTTCTAAAATTTGATAGAAAAATTATATGTTTATAATATACGTGCATAACAACTCCTTTTCTCAAATTTATATTTTTTCTCGTCATTTGGAGCTAATCTAGTTAATCTATATATATATATATATATATATATATATATATATATATATATATATATATAGCCACGTTGGCAATGAAAAAATGAATTTGGTCTCTACCAGACCGTCTTTCATCAGCACATCAAACTTTGGCCAGGGATCTCCAGCCTCTTCACGAATTGACTGGCCATGGCCAGAATCATTTCTGAAAATCGAACTTCAAACAAAATTCGTGAAGCAAATTCGTTAAACGGCCGGACATTTCGCGAATTGGCTGCACTGCGAGTTTTGGCAGTAACACATACATATATCCATTGATATCAGTTATATCATAACGTTACCAATGCTGAAGCAATATCATCAGAAAATCGGAAATCGAATAGAAAAAATAAACTTCTTTGATATAAATCGAGACTACCGAACAATAGCGTACATTTGTTTTCACACACCACTGAATTGAACCTCTGAATAAAGTAATAACGAAAGAGCTGAGAGAAACATTCAAGAATAACTTTTATTAACTCTCGTAGATTCAACGTCTTTCAACAAAAAAAAAACATACTTTAATCGAAAAGTATTAAAAATATTTTTGAAAAGAAGAAAGTGAAAACAGAATAAAAAAAATGAATGAAATTTCTTAAATAAAATACGTTATGAAACAAAAACAAAAATGCTGAAGAATCGAACGCTACTCGAAGGTCTCCGTGTAAGAATCGTCATGCAACTCGCGCATTAAACCATCGAATATTTTTTTTTTCACTTATTTTTCTCATCTTGGATTTAATTCCTTATCAAATGCGCTGACAGGGGTATAAGAAAATACATATATAAATATATACATATATCAAATGTATATCCACTGATTGGCTGGTGAAAGGGTGAAAGAACTCGAAAATTGTAAGAGCGATGCTGCATTTTCTTATCACGCGTTAGTGAACGTGATCCGGATTTTTTGAACTTTCATCGGAAACTGAAAATAAGAAGGAAAAAAAAAAACGAAACAAAGGGGAAAAAAAAAGATTATTCGGGGATTTTCTCTAGAAAAAAAATTTATTTTTTCTTTTATATAAATTTTTATTATTGTTATTTCTTCATCTTACTTCGAACCACAAAACCAACAGAACAGAAGAAGAAGAAAAAAGAAACAATTGAAAAATAGCAAAGATGAAATTGCTTAGAAAACTCAGTGAGACGTCTAAACGGAAAAGTGTTTTTTTTCTTATATTACTATTTTATTCTTTAAATTTTACTTTATTCCTTATCCTCCTTATTATTCTACTTTCTTTCTTTTTTTTATTCTTTAAGAGAAGAAATTTTGAAAGCGGAACGGAAAATAGATCGAGAATTTTTGCTTTTTTTTTTTTTTTACTTTTTCTTCTGGAAAGTATAATTGAGGAAAGAGAGGTATGTTAGAAAGACGAGAGGAAGGTTTTTAAATAAAATATAGGGAGGAAAAAAGCAAGGAAAAGGGATGAAGGATTCGTACTTTGAGGCTTTGCTGGTCATTGAAAAGTATTCGATTTCTTTGGAAAAATATTCTTCTTTTTTTTTATTTTCTATTCTCTTGGAAACCCATCAGTCATGTCATGTGAGACTGTTTATTTATTACATCATTTTCTGACTGTTCGTGAAACTTGAAATATATTTCTTATTACATAAATTCGGATGAATTTTCGTTTGATTCTGTTTTTCTCGATATGTCATAAATCGTAGAATACTTTTATTAGTTATGTTTTTTATTCATATCAGTTGATTGAATATTTCTATCTTTTAAGTGTAATTGAATTCGATGTAGAGAAAGTTGTATAATAATTCTTATCGGGTTTTTTTTTTCCTCCTCGGTTCAATAAATTAGGAACTTCAAAAATATTTAAATTGAAATTTCGATATAATTATGTGTGTGTTTATATATTTCATTTGTAATGAAAAATCATGGCAATTACTGGTGTAAATGTCTAATACAGTCGGAGCCACTAAGAACGGAGTTGGAAATAAAAGCGAAACATTTAGTTGTATACGCGAATTTCGTTATATTCTCATACTGGTTTTGAAAATGATGCGTTCAAGGGAAATGAAGCATAATTTACGTACACGATAAGCATTTTCCAATATGCTAAGCATTCTTAAAATAAATAAAAATTAAATACATATGTTTGGAAGATATGATTAAAATTTAAATTAAAAATCTTACGTAATTCAACAAAAATATTTGCCAATCACTTTTTTTTCAATTGATGTGATTGTAAAAGATAAATATTTTGCACCAAAATAATTTTTGCCTAATAATAATGTAAATTTTTTACAAGAAAACGTGTTATGTAAATACTCACGAGTCCTCAATGAAAAACATATGACCATTGGCATCGTGACACTTTCCTTTGAATGAGAAAATGTCTTTTTCGATTGTTATATGGGGATGTACACCTTTCTGAAACCAAGTTCCAGCCCATCGTGTTGGAAACTGACAGCCTTTCGAAGCTGAAAGAAAAGAAAATACTAATTTTAAATGCTTACTTAACAATTTTTTTACTTATCGATTATATTATAGTTATAGGGTATTAAGAACTATAACTATAATATAATGCTTAAATTCATTAATTTTCCTTAAATCCATCTATAGTGCTTATAAATCCATTTTTTTAATTATTTTTTAAGCAGCATCACTGTGTGCAATTTACCTGTTGCGTCCTTTTACAGATAGTATTACTTATGCACAAAATCAAAAAATATAAATAAAAATACAATTGAAATAGCTAATTTATATGAAATTAGAAAAATTATTTTAAAAAAAAAGTAATTAATAAATTAATACGAACATAGTACATGTGTTTTCGCACTTGGTCTTTCTTTAATTACAAATCAGTATATTTTTGACATTCTCAATTCATAACATGTTTCTAAATTCACTAGTATATATCTCATCTGAATGTTAGAGCACACAGCCAGGTCATTTTCATCAACTCACATGCAGCAGAAAAGCATGCAGAGTAAATGCATAAGTCCGTTTCAGCTCAAATAACCCGTGATTTGTAGGTTACAGAAACATACTTCCTATTAGAAAAAATATTCAAATATTTTGTTTATTTTATATATTTCATTTCTTTTACTACATGTGTGAATCAAGATACAAAGCTGGATTTTTTAATAGAAATTTTCTATACCCTGTTCTCTAATTTTTTGTTGTGTTTAGCCTAGCGCCAGAGGGGTGCAATGATAAGATGCTCGTCTTCCACCATAAACGTTACCATCCCCGGGTTCGAATTCGGCGAAAGAATATCGGAAACAAGTTCTTTACCTACCGAGCATTGGAACAACCACTGATATAGTATAGATGGCGCCTTAATTTCCTACCCAAATCCACTGGTTGGATATTGCGGTATGGTGATATGACCGTAGTTGGTGTGTAGTAAAGTAGTTGCGTTAACGCCCAAGTGCCACAGTGGTAGGATGCTCGTCTACCACTATGAGAGTTGCCTTTAGGTCCCAGATTCGATCTGGGGAAAGAATATATATAGCAAGGTATTTTTCCTGACGAGCTTGAGGCGGCTAGCGAGAGATTACATCTGTATTTTCATCCCATCTTCATAACGACAGAAAATTGCAGTATAGCGATGTGGCCGGAGTCGGTATTTTGTGAAGTGATAAGAAAATTGTTGCTTTCTCTCTGTTGAGCACAAGAAAAAATTCCCATGCTGCCAAGTGTAACATTAGCAGAGATATTCTTATCCTAAAACACTGAAAATGAGGAAAAGAACAGCGTATAAACACCACAAAACTAACTTATCCCTCAAAACATGCCTTATTCTTTCCTTCATTTTCAGTGATTTTGGAATTCAAATACCTCAGCTAATATTGCATTTAGAAACATGAAATTTTTCTTTGGGCTTAAGAGAAATAGGGTAGCAACTTTCTAGTCCAAATTTAGGGGGCAGGTGGACCGTTTAAACATTAAATTTTGTATCATGGTACATATGCTGGCCCCTAGCAAAATAAATGGCATGTCTGAAATAAGAACGCTTAACGAGGAATTCGAGATGAAACAGACCCCAGTCTCCATCCAGTATATGTCAAAATAGAAAAATAACAGTTCATGCAATTTTATTTAATTTTTTAGAACATTTGCATATCACTCTGGTTATGCACTTACACTATAAGACTAACTTATGAAAGAAATCGTTATTTCTTCAAATAAATATGAAAGTCGTCGAAAAAGGAAGGAAAAGAGTTGTTTTCCAAAGAAAATTTCAGTTCAAAAAAATTATTTTTCTTTCGCATAGAATATTCAACATACTAAAAAAAAAATAAAACTTTGAATTTTATGCTACTGCTCATCATAATATATCAATACAGTATTTTATTTCAAAGAAATATAGTTTCTTCAGAAAATATCCATTTCGAACAAGCAAACCTTTTCTACATTTTTTCAAACACAATTTTTCAAAGAAGTAAAATTTCCACATTTTATGCCACTTAAAAAAAAATTGGTACTTTTCACGATTGCGCAGTAGCAGAAATCGCTTATTCAAGATCAAATGCACATGCAGGCTTGGCGGTCGTCCAAATGGTTTCTTCCGGCCATAAAATAACCAGTTAATTAAATAATTAAATAATCAAATAATTTTTTTCTTTTGGAAAGGTCATTTTGATATACAGTAAACACAAATCAATTTTAAAAAAAAATAAAGTTAGTATTGGCTCAGTTTCGGAGAGGATATGCCATGAAAACAAGTATTTTTTTTTCAAAACTTCAATTAAGCCGCGTTAAAAATGAGGAAAGACACAGAAAAGTTGGGACAACGAGAAAATTAGTGAAATGTCCCGTAAAATTACAGGTCATATGGTTACCCCATATATAAAAATTTCTGACCCGCAATTGGTAGAATTATTGCATATCTGACATCTGACCCGCGGACTGAAAAGGTTGTTCACTCCCTACACATTAAGAGATCTCTTTCGTACAAATACATTCATATTCTTTAAGATTTCTATTTCAAAGTTTTCTAAATCCATTTAGCGTTTTTAAAGAAGGAGAAGAGAAAACAGTATGGGAGCATTTCAGTTGGAAAATGAATTCGCCTCACGGAAACCCGAATGAAAAATGGAAGAATAAACATCGGACAAGATATTTATCTTCAGCATGTTTCAACGCTCCTGCGCTATAGATTTGTTATAGCAGTAACGATTTATTCGCCGAACATTATTCACATGTGTTTGCCTTTCTTCTGTCTCTCTTTTCTCTACCCACTATCTTCCCTTTTTTTTTCCTAGAGAATATCCAACCATGAGTGTATTCCACGTCGTTTCCTACATTAAATAACACTGTCCCTATTTCCATTAGTTATACGAATCAGAAATAAGCTCTCAAAATCACAGCAAATGGAAAATCGGATGTTTTTCACTGGTTCTCTTTCTCTGCTACGAATGATTAATGATTTCTACCTTCGTTTTCTTTCACAAAATGGAGACTGAGGAAAAATCTATACTAGAGGAAATATAAGCAAGAGACTTCCCGATGGTTTTTCTTCGCATTATTGCATAAAAGAAAGACATATTATTCGATTTCTTTCCTTGATATCGTTTTAAAGTTAATCCGGTATGCATAGCTTATTTAAATTCTTGACATTTTCTCATTTAAGTGTTTCTTTTGAACTCAGGACTATTGTGTGTTTCCTCTATTTTCTTTTGAATATAACCCCAATTTTCTTAGGGTTTTTTTGTGTGAGTTTTCTAATAGGATAGATCTAGAAGGATTATGTGTATTCATGGAAAAAAAGTATTGACTTTATTAAACTTTGATTTATATCGAAATTTTCCATAGATTATAAATTTTAATATTTTAAGTGAGAATTATTTTATTGTATGCATTCAACTCGACGTTTTTATTAATATTTGTAAAAGAAAAATTGAATTTATAGTTGGAATGATTTGAATTTGAAGAGAAGTCTAAAAGTTTGTACAGTAGAACTTTTTTTTTTAAACTGTTATAGTATGTCGGAAATTATTAAAAGATATGTTTATAATAAAAATATTTGGAAAAGTATTTTTAAATTATGCAAATGATCAAAAAAATAAAATCTTTATGGAAATTATGGAAGGAATGAAATATATGATTCCGTTTCAGCAGAATGATCGAATTCGGACTTCTGTGAATTAATGAAAGCTTGAATGATTGATTAAAGAATAATCAAAATATATTTCACCCCATTTTAAATTTCAATGAAGTTTATTCTTGCTATTTCATGAGAAGGGTCCAAAAGAAATAAAAATTTCATAGTTGATTCTAAAATTAGAATTAATGTATATGATTTCTACCTTAATTTTCTCAGAGGAAAAATCCATACTAGGTGAGTAGTTAATCCGGTATGCATTGCTTATTTAAATTCTTCAGATTTCCTCATTTAGGCGTTTCTTTTGATCTAGAGACTATTGTGTTTTCTCTTCTTTCTGGACAACCCCAATTTTTTTATCTTTTCAGTTTGTAAAACTCCTGTTGTGATATATCAGGACGGTTTAAGTGCATTCATGGACTAAGATTTTTGATTTTATTATAATTTAAATTTAGATTCCGATATTTGCTTAAGTTATAAATTTTAATATCTTTAGAGCTTGGTGTGCGATTTTAGCTTTCCGTGCTCTCATTTTTTGCTGGGGAAATTCCTCCGAGTGTAAGGACCATTATAAAATTTCCTATTCACACTTTAGGCCCTCAATTTTTTTCTCAAGTTCTGTAATATTTTTATACAATTTAACTAGGGCTTTTAGTGCTGTAGCTGCTGGGTGTTTTGTCTGAATTTTAATTTCAGCAACACGCAAAATTTTCAATGCGTATGTATTCAACTCGACATTTTTACTATTATTGTGTAAAAGAAAAATTGTATTTACAGCTGGAATTACGTTAATTTGCAAATAAGGTTAATATCATATACATCACATATTTCAGTAAATCTTTAGGTAACACTATGGTGGAAATCATGTTAAAATATGTATATACAAAAAAATATATCTAGAAAAATATTCCTACATTTTGGAAATTATTGTAAGAATGAAATCATTATGGACATTATGTAATTAATGAAATATATGATTCCGTTTAACCAGAATTATTGAAATCAGAAGGCTTGAATGATTGATTAAAGAATAATCAATAAATATATCATCCTATTTTGAATTTCGGTGTACTGTATACTTGGTGGTTTACGAAAACGGTCCGAAAAGACTGAAAATTACATAGTTGATTGTAAAATGAAATTAATTATCTCTACCTTCGTTTCCTCTCGCACAATGGAAACTAAGGGAAAATCTATACTAGGAAATACATAATGGTGGTTTTTTTTCTCGGATTATTGCACAAAAGAACGACGTATTATCCGATTTCTTTCCTTGATATCCTTTTAAAGTTGATCCGGCATGCAATTCTCGTTTAAATTCTTGGCATTTTATCATTTAAGGGTTTCTTTTGAGCTCGAGACTTGTGAATTCTCTCTTTTGTTCTGAATAACAACAATTTTCTATCTCTTTTTTATTTTGTGAGTGTTCTAATAGGAAAAATCTGGAAAATTTAGATGTGCTCAAGGAAGAAGAGTATTGATTTCATTGAATTTTAATTTATATTCCGATATTTCACGTAGATTTTAAATTTTAATTGCTTAAGGAGAAAATTATTTCGTCGTATACATTCAACTCAACATTTTTATTTTTGTGTAAAAGAAAAATTTGATTTATAGTTAGATTTATTTTAACTTGAATACGAAGTCAAAAGTTTATACATCACTGGATTTTTCTAAAACTCTGAAATAGTGTGTCGAAAGTTATGAAAAGATATGTGTGTATTAAAAATATTTGGAAAACTATTTTTAAATTATGGAAATCATAGAAATAAAACTAAGTGATTGTTTCACTTATTTAATTAATCATAGAAATAAAAAATTATGGAAATTATCATAGATATAAAAAATTTTAGATGTAACAATTATCGAAGATAACTATAATCCGTATTGTTATTGTTATTCATCTGAACTTTCCTTTATTTACAGAAGTCTGAATTTGATCACTATCGTCAAACGGAATCACATATTTTATTCATTCCATAATGATTTCTATGATAATTTACATAATTGTTTTATTTCTATTATAATTTCCGTAATTGTTTTATTTCTATTATAATTTCCGTAATTGTTTTATTTCTATTATAATTTCCGTAATTGTTTTATTTCTATTATAATTTCCGTAATTGACTTTATCTATAATATAGAATGAATATATATGAATGTTATATAGAATGAATAAAATATGTGATTTCATTTGACGAGAGTGATCAAATTCAGACTTCTGTAAATAAAGGAAAGTTCGGATGATTGATTGAATAATTTAAAACTATTTCATCCTATTTTTGAAATTTAAATGTAGCGAATACTTTATGTTTTACGAAAAGGTTCCGAAAGGAATAAAAATTTCATAATTGATTCTTAAATTAAAATTAATGTATGTGATTTCTACTTCCGTTTTCTCTCCAAAATAGAAACCAAGGAGAAAGCTATATTAGAAAAAATATAAGCAAAAGATTTAACGATGGTTTTTTTCGCATTATAGTATAAAGAAAAACCTATTATTCGATTTCTTCCCTTGATATCGTTTTGAAGTTAATCCAGTATGCATTGCTTATTTAACTTCTTGGCATTTTAAGTGTTTCTTTTGAGCTTAAGACTATTGTGTTTTCTCTATTTTCTTCTGAATAACCCGTTGTCTACCCCTTTTTATTTTATGAGTGTTCTATTAGGATAGATTGGGAATATTTAGGCGTATTCATGGAAGAAGACTATTGATTTCATTAAATTTTAATACAGATTTAGCTCAGGTTTTGATTTTTAAGGGCTTAAGGAGGAAATCCTTTCCTCGTATATATTCAGCTTGGCATTTCCAATTATTATGTGTAAAAGAAAAATTCAATTTATAGCTGGGACTACTTAAATTTGAAGATAAGTCTATTATTTTTTAAAGCACTTGTTTTTTTTTAATGCTTGTGTACTGCTATGGGGGAAATTATAAAAAAAATATTTTTGAGAAAACAAGTATTTCCAAAAGTTTTCATATGTTATGGAAAATATGTAATGAATGAAATATGATTTTCATTCACCAGAATGGTAAAATTCCAACTTCTCCAAATAAAAAAAAGCTTGAATGGTTGATTAAAGAATAATAAAAATATTTCATTCTTTTTTTAAATGTCGATGTACTTGGTGTTGTACGAAAAGGGTCCGGAAGAAATAAAAATTCCATAGTGGATCCTAAAATTAAATTAAATTATTAAACCATAAATATTGAAATTAAATATTAAGCTATGTACGAGTATTATGTTTGTAAAGATAAATAAATTGTATCAAATATAAAAATAAATATATTAGATGCGAAGATGTTAATGTGATCAATCGAATATTAAAATATATGTTAGATACCAAAAATAAATATCAATTGAGGCATTGTCATTAGAAAGGGTCCGATCGAAAAACTAATTTTTCGCTTGACAGAATCCTGGTTCCTAGGTCAATAGCGCTGAAAAGAGTGCAAGTTCATAGACGATGTAGTTTATTTCCAGTTGATGTCAAGAGATGGGGCAGGTGGTAACGCGAAGGTCTGTGGCTTCGAAAAGGTTTTTGCTTCTACTGTAAAATTTGGTTTTTGGGACTTACACCCATTTCAATGTCAGTGCCTCAATTAAGATCCAAAATTAAATGTAAATTATTTATACACCGAAATATATCAACGGGGGTAAAAGAAAAATAAAACTGTGACTGTTCAACTTCCGTAAAATGAATATTACGGGAAATGAAATTTATATTTCTTATTTTGCTCCCTACGGAAAAGTCACCGTTTATTAAAATTTGCGTCTTTCCCTATTAAACAAAAATAATTTTTTTATTTTCTATATTTGAATTAACATCATCAAGATTGATTGGAATTCTTGTTTTACCATTTTTTGCGTACTGAAATGGTCCAGTCTCAAAAGAAGTCCAGTCTCCAACTTTCTCTTCGAAGAAAGTCATAAAATTCAATGAAAATCGGGAATTTCAGTTATTGATGTTTCGACAAATTTCCACATTCTAATGTAACAAAATAATTTTTTTTTGATAGCTCAAATATAAAAAGGAAAAAAAATTATTATTCGAATTTTTTTTATTATGGCATTAAAACCATTTAATGTGTATATTTCTTTCTTGAATCATCATTTTATAATATTGAAACAACCACAGTTAATTTTTTCATATAAATTATATTTCCCATAACCTAAATCACTTTATGTATCCTAATATGTTTTATATAATTCAAATTTACTTCAACTTTAGCATGAACCATAAATTTAAAATCAAAGTAAATATTGAAAATTCTTTTCATCATTTTATTTCTATCGAAATTCATAATTTTTATTTAAAAAAATTAAATGTAATTGCTGAGAAAACAAAATATATTTTAATAATGCACATTTTTTGGAAACATATTCAATTAATTCATTCATTCTTATGTAATTGTATCAATTTACAATTTCGCTCATTATTTATTTAGCTATCCATTCGAGCATCAAATAGGATTCCAACAATACGGTAAGTAAACAGCCTCACCAATTTTATTTGAAGTGACGTGGCATCAAGACAATTAATAAAAACAAACGAGATTGTGTTATTGAAATATTTTTTTTTTGTTATTTCTCATAAATATCCTTGTTATGATTCAATCTATGTTAATTCCTTGTCGTTATTTTCTCGAGAACCATGTAACTGATTTTCGCATATTGTACGATTCATTTCAGATTATTTTCTATCCTTTTAGGCTTCAAGTACCCCCTGGGATAGATGCTTCCGTACCTCTTGAAATGCAGAAAAGGCATGTGTACGGAATTAACGTACATTTAGAAATGTGGAAAAGGCATGCGTACGAAACTTACGTAGGTACCTCTTATAAATCTTTTGAAGGCATAAGTATCACGTTGGAATGCGTAAAGGGCTTTTATTTCTCTTGAAATGCAGTTTTTCACGCTTCAAGTTTTACGTAGGAGGCTTGCATAACTCTGACTATATGAGAGAGCTGGGCGTAGCTCTTACAACGAGTAAAAAAATTACGTAATTCTTGAAGATAGCATGAGGCCTACGTAATTCTTGAAGATAGTAGAAGAATCACGTGGTTTTTGAAAATAGTAAGAGGATTACGTAGTTCTTGAAATGAGTAGGAACTTATGTACAACCCCTAGAAATATATAGAAGGTGTTGCCGCCCCCGCATTAATGCGTGCTAGCTTGAAAATTTGTGGGAGGAATGTCTACTACTATAAATGCCCACAATGTATCCCATGGTACGTGTATTTTGTGCTATAACTTTTTTTTCACTTCAAAATTTAGAATAATTGTTTTTCCACCATTGCTGAGAAATATTTGTGCACCTCCTGAATGATTCATCCCGTACCCCGGGGGTGAGCTTACGACAGGTTGAAAACCACGGATAAATTTGTAATAATAACTTTAAAAAAATATATCATTACATCATTTTACAATAATGCATTAGAATTTCATATATAAAAAATAACCATAATTTTGTATGGAAAGTATTATATTATACAACAAACACAACAAGAAAAAGGAATATTTTTTGCCTTTCTCACAGAAAACAGAAAAGAAATAGACGCGATCATTCAATGTAACTTTTCGGCACATGTAACATTTAAAATTCAATTACTTTCATATTCCCATAGGTATAATTACAGTACAATTGTGCCAGAAACACAAACGTAGGTGTGATGTGTTTCAGACGTTCTTATGAATTCTCTCGAGGTTTTCCTCTTACTTCCTTCTTTTTTTCCTTTCCTTGTTACATCCTGTCCATTTCCGACTACCGCGAGTCGAGCCTCGTCACGTAAAGGCTTTAAGCTCTGCACAGAAGTTGCAGATTTCAATACTTCTCCCGTTTTGTGTCAAAAAAAGAAACACGCAACTGCGTTTTATTAATTCTATTCCAGTCTCTTTTACTATATTCTAACACTCCCCTTGAAAAGACTCAGAGTGACAACAATAAAAAGGGCGAGATTTTGTGATATTAGCCGCATGCAATTATTGTTCCAGCCAATGCTAGGAAATTAATGTCAATGTTCACCATTTGTAGGATTTACTCTACAGGAAATACTACTATATTGTGCTTTTGTTACAATGGGTTTGCATCTGGTAAAATTTCTATGCTTGATATAGATTATAAATCACGCATTTTGCCTGTTGTGCAGCCTTTGTATTTATATAAGTATAACTGTTATTTGCACGACGTCATACCCTTTGTTGAAAAAAAGTGTGCTTGTACATCACGCCCCTATGGTTCAGGGATAGCGTGCAATTTAACGTAGGTTGTAAAATTACACACATAGGCCCTTACCCAAAACCATTTTTAGATACGTTAATAATGGATGTAAGGGGACAGTTGGTCCCCTCCCGATAGGGGAGTGTAGAGGAGACAGCACTGTAGGCATGTGTAGTGCTTTCAATAATGACGTTTCGCGTCAGTTCTTAATAGAGAAAACGATATTCAATGTACGGGTGTTGCTTGGAGTAATAAAATCCTCAACGATATTCAAGCATCCTAAATCTTCTAAAAAATGTATGCGCAAGCAAAGCAGCAAGACCAGATGATATCTATCCCAGTGTCCTCAGGGAATGTGCTAATGAATTGGTGGAGCCAGTCGCACAGATATACATGAGTAGTGTTGCTAAGGGTATCGTCCCAACGGATTGGAAACTGGCTAACGTTGTTCCGATATTTAAGAAGGGTAGTAGAGAAGCTGTGTCCAATTATCGTCCAGTGAGTTTGACGAGTTCCCTCTCGAAAATTTTGGAAACTATCATCAAAAGGCAGTCGTGAAGTGGATAGACGAGAATAATGTATTGTCGGATAATCAGCATGGGTTCAGGAAGGGGAAGTCATGTGTAACTAACCTCCTTTGCTCCTATGATCACGTGATGAAGGCTTTGGGTAAGGGCAAAAATGTAGATGTTGTTTACCTTGATTTCCAGAAGGCTTTCGACCTTCTCAAACATGGTAAACTCTTGAAGCGTTTACACGAGATTGGAATTGGGGGCGACTCGCTGAATTGGATAGAATCGTGGTTAAGAGATAGGTCGCAACGAGTTATGGTGAACGGGGAATTCTCTGGTTCGACAGACGCCACAAGGGAGTTCCTCAAGGAAGTGTCCTTGGCCCCATACTTTTTTTACTTTTTATCGATAAACTTGATCAGGGTATCGATGGAATTGCTAGCAAAGTCGCAGATGATGGGGGTAATGATCGCTAATGGGGGTAATCGGGAATGAAAGCGATAGGGAGTTGCTCTTGACCAACTTAAACAGGATTGGAGCATAGGTAAATGAATGGAGCATGACGTTTAGCGTTGAGAAGCGTATGGTCACTCATTTTGGTTCGAACAACCCACGTTTCTCTTGCGAAATGAATGGTGCCACTATCTGTTATGCAACTAGGGTGGCTTAGGTTGTCTGAACATTCTTCAGCGGTGGTCAAAAAATCAAATAGAATAGCTTGGTTTCATTTTCAAAAAGGTCTCTTCGCGTTCTCCTAAGTCATTCTTCCGCTTTTTCGAGGCATAGTTCATCCTGGAGTAGAGTAGGCTGTAAGGTTTTGAAGACCATACCTACAGAGGGACATAGAATTGGTTGAAGGGGTGCAGAGAAGAGCTACGCGTGTCCTTATTGGCACACGAGGCTTAGAAGATAGACTTCATTCTTCGAATATGTTTACATTGGATGAACGCAGGTGTCGCGGAGATATGATCGAAGTGTTCAAAATTTTCAACGGGATGGAGAGGATGAATCATGAATTATTGGTGCACCGTCAATCGACTGGTTTTACAAAGGGACACCAGTATCGATTGGTAAGGGACAATTCCAGGTTATGGTGTCACAGGGAATTTTTCTCTAATAGGGTTGTTAATAAATGGAATAGCTTACACCCGGAGGTAGTAAATTCTAGCACAATTGACACGTTGGAAAGAAATACGATAAACATGTTGGGGTAAATCGAGAAGCTATCCATAGTCCCCAGGGACAATGTGCTTATATCACCTAGTGTGACAGAGCCTGGGTGTCTCTCGGTTAATTGTCTCTGGGTGTCTAATTATTAGTCCAATTAATCAAAGTTATTCTTTTCATTCTCATTTCGGGTTACTTCATATCTACCATAATTTTTGGATTTATTTACCAGGAATTTTGTATCGCAAAACACGTATTTCGTGAGTACAAAAATTTCATAAAATTATGTGTCCGTAGCAGTAATATAGGTATCTTATAAAAATATCTAACAAAACTCATATATAATCTAAATTAAATAGAACTTATAATATAATTTTACAACTCATAAACAATATTTAGTTTTAAAAAAAGGTATTAGTATAATCATTCAACCTTAAAGTGCTCTGCCCATCATGCATCCGACGACATGTTTGAAATTATAGCTGTTCAAAAGCTACTTTACCATATAATGGCCCCAGTGAGCATAAAATGATCAAAAGTATCAAATAAACTATGAATCTATAACTCCAAAAAGGGGGGTTCAACTTCCCACTGTTGTCAGAAATATACTTCAATTTTGTTATCAATCGTAAATTTGAAATGGAGGTGAACATTGAAAAACATTTTCATTCATTTATTTATTTCCGTCGAAATTCATAATTTTCATTTTTTAAAAATTAAATAAAATTGCTGAGAGAAAATACACAAAATGCATTTGAACAACGCGCATTTTTTGAAAAAACACATTTTATTAATTTATTCATTTTCATGTGGTTCTTTCAATTTCCAATTTCGGTGATTATTTGTTTTAGCAATCTATACGAGCATCAAGTAGGATTGGAACAACACAGTAACTAACTAGCCTCACCAACTTTACATGAAATCATAAGATCTATTAAAAAGAAATCCGATTGTGTTATTAAAGTAGATTTGTTTCTCATAAATTCATAAATATCCGTTTCATGATTCAATCTATGTTGACACCTTATAATTATTTTTTCGATTCTGTGTTATCTGAACTTCAACTGTACTTTTTGAAATATTTAGATTGCTATTGAACCAAGTAACAGATTTTTGCAAATTGTACGATTCATTTTCACAGTATTTCTTGACCTTTTATGCTTCAAGTACCCCGTGCACATGCATAGGATGCTTTCGTATATTCTATAAATGTGTAAAAGGCATGTGTACGGAGCTAATGTACTCTTATAAATATTTTAAAGGCATAAATACCACCTTGGAATGATAACATTACTTCAGTTATACAGGGTGCATAGCAGACAGGTGGTGTGGCGTTATACTGGTGAACCGTTGATCTTAGAGCTATACTTCCAATTAGAAAAAAAGTTTTGAAATAACGTGTAGTACTCGGATATGTCATTCAAATTGCAAAGGGTTATATAGTTATAAAAAAAATTACTTTTTATACAGTCCCCGTGTGCCCCAATACCCGATTAGAAAGTTGTTTCACTGTTTCTCCTGATGCCAACAAAAAAAATTCCATGTTTCTAAATTCAATATGCACAGAGATATTCGAATTCGAAAGAAAAGGAGAAAATTTGGGAAAAACAGCTCTAAATACGAAAAAAACGTTTTACTTGCATTTAACGCTGTGTTTACCCAACATTTGGTATGCACCCTCTATATTTTTTCATCGCATGAATATTCACTGAGCATCACATTTATAATTTTTTTACACCATACAAGGATATCAAGATATAATTGCCTTATATAGCACTTCCATTTAAAAAAAATCGTATAAAAAGCAGTTGGGAAACGAATCGCCAAGAAAATATGTCTCTCAAGAGCCCATTCAAAGTGTTTACAAAAATAAGTAAAAATAAAATCATTTTTTGCAGCTGAGGAGGGAAAAACCATCTTGGGACGGACAAAATGGTCTTTGGTGGAAAGAGCCAACATCCTGAAGCATGAAGGAGGAAAAAAATCCAGTCAATACAGTATTCTGTATTTTTGAGCGGAAAAAAAATTATACGTTTCTGGTGTCAGACAATTTTAATTTGAAAAGCAGACAGAAAAAAAATTGTGAAAATGCAAACTAAAGTGGTTATTTGGAAAAAAAAAAATCGGAATAAAAACTAAGAAATTTAAGAAAAAAAAATGGCAATGTTTACTCAAGTATCATCCATCATACTTATTGCCAGTTTTTGATGATGGTAAGAAATTTCCACGAAACAAACTAAAAAAAAAAAAAATGTAAAAAATACCACCCAAGTTTGAAAGTAAAGGTTTTCCATGCATTACTTCTAACTTGTCCCAATTCCAGAACCCGTAATTAAAACTGATTAATGTCTCTTTTTCTAACCCCCTCCTCTTTCCTCCACTTCTATTTTTTTATGATCTTCAAGCATCGATAATGTATTACTATTTCTTGCAATTTTTTTTTCCACTTTAAAAAAAAAAATTAGCAATTAAAAAACAACTACTTAATGTCACTTGATTCATGAATTAATCTACATGCAATTTACAACTAATTATGAAAAGTCGTTAAATATTCACGATCACAAGAAAAGAAATAAAAATTTATACTTTCTATGAGGGAAAACAAATTTGCCTGGTCTCTTCTCTCTCTTAATTTATTTTTCATTTTTTCATTTTTATCTCACTAACGGTTATGGAACTCAGGAGGAAGAAAGAATTTTTTAAAATATATATAATTTCGAGGGTTCTCGATGCAATTTAGTCACATTAAAGTTTCCGGAAATATTTTTAGACTCATGATTTAGGCATAGAAACTCATGCGCTAAATATCATAAATATTATGGTTCACCCATTTTAGCTCGACTACAATTTTTAGCTTCAGCGACGTCTGAATAAAATTTGTGATTTGATTTTTCCATGCAATTTTCAACATAGATTGAGTTCGTCTCGATTTCTTGCTTATTCGTGTCTGCTGGCGTTCAATATAAACCAAATATGTGGTTATAAAACGAATATAACTCAATATATACCAAATGTAAACAGAATATAACCCAATATATACCAATTAAAAACTAAATGCACGGCAGAATAAGTGAACAAAATTTTTAACAATTTCATTTTATTGTTTAAATAAAATTCTTCATCATAATAAGCATTTTGCTGTCGACCACACTCCCATATGTCGATCGGTTGATATTACAGTAAAACACCTCTTAACGAACACGCCTCAAATGCGGTCACCCCCTCCTTTAGGGCCAAATAATAATTTCCCATTTTATAATAAAAGTATGCATTTCAAATCCTGATTAACGGTCACCCCTCATTTACGGACGAATGCTTTGGTCCCGCCGGCACACAGTGTTCAATATAGCGAATTTAGGAGAAAAAAAAATGTTTTCTCGAAAACTAACGATTATTTTTGAAAAATTATTTTTGCTTCACATCAAAAAAGGCATCCACACAAGCTGAGAAGTATAATTGAATAATAATAACGTTTGGTAATTTTAAAACTACTTCGCATGATTACTACGTTTTCTACATTTTTGCAATTCTTTCCATTTCAATGAAATAATTACTTATTTCTAATTAATCTTTCCAACTTTTACTTATGTTTGCTACTTTTCTGTCTCCAAAATAATAATGCATCATATAATAATGCGTCAAAATAATAATGCACTCATATTTATTACGAATAATATTTAAAAAATTATAATAATACCAAAGCAGATTCTAAACAAAATATTGCCGTGAAAACTTGGGAACATTTAATTGAAGTTTAATATGTAAAAAATCAAAATTTTCACTCAAAAAATAATAAATTATTCTCTTATAACACAAAACATTAAAAATAAACAGTGCAAATAAACAAAATCTATGATTTGTGGGCTTGATTACTGATTGAACATTCAAAATCGCCATGCTGAATTTTTGTAGAGGAAACGTGTCAGGATCTTGTTACTATATCTCCACTTTTTCGATAAGAAACTGATGAAACATTTAATTTTCAGACGAAAATTACTACTCTTGACTTCCAGGCTATGTTCAAATTATGACTTTTCATCAATATATTGGATTAACAGGTCTGCTGACTGCGAATAACGTAAACAACTCTAGACGAATCACACATAAGGTCATTTTAAAAATTTCTTACGTAAAAAGGGGCTGTTGGGGATGGTTACGCATAAAGTAAAACGTTCACCAACAATGTGTGGAATATCCGAAAAAACATTTCACGATTGAACAAAGTTAAACTTTCTTATAACTCACTCTTTGTACTCAAAACTACTCAAAAATAAGCCAAATTTTAAGGGAGGATTACGAAAGTTATTTCCACTACTCGGAGCTCGGAAAATAACGAACCGAAAAGAACAGAGAAATAAAAATGAATAGCAAAAATAATTTTATAGTTCCATTCAAACGCAACCGAGTAACAACCTAAGAAAGTTAAGCTTTTCATCACATTTCGGCGAGAGCCCCATCTTAGTGAGTCATTACCCTGCTTTGACTCCCGAGATTCCTCCCCCCCCCCCCCCGATGTAAACAAATATCACCCCAAGATGCACCCGACATTTCTCCATACACCCATATGGTTTCTTTTTTCCGAAGCAAGAATTTCATTTTTTATTTTTTTCTAGCTAATTTCACGATTTGGACCACTGTGCAGGGTTCGCAAAAGAGAGGTTTTGCTGTATATCGATTTTTAAAATGTGTCATGGCGTTTTGGTTCACCCTGTAGATCTGACGGAACGTGGGCCGCACCCTATGACCCAAAGCATAAACTGAGAAGGAAAGTTTCTAGCAAAGACATGTTTTTAGAAGGATTTCGCGTGTCATAGAAGCTAAACTCAAACGAAGCTAACGACAGTCATGATTAATTCCCGATTTCTGCATGAGCTAGACGAGCATTTACCCCTGGGCCCCAAAATTTAATCAATATGCGTTCATTCACCCAAATTCCTTTGAATCCCAGTTACTGCTTTACTCAGAGACTCCTCACGTCAAAGGTCAGGTCACATTCATGATATACAATTTTTAGACTGTATATAAGACCCGGGCCTTTTTCAATAACATTTCATGCTTATTTCGGAGATACAACCTCCGCCCCGCAGGTCAAATGCGGCCAGCAAAGGGGTTCCAACCGGCCCGAAAGATGTTCCGGTAGCAAAGTGTCAATCTACACAATACGATAAATTCCTAAGCTGGCCATGAAATACAGGATATCGCCTAAAGAATAATGTCAGATGCAAAGTGAAATTGCCAGTCAAAGGCGAAAAAAAATTATCAAGGGCAGTTAAATTTCCCATTTACAACCGAAAAAATTGTGAACGGCAAGTAAAGTTGCCATTTACATGAAAAAAAGTTATTACAAGCAAGTGAAGTTTGCCAAGTATCACTGAAATCGCTGAAAAATTCCCAATCGCCGGTAATGATTGGTAAGTCAAAATGTGATTCCCCTAAACTACGTATATGTTTGAAAAACAATGGGAGATGAATAATGATATGTGACACACTATATAATTAATTATGATAGTATCACACTTATAATATAATTTGCAAAGCATAATTATGAAGTTGTGAAAATAATCTATGCCGCAGAAATACAGTATATTTAGCCCGTGGACTGAAAAGGTTCTGCATCCCTGATATAAAGGTGTAAAATCACAGGGGGGAGGGGGTGAAAACATAATTGTGTACATGTGGGTTTTATGATTAAGACGTTTTCAGATATTTTAACAAAAGAAAAAAACTTTAATAGCTGATTGAGTCCTCACATAATCTTGTAAGTGAGTTTTTTCAAGCATTGCGAAATTGAATGTATCCATTATGAATTATTCAAGTGATTGTAAATGTGTCGCTGGTTATTCAAGTGATTGTTGTAAATGTGTCGCTTGTTATTCAAGTGATTGTTGTAAATGTGTCACTGGTTATTCAAGTGATTGTTGTAAATGTGTCGCTGGTTATTCAAGTGATTGTTGTAAATGTATCGCGAGTGAATTACTTGCTTTGTAACTATGTCACTGGAGACAAGTTATCTGTAAGTATGCCGCGAGTTCTTTAAGTGATCTGAAGCTATGGCTCTCGTCCCTTAAGTGATCTGGAAATGTGCCACGAGCTACTTAACCCATTTTTGACACCGCTCTTCCAATTCATGACCAAAATGCACAACTTTTGATATATGATAACTGGGTACCTTAATAACATATTTGAGAAGTTTCGAAAAATTGGACATAAATTTATTATGTTTCTCTTTGTAATTAATGTAAATTTTCAATTAAAATTTACTTTTTTATTCATATAAATTTTATTTAAATAATTAGTAATTATGATTTCAGATAGCCTCATGTGTCACGTGACAAAATAAAACTTGAAGAGAAACTACTTTTTTTTTCTACTTTTAAAAAGTTGATTTCTATTCCTGGTCATGGGGAAATAAAATTTATTTCTGAGAAGTCATAAAAACAAATTTTCTTTGTAAACAAATTTTTTAAAATGCTACGGTTCCCTCTCTCTCATTAGACCTTTTAATTTCAAAAATATGAATTTCACATACAGAAATTTATACGAAAATTAATTGAAAAAAATTGTAACAAAGCGTTGTGCAAATCAAATGAAAATGGTCGAACTTCACCACGGGTCGTTTGAGTCATCTGTACCCCTTAATTCATTTTAACAAGATTAGGATTGAGGTCGTGGACCACATTTGACCCGCAGACCATGAGTTGAACACGCAGGATTCACAGATTTGTTCTATAGGTCAGTAACCTTTTATCTGTCTCATAGTACGATGACTCCTGTTCTATTAATTGATGCATGGAGCATGAAAATTACAAAGCAGTAGGTTCAAGATTTTTATAAGGACAAGCAATAATATTTCAATAAAATGTCTCGTTGCAGGGGATTTTTGGTTCTCGTTCACACAAGAAAAATTGTTTCGAAATTTCCAAGATCTCATTTCCCGTATATATTCCCTCTTTTAGGGCAATTCATACTTTAAAATGAATGACTGTAATGTCCACATTTCCCTCCATTTCTCGAAACGCAGTGGCATCAGAACTTCCCTCCCCGCAAGACTTGCAGTGATTTAAGAAAACGCGGACGAAAAAAAAAAAGTACAATGTTGCAAGAAAGAACAAGAATTGTTTTCCACCAAAACAAAAAACAAAAAACGACACTTTCGTATTTCGGAAAATGGAATCCTATATTTCCGGCTGAATGGAAAAACAATGAGAGGACAAGAAGAAGCATGAGCATTGGGACAGTCCCGTGAGGCCATTACCTTAAGAACGCATCGTAATGCTGACCATCCCTCTGAAGAATGTATAAGGGGGAAAAAGAAAGAGTATGGAAGATCTTCAGGAGAAGGACAAAAGCCATCAGGAATGGTTCAGCTCGATTTAGGAATAGCAAGATGGGGCTATACTTTGAAGAAAATGTGCGATTTCCATTTTCAGTAGATTTCAAGTCGTTCCATGTTTATATATGTATATCTTCGAGAAATAACTTCCCGTTCATTTTTTTTTTTATTTTCCCCACCAGAAAATGTAGATTCCACTTTTATTCTCTCCAGTATTCATATATTTTTCTTCTCAAGACTTCCCAAAAAAAAAGGAAAAAACCCTCCTCACAGTCAAGAGTTGTGGAAAGCGAAGGATTTAATGACCGGAGACTTTCTCAATGGCCCACGTTTATATATTCGTTCTTGTTTTCACGTTTTCCTGTGGAAAAACGATTTGCTAGAAAATTAAGTAGATGCCAAGTGAAACACGAAAAAGTGTTTGCTCGCTGTTGCTGGTGAGCAGGAGGTGAAGAGCGTGCAGGAGAGAAAGAAAGAAGACTCTAGTGCACTCTTCGATTCTACTCAGATTGATCAGGGAGTCAGGCCACGCAAATGTTATAGAAGTACAGTCATCAAGACGGGCACTTTGTGGAGCAAAAACGATTGTAATCTATATATCACTTCTCACACTACCACCATTCTACTAAACAACTTTTCTTTTCTCTTGGAATGTGAGACCATTTCTTTGCCTAATGCGGAGACCCATGTGAACTCCATGAGGCTTAATGCTCAAACCTAGATATCCTTAATAGTCTCTCCGATTTTTTTTTTTTTTTCGTCTGGTTACGGCGTTTGAATTTAAAGCACCGACCCTGGAAAAACAGTTGATTTTCTTAGCTCTTGGAGCTAAACGGAAAAATAATGTACAATACTTGAATGCTCATATAAAATGTTTTTCAAGTTTAAATCTGTAAAAAGTCAAAATAATATATGAATTGAAGTTTTAACTCTAAATACGATTTTCCTTCTAAACATATTTACTTTTATTATATTTTAGCATGATTTTAGTATACGGGGGACTGAAACGTTTATGACACACTTCACAAATTAATTTTTATGAAAGTCCTGTTTGTTGTGATTCCAAAACAGGCTTGTTTTTTTTTGTTTATAGGGTGCTTAGAATAGAAGTTACGTCCACTTTGGTGTCGCGTTTTTACATACAAGTAATACGTGAATGAAAACTGTAAACGTGTTTTACGAAGAATTCTATTTTTGGCATTTTACTTGAATTTGAAGCATGATTTCTAGAAATATATTCATTGTATCATTACGAAGTTTTGATATGATATTCTGCTTATATTTTTGAGTTTATAAACGAAAATCTAAGGTCTATCATGTACTTGTCTAATTACAATGTTTTATAGACGATATGTGAAAAGAAATTTCAAACACTTCACAAGTGCATTAACAGTGTAACTTATGAGCATAAAATATAATCGCAAAAACTTAGACAACGCTCTTTTCACTCATTCATGCTGTCTTTTCCTGACTTTTCTCCGGTTTTTGAATTTGAATATCTCGGCCAATATTGCTCTCAGAAACATGGAATTTTTTCTGTTGGCCTCAAGAAATACGGGGCAACCAATTTCTAATTGGAAGTTAGAGGACAAAAAGACCGTATAAAAATTTATATTTTTTTATTTTGTGACTCACTGTATTTTCACTCTCAGAACTAGTACAGGGTAATTTTTGAACGTTTTTTGAGCATTTTTTTTTTAATTTTAATCATACCTCTACGGCTGTAGAACGTTGTGGAGAAAGAAGCGGGTTGTTTCCGGTCCTTCAATCTTCAATGTTCTATGTTGAGACGGTTGATGAGATAAAGGCCGCATTAGCACTTTCAGGACACTTTGTATATGGGAACAACTTTTAATTTCAATCATAAATAAGAAAAAAAAATTAATTTATTTAATTTGAAAACGAAAAAATAAAATAAAGTACTTCGCTTTTGAGCTAAAAACCGAGTAGTATAATTCTAACACTCTAACTTTATCAAATTTCTTAAAATTAAATATTGTTTATCATCAAATTGGATCAGCCAAAAGATGTCTCAGTGAAAAAATTCTGCATAATTATTCTTCGAATCAATCGATAAATTTACATAAAATAAGAACATAGCAATTAATTAACTACACAGACAGACAGGCATGACCGCCGACAGCACAAAAAGATCATCTGGAGATGGTTTTCAGTCTTACCCCCAAAGGGATGGTGAGTGGGGTCGCTGTGAGCAATCAATTATACAGTATTTCTGTTAGGAATCATATCCTAAAAAGACAAAAATTAGAATAAAGAATTCGCAATTTTGTGAAAACCAAGATTTTCAGAAAATTTGCCGAAAAAATTTATTAATTAATTCTCAAATTTGACTTTGAATCAGTCGAAAGGACAGAATCTAATATTTTTACCGCTTTGGGGCGTATGTGTCGTTTCAATGAAATATCTTTGGAACTCAATTATCCCGTCACACTATTCTTTACTCTATTTTAATTTCTACATAGAATGAAGAGAGTGAGAGAGAGAGAGAGAGAGAGAGAGAACGCCTTCTCATCCATTCAAATGGCGTTGCCTCAGCAAAAGATCCTATAATTAGAGAATAGCCCTCATTTCTTAATTAAAACATTCTTGATAATGGGGGGGGGGGTCGGTTGAAGAATGCAATAATTTCCACCGAAACCATATCCATATCGCTCTTTTCTCTTCTTCTTCGTTTGCTATCGCTCAATTTCCTCGGGGGATGTTTTGTAATTCAGCTTTTGGCGGTATGAAATGCTGCGATAGATGGTGTTGCATGATAAGTAATGTGATTAATATCTCCCGGAAGGATTTTCCTGGAATCGTTATCTCTCCGTTACGTGAGGTTTTACAGGAAAGGAAAGTTGGTTCCTATTTTTCCACCCACGTTCATTCTTTCTTAACGAGGCGTACAATGCTGCCGCCTTCTAGTGGTGTATGTAGCCTATGCAATGCCTTTTTTTAATAATATTGGAAACATTGAAAACCTTCGTCTATCATGGTCGTATATATATTTTCATAAGATATGTTTTTTTTTTATTAAGACGATAATTATATATCATTATTGAGATGGAGTTACTCAGCCTACTTGTTCTCCTTCGCCCTTACATGCATAGTAGAAAGTTACATAATATGTGAGGAAAAAAGATCATTAACAGGAGTATAGCAAGAAGGACGGGAAATAAAAAACATCTTCTGTAGATGGGTTTACTATGAAGAAAGCAGAGAGTACTTGTTTGAATTTATTCCATTGAAGTTTTGACGTAATATTACGTCCGTATTCGTCAAGAAGTTAAAATTCCGATGGTGGCGCTTTATCTGAGAGATCCACGCCCGCATTTTCTTCTGACCGTTCAACGAGTTTAAGGGTGGTGGTACTCTCCCCTTCTTCTATCTTTCTATTAGGAGGAGCGCCACCTGATACTGCATCAGTGACCCCCACGTGGTGCGTATCCTTTCCGTTAAAAGACTGGTGGATCTAGGATTTCCCCTTGCCATCAAGGAACATCTTGTTTTCAAGGAAACATATATTTTCCGGATTTACTGCAGTGCTTCACGCCGCAATGCGTGAAATAAGGAAAGCAGGGTCATGTCTCCAGTGGTGTAGATGGTAGCATGCTTGCCCGGTATGCAAGAAGGCATGGTTTCGAGACCCGGCAGAGACCCGGATGACTTTTCTTACTGAGTTTACTTCGCCATAAAATCTAGAAAATATCTGTTTTTTCCCCTCGATATATTAGGCTGAGAAAAATCCGTCTATCTCTACATCTTGTTTTGTGTTTGGCCTTTTCGAAAAAAGTTCGTTTAATCGTATTATTGAATCATATTTCGCGTATTATTTAATCATATGAAACGTGTTGAAAATTTCATATTTCGTATCAAATAAGATGAATAGTTTTCTTTTTAAAAAAAAACAATAAATGAGTATCCTGTTTTCGAGTCAGACCCTGTCATGCTTAGGCTTTCTTAAAAGGTTATTTCCGTACGTGAGGTTCGAAAATACGAAAACCGTAAGAAAAAGAACCAAAAACTTGTCTTTTTTTTTATTTCTTATACCTTCTAAAAGTGAGTTATAAGGACGAATTCTTCGACATCTTATATATTTTGATTCCCCTTTTTCTTTATATTTTTGCCCCTGGAGGCTTAAGTTCGTTGTACGTGACTACGGAAAATTCAGTGAAGATATTTCAAAATATCCGTTCAACTGCTACCGGATAATTTTGTCGAAACTATCTTTCTTCTCGACAAGATGTACAATCGATGGTTTTTCTTGTCATTTCTAGTTCGAAAAAAACCATCTAGATTTATTCTGCGAAATCTAGAATTTACACTTCCGAAGAAGTGAAAAATTGTGTGTTTTTCTTTTTATATATATATATTTTTTGAATTAGCGAGCTCTGGTTGTTTGATAAAGTAAGGAAAAAATAATAGTGTTATTCGCAGAAATCTTTCTCTCGGAATACGTTCGATTTTCATGAGTACAGACAATCCTACATTCATAATGAAAGGTATATCTCCACGAGACGTATATAATATATTTATTTCAACTTGGAACATCAAGACACTTAAAATATCGAATGGCTTTTTAAGATATGTATCTACGTATTTGTAATCTAACCGTACCAGAATGCAGCGGTTGCTCAAACTTCTCTTTTGTTTCGTAATATCATATCAATGACATGAGATTTATATTGCTGCACTAGAGTTTCGTCCACAATGTAATAATAAGCAGCTGGAACAAAAAAAACAAATATTTTATTTATATGTAGCAAGATTTCCTCGTAAGTAGGTGTATATGTTACGGTAAAATTTGTAAATCCGTTTATTACGCATGATCACCAGTTATTATGCATAATCGCCAGTTGTTATGCATGTGCCCGAGTGGCATGGTGGTAAGATGCTCAACTACCATCGTGAAGGTTGTTGTCAGGGTCCCGGGTTCGAACCCAAGAGAGGATATAGATAAGATATTTTCCCTAACGAACTCGAGGCGACCAGCGCCTTCACTTCCAACCCATCTCACTAATGGCGGTAAATTGCAATATAGCGATATGGCCAGGTTTGGTGAAGTAGTTATTATGCATAATCACCGATCATTTTGGTACGTTTGATGAATTTCCCTGAAAATTTATCAAACTTAACTACGATTATGCATAATATTATAACCCCAAGCGTTGATAAACAAGATAAACCGTGTACTAAATTCATGATATTTTCCGGTGTGAAGCTTTTTGTTTTAGAGCGCCACCTCTGAGTATAAAATTGAGTTTTCTTAATTTATCAACACTTTTGGCTATGATTATTTCAGTGCAAACCACGCATTATGTCAGTTGGTTGATTTGTTTTATTTGTGTGTCCGAATCTTCTCGTCCACCCTGTATAATGAAATCTTGTTTAGTAAAACTTACCACGTGTGGCTCCAACTTGATGCATCATGGAGAGGATGAATAAGTTGAGTGAAGGCCATACGCTGAAAATGCATTATACGATTATACGCCCGTATTTTTGCGCGACAGGTACATTATTTTTCCTGATTTTTGATTACCAGGTCCCCCCGCCCAACCGTCTCCATCTTGATCCACACGTAAATTACTTACATAAACTGCACTATTTTGATTTAAATACATTATTCGCCCGCATCTGCCGGCATGCCAGGAAACAGGGAGGGAAGCCAGCATGCCGGAATACTAGTATTTTTTGGCATGCGTGGAATTCGAATCACAGATTCAGAAAAAAAATATCGTTACACTAAAATACCGTTGAACTCGCTTAATGCATACAGCGATCTTTATCGAACCTTTCCTTTCCCGGCAGGCAACGGATCAGACCCCCCGACATTCAAAAACCTCGTGTCCCTCGAGTTTTACGGCATGTTGGCTAATGCGAAGGGAATACGATACTTAATCTACTAAACCGTGCTTATGTTAGTTCAGTTTCAGTTAAATTACAGTCTACTACTAATACTACCAATCCACACATGCACCTCATTCATATTTTTCCGCGAGGCTTCAAACAAACTGGTGCGTGTTTGAATGTGCGCGTACGTGTTGTGAACCTAACTTGACGTTTTGTTCTTGTGTAATGCTTGTCATAGTGCTGAATCATCCATAACTATGAATGAAGTGTAATGGTCGATTATTGTACCGTTGTAGGCCAGTTGCTCTAAGCGAAGGGAATAAAACTGTGGCGAGACTTTTTAACGGGAGAGATCAGCTCGCGTTCACCGCCAAAGAAGATACCAAAGATGTACCCCCCCCCCCCCAACGACACGAAGGCTCCCGCATTCGCTGAAAAATCCAGACTCTGATGGCATGCTCGATTGGCAAGGCAACTGCGACGACCCAGAGACCTCTGGTACATCTATCCACAAGGTTATTCCTCGCATCAAGACACCTAAACAGCAACTGGCCCAGAGAAGTTATTATGTTCGTAACGGGTCACGGCTCGTCCTCCGCTAACCTAAGAAGGTTTAAATCAATCCCCAACAACCGTTGCAGCTGTGGGAAGATTGGAACTAAGCTCCATTACGCCACCTCTTGCCAGAATGCAAAGGAATTTCACTATCTAGCCCCATCGAAGCTCTAGAGAAGGAATGGATGCTAAACGTCCTAAAGCGACTTGACTCCATCAAGAAACTTATAACACTGTTGGCATTTATGGAAAATAACCCGGAGAAAGCAATGATCGGGCTTGATCTAGACCAGGGGAGGCCCAACTCCATTCTAGTAGAGCCTAGACGATCGGGATTTTCCATCATACTGATGGAAAAACGACAGCTCCTTCTTTCTGAGAACTCCGATTCTGAGTAGCATAAGTTCTGCGGAATCGCGCATTGATTACTGTCAAAGGGTTCCTTAATGGTATCCCTCCTAATCCATTATCCAAAATATTTTTTACACTATCTAATTTGTTTTTTTATTAGTCGATTCGTCTACATGTTAAGATTATTCATGTCATTTCACTATCATTTTCATATATCATTATTTATATGTATATCTTATCAGTGAATTAATTTTTATGTTATTTGTAAATTCAGAGAATGAATGAAATTTTCCCGACACGGCCAAGCTTAAATTGCGCACGTGACAGAGCCTGGCCGTGTCCGGTAAGTAACGCTCGCATTCGATTCTCGAAGTTAGGAACCACAAAAAACTAACTTGGATTTCAGTCTTTTATCTGTTCGGCTTTCCTAACACAAATTTATTATAGAAAGATTAACTTAAAATTCTAACTTGCTTTGTACCGGAGGTTCAAGATGGGAAAAATATATATTGCGTTTTTTTCTTGATAAAATTCTCTTACGATTTTTTTAAAATAAAATATATATATATATATATATATATATACATATATATATAAAGAATTTATATCTTAACGAAGAATTCAATTTCTCCCGTGTCTCTTCATTAATCAGGCTTACCCTCTCCGTTGAAATATTACTTTATCAAACAATATTGACATTCTCCGCTACTTGAGCTGGTCTTAGCTACCGAAATCAAATGTAGTTCATTCTCGAAATCGATAAAAGTGGAAATCCGATTATAAATCGTCGGGACTGAAACGATTAATTTATGGGATTTCATTTCCAGGGTTTTTCCTCTGTTTCTCTATTTATTGTTATTATTTTAAGGAGAAATAATACATGCTTCGTATCGCATAGCTATGGCTTAATTGAAAAACGTGATATTTTGGTTTGACCGCATTCATGAAAAATGCTAGTGATAACATCAGATAATATAATTATTTTTTTATGAAACCAAAATAAATATATATATATATATATATTATTTTGTTATCACACTCCTTCTTTAATGTATGTATGTTTATCAATTTTAAATAATATACTTATTTTGGATTAGTAAGGACTCCTCCGGAAATCAGAACAAAACCAGATTTTTTTTTCAAACCGAACACAACTCAGGTCTATCGCCGTGGGCAATTTACTACCTAGTGAGTTGTGCCGGAAGTGTTTGTACCTAACAGTCTGAGTGCGTATTTAGTGTTGTGTCTGATTTTCCATTGCTGGCATCTATATTTCATAAGTGAAGTGTAATGATTGAATATTTGTACCGTTTGTAGGCCTGTTGCTCTCGGTCGAGAGACTTCTTAACGGAGAGATCGGTTCGCATCCGTGCCTCGAAGTTGGGAACCACAGAAAACTAACTTCAGCCGACCACCATAGGCTTTTCTTTTATCCGGCCCACTTTTTCGCCACATTATGTCTACTGTAATTTGCAAGTGATTGCAGAATAGCTGATATCAAATATACGCACAAAAAATATTTGATTATAGCGAGTTGGTAATTAGGAAGCATTCGCGACAGCGTCAAAAAAAACTTGGCAAGAAAATGCTAGTTCTTCCTTCTCTCTCTTCAAGAATTAAACATGATGACTCTTATCATAGCACATGCTCTTCGTAAAAATTACCCTCAGGTTCTTCTAACTAAGAATGTACACAGAAAGCCAAATTGTTTTAACACCTTCTTCTTATTTTTGGGCTTCCTTAATATACACATGGGTTATGTGATGATTTTGTAGGACTTCCGTGAGCAGCAATTAAAACAGACTTTTACTGTAATTTCAATCAGACAATTTCATTTATTCAACAAAACTATGATTATATACAATATTATAGTTTATGTAGAAAAACGATTATATACACAAACTATACAGGAAATGCTCGGTTTCATTGTCAGAAAGGTCTCTTCGCGTTCTCCTAAAGTCATTCTTCCACTTTTCCGGGGCTCAGTTCATACTTGCTTGGAGAACGCCGTTTTGGTTTGGAGACCATACATACAGAGAGACATAGACGGTACAAAGAAGGGTCACGCATACTCTTGATAGCGCACGGGCTTAAGTTATGAAGAGACTTGCTTTTTTTTACTGTTTACATTGGAAAAGCGCAAGTGTCAAGGGATATGATTGAAGTGTTTAACATTTTCAACGGGATGGATAGGATGGACTGTGAGTTATTCATACACCGTCAGTCAACTGCTTCGACAAGGGGACGCCAATATCGTTTAGTAAAAGACAACTCCAGATATCGGAGGGAGTTTTTTACTCTAATAGGGTTTTGGAATAAATGTAATAACTTACCCTTGGGAGTTGTGAATTCTAACTCAATCGACACGTTTAGAAAGAAATGTGATGTACATATTAGGGCAAGTCGAGAAGCTGTCCATACTTGGATAAGACAAGGATAGTTTTTTTATGTGCAGTGTATATATCATTTTTGTATCATCATAATTATTTGTTTTTTATTGCTTTTATTGGGTTGTTGTATTTTTGATGTAGTTCAGATGTATTTGACACCCATGTTTTTTATGGTCATCTTGTTTCAGACAACTCGTTGCGCATTTTTTCTGTTGTGGCCTTCATATTTGTAATACGAAAATTTTCATTTACCACTCTTAGAAATGTAAGTTAGAGAAGATTCGGCAATATCAAATTCCACTGCAATTTTAAAATATATCCAGCCAATATATTTGAATCTTAATGAAATTAACTTATCTCTTTTACAGTGTATATATAAACTTCCCCATGTGTATGTAACCTACGTCTGTTTTCTTATAACATTGACCATATTTATTTTGACTTCATAACTTATTTCGTTTCATGTCGTATACATGCAATGGAAAGAATCCAATTTTTATAACAGAATACAGGTTTCAGTTTTATATTGTCTTTCAAATCTGAATACTAATAAAAAAGTAAAAATATTATCCCATAATCCTTGCACTTCTAATTTCAGTAAATTGGTGGGCATGTGCCTGTTGAAAATACATACTTTATAATTCTTGTTACACTTCTCAAAGAACAATTTCCTCAAACGGTGAATAAAAATTATACATGCAGTTTAATTTCAAATGTCTAACAGACAATCAAAACATAGAGAATAGAAATACTTCAAAATAAATTTTAGTTTCTTCTCTGGGGAGAAAAAATTTATATTATACCATCTATACAGTAAATTAAATACTCGCATTCAATTTTATAACCTAATGATAGAATTTGCAATTCACATGTTTTCATCGGATAGAAAACAACATCGTTCTATACATTAATGCCAATATGATCATATTTCACCTTTTATATTGCTGCAAGTGAATCTTCATACTCTAAAGTTAAATTTTTTTTAATAGTTAAAATAAACAATAAGGATAGACGATATAGTTTACGTAAACGTTAATATTTAATGCAACATTTTGAGATATTCTCTTTAAAACTGTAATAATGATAATAAGAAAGATGAAAAACATCGCAACTTAAACTAGAATTTTTTAGTAGATTTTGCGAAACGTGATAGTTTTACCCCCAGCATTTAAAACGTTCACTTTTAAAATTTTCTTGGGGATTTCGCGTTCTAAAGATTTTTAAGACTGCTATATACTCTCATACTAATTAAAACAACTTTTTATGGTTTTCTCCATTATCCCAGCGAATTTCCTGTTTTTTCTACGGCATTTCCCGTGGGGGAACCTTCGAAGAAATTTTCATCATAAATAAGTTTAGTCGAATAACAAGAAGATAGATTTTTATATACGATGAAAATTCGAAAATAAATTAAATTTATATATATATATATTTATTTATTTTTCCCTCTCATTATTTTTCTCTTAAAGAAGCTACTGTTCCAAAATATGAAGTGACAGTAATCGTAAACATGTTGCCGTAGTGATTTAATGAATTGCTCTAAGGGATTATACTTTGATGAATAACTGTAATGTATTGGAAGTATGCGACAGTAAATATATAAACTATATACAAATTTAATTTCAATGAATAATCAATAACTTAATGCATTTTAATGAAGTGTAAGAAACAATATTATGTATTCTATCGGATGTTTTTTGGTGTTTTATCGCTCATCGTTTTCGTCTCTTCATAAGGCATACATAAATAAATATTTACGTGTTTTGCGAGATTTGCATCTTTTTTGAGATGAATTATCACCAACAAAGATTTTAATTTTTTAATATTTCTTTTTCACTCAAAACGCTATTAGAAAAATGGAGCTTTAAAGACTCATTTGGAGTTTTTTTCATATTTATAAAATTCACCAATTACTCTAGGGTATTACGCATAACCAGAGGTAAAGGCGATACATTTCAAATATTCATCAACTTTACCAACGACACTTGGTTGTTTTGCACAATCGCCGGTAAAAGTGATGATATATTAAGTATTTATCAAATTCACCAACGACGCTTGGGAATTATGCATATTCGCCAGTAAAAGTGATAAATTTATCAAACTTACCAAAACGATTGATACGTATGTATAATAACCAATTTATCACATATTCCGTAACATGTACATGTATATTACTAAACGATAATAAATCAACCACACCGATCTTAGAGCCATGGCTTAGGTTTATTACGAGCGGGAATTTAAAAAAATAAATATTCAAATAGACCTACGGAATAGCTTCATTTCGAAAGCAACCAATCAGAACATTGCAACAGACTTGCGTGCAGGTACTTGGCTTGATTCTGGTCACAATGTATGACGCGAACAGTTGCATATCATCTTCCGCTGAGCAACCGGGAGTTAGTATTTGTGATAATCGAACCAAGTGGGATTCATGGTCAGCGTGATTATGATTATATTTCTCCTCTGTACATGGCACCCATTGTGTGTAGACATTCATTAGGAATTATGGATTGATCCGTATATTTGCCTCTTCCATTGGTAATTTCTGAGTTTAAAATAATTGGTGCATGTGGAGCAAATTACTGAACCTAAAGAACCCGATGCTTCCCAGATTCCCATCACTTTCAACTAATTATACAACATTATTACAACATTATTATCAACTATTTCAACTAACTTTTTCAACTAAATATCACCGACATGACATCCGACATGAAAACATAAAATATAAACCTACTGTGAACACGACTATTCACAATGAAAAAATTGTATTGGTTCTTGTTTTCGTGATATTACTGTGTTAACAGTTAAAAGTGTTTTACGAGCGTTATTTTGTGGTCAAAAAATGGTAAGTACTATAGAACAATGTTAAGAGGGAAAATGATTAACCACGATGCTGAATGACTAATGTTTGACAATTGTAAGTGATACACCGTATGTCTAGTACAAGCGCAATGAGCGTACAAAACGAAGTACGTGTCATACGCCGATATATGAACAATTTTAATCTTCATTTGCGTTTCTATGCATTTATGTCGTGTGTGTGTGTTTTTATGTACATTTTTCTCTATATACTTATGTTGTATTTGAATGTATTGTATTATATGTGTAGTAAATATGGACTACAGAGAAAACCATAGCCAATCCAGATTTTTTTACGGAGAAACTCGTGTTCAGCACACCGATTTATACAGGATATTTGCAAATAAACTGACACCATTCAGACGTATGTAGTGCCCATTCCAATGGAAATATTTGATGAAACTTGATATGTAGGATATATGGACCATGGGGAAAAGAAAGTTTTAATAAAAAATAGTTGAATTTTTTAACTTTGACCTTTGAAGACGGGACACACCCCGCTTCCCATCTCGCAAAGATATTGAAGTGTTTCAATTTTTGACCACCGGGTGAATAAGTTGGGCTATTTTATCACAGTCATCTTTTTCCCCCCACAGGTTTCAACAACGTAGAGTTAAGACCTATGGGGAATACCAAGTTTCAATGAAATGCGTTCACCACAACGGGCGCTACATTGATCGGAGTAGTGACAGTATAAGTAAACTGACACTACCGAGCTTAATAATTATTATACTGATATTACTCCGACCCATGTAGCACCCGTCGTGGTGGACGCATTTCATTGAAACTTGATATATTCAGTATATTTCAGGGAAAAAGTAAGTAAGATAAAAAAAAAAAATCTCCGCATTTTCGCCTGGTGGCCAAAAATTCAACTTTTTTATTGATCTTTCTTTTCCCCCCATGGTCCATATATTCTATATCCCAAGTTGCATCAAAATATCTCCACCAGAATGGGCACTACATGCGTCTGATTAGTGTCAGTTTATTTTTAATCGCCCTGTATAATAAATGACCATTTTTGTTTCGGATGCTTTGTCAAAATTTATTGTTCAAAAATATCCATATTTTAATATGGCAAATAACGTATGATCGGGATCACTATTCTATAAATACGAAAACAAATAATTTGCTTAAAATGCATCCGAAAAAAAAAATGCCAATGGATCACTCAAATTATTTAAGCCTGGGAAGCACGTAGCATGGTTTTCCAATTTTAAAGTAATTCGAGTCGAACGGAAACTTTGATGCTTAGATATCCTTGAATGAACTCTTCTTTCGAGACAACCAATCAGGTTCTCAAAATTCAACTCGTGATGGAAAGATTCTTATCCGTGCTTTTCCTCGTCTCGGAATGAGTTAGATCAATACGCTATAAATTCGGATTCTCGAAAAAGTTCACCTTTGGATAAAGAAAAAAAAAAGACAATCTCTTTTTCTTTCAACAGCAGCTGCATAAAAAATACTGTTCCCTAAATTCTGTGGGGGGGGAAAAACACTAAGCTTCAAGTACGAGTAATAACGTCCGTAGCGACGGGTATTAAATTTCGAAACGCAGTTCCCTAAATTTCTAATATCAAAGTGAGTGTTCTCTTCTTAAAACAAAAATGGTGGTGCATCTATTAATGCAATTAACAAACCATGAAATTAAGTGCAGTCGATCTTGATCCGGGTACTTTGAAAGTTTTAATGTTGTGGTGCTCGAATAATGAGTTTCAAAAAAGAGAGAGACGAGATTTTTGAAGTAATCCTCGAAGATTAGCTCGGGGCTCTTGAAAGTAAGCCATGTGAAAAACTAAATCCTCTCATAAAAATTGGTTATTGTTTATTATTTACTTTTTATTTTGTGATCCTTCCTGCTATATTCTATATATCAGATGATTCATTACTTAGGGAATCGCAATATTCAGCTTATTAGTTGAACATTTTATCTTCATTAAGTTTTCATATGTACTTGAATATATATTAATAATAAAATTTATATTAATTACATAAAAAGAAAACAATTTCACGCTTTCTCATTAATCTGTTTTTTCAGTGATATACAGGATGTCCCGTAAATTCGTGAATATTATAAAAATTCATGAAAATTGAAGGAGTTCCTATATTTGAATGCGGTTTGAGCAAAAGTTGTGATCAAGAAGGGGAATTTTTTTTTTCTTTTTTCTGGTACAGAAGAAAAAAATTAGTTCAAGTTTTCGTCGATGAAGGAGATTGCGCATCAGTACGGCAGAAGTAATTGAACTAGACCCGTCACATATGGGGCAGAGGGGGGGGGCTTTTGAAAATACACTAAAAATCGTATATATATATATATATATATACATACATTAAATACATGCGCTTTGCCCCCCCCCCCCGGAAAAAGTTGAAATGACGGCCCTGGATTGAACCTGAACCTTTCTCCAATCTCTTCTGTGTTTGAAATTTTCGTAAAGTTTCAGCCGAATATTCATGGCTGAGGTATAACAACTTCATCAATAGTGCTTTATCAACCAATGCCAATATCACAACAAAAATCTTATGTAAGCGCCAATAACAGAAGCATTCAGAAATGAGCTGTTAATCGCACACCCTGAATTTTATGGGAATCTGATTTGCATATTTCCAGTGATTTTTTTTATCTTTTGCGTGTTACGTCCTCCATTGACAAAAAATTGCAACTAATTTTTTCTATACCAAAAAGATTTTCCTTTGTGACATTCAAATATACCAGTTACTGCAACTTTCATTAATTTTTAAACTATTTGCGAATTTACGCCCTGTAAATATGTGTTACTCTAAAAGTGGTAAATCGGTGATTACGCATAATAGCTAACCGTCTTTGTAATTTTATTATTTTGACCATTTTTCACAGACCAAGATTGCTAATGTTGTTGCTATAGCGAAACCTTATCATATTTGTCGGTTGGTAAAGTACAAATGTCGAGCCTGTAGTGGTAAAAAAAGTAAATCGGCAATAAATTCATCAGCTTCAACGTACATTGTGCATAAACCTCTGTCTAAGACAGGTTATTTTAACCTTTTGTGCTCCACAGACATTTTTTGCTATCAGGATGAAGTCCACGGAACCCCCCCGGTGTCTGTTCGTCCCCATATTGAGCAGCCATCACCCCTCTGTCTTGGGCTTTGTGTGTGTGTGTTCTGTAGTTAGTTGTAACTTGTACATTCTGCATCATTTAAAGGCTTTAAGATCCAGGAGACTGAGCCTTCCCCTGGGCTCTAGTAAAATTAATTAATTTACTTAACTTTTTTTCATTACTTAAATTACTTAACTTTTTTTTCATTCAAACACACGGACCCACTGAAATCTATCCAAGGACCTCCAAAGAGATCCGCGAACCTCGGATAAGAATCTCGGTCTAGGATGATAAATTTTTCAATTACGATTGCACATGTTGATGAATGTATAGAGAGCCAACATTACAAGACTGATAAAAGAAGGTAACATAAATTTTCATGTACGTTTCATTTTTATACGGAAACACGTGTAGTGTACGTATCACTAACGGGCAAAACTGATCAACGGTTGAATGAGAGTGTTAAGTTTTTCCCATATTTATCTAATATCTAGGGAATCTATTCATCTAGGAATTTTACATGATCACCAAGTAAAAGTGATGAATGTTGTGAAATTTATTAAACTTTTTGACAGAATTGGTCATTATGCATAATATTCGGATTATCGCTTTTCCAATTCACGGAATGATACATGCGGAATCACTTAGCACCGCTGATCAGGGTGATTAGAAAGGCTCTCTCCCAAAAATTACGTTATAAGGTATAACTGTTGTTCGTTTGTAAACCGAAAATCTCGAAGCAGATAATGCATCTTATTCAAAATAGGTTTTTTCACTGCAAGTTCCGGAAACGCTTTTTTTAGAATTGACTATGTTTTTTTAATATGCTATGCATTGGCATAAAGATTATTGGTTCATATATAACATTTGTATAAAAAATTTGGGAGTTCAACCATTACGTATAAATCCATTTCAAATACAAATACAACTCCACAACAGGCAAGATGCCCAACGACGTGGCTGAGAAAAAGATGCCCGTAACAAATATGGATGTCATATATTTCAAAACTGCAGCAACCCAATTAAAAACACAATCACAAAAATTATAAACAATATATGCACATGATAAAATATTATACAATGGCCATAAAATGTATTTATGGTTTTATTCTAAGTACGAATAGCTGCTCGATTTACCCCAACATGTTTATCGTATTTATTTTCAAACGTATCAATTGTGTTACAATTACCTTTACCATAGGTTACCCTTTAGGGGTAACATATTCCATTTATCAACAACCCTATTAGAGAAAAATTCCCGGCGACACCATAACCTCGCATTGTCCCTTACTAATCGATACTGGTGTCCCCTTGTAAAAGCAGTCGATTGCGGTGCACTAATAATTCATGGTCCATCCTCTCCATACCGTTGAACATTTTGAACACTTCGGTCATATCTCCTTGAAACCTGCATTCATCCAATGTAAACATATTCAAAAAATGAAGTCTCTTTTCACGTCAATGAGAATTCCCAAATCGGTGACCCTAGTGGCATCCGGGATAGTGACACCATTCAACTCGTAAGAGAACCGTGGTTGTTCGAACCGAAATTGGCGACCATTTCAAGCATGATATCGTTCAATAACATTATCAGAATCAAAGAAAATTCGAGGATTTGTTTTAAAACAATAATTATAATACAATACATCAACACCCAACACCGTTCACGAGAACAAATTCTTGGAATTCACCTAATAAAAGACTGTACAAGGGGCGATTTATGAACCCCTTCGAATTTAATTTCTATATACATATCATAGCAATATCTAATGCTTGGCTACTCTCACGGGAGGATGAGAGATTTCCATTTCTGTAAAAATATCTCAAATTCCTATCCTTAAAAATACTAGACATCATAACATCTTTACGTCAAACACAATAATTATGTATCAGCTTTTTTTACCATGTTACCACCCATACTCTTCATTTTCTGTGATAAACATCTATTTATTATCGAACGCTTCATTTCAGACTTCGTTTCTATTGATGTGACGTCACAACACAATATGTAGAGTGATTACTTAATCCCCCTTGTCGCATTTTACTGCCGAACCGTTGATGCAAAAGGTCCATATACTTCTAGTCCATTTTTCATACGCACATCCCCTGCTCAAAACCTAATGAGGAAGCTGTTGCACTGTCTTTTCTTAGGCCAACAAAAAAAATCCACGTTTCCAAGTGCAACATTCACTGGGATATTTGGATTCCAAAATTCTGGGAGAATGTTGGGAAAGGACAGAATAAATAGCGGAAAGAAGCATTGTCTGTTAGTATTTTCTGTTCTTTCCCAATTTTTCTCCACTTTTTCAATTCAAAAAAATACCTCAAAATACCCTTGCACTTGGAAACGTGGAATTTATTTGTTGTCCTCAGGAAAGACAGGGAAAAAAATTTCTAATTGGTTTTTTTTAGGACAGGGTGACCAAACAAGAAGTTAACTTTTTTTATTTTAATAATTTTACAACCCCTTGCAACATGAGTGACGTATCTGAGCATTGTTATGTTGGATAATGTTATTTGGATAATTATCTAATTGGAAGTATACCATGTTAATTGGAAGTAGCTATTGTAGTCACGGGTCGCCAGTAAAGTGCGGCTAGTTGAATTAAGTAATCACCCTGTACAATTTCTCCTTCATATTTTGTTGCGTGATAAATTTCGTAATTTCGTGATCACACGGAAAGTTGACGTTTGAGCTGTGTATTTTTGTTATAATTTATTATAATAAACATAACATTTTAAAGAATCGCCCCCAAAATATGCGTGAATCGAAACCCGCTTGAAAAAAATGTACGAAATTATTAGAAAAAGTTTTCAACGTACCATAATGACGACCACGATTTCTTGAGCAGCAGCTCTCTTGCATCAACGAAATGAAAGAAATAACGAATAGCATCCCACAGAAATGCCTGGCACTCACAACCTGGAAGTTGGACCCAAATACGTCACATCTCATGGCTGTCACTTAAAATACTTGAACGGAGAATTACTATGACACATCTGCAGTTTGCCTCTAAATGTTAAAAAGCAGGAGAAAAATCCTAATGTAACTGCAGTGAATAGTATTATCTATACTAATTTATTGTTCGAATTCCAAACGTAATTATCCTTCACGAGGAGAAAACAATCCAGAGTCCCGCTATACTTTAGCTTTTATTTTCCGGCATGTACTAGATGAATCTGTATTTTCATTCTGAATTCACATGCAATATTCAATGTACTTGACGTTCATGATAGCATGAAATCTGCAAATTCGAAACTACAAAAATGTATTGTTGTATTACGAGAAGCAACCCTAAAATATACTACTTGTCGAACTTTTTTTTCGGCTTTTTTCAAATCAGTTCCTGAATGTCTCACTTTTATCGGTGTTGTGCCACAATTCGCTCTGTCCAACATCCAAGGTAAAGACCACATGTCATTCTGATGGCCGCGAGAACAGAATGTGAGGGAGCTCTCGCACCTATTCCTTCACACCAGATGGCGCTCGGTGTCGTGAAAGTCGAGAGAAAAAAAAATCGATAGTTTCTTCACAGAGTCTACTAGGTAAAAATATTGGGACTCGGCCTGGTGTCGTTAAAACGTTCACACGTTTTTTGGTCATTATATACGAAGGAGCATAAAAGTAGCTTCTAAGAGGAGGATAGCTCCACACCCGTTTCCAGGGAAGAAAGTATAAACGAAAAGTATGGGAATGAAGACTTAGTTCTAATTTTCGATGTCTAGTACATTCGGGTAATATACGGGGTGTCCTGTAAGTGCTAAGGCGGCCTTTATGTCATCAACCGTTGTCGTAGAGGTATGGTTTCAATTTGAAAAATAAATGTTAAAAATATGTTCAAAAATTATCTTGTACCAGTTTTGAGAGTAAGAATACAGTGCGTCACAAAATTTAAAAAAAAATCCAAATTTTTATGATTGGGACTTCTGATTCGGAAGTTGTTACTCTGTCTCTCCTAAAAGCAACAGAAAAATTCCAAGTTTCCAAGTGCAATATTTGCCGAGATATTCGAATTTAAAAATCTGAGAAAAGTTGGGAAATAACAACATTCTTCGTTTTTAAATTCGAATATCTCAGCGAATATTGCACTTAGAAATTTGGAATTTTTTCCTTGGCCTCGGAAGGTACAGGGCAACAACTTTCTGTTCGGAAGTGAGAAAACGAGGAGACCGTATAAAAATTTAGATATTTTTATTTCGTGACACACCGTATTTGCACGCTCAAAACTGGTACAGCGTAATTTTTGAACTAATTTTGAACATTTTTTTAAACTAGGAATCATACCTCTTCGACTGACGCTTGATGAGGTAAAGACTGCATTAGCATTTACAGGACACCCTGTATAATAGTCGGGTAATATGGAATGCAAGGTTTCTTTGCCTTTATGTACGGCCCCCAAGTGAAACAATGATAAACAACTTAAAATGTCCCCCATGATGTTCTAGACTGTAAAGTCAGTATCCCACGGTTCTCACTATCATCACGACTAGTATAGGAGAATATTTTATTATTTGTTTTTCCATTCTAGATGTTTACTAAGACTAGTTTTCAAAAGTTTTTACAAATTATTGAAGTGTGCGCAATAATCTGAAACTAAGCACAATCTGCGTCACAAGTGTTGCATTCTTTTGTGCTGTGTTCATTTTTAGCTACCGATTCTCTCCGTTTAGGTAAAACGCTATTTTTTCACAGATGGTGTGTTGGGTAATATGGAATGCTACAATATTATCTGAGTTGGGCTAGAATATCTCTTCAAGATAGAAAGTTTAGTCTGACAGAAGAGGAATGATAAAGAGATAATGTGCGCCTTGTTTTCTATGAGCCCACCTTGTTTACAAATTAATTTTTTTTATTATTTATATTTGTGCCAACCACTGAGGGGAAAATATCTGCAGGTAAAATGTAGGGCTATAGTCAAGAAGTTCCGTTCCGACGTCTTTCAACGTACAATCTGCATATTATACGCAAGAAAATACAATTATGGATGTTTAACACTGAAATGTTTTATCACTATGTATCAACCACGTACAACAGATAAATAGTAACATAATTTATTTTTCCCCAGCCAATTACGATAGAACTATACAAATTAGAGTTAACAATTAAATTACATATTTTACAATATTTGAAAGAAAATGCAAAGAGAAAGAAAAAATTATATTTGAATGAATGCTGTAGAACAACTAATTCATAACGTGATGAAGAAAGCTGGGCAGCATTAACTAAAAGCTAGTAAAATGCTCTCGACCCTATGACGACTGTTATTTATCTTTTATCTTAAACATGGACCATATTTTACGCCCTCGTGGAGTCTAATATTTTACGCCAATCGTTCAACTCAACCTGCAAAATATTCTAATATTCTTTCAACCTCTTCACGTTCAGGCAGCCGATTTCAGCATTTCAACGATGCACAATTGAAGTATCGGTGATGCATCTGAGAAACTGATATCTTCGTCAACATTTTCGAAATAGTGGCATAAAAGATGAGTGGAGTATGTTTTCCCTCTTTTTTCATCTATCCTTTCCGAATGTATGAGATTTTTTTTATCTCTTCCAGCCGTAGAGAGAGAGAAACGAAAATAATGCTGAAGTAAAGGAAAATATCTAGTTTATAGGGTTAGAAATGAAGCGTTTTGCTGATAAAGGGATAAAGAAGAAGAGAGATAGCTCAGATGCATGTCTTTCATATACTCTAAGCTGAGATACCTAAATAAAGCCACCAGCCATGGCCACATGACATAGATTTACTTTTCCTTACTCTGTCGAACAAGTATGAAGTGGAGTCGTAAGAAAAATGAAACCATCACCCCCAGTAACCCTTAGCCCATTTTCACCGCTCCTCCAATTCATTCCCAAATTCCTCATAATTTTTATCCATAGTTATTTGAATCACATATGTAAGAAAGTTTCAAAAAATTTAATGTTAATTTAGTATGTTTTTTTTCAGTTAATCAACTTTTTAGTCAACAGAAATTAATTTAGTATATTAAATTAAAATAATTAGTAATTATTATTATTATTATGAAAAATTTCAAGTACCATATGACAAAAAATATTGGAAAGAAGTACTTTTTTTTCCCTTTTTCTGTTTATTGTTATGACAACAAAAAATTCGCACGGAAAATCAGGATGAAGTTTCTGAAAATTTAATTATTGAAAATTCATTAATAATTACATTTCTTTGTAAAAAAATTTAGAAAAATATGTAAAAATACTTATCAGATCTATTGATTTCCAAAAATAATCGTTTCTTACGAAAATGTTGTGAAAATTACTTCAAAAATACTTTTACCAAAGTGGTGCATGCAAAGAAAACGTCAGTCAAAAAATGTGGAGGAAGCAAGTATAAAGTAACTCTTTCATTGATGGATAAGGAGGAAAAAAATTCAGGTAATATTTTACTGATTTATCATGACTTCTTCATGTATAAATATACATATAAAATAATGTCTCATGCCATTAATATACACTTTCAACTGAGGTGACTGCCCAATTTTAAAATTGAAATTAACAGTTATCATTCAACCCGTTGGTTAAAAGTCAAAAACAAAATTTTTCGATTCGGTTCGTGGTTTGTAGATATAATTGATGCAGTTTTTATTTCAATGGGTCACACCTATTCTTTAGGAAAAAAATAAAAACAGGTGGGCAAAGTCACCCGGCATAATGGGGTAATTTTGCCCAAAACCAATAAAAAAAATTGACTGAACCTTTGGCTTCACTGCATTATAAGTTAATATACACAGAAAACAAAGTAACGTAGTTCAAAGCTCCAAGCACGTATCATTGTGTCCGGAGGTATAACGTAAACTGTTTTGTTCTCTAAGGCAGAGGTTTCCAAATGGGAAGATTCTCACTGAATCCTTGATAGTTATAAAACTGTTCCGCAGAACCGTTGATAATGATGGGGCTGTTCTACAGAACTCAAACAATTTTTGAATATTCAGCAAAAAAAAAACGTATCCCTACTGCCGTCCCAACAACATCTTTTCCCCAGAGCAAAATGAAAGAGCGCTTCGACACCACCAATTAATTCGGATATTTATTGTCGTATATCGTTCTACCAGATCTTATCGTGGAAGTTCCTGCATGGCCCCCATGGGAATGGGTCGTTCAGGGCACCTACCCTGCCGCTGTGGTGGTCGAGTCATCATAGTGATGGGCTCGCATCGAGAGGGGCCCGTATTCGAACCCCACCGCAGTGATGGTCGGCTGAAGTTGGTTTTCTCTGGTTCCCAACTTCGAGGTTCCCCCATTAAAAAAATCTCGCCGCATAGAATAACAGACCTACAACGGATAAATCATCAAACTTTACACTTCACTCATATTTCGAAAATATGTGGTAGATGGCAGCAATATAACAAACATTACACAGAAACAAGCTTCATGTTAGTTACAACACGGACACGCACATTCCAACATATACTAATTCGTTAGAAGTTCCGCAGAGGAATATGGACGAGGTTCATGTGTAGTTTAGTAGTAGGGCTTCTGGCCTGGGCCGCGAGATGATTCCCATCAAATGTGATGCTCTCTTTGTTTTTCACGCTACACATTCATATTAGAGGGGATCGTGACCAGTTTGACCTGGGGAGGGGTCAGCAGGTCGCCCACCAAAGATCTTAGAATAGGAACCCTACTGTAGGAATATGGGGCCATAGGTCTCTGTGTCGTGATCAGTTCAACTCATGGTTGTTCATTCGCAAAGTTGGAGCCCTGTCAGCCCATTGGGAGTCATATTCACAAATCAAGAAAGATTTGTCCCGGGCCCCCATGCTAGAGCTCCTCCAGTCCTACCTTTGGTAGATTGAGGTGACCACCGATAGACAGCGCCTTCATTTCTAGCCCATCTCATTAATGGCAGTAAATTGCAGTGCAGTGATATGGCCAGAGTTGGTGTTTGGTGTAGTAGTAGCCCTAGCCTTGGGGGGCTCGGGTAATTGTGCTCACTTAAACTAATTGAGGGTAGATGCTTGATTTCTTATTTAAAATATATTCACAGACAACTCACATAAACACCTTTTGATTGAATGATTAGCATCATGAATCGCAGGGTGATTCATTTCATGTTGAATGAAGACCAGAAGGAAAAAGCTCCCGTAAAGAACTCTGACATATATTCTTCAACATGAAATGAATCACCCTGTGATTCGTGATGCTAATCATTCAATCATAAGGTGTTCATCGGAGTTGTCTGTGAATATATCTTAAGTACGAAATCGAGAATCTATCCTCAATAGTTTAAGTGAGCACAATTATCCGACCCTTCCCCTCCCCCAAGGCTATATTGCAATTTACTGCCGTTAATGAGATGAGCCAGAAATGAAGGCGCCGTCTATCGATGGTCGCCTCAATCTACCAAGGGTAGGGCTGGCGGAGCTCGGGACAAATCTTATTGTGTTTTTAGTTTTTTTCTCACTAAAAATGTGCTATAGGGGAGACCCCACCAAAGATCTCAGCCTTGGGAGGGGGGGTTGGTCCAGGATGTAAGGGGCATGATGGGCATCGAAATGTTCGTGGGAAAAGAAAAAATTATATTCTTAACATATGCCTGACATAAAATGTGCGCTCTAACTTTTTTTTCTGGGGATCGAGTGACACATTCTTTTATTTCACCTGCGCAGACCTGTTTCTCTGCTCACAGAATTCCGATGTCTGGGGAATGACAAAATAATTCCTCATACGATATGGGGAATTTTTTTTCTGCACAGTAAAAAAAAAAACTTTTATACACGGAAGCCAGACTCTAAATGTTCATATTTTGTAAACTTATTCACAACATGAAAAAAATGGCACCTTTCTTTGTTACTTTTGTCTAGAAACATTAAAGCTGTAAAAGTAAAATTTTATCAGCAAAAAAATATGCCTTCTAGAAAATAATGAAAGCATTATATAGTACATTATTATATATTACATGTAAGAAACATCCATTAACTGGAAGTCCTTTCGCCATCTATCGAATAAAACTTTTAATTCTCCAATTTAAATTAGCAACCGGTTTTTGATTAATGTGCCCCCACATCAAAAAAACAATTTAATGATATTAGTTAATATTTTATAAGCAATATTATTAGTTTTTATTATCAAATTTTCCTCGACATTTTAACAGTTGCTATTCGAATACGGTAAAATAATACTTGTACGATTTGTGAAATAAAATTGTAATGCATCTTGTGTAAAGTATTCGGTTTTACTGATGTTATTTTGCTTGTCATAAATAACAACTGTTGAAATTTTGAAGTGAATGTGACTAATATTGTGTGTTTTTAAAATACTATATATATATAAACTTGAAGCGCCAAAAAAACTGGCACAGGCATGCGTATGCAAATAAAGAGATATGGAACCAATCAGAGTACGGCGCTGCGGTCGGCAACGCCTATATAACACAACAAGTGTCTGGCATAGTTGTTAGATCGGTTACTGCTGCTACAATGGCAGGTTATCGAGATTTAAGTGAGTTTGAACGTGGTGTTATAGTCGGCGCACGAGAGATGGGACATAGCATCTCCGAGGTAGCGATGGAATTTGGATTTTCACGTACGACCATTTCACGAGTGTACCGTGAATATCGGGAATCCGGTTAAAAATTAAATCTACGACATCGCTGCTGCCGGAAAAAGATCATGCAAGAACGGGACTGACGAGAATCATTAAACGTGACAGACGTGCAACCCTTCCGCAAATTGCTGCAGATTTCAATGTTGGGCCATCAACAAGTGTCAGCGTGCGAACCATTCAACGAAACATCATCGATATGGGCTTTCGGAGCCGAATGCCCACTCGTGTACCCTTGATGACTGCACGACACAAAGCTTTACGCCTCGCCTGGGCCCGACAACACCGACATTGGACTGTTGAGGACTGGAAACACGTTGACTGGTCTGACGAGTCTCGGTTCCAATTGCTTCGAGCTGATGGACGGGTATGGAGACAACCTCATGAATCCATGGACCCTACATGTCAACAGTGGACTGTTCAAGCTGGTGGAGGCTCTGTGATGGTATGGGGCGTGTGCAGTTGGCGTGATATGGGACCCCTGATACGTCTAGATACGACTCTGACAGGTGACAGGTACGTAAGCATCCTGTCTGATCACCTGCACCCATTCATGTCCATTGTGCATTCCGACGGACTTGGACAATTTCAGCAGGACACTGCGACACCCCACACGTCCAGAATTGCTACAAAGTGGCTCCAGAAACACTCTTCTGACTTTATACACTTCCGCTGGCCACCTAAATCCCCAGACGTGAACATTATTGAACATATCTGGGATGCCTTGCAACGTGCTGTTCAGAAGAGATCTCTATCCCCTCTTACTCCTACGGATTTATGGACAGCCCTGCAGGATTCATGGTGTCAATTACCTCCAGCACTACTTCAGACATTAGTCGAGTCCATGCCACGTCGTGTTGCGGCACTTCTGCGGGCTCGCGGGGGTCCTACACGATATTAGGCAGGTGAACCAGTTTTTTTGGCTCTTCAGTGTATATATATATAATTAATATCGTACCATATTTTTTTTTCCATAGAGCACATTCATCAAAACCAATCGCATATTCCAACTGAAGATTTAAAACAGTTTTTTTTCGATAGATGGCAGAAATGAAGTTCCAGTTCATTGACGTCTTCAATATTTTTAGAAGGCATAATTTTTATTTGCTGATAAAAATTTATTTCTGCCCGTTTATTGGTTATGAGCAAAAGCAACTCAGAGGGGCATCATTTTTTCATGGTGAATAAGTTTACAAAATAAGGATTTTTACAGACGGAATGGTTCTGTGTACACAGATATTTTTTAATGTTCAGAAAAAGATTCCCAAATTGAAAAGCATGTTATTTTTTTCATTCCGCACAGATATCTACATTCTGTGAGCAAAGAAACAGTTATGTGCAGGTGAGGAGATCCAAGGTAAAACCAAAGTAAAATTTTCATTCAGCTCAGCATTATTTTTTAAGCAGGCTGTTGTTTAGTACTTTTTATATTTAATAGATGACAGAGCAAGAGTGTTCCAACGTAACAATATTATTTACTTACTAAACATGCGATTGAGACCGTTAAGTAGGGTTGCCAGACATTCATAAACTTGTTCATGAGGGCGCATGCACCAGCATCTTTGGCTATGTTATTTGCAAGTGTTACAACAAATGGTGTTCACTACACCAACAATAAACAACACTTGTTTTCCAACCAAAACAGAACGATTTTTATAATATGCATACATTTTAACGATGGCGCTTTCAAACGTGGAGTGTTTGTTTATTCGGTATCGAGCGTTCTTCCAACCACTTTTTTGGCATTTCGTTGGGCATTTTGCCTGTTGTGGTGTTGTATTTGTATTTGTTTGTTTCTCAATTACAGAAGAAGATATTGCCTGATTCTTTAACAAACTACCACAGGGCCGTCTAACTTGACCCATTTGCCCGGAGGACCTGCTCGGGTGTATAGAGGCACTCCACAATAATTGGGATAGATAATATATTTGTAAACATATCGATATATTTTGTAAACATATTGAAATAAATCGAGAAGCTATCCATACTTAGATGAGACAATCATAATTTCTTTTTATGGGCAGTACATTTATATTTTACCATAATTATTGATTTTTTATTCCTCTTATTGAGTTGCTGTATTTTTAATGTAGCATAGATATGTATATTCCGACATCCATATTTTTTCTGGGCATCTTTTTCCAGCCACCTCGTTCGGAATTTTGTCTATTGTGACCTTTGTACTTGTATTTTTAAGATGATTTATAGTAGGTGTCAATATGCAAAAGCCTCATTTTTCCACATGAAAATTCGAGCAATTGCAAGAGCCACATAATTTTAGGGCCCTCCGATGAGGGATTTGTCAGGGCTCCCCCCTCTCCCGTCCCGAAGACAATTTATTATTTTATCGCTTGTGGGCTCTGCAAATTTCACCGTCCTTCACCCACTCTGATCTAGTTTTCTTGACTACTCCATCCTCGAAATTTGCCACCCTGGACTATATTTGGCTCCCTCCCACACCATAAATGTGTCTCTGGTCCCTCACTCTTTCTATCGTTCACATGTTTTCACACCCTCTAGTTCACTGTTTTCACCCCCTCTCTCACCGAGTGATCTTTTTGGGTCACTCACATGCTTGAGCATTCTATAGGTTAGTCATTAAATTAGACTGGATTTTTTATACGACACTGTCGCTTTCAAATTGTAATCAAAGAACTGCTTTGCGAGTATCAGTAAGAAGAAAGTTATCTTCTTTGAAAAATCTCCTGGTTCTGGGATATTTTTACGGTTTCGTGGCGTTTGATCATGCGGAACTCCAAAAAAAACTGTCACGAAATCCCTGTTAGAAATCCGTACCCAAAAGGGAGATAATAACAGATACGTTAAGATTTCGATGATTTTAAAATGAAAAATAAATATAATAAGCTATGACTGTGACAAACAATCGTAAAAAAATAGAGGAAGAGGAAAAAAATAAAGATGAGATGCATTTTATTTTACAGTACTAAACTCACATAATAAGTGCGAAACTGAAATAAAATAAGCACGAAACTCTCAATCAATAAGTACGAAAATCAAATAAATAAGTGCAAAACTCAAATAATAAGTACAAAAGTACAAAACTCGAAAATAATAAGTACTTCAAACAACTATTTTTAATGCAGTATTTCAAAAAAAAATATTTATCATATTAATTCACATGTTATTAATTCATGTATAAATAGAGAATTTTCGAAACATATTTTAAAAACTCTCAAAAACAAAACCGTTCGCTACTGTTCCCTCACCCATGGTAATTGGATTCATGTCCCAACGTTTCTAAGGTACCTTCTTATTCGATTAAACTAAAAATGATCACCAATTAAATCCAATCTTTCTTTTATACACATGCATTTCTGCTCCATTAAAATCTTATGTGGTGATGTATATAGCAAGTTAATTACAAAACACTGAAATCATGAAACACAATTAGGTTAATGAAAGTCCGATCAAGCTTACGTCGGTGAGTAATTAGATTGTTAGAAATCCTTCGGGAAATTAGAATTTCTAGAAATTAGACGAAAAAAATTAATTGGTATGAGGCATGATACTTAGATTAGACAGAGGAAAAAAAATACTTGTTCATTTATCCTACCGTCTTCTGTACAAGTGCATGTGTATAATGTTGGTTTGGTGTCACCTTCCCGTAGTATTTTTTGTCATGTGTAATTAATTAAGATATAATGCATATATTGCATTTTTTTAAATAAAGAATGTTCTCTTTTACTGTGTAGAATATATTATCAAGATCTGAGGGATTTCCAGATTATCCCAAATGTGGTGTTTTTTGTTATGAAAAACTCCCTATGTTTTCAAGGCTACAAATCTTGAAAAAAATTACGGAAAAATAATTGCATGATGAACAAATATACTTGCTAATGTATAACATGTTTTTCCCCTATTATTTCTTATTATTTTGATGATTAGCGGATTTTCTTTATTTATTTCAGGTTTTCTTCTGATAAATAGGAAATTGTTGATTTAATATCGCTATAAAATTAGACGTTTCTACCAATTAAATTATATTTATCCCGTGAAATTCGAGCATATAAATATTGTAAAATAATAATTATATATACTATTAGAAGTCAATTTAATATCGTATTTACTCGCGTATAAGATGAGGTTTTCATTCAATTTTCACTGCTTCAAAACCTTAGGTCGTCCTATACGTATACGCGAACGAAGGATACGTCACGTTTTTTTTTAGTACGGTGCACGCCGTTTAATATGATCACATCAGAAATAGCAGTTTATGATAAAAATACCCGATTGATAGGTATATCTTAAAGAAACTCCAAAGCCAGTAGATAGATAGATAGATAGAACCGCTCACAGCCCCGGACTGATGCAAAGCACCTTACTTCCGTTACCTCAAAAGCCAGTAGAAATCACTACACCACCTGTAAAATGATACACCTTTTTTTCAAGAATAATTCTTTCCCGATTTTAAGAAGGTGATAGTACTTCTCACCAGAAGGCTAGAAAAACACTCTAGCCTTTTCTATTATCTGTACAATACACATATTCCATACTACCCTGAAGGGAAGGAAAAAACACCGTCTCTCTCTTATTCTGCTACCAAACTTTGAGGAAATATTGACTCCAACTCCTGGCAGGTGATCTCACAGGTTGAAGAAGGATGGAAAGCACGTTTGCGAATAAAACCTGTCTCAAAAAGATAGCTGGTCTCGTCATTGCTGAAATACAAGTGTTTTGAGGAGGTGAGATATCTCGTAACTGCCGAAATATAAAGCATCAAGTTCGGCGGGATGTCAATGGTGTCAATATCGTGTAAGGTTTAGTAAAACCTGGATGTTTGTTTTAATGCGTGCATTGTATGCTCTTATCGGCGAATAAACGAAATAAGGAATAGCGTTAGTAAATATATCGTTTTCTTTATTTTCACCTCTAAAATCATACCTCGTTCTATATGCGAGATCGTCCTCTAAGCGAGTAAATACTGTATTTTTGGCTTTTTTTTTTTTTCAGTATACGCAGGAAACTGGAGCGTTATATTAAGAAATAATATTTTAATTTCTTAGTACTTGATTCCTCCACACAAGGTATTGTGGTGTGATTTGATGACTTTTTTCCGATGATGTATTTTTTCAAGTAAATACTAAAGTTGATTGAATGTAGATTTTTACCTAACAACACACACACACAAACTATCAGTAGAAAAATTTATCCAACTCTGCAAAAGTATTTTTTCCATTAGTGGTTCAAAGTTTTCGTAGATTTTAAAATAAAAATGGGAATTATAAAAAATAAAATAAGAAATTATAAGAAAAAAAAATTACTATGAGAGTGGCTCCTCCATAGAAAAATGTTATAAAAATTAGAAATTTTTATACGGCCTAATACTGTAAATTTTCTTTCCTCTTTTCCCTTTTCCAACGTATTAATTTTTTTAAATTATTTTAATGCATGAAACATATTGCTAAAATATAAATCAAGATACCTCAATGAATTTCCATCCAAATGTTACGAGATAAATCTTTTCAATACAATGAAGAAAGGAGAAAATTTTAGTTATGTATGTTTATGATTAGGGCAGTATAAAAATATCAATTTTTATATCACCCTACAACTATTTCACTGGTTTTTTTTTATTCCTCTTGTTCATAGTTTCCCAAACTTTTGGTTCTATCGCCCCTTACATCAGAATTTTTTTCTCTCATCGTCCCCCGACTCAAATGAACCCATAGCATCATGTGTTAAATCCGTAGCTTCTACCGCCCCTCTGGACCATTCCATCTCCCCCCTGGGGGCAACACTTTGTGAGACACTGCTCTATACGTTATTATGTATACGCTTGTTTTTCATTTCAAAAATTTCATTCACATAATACAAAAATTCAATAATCAATGTTAATAGAAAACAACCAGCGAAATTCAAAAGCAGTAGATACAAGCTTTTGCACTGTTTAAGATCATGAATATCATGCAATGGGAAAGTAATATAATTGAATTATTAAATATTCTCTACTACCACTACTTAACCGTACATGCACCTCGTACACATTCCTCTATGGAATTTCTAACAAATCGGCACATGCTGGAATGTGTGTTCTGAGAGTGTGTGTGGCCTTAACGTATTTATGTTGTCGATTTGCGCAAGTTTCATGCCCATACTGCCATCCGGCTTCCATTTTCTGAAGTAAAGATGGAAATGCTTGAATTTTCATATCATGCCAGTATCGTGTTGTAGATGTGCTTGCTTGCTCCCTGTAGAGAGACTTTTTCAAATGGGAGACTTTTTCAACCGGCTCGCATTCGGGCCTCAAAGCTGGAAAACCTCAGAAAACCAACTTCATCCGACCACCACTGTCCCATCAACGGGCTGCGAACCTGAATCTTCAGGAAGCAAACATTCTTTATTGGATGAATCGAACTTTGATGGTTGATTTTTCTTTCGTCAAAGATATGCTTCACTCCATATTGACGAGAATCATCGTCTACTGTACAGACCAGGGCCCCGGTGTTAACCATAAGATGGGTTGGGGACACCGCGTTGAAGTCCTTCTGAATGTCATAAATAACCTTGGTTGATCTACATCTTTCTCCGAGTGGTCCAATGTCAATTTCAAATCTGTCACATACACAATCGCGGAAAATTTTGTTGGCATCCCTTGTTAACAGTTTTTGAAATAGGATTAAAGAAAGCAATTTTAACCCATATTATAAACATATTAAAAGTTTCTTTCCGAGGAGTTCTTGAACTTTCAAAGGAATCCCGCATATCAGACTATTTTACTACAACCTCATTGTAATTTTATTAGGGGCCTAAATCGTTTCTCTAACCGATGTCAATGGTGTGATTATCATGGGGAAATTGATTCCGTACACGTCATTGCAAACGGCAGTCATTTTGCTGGCCAACGTTTCACAGTTTTTGGCTCTCAGTCATTATCGTTGTGTGATTTATCCAATATTTTACAAGATGGAAGGAACTCATTAATCAGTTTTTTTTTTTTATGTAATCTTAACTGAGTTACAACCACACTAAAACTTGCCACAAAATGAGAAATATCAATGGTTCATCTCGTATTCATATTCTGATTCTTGTTTTTTCCTGCTCTGTATTTTTTTAAGCATTTATATTACATTCTGCATCTAGGTGTTCGCCTGTGTTGTCCAACCAAGCGTTACTCTTTTGTAATAGCTTTTTTGCACTGTGGGCTCCGGCCTAATGCACAATAAAGACATTATTATATTAAGGGTTATTTCATCCCTTTGAAACCACACTTGCCACTTTGGTTCGGTGGGCCTAGTCTCGGAGCTACTGCGTGACGTCACTGCCTAAACATTTTTTTAGCTGACGACATCGGCACACGTGAATTGACGTGACATTTTTCACATAAATTTCTTATTTTAAGTTAGTGATCTCCCGTTTATGCTGTTGTTATAGTGTCACAAATATGCACGTGGGGTATTCTTATACTCTTTTTACAATCTATAAGCTAAGAAATGGATTGAATCCAAGAAACAGTTGGTAAGTAATGATGGTTTTTTTTTTATATTAGCATTCAAAATGACAAAAATAATGACTTCAAACATTAAATGTCTATATAAAATTTGTATATCTCGAGTTTTTTTTTATATTTGCTTCCGATGTTTTTATGCTGCAGTTATATCGGTAATAACGAAGACCAAGGCTTTTAAAAAAGCTGCACTCAAACCAAATGAAAACAAAAAAGATAATTCAAAATTATCAGAAATTTCAAAGATAATTGAAACTATCTGTCTCAAGTTGGCTTTCAATCAACAAAATAAAAGTTAAAGCACATGATTCTACTGAAATAGATATGAGAAAAATATTCTCAGTGAAAGTTACCTCATAAGCAAATGCAAAATTTCTAATTTGAAATGTCTTAATGGTTGAAAGAAGCATGCTAATAAATATACAAATACTAATGACAATAATCGGAAAGGTAATTTTGAAAAGAATTCAGTAAAATGGGCAGTACAGCGGATTATGCAAACTACCGTAATTGACAAGGTATCAAAGTGGGCGCACTCAGTACTCTTTGAGCAATGACGTCAGCTTGTACCAACTCCACCGCGTCACAAAACAGTCATTAGCATATGACCCTGGAGCTGAACAGTGACACCATCGAGAAATAGCGAAAGACTATCTAGACAGAGAACAACAAAGGCAACGACGAATATGTAAAGTCACATAAAAAGATATCAGAATGCCATCTAGGATTAGAAGGAAGTCCGAAAAAGGAAGGCGAAAGAAATCGAAATATTTAAATGTGTTCATACACCGCTGAACCTATTCCAAAGATACCTCCAACTACAATAAAAATATTCAAGACCCTGAAGTGAAACTGGATTGCCGAAATAGAAATGTGCCAATTGGCCAAGAGACAAAGACAATTGGATAAAGACTTGAATGAGACTATGAATGAAATCGCACCAAGAGCAGAAATAACTGAATATTGGATGGTGGTCTCATGATTCAAATCTTCAACAACAAAAGAAAAGAATCTGAATTTGATCTTGGAAAAAAAAAAACATGACTAATATCGTAGAAACAATGAATTCCATTTATACAATATTTTCTATGAGGAATATGGTATACAAATTCGTTGAGTTCTGGTGCTGTGCAACTGAACGGGATGCCGCTACAAGAAGGGTGCCAAATCAGGGGTAAGAGAAAAAAGAAATAATTTTAGATAAAAAAATTTTAAAAACGTTTCGTCTGCAAAAATCCAAACTATAAATGTGCTGGCTGAAATAACTTGCAGATAAAGTTGTAGTTTTTTTATGCATTGCATCTAGCTGGGAACACCGACTAGATATAAATGTTTGTCAGTTTATGAAGAAATGAATGGGGGGTCAATTGCAAGAACTTATTGTAAGAACCATTTGTGAGCACGATGAGAAAAATTGCTTGTGTTATGGTTCATAGCATTAACCTACACACAGTGTATACAAACTCGCGATTTTTTCCTATTTCATGGAGTTTTTATTGAAGTCTATAATACCTCAATTTGCCGGCCCGGCTTATACGCCAAAGAGCATCGGCAGGGTCTGTTTCCTGCATGAATAAACGGAGCACGTCACTAGGGCTCACAAATTTTACGCGCCCTAAAATTGGCTGATTTTTTTTATTTAGACACAACCTACTTGCCCTTTCCTCTGTATATGTGTATATGCCTCTGCCCATGCCCAAAAGAAGACAACATGTAAGGAGCCCCGAAAATTCATATTTCCGCACGACCCAAACTTATGAGGAACAGGTCCTAGCCACCGGAAAAATTTCTTGTACGGTGTGAGAATATTAGAATATTTTGTTTTGAGCCGGCCTGGTCGCTGAGTCACTTATACCTTACAAAACTGAAAACTGAAGCTTAGTTTAGGGATTTGAATGGTTCGAGCTGATTTTCGTACAAAACTATGATGTTTCAAACATTACACAGTGAAAGAAAGGCAAAATAAAAAATGCTCAGCTATGAAAATTTTTATATTTGAGTTAACTACTCTTTACCTTAACTACTAATTGAGCTAGCTAAAAAAATCTTGTCATTTAGCTCTGAAGTACGAGACTGAATCAGGGCTGTCCCTGCCCTTACAAGACGCGGGGTCTGGTTCGAAAATAATTTCATGGCTTCTTAGCCCCGATTTCATATATTTTGTGGGGAGGAGAATCGGCATCCATAGATTCATGCATTATCAGAGAGTGGCATGCATTATCGCCGCTGTGGTGGTCGAGTGGTTATAGTGACGAACTCGCGATGCGAGGATCCGAGTTCGAACCCCACAGTGGTGGTCGGCTGAAGTTGGTTCTCTGTGGTTCCCAACTTCAAGGCGCAAATGAGAGCCGATCTCCCCGTTAAAAAAGTCTCGCCACAGAGAGCAACAGTCCTACAACGATAAATCATTCAATCATAACACTTCGCTCATAGTTAGTAAAACTGGGGGCAGATGACAGCACTACACATAACAAGCATTACAGAGAAACAAAAAAACTTCACGTCAGGTTTCACTACACGTACACGCACATTCCGGCATGTACCGATTCGTTGGGGGCTCCACGGGGGGGGGATGTGGGCGGGGTGCATGTGTGGTGTAGCAGCAGTAGGTAGGGCCTCCAAAAAATGGCTCGGGGATCGATGATGTTCTTAAGTCAGCCACCTCGTTGGGCAATTTGCCTGTTGTGGCGTTGTATTTGTATTCAGGAATGCTGAAAAGTATCCACTTAAAAATTCGAATTAATGAATTTCTAGATTTCATCGATTCAAATTAATGAAAATTTTGAATGGATGAAAATTCAGAGCTAAAGAATGTTTTGAAATTATGAAAATATTTCAAAACTAATGAAAATTTGAATTGATGAATAAAAAATGAGAAATAATTGTCGTAATTCTCATAATAAAATACCAATGAAAATTCGGGATTAGTCAAAGAAAAAATACCATTATTGATAAAATTTTAGCTTTAATGAAAAAAAAACAGCAGAATTGATGAAAATGAGTTAATGAGAGTAATAATCTTAGAACGTATTGAAATTAAGAATTCACGCAGCAAGTAATTCCAGAATTGATGAAAATTCGAGAATAAAATCAGTTGAAGCTCAGACACATTATTTTCTAGAAAAAATATTTGTTATATACGTATACTAATATACAGTAGAATCTGAGCTATCCGGCCTATGTGGTGGAAAAGCAGGCCGGATAACAGAAAATCCGGATAAGCCAGAGTTCTATAAATGCTCACTTCCTCTATTCCCACCAATACCATCAAAAACACCATTTTAATACCAAAAACCGCTCTTATTCATATTTTGTGGGCTCTTGTTACAGATCAGCACTTTATACATACATTTTATTACAATTTAAATGTTTGTTATGTACTGTATTTTATGTTTGAAAAATTTATTTCAGAAAAAGGAAGTCCAAGAATATAAATATTGTTACAAAAATTTCGCAAATAGTTTTATTTATCATTTCTTATGCCACGCTTTGCCTGTAAATATTCATTACCCAATGCAAAAATGAAAATTATCGCATTCCTCTGTAAAGATCGCCAAATTTGCAACAAGCTTAGCGAAATTTCATGACAGCTCCGATGATTTGGCGGCGTCATGGCGCCAAGAGACTAGGCCGGACAGTCGTGAGACAAATAGTCGGATTCTACTATATATATATGTACATTTCCACTACCGTGACTGCATCTGTCGCACACACTTTAGAGCGGCCCTGGACTGAATAAACAATAAACGTCACAAATGTAAAGTTGCCTCATCTTCTCGATTTAGTTTACGAGACCAAAAGATCCATCGATTGATAATCCATAGCGAATTTCGTCAGAGTCGGTCAACTCCCACCTCAACTTTCGCAACTATTCATTCCAATATACTACTATATAATAAGTTACGCAAGAAACCAGCCCGTAAAAGTAACGGAGAAATAGCCATCGCATTGAATCACGCGGAATGTGTTTTGCTGTCACGATAGCGGGATTTAGATTTCGTATATCCCCCAGTCATTCCGCATGAATTGATAAAGAACCGACAGCCATCATCATCGTGCAGCAAAATCATAAACGTTTCGAAACAGATCACCTAGGTTTGGATGAGAAATGAGAAGTTATGTACGAGTATATGCACCGCATATGTATATATATATACGTACGTGCAAAAGCCAATGCTAGAAATCTTGCTGGGCTTCGAACATCCAGTGCATAAATTACGAAACAAGCTCTAAGGAATCCGGAATCATCGAGATTTCCCGATGCATATCTCACTCGCACATATTGCTCTCCTTCACGTTAAAAGTAGTCGTGGAGAGTGTGAGGATGGCACCCACACTCTAGAAGTGGGAAGATGGGGGGGCTATTCCTAGTAGATGGCAACATTTGGCGAGCACACCTTTAATGCTCATATCGTGCCTGGCGGCCATAAATGTAACTCGTCCCTCACAAACGCTTTACTTCCTACCTCTATTTCTTCGTTCTCCCAACCAACCATTCTTCTACGTCTGTAGTATCTTCGAGCGAGCTTCTGACAAACGAAGTGAACGCCATGTCGCAAAATTGGAAATGTTTTCGGTGGGAGGCGTGGGTCTGGATCGCTATGTATGTATGTATTTGCACATGGAAGAGGGAGAGCGAAAGAGGCATGTACACATACGCAGAGACTAAAATAAGGACATTTACTTGGATGGCCTTTCGCTGAATATTCTCTTTCGGGCCATCCACCTTCCCCTTTTACCACCGAAGAACTCTTTTGCAGTTCACTAGCGGCCATGTTGTTATGCTTCGTCTCAGTTTTAATGCTGCTTTCTCACGCACGAGTCGACAGGAAAATCAATGGGTGGTAATATATTCCAACCGAAGATAGCGAAAATTTATTTCCGAAATATTTCGAACTCTTTTCCTTGGTTACGAATGGGACAGAAAAGAGGTGGGGGGTGATTCCTCCTCTCTTGGCAAACCGACAGCTGTATTTATACATACGTATGTATACAGGGTGATTCCTTAAATCCAACTTGCTCCCTTTTACTAGCGAACCGGTGATCCCAAAGTTTTCTTCCAATCAGAAAAAACATCAAAAATAACGTGTAGAACTGAGACACGTCGTTCATATTGCAAGAGGTTCTATATATTTGTTGTAATATTACGTACTATGTTCTTTATTAATATCACTTATTATACGTCTTTCTTTATCTTTTATGATATACTAGCTGATACCCGGCGACGTTGCCCGCCCCGTAAAAAATTAATATATGTATAGCTTATTAATTATTTCTTAATCACAAAAATTTCTGCATCAAGTAAGAAAAAATTACTTTTATTTTTAAATATTATAATCAAAAACTTCAGGCAATCGCTTGTGGATAATACACGGTATGTTTTGTTTTTCCATCTGGTGTGTAGATGTACAAATTTTTGGGATTTCCAACACGCGAACAGGCGACGAAAAGCTGTCCGTGAGAAATTCAGGGCTCAAGTAGGTTAATACCTGCCACTGCTAACGACTGGCCTCGGGCTTTGTTGATTGTCATGGAAAAAACTAAACGAATCGGGAACTGTAATCGCTTGAAAGTGAATGGCATTTCTTCAGTGATAATTGGGATACGTTGAATAAAGACGTCTTCCCCTTTGCCACATCCAGTTAGAATCATTGCTTCGATGATGTAATTGTGCAATTTCTTCACGAAGAGTCTGGTGCCATTGCATAGTCTCGGTGTCTCCAAATTTCTTAAAAGCATTATAGGTGCTCCGACTTTGAGGGTCAAATTGTGTGGTGGCTCACCCGGAATATCCAAAGAGATTATAAATTCTGCAGGATACAGAACTGTCTGCGCTTTGTCTGTGACAGTGTCAAGCGATTTATAAGATGTGGAGTCTTCCGGAATAATTTTTAGGATTTTCTCGTTGATCTTGTTCACACTGTCATTTTTCGTTGCCAGAACCGCTCTCTCACAAAGCCACTCATTTTTTCGGTGATTTTGTTGAATGTTTGGGAAGACTTTGTCTGCAAGTTCTTGAACTGAGTTTAACAACTGGCAAAATCCACTTGGGAACGTAATCAGCCCAGTGCTTCGGTCTACGGGAATTCTTCCATTGCCAAGTTTGATCAACTGATGTAAAAATGATAGCAGTGCTGAGTCATTTTGCAGTTGAACTCGCATATTTTTGGATGATAATAATTTTTTAACTTCGTGCCAGAGTGTTGATGATTTGAGGCAAGCATTGAGTTGATCAGCTGGCGTTGAACATTTTTATTCCCAGTTTTGTCGTCGTAGTTGTTGTTCTCTGTTGTTAGCGACGTCATATGTCCAGCTTGTGCAGCGAATATTATTCAGACGTCTTTAAAGCATTTTTTAAATTGAAACTATAACTTTACGATGGGCGGTATACGATAAAGGCCGCATTAGCACTTACAGGGTGTCCTGTACCAGAAATACCCGGCGCTTCCAGGGTTTTCTTCAATTACTGGGAGAATTGGAAAAGTGACAAACCATTACAAAGGAATAAACTGTTATAATGGCAGAATTAAAGGTGTGACAAACCATTGTAAAGGCATATATACACGTCTAAAACGCATTGTTGGGAACCACGGTAACCAAAGTAAACGTTCCAAAAGTGATTGTTGAGGCCCCACAACCATTGTTGCCCGACAGTTTTTCGCCCATTTCGGGCATTTGCCCAGCTCTGACGAAGTTTTAAAGTATCCTACGGTTCAATCCCGGACCTGTTTGGTATATATGCAAAATCTGGCGACGATCGGTCTAAAACTGTAGATTTGTATAAAGAGCATACATACATACATACATACTTTCACATTTATATATAAGATGCTTTTATACGGGGTTGCTGTATTTTGGTAATATTCGACATCCATATTTTTATGAGCATCTTTTTTTCAGCCACCTCGTCGGGCAATTTGCCTGTTGCAGCCTTTGTATTTGTATTTAGATATTAACATATAAAAACTTATTTTTTATACGGACACCCTGTGCTCAAAAACTCAATTAGTATCGTTGCCCTGTCTTTTCTGAGGCAAACAAAAAAATCCACGTTTCTACGTACACTGCACTGAAATATTTTTTTAATTCTAGAAAATGAAGAAAAATTAGGAAAAGAACAGCATAAATGAGAGAGGGGGAGTGTCCGTTAGTTCATTCTGTTCTTTTCAAACTTTTTCTCATTTTTTGAGTTCAAATATCTCAGTGAACATTCCACTTATAAAGATCAATGCGAGGATAGTTTAAAAAAATTTAATGCGAAGGTTTTAGAAGAGGTAGAATTTCTTCGTAATTTTTAACAGCTAATTTTCAGTCGTGCAAATGGAATAAACGACTTTCCAGGATAGACGGCAGCAAAAACCGTGTTCAATTTCAAGCTGTATTTGTGTTCAATTTCAAGCTGTATTTGTGTTCAACTTCAAGTTGTATTTGTGTTCAATTTCAAGTCAAGTTGTATTTGTGTTCAATTTCAAGTTGTATTTGTGTTCAATTTCAAGTTGTATTTGTGTTCAATTTCAAGTTGTATTTGTGTTCAATTTCAAGTTGTATATGTGTTCAATTTCAAGTCAAGTTGTATTTGTGTTCAATTTCAAGTCAAGTTGTATTTGTGTTCAATTTCAAGTCAAGTTGTATTTGTGTTCAATTTCAAGTTGTATTTGTGTTCAATTTCAAGTTGTATTTGTGTTCAATTTCAAGTTGTATTTGTGTTCAATTTCAAGTTGTATTTGTGTTCAATTTCAAGTCAAGTTGTATTTGTGTTCAATTTCAAGTCAAGTTGTATTTGTGTTCAATTTCAAGTCAAGTTGTATTTGTGTTCAATTTCAAGTCAAGTTGTATTTGTGTTCAATTTCAAGTCAAGTTGTATTTGTGTTCAATTTCAAGTCAAGTTGTATTTGTGTTCAATTTCAAGTCAAGTTGTATTTGTGTTCAATTTCAAGTCAAGTTGTATTTGTGTTCAATTTCAAGTCAAGTTGTATTTGTGTTCAATTTCAAGTTGTATTTGTGTTCAATTTCAAGTACAACCTTAAGGTCAGCAGCCTTAAACTTTTTTCACCTTAAGTATCAACAGAGCAAAGACCAAACATTTCCTCAGTGTTATAAATTAATGCTGATGATGATGATGATGCGCGCGATAATTTTGTGAATTTCTTGGAATAACGCCATTTAAACGGTAACAACAACGACGAATAATGTGTCGTTATGTTTGGGAATCAGCCCAGAAAACTGATTACTGACTTTTATAGGCGAGGTGTCGTTGTTACTGAGTTTAACTGTACATTTCCGAAAATTCCATGGTTAATAAATACTTATGATAAAATAACTTTAGATAAAATGGCTGTAATCTGATAATTTTCTCTATTTTATGATAAATCATCAATCATGCCTGTTTCCAAAATGCTAATATCAAACAAAATATATCTTTGCATCAGCCAGCTGTTAAAAACCTTTGTAATATCAGACACACTGAAATCGACCAACAGCACTACCGTCAACTGGGTGACTTTTCCCAGTTCTGAAAAAAAAAACGTTTTCTGACGATGTAAATAAAACTTTGTTGGTTTTTTTGCAGCGATGCCGTAGTCAAGACATTTCATTTACCTGTAAATGAGACGGCCTGAGGTTTCGAGGCGTTTCCTGATGAATGATATCGGTAATAGGCCGGTTTTCGATGAGATTCAATGTCGAGAAAAATTTTAATAACCTCAAACTTTCATATGTGCAGCCTTTTCAATGGCGAGTCCCATCAGTTGTTATTAATATTAGTAGAGGTAATAAATATTATAAAGCAATTGGAGTTTTGGTTTTGCACCTTACCGGAGGACCTTTATTTCAGTCGGCAATGTCGCCTCAGTTTCTGCAGGAAATTAGGGGTCACTTTGCCCACTTTCTATAATTCTCTCATCTTGTCTCAGAGGACCAACTTTAAAGTTATTAAATGGATGAAATCTTATAATTTAAATATGAATTGAAACTATTGAAACGCTTGAAAAAAGAACCAGAAGTTTATTTCAAACACGACTCTTACGAGAACAAATATTAACAGAAAATAGTCTGACTTTATTCATGATTTGTTCCAGGACGGACTCGTGAAATTTCTGTGGGAAGCATTAAACCTGTAACTTTTATTGCCTTAACTTGTATGTTTTCCTTTCGATTCCGGTTGTCTTTCCAACTCTTATAATATTAGATTTAGTGTATTTTCTAAAGATAATAGGTGCTTTTGTAGTTTAGACTCATGTTACGTTGTTTTTTGTGTATAGTAACTCATATTACAGTGAAACCATTGGTTCGTTCGATTTTTTTTCTTCGTTGTCTTTGAAATTCTAATTTTAAATTTCCTATCTTCTAGAAATCTCACATACATTAAAAATCCATTCGTTATGATAAGAAAACGAATAAACTTATATAGCACACACACACACATATATATATATATATATATATATATATATAATGTACCAAATTTGAACTCTAACGTGTGCGTTTTTAAATTCCGTCGTAATATTTAGTGTATCTGCATTAAGGAAGAATCATAATTGAGCCATATTTTTTAAAAATAAAATTTAATTACATTTTTTTGCGTTATTTTTGATGTCATTGTGGTTCACTCGACTCCTCGTGTTAGTTACGTTGCCCTAAATACACTCAGTGTAATATATACCTATCGCAAGTGGTGGGCACCCCATTATGTGCTGGGTGACTTTGCCCACCTTGTTTTTATTTTTTCATAAAAAGGAAGGATGACCCATTAACATAAAAAAGCACATAAATCATATCTACCATGTACCAAACACAATTATTTTTATTTGGTCTCTTAACGAACGGGATGAATGAAAATTTTTAATTTCAATTTTAAAGTGTTCTGTAAATGTGCCGTGGTCCGCTTGATTGCTCTGCAATTATGCCGTGGGTCACTCGAGTAGCCTATAGGTGTATCGTGACTGCTTGAGTGATCTGAAACTCTGTCGTGGGTCACTCAAGTGATCTGAGCTCCCTTAAGGGATGTCGGAATGTGCCACAGGCCACTCAAGTGATGTGGAATTGCACTGCGTTGTCACCGGAGTGACTTGTGAATGTGCCGTTTCGTTTATTTTTACAAAATTAGGTTCGAGGTTACGATCCACATCAGATGACTCTAAGGGCTACAATTGCCCGTGCATCATGGGATTAGCATGTACGTTTTAAACCAGTGGTCTTTAACCGGGGGCTGCCTATACCCAGAGAGACGGAGGGGGGGAAACTATGACAGGTGCTGACAGATTATTCAGGAAAATTGATATGATGATAAATTGAAATGATGTTAACATTCGTATTTCTGGTTATTAACATCTCCTCAGAGTCTTGATACTATCGTGAGTATTTTACTCAGGAGAAAAAAGCCAGAAATTTTAATCGAACGGGAAGCATACATATGCACAGGGTGTCTTGTAAGTCTACATTCGGCCTTTGTCACAACAATCGTTCACCTTATAAGTATGGTTCTAATTTAAAAAATTCCCAAAATGTATTCAGAAATCACTCTCTAAAGGTTTTGGGAGTGAAAATACAGTGTGTCACAATATAAAGATTCAAAATTTCTAAACTTCTAAACTGGGTCTTTAATTTTCAGTTAGGAAAATCTTGTCGGGTCTGTTCTGAGGCGAAAAAATCCATATTTGCAAGTGCAATATTCGCCATCAGAGGAAAGTTGGGAAAAACAGCATAAACTGAGATTTCTCAGATATTTTAATTCAAATATCTCAGTGAATAATGCACTTGGAATTTTTTTTCCTTAGCTCCACAAGAGACAGGGTAACAACTTTATATCAGAAAATGAAAAAGCCCGTATGGAAATTTCGATTTTTTTTTTTTTTATGGCACACTGTATTTCCACACTGTGGACTGGTACAGAGTGATTTCTGATCACATTTTGAGCATTTTTAAAATTGAAACCATACTAAACGACGAACGGTTGATGAGATAAAGACCACATTAGGACTTACATATCATCTATATTGTTCTACCGGCAGAATCAATAAGTGAAGAACAATTCATTAAATATTTTTCCCTAATTTTGGAAAATATCAATCAATAGCTTTTTTAGTTTAGTTTTAGAGTTTATTTTTAAAAAGAAAAGTTAAGCAAAAAATTAAAGTTAACAGTAGCCGTAAAAAGGAAAGTACAGTAGCACTTGGGAAATTCGAACTTTCACGGACTCTCCCTTGGTTTTTCTATCTAGTTTAATGCTAAAATTTCTTGTTTAATTCAAATCTTTTTTCAAATTTCCGAGATATTTCGAAGTTGAAGAAAAAAGTCATGATTTATGTACAAGGAAACTTAATTTGGAAAAATTCTACAAGAAGTCTTCTACAAAGGTGATTCTAGATCTTGTGTCATTGCTGCAGTATCCATCTTCCGTGATCAAGCTCCCCAAGTTACTTAAACGATGTTACTTGTTGTTGTAGTTGTAGTTGTTGACCTTTAATTTTTGTTGTGAAGCGATGAGTTTTCTTGCCCATCGACATTTATTTTCAGCCCGTACTTCTGCACCTTGCGGTAGAGTAATCTAGTCAACGTTGCCGGGCATCCTGCCAATAGAGCAAAGTCATCCGCAACTTTATCGTTTTCACTATCCGGCTCCCTATTCGGATACCAGCATTGATTTCATCGAAATTGCTGAATTAATGCTTCTCAAAAAACATCAAATAACCCTGGTGATAGTAGGAATCATCCTTGTCGGACACCGCGACAGATGCAAGCTAGTTTGGTGTCACATTCTTCTCTAACCTTATAATTGTCTTTTGTCTTATACATAGGTCACGAATTAGGTTTAATATTTTTCTGGACATCCAATGTTTTGTAATATTGTGAATAATTCGCTCCAATTGACATGAGAGATCGAACGCCTTGTCATAAGTAATAACAGACATACAACCTTTTTCCCACCGTGTTCAGGTGCTCGGCTATCACTGTTAATCTCTTGTCGCCAATTTCTTCCTAAAGCCGAATAACGAATCATTTACGTATTTTTCTCTGTAGTTTCCCACATGTTTCCGTATGATATGGAGTAGTACTTTCGAGATGTGATCGATAAGGCCGATTGGTCTGTGTTCGTTGCACCTCTTAGCAGAGGATTTCTTTGGTGTTGGTATGGTAACTGCCGTGCAATGTGCTTCAGACCATTTGCCCGTTTCATAGATATTGTCAACAAGTTCAAAGAGCTGACTTCTGACAGTGTCTCCACGTTCTTCTTATTGTTCCGCGGGAATGCAATCCAATTCTGTCGCTTTCACGGTTTTGGTATTACATCTTCATCTATGCATATATTATTCCATCTTTGAACTCACTTTGCAAGATCGGTTAGTTCTAATATTGATGTGGGCGGGGGACCTCGATATTAATCTGTTGAGCATACGAGTCACCATAAAGCTTTTCCCCACATAACGGTGCCAAGTTTCAGCTTTAGCTGAGCCTCAGATATTTTTATTCCTGCTTGTCAACCAGTTTTCCATTCTTTTTCCTTCTATGAGTTGTTGTCTTGATCTATTTATACGCTGGATAACTGCGTACGTGGCCGTCAAGAGTCTCTATTTCCTACACTGTTCCTTGCCCCCCCCCCGTTTTTGGGCATTCCCATTCAATATTGTTACGAAGTGTCCTATATTTTTCTTGGCCTCTGTCTGTTCTGTTGTTTTTGTATATCCTCTTTTCATCCATCCAGTTTAGTATTTCTTCTGTGATCCATGGTTTGTGTGCTTCTCTCTTAGTGCGTCTTGATACCCTTTTTCTGTTTTTGATACCCTGTTTTGCTGTTTTGATACCCTTTTTCCTTCCCGTCCCCTTTTTCAGCCGAACTCTTCGAGTTCCCCCCCCCCCTCTCCCGTGTCAGATACATTCTCAGATCATTTCTCCGTTATCGAATTTCTCTATGCTTCTCTGGGTCTCGTAATTTCTCTACGTTACACTTGGCTGTTTTTCCTGTTGTTATAGGTTTTCTGAGTTTTAGTTGGAACCTCTTTATAGCCAGTGAGTGGTCCGAATCTGCATCGGCCCCCGGGTAGCACCTAGATTTGTGTGTGTGATTTCGGTAACGTAGGATACATAAGTTGGATACATTTACAAGAATATAATCTATTTGGTATCTGTCTCCCGGTGCTTTCAAAGAATAGCGACTTCTTGGGTGCACTACTACTACTACTAAACCAGACATGCACCTCGTCTACATTCACCTGCGGAATTTCTAACGAGTTGGTACATGTTGGAATGTGCGTGCAAGTGTTGTGAAGATTATTTGTGTATAATGCTTGTTATGTTTAGTGCTGCCATCTGTCATCAGTTATTCCAACTATTAGTGGTGTACCGCATTTCACGTATTACTTACGCTGTATCCTTCTGTATACATAGCGGATAAAAATACCCCACGAGTTTTTACAGAAAAATTGAAAAACCGGAAGTAACTGGAGAGAAATAATCGCGTTAATAATTGAATTGAATAATAGGGTTAAGTCACGACGGGCTGGCTGTGACACTGTATTTCTTGTCAAGGATTGTTTATAAGTAACTCTGCTTAAAAAAAACTGTTTTAGGGCATTTTTGGGGTGATGATTTCAAAACTGGTGTTACTTTTGCTGGACTGACTCTATTTTTTGAAATTATGCATATTCTTCACTATTTCTAGATATCTTCTATGTAATCGCTAGTCTGAACAACTGGGTGTTTTTTATTCTTCTGCTACCGACTTTAGAAGATTTTTGTTGCGATTGCGTTGTATATATCTTTGTGTAGAGATCTTGTATTTTCTTTAGTTTTCATTACCTTACCTGTATTTTAGGTATTTTATTATTTATTTGTATTCTGTGCTCATTTTTATTTCTGCTGCAAGCTGTAATTGGGTTTCAATCTGTTACTTTGGGTTTTAAATAAATAAATAAATTGCAATGTAGTCTGAAGACATTAATTTATGCTGCTTTTCATTTTTACATTTTTGCACTTCATCTCAGAAACTAGAGCCAATCTAACAAAACCAATGGGATTCAGATTCAGCACCCCAAAATCGCCCGAAAATCACTGAAATATATTTTCTCAATTTACTGTATTTCTTCACAACGCAGTTTAAATGTGATCACAGAAAGCAACAAATCTACAACGGTAGAATAATTTAATCATTGCCCTTCATTCATGTTTAGAAAAATTGATGGCAGATGGTGTCACTGCACATAACAAACTTCACGTTAGGTTCACAACACGGAAACGCACATTCTAACATGTACCGATTCATTAGAAATTCCGTCGGGTAATGTGTACGAGGTGCGTGTGCAGACTAGTAGTAGTAGTAGTTTTAGTGTGATTCGTATGCTGCTTATGGTATTACTACTGAAATTTAATTTTCACTTCATCTCAAAAATTAGAGCTCATCTGGCAAAACCAAAGACAGATTCAGAATCAGCAGCCTAAAATCACTGAAATATCTTTGAGAACAAAATCAGTGTTGAACAGTGCAATGTTTAGCAATTTCGCCGACACCTCTCAACATTTTTAGGGAGAACAGCCCACGTCCCGTATGTATGATAACAATTTTCCGTATTTTTATCGATCAAATATGGTCACTCTAATCATAGGTATACAGTCTATATACGTTTATGACTGTAATTATGACTGTAACGATAATGAAATAACAACTTCATGCACAGTATTTGATTGCAGATTATATTTGATTATATTCTTGGTAAAAAAAAAAAAGATTTTGAAAACGTCAATTAGATATTACGGCATTTCGGTTACAACGAAAAAATTTCTCAGAATCTTCGATGTCGTAAAAAAATTGAGTTTAGCCTAGACTTGAAGCAATTAAAAAGTCTTTAATCGTCTTAGATATAACTCATCCCCGCACGCATTATACAACGTTTTCGCCAATCTTCTCACGCAGCTGCGAATCTACAGTTAAGTGAGTTCGTTTGTGGAAAATATAGGGACAATTTTCGATTAGTTCACAGTTCGAATTTGGATTTTTGATGTTAGGACTTTCGACATTTGGAACTGATTGACTATCGTCACGAACAGCAGGATGCAGTGTATGGATCTTTCTCCACCGCCTGGAGACTGAAGCACTTATCAGGAGTGGATGCGACTCCGAAAAAGGCGTGCCGCAGCAAGTGCTATCGTCTTGTTGAAGGGCGACCATATCTAGACGCCAGTATGGTGCTCTTTCCCGGAGGAGAAGATGCCGAGCACCAGCAACAAACTGCCTGCTTCCTAATGTGCCGAAACCCCAAAAAAAATTGCTATGCGAATGTAATTATCTCTATCTGCAAGTCCGATGGGTTCATCATTAGACAGTTGGAACAAGACTGGGCTCTCTACAATTATACTAACAGGTACGGGGACACGCTTGGTCTGCAAAGAGACGTCTTAGTGCATGAAGTAGCTCTGGACGACATCTTAGTCATCAAGACGACTGTGACGTACGCTCACAGCACCGTGAAAGTCATGGAAATGGACAAGAGATTCTCGTTCGTCTGTCCGGAGGCGTTTCGTGTAGACGTACTACAAAACATCATCGCAAGGACGGACCCAGACTCGGTAATCAGGTAAAACGGGATCGACATCAACGTTCATAGAGCGGTCCTAATTGGGGGGTCGAAGATACTGGCAGAAAAATCCTTCACAATCCCATTAATGTTATCGAAGAAAACGATTTCGAGTACGGCATTGTAAAGTCCATGATAGATTTCCTATATTAAGGCACCCTGGTCAAGTTAAGCCTTAAGCTCGCAAAGGGCCTGATTCAAATAGCGCATAAATACGACATACTTGGCCTGAAAAGCTATTGTTTCAGATTTCTAGTTACTCTCACCTCTGGGCTACTTGAACAAAAATTCGACCAAGTGGCAGTCGTGCTTTTTCAGCTTTGACTGTCGTATCATGACCAGCACACTTTGTTTATGATACTTCACGGAACTCCCTATATTTGATCGTTGTTTCACAGTTGAATTTGTTTCATGTTTTTTTTACAACATTCATAGTACAACAGTTTTTGTGATTCATTTTTTTCATCATCCATACAATTTATATTCCAAGACATCACTCCTCGTGTTGTTTTTCATAAGTGGCTGTAATATTGCTAATCATTTACATGAAATTAACAGAACAGATGATTATAAATGTTTCTCTTCCGAATTAAATGTCTTTGGTCTGAAAATTCGTGTATTTGTTTATGCGGTATTTGTTTCTTAAAAAATTGTATTTGATGAAAACCATAAACTGGCTCCAGCGAAATGGGCTGATAACCACCATTTTATTGCGATTAAAAATATAATATTACATATATGTGTATATCTTCGGGATTTTGAAGTAGCAACATAAGACATGTACGTATATAGAACTGTGGATTTTTCAACTTATTTCTCTATTGTTCATTCATACACTGGTGTAAGAAATTAAGAGAATTTGCAGACTTGGTCGATTATCTCTAGAGCTACTGTACCGATTTTAATGAAATTTGATATGTACTACATTGATACAATACAAAGCAAATAACTATTGAATAATTGTAATACACACGAATGATCGTGCGTAACACTCGTTGGAGTCGGAAGGTATGAAACAGCGGTTGCAGAATAAACAAAAAAATGGGTTAATAGGGGGTATGGACCCCCTCTTACAGATATACAGGTCTCGCAGCGTGATTTCATACTTGAAATAAGGCAGTTTATCATTTCCTGTGGCAATTGGTCCCACTCGTTCAGCAACGCTGTTTTCATTCCCTCGATGGTTCCCGGAAGGGGGTTGCGAGTTGCAATTTCCCTCCCCAGAGTGTCCCAGACATGCTCTATAGGGTTAAGGTCTGGAGATCTGGCTGGTCAATCCTTCCGGCGAATATCCTCACTCTCTAGAAAATCGTCGAGCAGAAGAGCTCTATGTGTGGCCTCGCGTTATCGTCCATTAAAATGAACTCAGGGCCAACTGCACCCCTGAAAAGGCGAACATAGGGCTCCAAGACCTCACCCCTATACCTCACACCAGTCACAGTGCCTCTTTCAAAGACATGGAGAGGTGTGCGGCCATCCAACATGATGTCTGCCCAGACCATTAAACCTCATCCGCCGTAATGGTCGATTTCGCGGACATTGGAGGGTAGGTAGCGGGTCCCTGGTTCTCTCCATATGAACGTACGGCGAGAATCGGTGCTTAGGCCGAATCGGGACTCATCAGTGAAGAGAACGGTCGCCCATTGATCCATACTCCAAACTCTATGCTCTCTGCACCATGATAAACGGATTCTCTTGTTCGTAGAAGTGAGCGGGACGCAAACAGCAGGTCTTCTTGCAAACAACCCTCTCTCATGAAGTCTTTTGGAAACAGTCACCCTTGATACACGGGTTCCTGTGTCTGCATACAAGTCACGAGAGAGCTGAGCAGCTGTAGCACTCCTGTTACGCCTCGCTATAATCGGCAAATGGCGATCTTCTCTGGCCGTCGTGGCTCTTGGACGACCTTGTCCATGCTTTCTCTCGATGGATCCGGTATCCTGGATCTGTTTCCATAAGTTACACGCGTCGCTGGGCGTTAAATTGAACTCTCTACAAATCTGGACTTGAGATTGGCCTGCTTCTAGCCTCCCCACAATTCGCCACCTCATTCCATCATCTAAACGTTGGTGGTTACTCATTTTTACTGTTACAATTTGAAATTAACCGATTGCTGCAAAATAACACTAAGAAATTCGCCGAGGTGTGCTAGCGAACGAAATGCGTCTTAACTTACGCGCGCTCATAAAGCCTGTTTTTCTACTGATTCCGCCTACACACACGTGTACGCTTATGTATTAAGAAGAAGATTTGCATTTTTGTCTAGAAGCAGTGATTTTACATTCAGTTCAGTTCTGTTCATGAAATTCGATAAAATATGCAAATTCTCTTAATTTATTTCACCAGTGTACTTCAGATATCGATACAAAGAGTGGCATGTGTGAGTGAGGGATGAAAAGACAATGCGCTAACCCATTTGAATGTCGCTCAATACTTGTCGATATTATCGGTAATATTGTGCAATCACAATGATAATTATTCAACAGGAAATATACACTCGTGTGCAAAATTAAGAGAATTTGCACATTATGTCGAATTTATGAGAATTAGTGGACAGATTTTAATCAAATTTGGTACGAATACACAGTTATAACAGAGAAAGAGATGTTCTATACAAAAGTCATAGAACGCACGCATGATTGTCAGCAAAGCTCATCATTGCGGGAATGTCCAAAATCCACGTTGCGAGATCAAACCGAAAATGAGTCTAATATGGAGGTATGGTCCCCTCTCACGGGCAGGCAAGTCGCACAGCGCGGCGGCGTGCTGGACACGAGGCAGTGGAGGAGTCCCTGTGGCAATCGGTCCCACTCCTGCAACAACGCAGTTTTCAGTTCCGGGATGGTTCTCGGGGGGGGGGGGGTGGCGAGATACAATTGCCCTCCCAAGAGCGTCCCGGACATGTTTTATAGGGTTTAGGTCAGGAGATCTGACTGACCAATCCATACGCCAAATATTCTCACTTTCCAGATAATCGTTGACCAGGTGATCCCGATGTGGACGAGTTTGTCGTCCATGAACAGGAACCGAGGGCCAACTCCGCCCCTGAAAAGTTCGAACATAGGGCTCTAAGACCTCTATATACCTCCTAGTAGTCACGGACCCTCTGCCAAACACATGAATGGGTTCCAACATGATGCCTGCCCAGACCATAACACCTCTACCACCATAGTGATCCATTTCCCTGATGTAGAAGGGATGGTATCGTATACCAAGCTCTTTCCAGATGAGTGTACTTCGAGAATCAATGTCTAGGCTGAATCTCGATTTATCTGTGAAGAGCACGGTGCTCCACTGAAGGTGGAGTGCTCCAAGGCTGGTGTTGTCTGCACCGTGCTAAACGCGCTCTCGCGTGTACTGCCGGGAGGATGAGGGCTGGGATCGATGCACAGCTATACATATAAGCTATTTGTTAGAAAGGATTTTTAAGAAAATAAAGTTTTCTTAAGTCACCTTTACGCAAGGTTTATAAAAACCTGCACTTGATTGCGCGTTTTCATGGACATCATATATATTATGAAATCTTTAACTAGTGTGAAAGTCGTGCACAATATATGTAAAAACGCTTAGTGCGTCTCGTGTGGGCTGGTTGAGTTATAGTAGTACTATATAATGCTTCAGCTGCGATTCGTGATGAAATTAAACCCGTAAATAACTTATTTACGATTCATTTTGTTTCAGGAATGTGAAAGTATCAATAGTTTTCCAAATTTCATATTTGAAACATTTTTCATTCGTATCCTTCGCGCTAGCTCAAATAATTGGGAGGATTCGGGGAATGGGAAGCGTTATTACAAATAGCTGTATTTCCGGTGATTTCTCGGAAAAAAAAATAGTTTTAGTTCTTTTATACCCGGTACTGCATCGAAGATTATGGTTAGTGGTAGAAGCCATTCTCCATAATACGTTTTTGCATAATCCCTGATATAGCGTGATCATGTGGTTATGGTATTCAAGTTCCACGTACTAAACCAGTCACGTTACTTAATATGATCACTCAATGTGAACATCTAGATTCGGAATTTCTGATAACGACCGATTGATTACTACTGTAAGTACAATGACCATATGCTCTTTTTAAAAAGCATGTCCTGACTGACAGATTCACTGATTCATCATCGCCGAGCTGAAATCGCTGATGTAGAATAAAGAAATTTCCCATATTCGCGCTCCGTATACATCCCATCCACCGTCAGAATATAAAAAAATTGGCCGTTTTATTTTATAACGTAGGGACTGACACTGCTGTGCCCGACTTTGACTTGATGGGAACCCTGGGCAAAGAAATATTGGGCCCCCTCCCCTGCGGTGTATTTCTTGGTACGTCAGCAAATACAGGCACATATTGTTTGTAAACTCATAAAAAAAGGATATGCACTATTATTTTGAACGAGAAATGTTATATAATATCTTGCAATAAATGCCTTTTTAGGCACTATCGTATGTACGAAATCATTGATATCATCGAAAATCCTTAACTTAAACTGATTATTTTATTTTCTAAATAAAACTTATCTTTCTCTAAAATAGCTTTATATTGGTGATATGTTGCCAGTGATGATTCGATGTGTTTGTAGTAGTAAGATACTATTCTACGGCCATGAAGGTTGCCTTCACGGTCTCGGGTTCAAAACACGACGGATACCATAGATAAAATGTTTTTCCTAACGAGCTTGAGGTCACCGTCGATAGATGGCATCTTCATTTCCAACCCACCTCAATGACATTTATGAAAGATTGCTATCAACACTGCTTCACCAAAGTCAGAGTTGATGTTTGGTGAAGCAGTGAGAATTTAATGCTGTCTCACAACATTTGGAAACATCTCTTCTAAATGTCTAACGTTATTTAACATTTCTGGCGTTGTGTCTTGAACCTAAACTAAGAATGCAAATATTGTTGCAGATCGAATGCAGAGAATTATTTGCAAGATTGATATGCATAACGTTTTGCAAATATACAAAATCTTCGTGAGGATTTGAGGATTTCATGTTGATGGAATATGCAAACTTTGTTGTCATTGTTTCATACGTCATTTCAAGGTCAAAAGATGTGAAATTGAGGAATCGAAAAAAAAAACCGTGACACATTGAAACATTTCTTGTCGTGGAGTTAATGTTGCAATAGGTGCATGTACATGCTGTGTAAAGTCTATTACTGATTGGCATAGTATTGAAATTGATATTTAATAGGAGGTTTGCTGATGATAGGCACTTTGGAAATAGTATTATGGGATCTAGGGAAAATTCTTTGACTTTTCAGATTTTTAGCAAATAAAATTTATAAAAAAAATTGTGTAAGATCTATGCTATTTCAAATTTGGGTCTCCCTTAAATCATCGGGGCCCTGCGGAAATGCCCACTGTGCCCATGCGAAAATCAAGCCCTGCTAAAAATAGGAATTGAATCCCTAAAAGGAGTTGTTTCAAATGAATCCCTAAAAGAAATCATGGGGCAATTATTAGATTGCAAATTCCAGGCGAGCGAAGCCGCAGGTAACACAACTAGTAAGCTATAAATCCTTTTTTTTTTTTAATTGAGAATTTGTGAGAAATCAGAATGAAATTGTCTGATGTGTATCACAAAAATGCTATACTTTTTTCAAAATGTACGGTAGGTACCATTGAACCCTTAGGAAAGTCTAACGGCCGAGGTATTGTGAATATGGTCAATTGAAAGAAACTGACCAAGACCTAAAGAGACTTTTTTTTTTCTTTTTACCTTACACAAGACTTCACTATAGGAAAACCTTTGCAAAAGCAGCACTACACGTATATGGGTCATGGCAGTTTTTACCATAGATTAGCAGCTAGCTTAGAGTATTGTGAATTCACCCGATTAGAATAATGTGAACTGTGAATGCAAATTTTTATCAACAAAAGAGCCTTCTGACCTCGTACACAGTCTTGCAGGTTGGTAACGATAACTTATAAGGAAAAAAACGGGTTGATCAACCTTATTTTTCAAACGTGCACGACAAAAACTTCCAATGAAAAAAATTAATAACATAAACAGAGAAGAACTGATAACACCGAACGAATATTTCCCAAGTTATGACATTGGTTCGTTCCGTATTTTGTGAAAAAAATGATAGTAATACATATGCTTTTGATCACTTAGTAATACATATGCTTTTGATCACTTAGTAATACATATGCTTTTGATCACTTAGTAATACATATGCTTTTGATCACTTAGTAATACATATGCTTTTGATCACTTAGTAATACATATGCTTTTGATCACTTAGTAATACATATGCTTTTGATCACTTAGTAATACATATGCTTTTGATCACTTAGCAATACATATGCTTTTGATCACTTAGTAATACATATGCTTTTGATCACTTAGTAATACATATGCTTTTGATCACTTCACTAAGAGCGCCGTTCTAATGAATTCTGAGGGCTCGGGGCCCCAAACACTTTTGAGGACCCCGGATTTCATACATTATTTCGGGAGGAAAATCCAGCATCCAAATGGTTTAAACAACAACAGAATTACTGAGAATTAAGAATCAATTACAACAGAACTACTTGTTTGAAGGATTGATTTCAGAGAATTATTGTATTTCCAATAACTTCAGACATACTTTTTAAAATAAATACAGTGAAACTTTTCTCTTAATAGATACCCCCCCCCCAGATGCGGTCATCCCCCCCCCCTTTTTCGGCCAAATAATAATTTCCACTTTTATAATAAAAATATGCATTTCAAACCCCTGATTAAAAGTCACCCCTCTTTCACGGATAAATTTTTTTGTCTCCAAAAGAGAGGTTCTACTGTATTTTTAGAACTACTTCCGAAGTATTCCAGATATTACTGCGGAAAGAAATAATTTCAGGATTATTGGAAGAAATGATTTTGTATTTAATTTCAAGGACAAATCTTAGAGTTATTGAAAAAATTAATTTCTGACTTGAAAGCAATTTTTAATAGAATAATTTCTGGCTTTTTTAGCAATAGATTCAGAACTCTGTGAAGAAACAGTCTCATAATAAATAACTTCTAGAAATGATTTCACGATTACTTCTAGAAATTATCTCATAATAACTTTTAGAATTTATTTCAGAGTTTATTTCTTGAAAAAAATAATTTCATAATTACTTTTATAAATAATTTCAGAGTTTTTGTGAGAGAACAAATTTCATAATTATAAATATTCTCGTTTCATGAGTAATTTTAGAATTACGTAACAGAAGAGAGAAAAATCCAGAATTGGTGAGAGAAACAATTTCAGAATTATTGAAAATTAATATTTAATGAAATAAATATTTTCAAAAAGAAAATAAGAATAAAAATCCGAATTGAATTCTCAATAAATTTCAGAATAAGTTCTTCACTAATTTGGGGCCCGTTTGCCGATCCGTTATAACACGCCACTGTACCTTACATCAAATTCATATGAATCTGTATGCAAGGTAATTCAAAACTCTACGTGCAAACTTTCAGGGGAGGTAGAAAACACAAAAACAAAACAGAAACACGTAGGAATGTACGACCGGAAATAAAAAAAGTTAAAAATTTATACTTTTTTTCAGAATCTCCGAAAAATGTTATCCTTCATAGAAATACAGAGATTTGCGTATCTTTAAGAACCGCTGTTTTCCGCGGCAAATTTTTTCAAAGTTATTTACTACATAACTTGAGCGCTCAATTACAGTAAAGAAAATCAACGGACTCATCGGAAAGTATATCAACTTCCTTATCGTATTGAATCAGCAATAAAAATTGACAAAAAATATTCGGTATCCTTCATGTCACGAGATCTTATATTTTACATAAACAAATTCATGTTAAATACATATGTGGGCTTTTACAATTTATAATTATTCAGTATCTGCAATAATTTATAACTCAGAAAATAACACTGAAATAATGCAGTCACAAAGTCAAATTGATACTAGAGATAAAACGTTTACTGCTACAAGAGAGTTCGAACTTGTCTGGTTCTTGTTATATCACACAGAGATACGATATATGGCGAAAGTTAATTTTTTCACTATTTGTTTCTCACTGCTAGTTAATTTTTTCCGCCTCAACTACGTTTTCTAAAGCGAACTTTTTACCAGCTAGATTGGAAAAATACCACTATGTGCAACGTTTCTGGAAAATGTCAGTTACAACTATTATAATTCGTTTTGTTAATTTTTTCGCTCTTTTCATCGATAAAAATAGTTACAAATTATGAAGCACCTAGTAAAATCTTAGATCGTTTAAAATAAAAATAGAAAACTTAAAAGTGGGGAAAAATCACGAAAAAAAACCACTCAGGAGCACCAGGAAAAACGCGTCCGAACGATAACCGAGATGTGTTTTTCTCAGACGCGAAATTAACCAAAGAATTGAAAATAAAGAATAAAAAGGAGTAGGAAAAGCGAAATTTAGGAAGGAAACTTAAAATAAAGGAGCAGAAATTCGAAATGTTGCGGATTTTCCCATCAACTAACGTAACAGTTTCCTCGAAATCGCACTTTTAACAAAAATGTTTAAAATTCCCCTTTTTTTCTCTCCTTCTTTTCAACAAAAATAAGGGATAAGAAATGGAAAATGAGGAGGAAAATGTGAAAGGAAAGAGGAGGAAAAATTTTTGTTTTTCCTACTGAAATGAAGCATTCGTTGCTGAGAATATCGGAAGTCACTCGAGACTATTCGGTTCCGCTTCCGGCTAAAACAACATTTTTGCCAGGCACCTCCAAGAATTTCCCGAGGGTGATTTTGCTTTCCTTTGCTTTCATTTCTTTTATTATTATTATTACTAGTTCAGACAATAAAGTTTAGCTCCAACCCTCATGCTTATTTCAACACTTTTTTTTTCCTGTTTCGTGTTATCATTTTACTTTTGTGCGCGTTGCTTTCATTTCCAGTAGACCATGCTGCTTTTATGTTTCTATACCGAGGAATAGAAAAAGCTCTTTTCACAGATTCTGAAACATCGGTGTTTGAATAATTCAAAGCGATAGAATGTACTTGAGTAATAAGTTTGTCACTAACTTTTGGAAATTTCATTGGTTTCGTTTGTCACCAAAGAGTATTAAAAAATAACATTGTGTTGTTTTTTTTCTTCTTTTTTTCCTCCCCTTTCTTCTCTGGAAAGAGAGTGTCATTTTTCCATTACTTTCATTTTCATGTACTCATTTAATGTGAAAACGTGCAACGAATATTTTCCAAGTTATTTGTACAGTCTGATATCAAAAATTTCAGTTATTCTCTGCATGGATTCAGTTAAATTAATTAGGTTAACCTTTTAATAATGATTTAAATGCCCCATACTTCTTTTTATTCACTGCTCAAAACAATATGGGGAACTATAATTTAGATTTAATTGCGATTTTTTTTAACATTTTAATTGATAAAATATTCTGAGTGTATTTTTTCTCCAAGTCAGTTTTTACCGTTAAATTTCACTTAATACATTTTTAGTATGTGTATACTGTATGAAACATCAGGTGGTATTTAATCTAACTACCTTTCTCTTCTACTATAAACATAGGATATGCGTTTTAGAGAGGGTTAAAATGTTCCAAAGTACAAATAAGCATTGTATAATAAATACATTTGTATAAGCAAAGTACAATAGATTGTATCTGGTGCCTTGAAACGGGGAGAATTTACAAAACCAAAAAAATACAAATATTACTAGAAAAATAATATAATGAGTATTTTTTTATATAAATCATGCATTGAAATAACAAATATTGAAATAATGAAACATGTTTACTAATATATACATTAAAAGTAACAATAGTGGAGATAGGAACTTATTTATGCAGATGAAATGCATAATTATTCTACATTATACTTGTAGAAGGAAAATTGAATGTTTTTAAATCCGTTAGTTCCTAGTTCCTAATTAGTAGTAATCCTAGTTCCGTTAGTTCCTTTGATGCTAGGTGATTTTCATAAAGATACAACATATGCGAGATATCAAGATTTGCTATATATGTCACTGATGAACAGTAAAATGCAGGGTTTGTGCAAATGAAAGGCACAATTTTGAAAGTATATTTATATCTGTGATGCATAAGAACCAACAAAACCATTCAGTTATTTCTTCTCCATATCGCTCAATAGGTGTATAACTTTTGTAAAATGCACTGTCTGAAGTTAAAAATGGTGACAATCAGACAAAAAAAAAATTGTGTATTAGAATATGTGTGTGTGCAAGGATTTTTTCTGCTACTTCTGTGCAGCATGCATTCAGAAATTTCTAACTGAAAAAAACAGTTTTTTTACAGTTCAGTCAATTTGTCACTGCGTTCTCTGGAAGAGCTGCCATCTATTGAGCGATGTTGAAAAACCTTTGAATGTTTTTTCTTTATTTTTATGTATCACAGATTATATTATGTGAAATAGTTTTAAAGATATAAGTTTTTAAAAACGTGTCATTCATTTGTTCAAGCTCTGTAATTTCTCACTTCTCCTAAAAAAATTCACTTGGTTTCCAAAAGTTTTATTGGACGTACAACTGCAAAATTTTTTGTTTTTCCCCAACAAATTTGATCAAGAAGTGACCAGAGGAGGATGGAAGAGGAGCAATTGCAGGTTGGTGGAGATTATGTCGGAAAGAAATATAGAACTAGAAATATAGAAATATAGAAACTATAGAAATATAGTATAAATTGCATTTGAACGCAAAAGAAGAAGTATTAAAAATTAGAGGCATTTTCAGTATTCGAAAGTAAACCAGGAAACTTTCAAATTTTATGCTGTTTCAAGGTACGCTATTTTTTTTCAAGGTTTACGATGTTCCACAGGTTGTGAAAAATATCAATAAGTTTATTCATAGTGCTGGTATGATTTGTTCATCACGTGATTGCATAGATTATATAATTATTATAGCTCACTAAACTTTTTTTTGCAATGGTGGGAATTAACGGCAAACAATTTTGTTACCAAAAATAACTACTTGCAAGATCTCTCTCAAAGTCACGGACAAAAGCTGAAACAACAGTTAGTTGTGGGGTTATGTATTTTTAATCTCTTGTACTCCAAAAACATAAGCTAGAATGCAATACTATCAAAACAAATTCAAGTGTTTCAAGGTTTACTATGGTCGGGGGGGGGGGGTACAACAAATTCTCCTACATACGTCTTTTCAAAAAAAATTAGAACACCCGGGAAATTTACAAGAACAGTTCATCAAATGCTTAAGCTGGAAAGCTGAAATTAACGTTACGGTTGTAATTTGTGCCTTTCAGTTGTATTTTCATCTTCTACGAGTTTCTTCTTGAGTATATCGTCAGAAAAAAAAATCACATACAGTAGATGGAATGTTCCTTAAAGTATCAAATGACTTTTTCCTCTTTGTTTCTAAAAACTAGAACATCTGACTAAAACGCATTATCAAATGAATATTTTCATACAAATTTACGTCCATCGAATTCGTGTATTATGTCTCCTCGTTGTTCATGTAAACCCAGAATCGTTCAATGTTTGCTATACGGGTAGAATAACGGGGCATTTCTGCAAACGCAAAATTACACCCGTATTTGCTAGGACAGTATGAGGAAACGCTTGTTGATACCATGTGAATACATTATACTGTGGTCATCTCTGGCCTTGTCCATGGATTTTATTCATCAAGACATTGAATTTATAAGAATCTAGCGAAGATCTGGATCAGGCCTCAACCATGAATTTCTTCGTCACTATTTTAGTGGTGTTCTAAATATTTGAAACAAAGAGGAAAAAGTAATTTGACACGCTAGTGGTTAAATGTTTCCTCTGAAGACGGCACCCATTGGTGTTGAAATGCATTAGGACTTTTATTATTTTTTGTGTATTTGTCTTATTCGTTGGTGTCTTCTAAATATTCTTGGGCAAAGTGGATCAACTCTTCTACGTTAAGAAACATTCAATCTATGCAATTTTTTTGCCACCGATATTATCAAGAAAAACTTCGTGGAAGATGAAAATGCAAATCATATATATATAAGGTCTTTGATATGGCCATGCTAAGGTTTGAAAATTTTTCTAGACGCCGTTTCGAAAAAAATCAAAACCAAATTTTTTTGTATCGTGCTCAAGTTAATGGACTTTCATAAAATAAATTTTACATTCCCCAAGAAAATGGTTTTACTAGTCCAAAAACCGAAAATCCTGTAGTCTACCAAGTGGTTATATCTGGAGCATATGCACATGATATGGCCACCCTTGTTCGAGGCTCTACGAATCGTGACTTTTTTAAATTTCATAGGGCAGTTTTGCTGAAACTAAATAAGTTTTGTGTGAACCTGATACTAAATAATTCTTTTCGTTAGTCAAAATTGGATTCAATACAAGATATTCCATTAAAAAAAGTTAACAATTCATTTTAAAAACAAAGTCGTGAAATACAAATACAACGCCACAACAGGCAAAATGCCCAACGAGGTGGCTGAGAAAAAGATGCCCATAAAAATATGGATGTCAGCTAAATCATGCAAAAGATGAGTGCAAGACAAAAATGAGATTGTTAAAACAAATTATTTATCGCAATTGGGATAGATGAAAATGTCTTTGTCAGCAGCAATGAGGCCAACACACTCTTCGTGGTAGAAAATCCCGCGGACTACGCAGAGTCGCATGTCCCTGACTTCGTCCGCCTGACAAAGACTACAGTACCAACTTTAAGCTTCAGTGGTTTTTTTTTTAGTATTGTTCTTGCTGAGTTGCTGCTGTTTGTTCTTTGGCTTGTTGGTCAACGGCTGTTTCGTGGTTGGCCCACTTTCCGGTTCAGACGGCTGAGCTTCAGTTGGCTGGAGAATATTTTTTTTTCAACTTGATCCCACGCATTCATGGCTTGTCTTATGACCCTTGTGTTTTTTCTTTCTTTTTTGGCGTTTGAAGAAGTGTATTAAAGCTGGAAGATTTGCTGCTGCATGATTCAATGCCTGGCACAGAGGGTCATCTCCATTCATACACAGAGCACCAACGTCAAGAGGGTCATCTCCATTCATACACAGAGCACCAACGTCAAGAGGGTCATCTCCATTCATACACAGAGCACCAACGTCAAGAGGGTCATCTCCATTCATACACAGAGCACCAACGTCAAGAGGGTCATCTCCATTCATACACAGAGCACCAACGTCAAGAGAGTCATCTCCATTCATACACAGAGCACCAACGTCAAGAGGGTCATCTCCATTCATACACAGAGCACCAACGTCAAGAGGGTCATCTCCATTCATACACAGAGCACCAACGTCAAGAGGGTCATCTCCATTCATACACAGAGCACCAACGTCAAGAGAATCATCTGGATCAGACGATGATGAAAAGCTGACCTGCTCCTGATATGGCCAGGAACAACTGATATGGTCAGTTTTACGAACAACGTTTGATTATGAGCAACTCTTAAAAGATGCACCATCAACCACAACACCAATCGCATGAGCATTAACAACTGCATAGAGTAGGGTGGTTTTCATGAAAAAAGTCATTGAAAAACGTGCATAAAACAAAGGAGACTTGCCGGAGAAAATCAAGAAGTGTTTCATGAAAAACACAGAACAGCAATTGACGCCACATTGCTCGGCATGGATGGATGGGAAATGAACAAGTGACACTCTAGGAGACCCTCTCACTGGATGTTGACATCATCCAGCGGATTTTTTGGTTAGCTGATTCATAGTTATGGGAGTGGTCATATCAGGAACATGACCATAACAGGAGCACCCCACCTTATATATATATATACACATATATACACACGCGCGTATCCTTAATTTGGGCTTCCCAGATTGAAAGTTTCATGAACTGCTCTCATAAATTTCTGGGGTGTCCTAAATCTTTGAGAAAGACGCTCATATTAATTTGGAATTTAATTTAGTTTACAAAACGTGAGAGAGAATTCCTAAAATTTCAATTTGCATACCGATTTCCTCTGCGTTATAAATTGAAATTTGTTATTGAAATAAAAATTATAAATTGAAAAAAATTACTCATTGCATTCTGTTGAATTTCAAATATTCCGAGTGGTATACTTATTTGAAACATTCAGCCGTAAATTCTGTGAGTCACTTTCACTCTCGGTAATGTAGTGTATATTTTCGTGTCTTTGTCATAACAAATACACGTAAAAGATAACCTGTCAAGGCCGTGTATTCATAAATTCTATGAAATGTAAATGTCAGAATTTTGTAACGAGTTTCCTCTCCGTATTCATTTTTTTTTTCACCTATGATGTCTTTCCTCGTCCAATAAAACACGTCTCGGCATCAGCTTCGAGAATCTTGACTCTTCATTCGCGAAATTTCATACGCCATGAATCGTCATTACCCGGTGTTGGATGTCGACGTGGATGACATTATGCAAATGACGTGTAAAGATGTCGTCCCAAGTAAATGGAAAAAGGAGCTTTTAGCCCTTCGCCACACTCTATTAGAATAAGAACGCGTTCGACAAAGACGACGGACATTAAAAGCGATCGCCTCGGATCCATTACCAGCCAAGAAAAGTACTGGCATTTCACATTAATTGAAGACGTTATGTTAGTGAATAGCTTATGTGAAGTAATTTTCACACACATTTCTGAGTCTTCCAGAAAATTCTACTTATTCCTTTACTGTCGATATGTTGCGTAAAAGTTTGGATGACTCGTTTTTTTTCCTCTTCATTCCCTTAAAAATTTCTGAAAGCAGGAACATTAAAATTTTTAAGCAGTTCTTACATTAGGTTCTAATAGAATTTCATTAACGTGATGTTCATTTCAGTCCATTTTTAGTTTTAGGTCAATTTTTATGGTCACAAAATAGATTGCGCCAAATACAATTTATTTGATTATTATTACCTTAAAAATTACTGCCACATATACATTAGTTAAAATAATCATATAAAACCAAATCCACACACACACACATGCAAAATTATTATTACATTCTATCTCCTGTTAAACCCTTTTGATAGGAGTTTTTTATTTTCTACAGTTTATTTAATGATATTACTTGATATAAATGTAATTTTTTATTCGTATGAATGTGAATTTTATTCTCTTTAATGTGAAATATATTTGATCATTTTTGTCGCACCACGGTCATTTTCTGCACACGAGGGCTAACTAGACCGGGACCTACAATTTATTGCCTACTCCGAACGGCAGGCTTGTTTTTTATACTCGTCGAGGGGTTGGTACGCTAACCCCTCGATGGGGGACTCCATGCGGTAGCAATGTTTTCTGTGGCCATGTCGCCGTTTCTGTTGTACCCCTATGTCAGGAAAGCTTTCTGACAAGGACGAACCGGGTATCGAACTTGCGACACCTCTGCACATCCTTTGGTACTTGAGGCGAGTATCTTATCGACACGGGCTACCGCGCCCGATATGAAATATATATATACAAATACAAATACAAATACAAATACAACACCACAACAGGCAAAATGCCCAACGAGGTGGCTGATAAAAAGATGCCCATAAAAATATGGTTGTCATATGTTTCAAAAATACAGCAACCCAATTAAAAATGCAATTAACACAAATTACAAACAATATATACACATGATAAAATATTATACAATGCCCATAAAGAATACTTATGGTTGTCTTATTCTAAGAATGGATAGCTTCCCGATTTACCCCAACATGTTTATCGTATTTCTTTTTAAACGTGTCAATTGTGTTACAATTTACTACCTCCGGGGGTAAGCTATTCCATTTATTAACAACCCTATTGGAGAAAAATTCCCTGCGACACCATAACCTTGCATTGTCCCTCACCAATCGATACTGGTGTCCCCTTGTAAAAGCAGTCGATTGGCGGTGTACTAAAAGTTCATGGTCCATCCTATCCATCCCATTGAAAATTTTGAACACTTCGATCATATCTCCTCGACACCTGCGTTCATCCAATGTAAACATATTCAAAAAATGAAGTCTTTCTTCATAACTCAAGCCCTGTGTGCCAATAAGGACACGCGTAGCTCTTCTCTGCACCCCTTCAACCAAGTCTATGTCCCTCTGTAGGTATGGTCTCCAAAACCTTACAGCATACTCCAGTCCAGGACGAACTAAGCCTCGAAAAAGCGGAAGAATGACTTTAGGAGAACGCGAAGAGACCTTTTTGAAAATGAGACCAAGCATTCTATTCGATTTTTTGACAACCGCTGAACAATGTTCAGAAAACTTAAGTCGCTCGTCAATGAGAATTCCCAAATCGGTGACTCTAGTTGCATCCGGGATAGTGACACCATTCAACCCGTAAGAGAACCGTGGGTTGTTCGAACCAAAATGAGCGACCATGCACTTATCTACGCTAAACGTCATGCTCCATTCATTTGCCCATGCTGCAATCTTGTTTAAGTTGGTCTGGAGCAACTCCCTATCGCTTTCATTCCCGATTACCCCCATTAGCTTCACATCATCTGCGAATTTGCTAGTAATTCCATCGATACCCTGATCGAGTTTATCGATAAAAAGTGAAAAAAGTATGGGGCCAAGGACACTTCCCTGAGGAACTCCACTTGTGACGTCTGTCCAACCAGAGAATTCCCCGTTCACCATAACTCGTTGCGACCTATCTCTTAACCACGATTCTATCCAATTCAGCAAGTTGCCCCCTATTCCAATCTCGTGTAAACGCTTCAAGAGTTTGCCATGTTGGACCCGATCGAATGCCTTCTGGAAATCAAGGTAAACCACGTCGACATTTTTGCTCTTACCCAAAGCCTTAGTCACGTAATCATAGAAGCAAAGGAGGTTAGTTACACATGACTTCCCCTTCCTGAACCCATGCTGATTATCCGACAATACATTATTCTCGTCTATCCACTTCACAAACTGCCTTTTGATGATAATTTCCAAAATTTTCGCGAGGGAGCTCGTCAAACTCACTGGACGATAATTAGACACCACTTCTCTACTACCCTTCTTAAATATAGGAACAACGTTAGCCAGTTTCCAATCTCTCGGGACGATACCCTCAGCAACACTACTCCTGTATATCTGTGCGACTGGCCCCAACAATTCATTAGCACCTTCCCTGAGAACCCTGGGATAGATATCATCTGGTCCTGGTGCTTTGCTTGCACATACATTTCTTAGAAGATTTAGGACCTCCACGTCTTCCACTTGAATATCGTTGAGCGTTTTATTACCCCATGCAACACCCGTATATCGAATATCATTATCTCCATTAAAAACCGACGCGAAAAAGTCATTGAAAGCACTACACATGCCTACATTGCTCTCTACTTTTGAGCCTCCTATCGAGAGGGGGCCAACTGTCCCCTTACATCCATTATTGACGTATCGAAAAAATGATTTTGGGTCAGAGCCAATGTTATCTGCCAACCTAGATTCAACTTGCTTTTTACTATCCCTTATCGCTTTCTTCAACAGTCTTCTTTTATCAGTAAACAATGATAGGTCACCTCGTCCACTTTTATACTCTCTGAATGCTCTTTTCTTTTCAAGATAAAGGTTCCGCACGCTATCCGTGAACCATAGAGGGTGTGATGTACAAACACGCTTTTTTCGAACAAAGGGTATGACGTCGTGCAAAACAGAGGACAGCTTCGTACTAAATTCTTCCCATTGACTTACCACCCCTACTGATTCCAACCGGTCTTTGAAAACTTCCGCTAATCTTCTTCGCAAAACATCAAAGTTAGTTCTCCGAAAACAAGGAACCAGTCTTTTGTTATCAACCTTACCCGAGGAAAAGTTACAGAGAAATCTGACGATACGATGATCACTGGAAGAAAACTCTTCCCCCACCGAAACATGTTCAACTAGATCCTCAGAACTAGTAAGAACTAAATCCAAAATAGCAGTACCCCTAGTGGCTTCTGATACATGCTGATACAAAAAATTTTCGAGCACCAACTTAAGAAAGTCTCTTTCATACTGATTTCCAGATGAAAGGTTCTCCCAATCAATACCCGGGTAATTGAAATCCCCTAGTATGAGAACCCTCTTTCGCTTACACATGTAGGAAATTTCATCATGCATTTTGGCGATATAATTTTGATCCCTATTCGGTGGATTGTAACAAACCCCAACAATAAGCTTATGACGTCTTTTGTTCTCAAGTTCAACCCATATGGTTTCAATATCACTTCTCTGCACGTTACACTCTCTAGCCTTCAAACATGATTTCACGTATATCAACACTCCACCCCCTTTCCTATCAGATCTATTTCTCAAAAAAGTATCGTATCCGGAGATGTGTAAGAAAGATTCATCCCCATCGCTTGCCCAAGATTCTGTAATGGCTATAAGATCCAAGTCCTCCACAACTATCATAGTTTCTAAAAAATCTTTCTTGTTACCCAAGCTCCTGGCATTTATTAACACACATTTTAATTTGCCCGGTGGTTTGTTGTCAATCGAGAAGCCATCCAAGTCAGAGGTGGGTAATTCCCCGTCAGTACTGTTGTGATTATCATTAACTAACATATGATGTGAATATTTATTTTTTCCACACCTGTCAGGGAAGGTGTTTAGTGGTTTAGTGGGTAATCAACGCCCCTGTATAATATGATATTGATGAACTTTCAAGATGTTAGTTTCCCATCAAAAGGATAAATACAGTGATAATTATTCATTATTTTACTGGCCCACACAAGTATTAATAAAAACTGAAAATTTACGAAAAAGTTTAGGTTATTAAAAAATATAATTACAAATCTAGTACTTATTCTGATTTTATTTCGTACGATTTTGTATCAACCAATACTGAACATTAAAAAATGTGTGAAATAAAATCATAAAGACCGGGAAGTTAAATCGAGAATTATTCAATAAAAATTTGTATACAAAATTCATTCATATTACACATTTCATCTAACTTACTTTGACAAATCGTGAAACGTACGACACCACTCTGATAAAAACGCAGTGGTGCTTCAAAAGTACTGCACACAGTGCTGAACTTGTTCAGTGGGGCTTCTATCTGGCACTAAGAAGGGGAAAACATTTTAATGATATATACATGGATGTTACATCTTGTTCTTTTCAGAAAAGGAAGAAGACTATCCTACCTCTCTCTCTCTCTCTTTTTAAAAACATAATTCAGACTCCCTACTTTCAAGCATATCATATTATAGCCTAGCAATAAGAGACTGTCACACTTCTTAGATCTAAGTAGGCGGGGATTCGCCCATGAAACCACTTAAAACTTCAAAAAAATGGATATAGAAATTACCAATATTTTTTTTTTGGTTTTATGATTCTATGATTTTAGCAAATTTAAAGAATATATATAGCTCAAAATTTTGTAAGTTTTGTTCAAATCATTGATCACATCTTTCGGAGTCTAAATGAGAAAAACCGAAACTTTTCATCTTCCTGTAACTAAGTTTCGTTCCCATATATCAATAAAAAATGTAAATAATTTTGCGCTGCCATCTAATAACAGCTTCATTCAATAATAGCTTTATTGAATCATAGAAAACATATTTTTTTCCGAATCGAACACCTCTAAACCATCGCTCGGCTGAGGCAAAGTTTTTGGTGGTTTTGCAGCGAAACCGCCACCCTTCAAAGGGTGAAAGGCAGTTGTGTTGGTTTACTGTTACTATGTAAAAAAAATGATGCTGAAATTATGTTTGATTGCAGGCTTTAATCAAATTTACATTTGATTTGTTATAAAATATAATAAAAGTGGTTTTTAATTTTTTTTTCAAAAAAAAAACGCAGAAAGTAATTCACAATCCCATTGATATTGTCTTTCCAAGAAAACATTTTGAGCTGAAAAATACTTTTAAACTGCATTATGCATTTTTTTTCCGTCATAATTTCATCATCTTAAATCTTAAATTCATAAATTTCACTAAATAATGATGCATTTAATTACTATATAAAAATGAATGTAAGTTAATTATAATCAAAATACAAAATATATTAATTATAATCAAAATACAAAATATATTAATTATAATCAAAATACAAAATATATTAATTATAATCAAAATACAAAATATATTAATTATAATCAAAATACAAAATATATTAATTATAATCAAAATACAAAATATATTAATTATAATCAAAATACAAAATATATTAATTATACATAAATTAAATATATGGAATTTAATATAAAAATGTTACTCCATAAATTCATAATTCTGAATGAAAATTATGATATTAAAGTCATTAATAATGTTCTTTTAGAAAACCGTCATTGAATGAGAAAATTTTCCAATTAATTAGGGTTTTCTTGTTCTTGCTCCTATATTATTCAATTTGTAAACCGAATTCCATTTTGTTTTGCCCCAAAAAAATCGGTCCATTTTAAACTAGACTATTGTAAAAAAGATTGTTTCAAAATTTTATTCAAGATTGGGAAGAAAAATATTTTCATTTTACTTTAAGGAAATTCTGGTTCGATGCCTGATAGTGTGATGATTATCATATTTATAAGATTGATGTTAGTATTAAGTAAAAAATAAACTCTTACTCTTCCTTTTTTTTTTTTTAAATGTCTGAATCACATATTCTTCACATTTCACTGTTTTTTTCATTGACAAACTATTATTAATACTTGCAATTAATTGTTTACATATTTTCCAGCATTTAAAAACTTTCTATACCATTCTTTTATTATTTACAATTAATTTTTCATTGATTTCCTATCATTTAAAACTATTTATTTATTATTTGCAATTTTCTTTTCTTATGTATACATTATTCTTCATTACTTATTTGAACACACGCACAAACCTTTAATCTTACCATTAGTCACTTTTTTTTTATAGTTCAGGGATCATCTGGTACAGCCAACACCGTCTATAGCAGAAAGCCTTCGCGCGAAGTTCGTGACGTCACTGAAGTTCTCCATTTCACCTACAGTCACTGAATGTACTGCAAATAAAGCTGAAGATTTCGCATACGTCGGACTGCTCTATCCAATGGCTACAGGTGAAATAGACGACGTCAGTGAAGTCAAAGCTTTGCACGGAGCCTTTCTGCTGTAGAAGGTGTTGGTATAGATCAGTCTGTTTTGGTCAATAATCATGTAAAAATGAGTTTTATCTATCATGTCATTGATATACCTGTATTTATTTTTAGCTGGTCACGAATTATGATAAACTGTTGATAACCAAACTTAACGTATTTTGAGTTAGTGATAATAGGTTTTCCACTTAATGAAAAGGGACAGACATGGCCCATGTCACATGGGACATGATTCCAACTCGATATTATATAGAAAAGTTCTCCAGAGAAAATGATTCCTCCCTGATAAAAATGCAACAAGCACAAATAGCATGCTTAGAATAAGCAAATTGTCTTATACATAAAAAAAATGATTAAAAGGTCAAACTACGCTAAATACTACTACTACTTTTTTAACCAAACATGCACTTCTTACACATTTCTCTAAGGATTTTCTAATGAATTGGTACATGCCGGAATGTGTGTTTGTATGTGTTGTGAACCTAACGTGAAGTTTGTTTTTGTGTAATACTTGTTATGTGTAGTAGAGCCATCTGCCGTCAATTTTTCTAATAATGAGCGAAGTGTAACGATTGATTAATCACATGGTTGTAGACTCCTTTCTCTCTGTAGCGAGACTTTTCAATGGGGAGGTCTCGCATTTGCGCTTCGAAGCTGAAACTAAACTAAATAACTGATCCAAGAAGACTTGATATACTTAAGATATACTTACATCTTTCGTTTAGATTAAGATTTCTCAACCTTTAGTAGAGTGCGAACTGCTTCTTTGCATTGCAAACGCGTCGTGGGCCACTTAAATGATCTAGATTCTAGAACATCGCCGTGGGTCGCTTGAGTGATCTGGAGCTCTCCCATGAGTCACTTAAGTGATCTATAAGGGTGCCCACCCTTTACGACAGAGAGTGGCCCACTTCACTGATTTTCTAACGTGTCGTGGGCCACTTAATCAAATAAGCTGGAACAGCGCCGCAGGTTATTTAAATGATTTGTGTGTAGATGTGTTGTAAATGTTGCTCAAGCGATCTGGAATTGTGTGCCACTGTGACCTGTAAATATGCCACAGATCACTTTTAAGTGTTCTGAAACTGTGTCGCTGTGATCTATAAATATGCCATGGTCGCGTAAGTGTTCTGCGATGGTGGCGTGAAACACTTGAGTGATCTGAAACTGGCTATATACTACTGTATTTCGCGGATGGCTAAATTTATCTGTAGCTAGCTCCCTAATCACTGGACTGCCAGGTGACAATTCGCCAAAGATATTTCTCCTCTGATAAAAATCCAACAAGCACAAATTATCTTATACAAGAGCGGATAGGCCAATCCAATCTAAATAGCCGATCGTTCAAGAGAAGACGTATATCTTTGGTTTAGGTAGAGCAGATCCTCCAACTGTGCAGAAATGCTCGGGGCTACGCAAACAATGAAATGACACAAAGGAACTTCACAATTCTGAGAAACTATTATAACTGTGTAATTTTTTTACAGCTTAATGTGTGACTATCATAATTTACATAAAAACATTTCTTTCAATTATATATCTAGCATGTTCTTTTCAAATCATAAAATCAAAGATATCTCTGTTCTGAAAACATCGATTCAGACATTTACTCTATCTTTAAAATAATAAATCGAGAAAATATTGAATTCTTCAAGGCAACAGAATATTTTTTTCCTCAAAAAACGCTAAAAACTTAGCTTCTTACAAAAATGTATAATCAATAGCACTATCATTTTACAGGAAATGTATATGAAAAAGCATTAATGCGTGTACACGTTGCAGAAATGAATAAAGGCTTTTTCTCAGATATTAATTAAAAATAAACCAGCATAAAACAAAGCTTTTACGGAAATTTTCCTGAATAATTAATTTTGCTTCTTCCAGAGAGAAAACAAAGCAGAGCATTTTTATATGATTCGGGCACAAATATTAATCGTCTTTAGCCTTGTTTATGTGAACTGCCTACGTTGAAACTGCTTTCTTTATTTTTTCCTTTTCATTTTTCATTTTCTATTTTACGCGATGTTAAAGATTCAGCTCATTAAGTTTCATCTCAGGTGCTTTTCGATTAATAAATAAATTCTTAATGAATGTAACATTTTCCTCTAAATTAATGCATAGTTTTTTTTTTCCTTTCCAGTCTAACGTACTTCTCTTTCTAATTTGCATGCGTATAAATTTATTCTAAGAATATCGTTTCTCTTGACTTTTCGTAACTGCATTCGAATGAATTTGATTTACTTGGAACTAATTAATTTCGTTGGAGTAAATAGCATTATACCAATTTCAAATGTTTATTACTATGCCAATGCTAAAATTAAATTGTTAAATTTCAAAAGCGCTCTTCAGATGCCAATATTTTTTTTTTTCTTTTCAGTTAAAATCATGTATTTTCGTTTTTTAACTGTATGTTCTGGTAAATAAACATATGGGATGCACGAACCGCATCAAAATAAATTCGCTTTTTCAATAAAAATTTGAGAATTGGATAATACTGATTTTATTTATTCTTTAATTGTATTAGAAACTTGTTAAAATTCCGGAAGAGTGAAAATATCGGGGAAAAAATTATTGAATAACTTCGGCTTTGAATTAGCCGCAAAAGCTAAAAAATAACTTTTGAAGGGTCTCGTATCTTTTAAAATGGGGAAAAACTATGCTGTAAGTAATCCCCGTAGCATATTTACAGATCATCGAGTGACTCGGGACACATTTCTAGATAAGTTAAGTGCTCCGCGACACATTTCCGGAGCACTTAAGCGGTCCGTGATAGTGATGGTAGTTAGTCCACTAAAGTCACCCGTGACACATTTACACTGACGTGTGACATGGTTCCACAGAATCGTGGTGCTTTTCCACATCACTTAAGTAACCCGCGCCACAGTTCCAGAACACTCCAGCGGCCCACGGTACACTTCCACGTGACTTTAGTGACCCGTGGCATATTCCCAGATCACTCAAGCGGACCACAACATATTTACAGATTACTCAAGTGGCCCGCGACACATTTTCAAACCCATGAAGTCTCCCGCCCTTTCCAAAAGTTTGAGCACCCTTGTACTAGATCATTGATTTTTTTTCACCATGTTAAGGGAACCCTTAATTTAAGCTGTATAAGCCACGGCTCTACTGTAGGAGATAACGGTAATTATTATTATAGTGGGATAAATTTCCAAAATCTGCAGCATACATTCAGTCTATGAGCAGTATCTATCTGTTCTAGTATGTTTGATAGACAGAAAATACGGAATACGAATAAGATCTTGAGGATTCCGTCTTGAAATCTTTCTTCAATATATACTACTCTTTACTTTTCCATACAAGAGCACATATAGGTGTTTTCCGCCTCGATATTCGAGAACTGATTTTTGTTTTCGGTGCATATTGTACTCTGGCTTTCTTTCCCAACATTCAAAAGCGGAACATGTTCCAGACGAATGAAAATCTGCTGGCATAGTGCGGATGATATTCACTGCACCCTCAAGTGACAAAAACTGAGACGCACACACAGGAGCATCTCTCAGGAAAAAAAAATTCTTTTCTTCGATTCATGTTACTCTATATGCAAAGAAAATCACTCTTTTTTTCTTGTTTACATACGAGTACTTCTTGTCTGTAAGTTTCCGACAGTTCGACGATGAGCAGCGTGTTATTCTATGCCCTGTTTTCTACTTTTCGTGTCTGGAATGACAGCAAAAATATTTATTATTGGGTCGCCTACCTCTCAAAACAGGGTGAAAAATCTATGTGCAGTTGTATAAATATTATTGAAAATGTTATTTATCCATTGATTTACTTCAAATTTGGTACGATATTTTTGATTGCATATGCTATCCTATTGTTCAATAGAATGTTTTACATGTCTTCAATGCATATTTGTTTTGCAATTTTCAAGAAATAAAAAAAAACATTATTGTCATTTTTTTGTGCATGCACAATAGCATTACGTCAATGTAAATGAATCAAAACGGATACAAAATAAAAGAAACTGTTCCGTTCATAGGTGCCCTGACAAACCAGTCACGGCCCAGACTCTGTCCCTCCAGGGATGTAAGCCTTTTACCCTTGCGGGTTGGGTCGCGCTGGGTAGAGTCAGGGGAGCCGGGCCAGGACGCCCACCGGAGGTTGTCCGGAAGGCGCCCCCCCCCGGCACCCCCAACCCTCTGTCTAAGACCCTTGCTGCAAGCGCAAGGCCTGGTCTTCAGGGTTTCCTGCGATATCTGCGGCAGCATCTCCCCCACCCGGGCAGACCTCCCACCCCCAGGAGGAGCCCACAGGCACGAGCGACGGCCCGGGACGCCCCCACCCAAACCACCGAGACCCGATCCCAAGAATCCCCCGGAAAATTGTTTATTCAAAGAATTAAGTTTTTACATTTATGTACATAATTTTACCCCACAACCGCTCTCGCGATATTTACATCTGGGGCGCGGTTTTGCTTTCCTGTCTTCGTGGCCAGCCCAGGTGCTGGACCACCACTCCTCCGGCTTGGTGGCGCCGATGTCCGTCCTCGTGGCCAGCCCAGGTGCTGGACCACCGCTTCTCCGGCTTGGTGGCTTTGGTGAGCCGCTGTCCATCCTTGTGGCCAGCCCAGGTGCTGAACCACCACTCCTCCGGCTTGGTGGCGCCGATGTCCATCCTCGTGGCCAGCCCAGGTGCTGGACCACCACTCCTCCGGCTTGGTGGCGCCGATGTCCATCCTCGTGGCCAGCCCAGGTGCTGGACCACCACTTCTCCGGCTTGGTGGCTTTGGTGAGCCGCTGTCCATCCTCGTGGCCAGCCCAGGTGCTGGACCACCACTTCTCCGGCTTGGTGGCTTTGGCGAGCCGCTGTCCATCCTCGTGGCCAGCCCAGGTGCTGGACCACCTCTTCTTCGGCTTGGTGGCGCCGATGTCCATCCTCGTGGCCAGCCCAGGTGCTGGGCCAGCACTTCTCCGGCTTGGTGGCTTTGGTGAGCCGCTATCCATCCTCGTGGCCAGCCCAGGTGCTGGACCACCACTTCTCCGGCTTGGTGGCTTTGGTGAGCCGCTGTCCATCCTCGTGGCCAGCCCAGGTACTGGACCACCACTTCTCCGTCTTGGTGGCTTTGGTGAGCCGCTGTCCATCCTCGTGGCCAGCCCAGGTGCTGGACCACCTCTTCTCCGGCTTGGTGGTGCCGATGTCCATCCTCGTGGCCAGCCCAGGTGCTGGACCACCACTTCTCCGGCTTGGTGAGCCGCTATCCATCCTCGTGGCCAGCCCAGGTGCTGGACCACCACTTCTCCGGCTTGGTGGCGCCGATGTCCATCCTCGTGGCCAGCCCAGGTGCTGGACCACCACTCCTCCGGCTTGGTGGCGCCGATGTCCATCCTCGTGGCGTTCATAGGTGCCCGGCTGACGTGGTGGTAAGCTCATATACTACCACCGTGAAGGTTGCCGTCAAGTCCCAAGTTCGATCCGGGAGAAGAGTATAGATAACAAAATGTGTTCGCTAACGAACGTGAGGTGACCACCGAGAGATTGTGCCTTCATTTCCAAGCAAACTCCTTAACGCGTCAAACCACTGACGGGTCAGCAGTGATTCCCAACGTGGGCGTTAACGCCCCCTGTGGGGCGGTAGAAGCTACGGGTATAGCATAGGATCCTATGGGTTGGATTGCGTTGGGGGCGATGGGACAAAAAAGGTTGGGGAAACTATGAGTTAGATGGAAGAAATAGAAATACCGTTATTTTGTGGCTATTGTTATGCTTCACGGGTGTGCCTAACTAAGCAATCCTGAAACCTTTCGTATGATATTTTAAAATAAATTCGTGGAGAAAAGACACGAACATGCCAATGAATTTTTCTTACGTTTGATTTTCTGATCAGGAATCATAGGAGGGCCTATATGAAATCAAATATAAGTCGTTATTTTCTTGAATAATGGCGATGGCAATAACTGTTGTTCGTTTTTGACATAATGTAATGGCCGCTTACGCACTACTATGATGTGACGTGATCCCACGTCACTAAAAACACTATTTTACGGACCTGAAAAAATGATCATCATGGAAATTTTTACTGTATAAGGTAGAGAAAACTATTCGTATCGTCAAAAGAGTACCGCGTCTGAAAGGGCGTCCAGTTGCGTCTGATTTATACTGGTATACATAGCGCGGGAATCTGAAAGCTCTTATCAAAACTAATAGATGAAAGTCAAAATTACACTCTTCACTAAAAAAAAGATCACATAAATGGTACTAAATATTTAGCCTTTGTAGGTAAATGCCTACACCAGGTCTCCAACACAAATCCATGCTGAGAGAAAATTATTCTAGTCTTCGATTATATGCGTGCTTACAAAAAACTGACGTTTCATGAAACTTTCAAGCTCGGCAGAAATTATAAATTCACCAAATACACACTCATAAACGTTCCCCCCGTCACCGTGTACAGAATATACAGGATACATAGCAAACAGGGGGTTATGGAATTTTACTGGCGAACCGTTGATGCTAGGGACATACTTCCAATTAAAAACAATTTTCAAATAACGTGCAGTACTCAGATATGTCATTCATGTGTTTCAAGGGATTATTTAGTTATTTTAAAAAACTTTTCATACAGTCCCCATGTGCCAAAAACCCAATAAGAAAACTGTTGCCCTGTCTTTCCTTATGCCAACAAAGAAAACTTCATGTTTCTAAGTGCAATATTCACTGAGATATGGAAATTTGGGGGGCAGGGGGAAACAGTGTTAAATGCGGTTAAAAGGATTTTTCCTTATATTCAAAGCTGGTTTTTCTCAGTGAATATTTCCCTTAGAAACATGGAATTTTTCAATTGGCATAAAAAGAGACAGGGCAACAATATCTTATTGGGTTATGGTCACATGGGGACTGTATAAAAAGGGTTTTTTAATAACTAAACAATCCCTTGCAACATGGATGCATGTCTGAGTACTGCACTTAATTTGGAAACTTTTTTTAACTGGAAGTATACCACTAGGATCAACGTAAATGCCATCCCTACTGTATATAGATCGGGTTTTTTTTTTTTTTTTTTTTTTTTTGTAAATCTGTGTTGTATATATTTCTTCCATTTTTGTGGAACACCTCTAGTCCGCGGGCCATAGGTTGAGAAATACTGCTTCAAGTTAATTCCTCTCATTAAACTCGAGTACGAGATTTATCACGTTATCCATGTATATTTATGGCTTTCTTTTCGTGGTAAAATAAAAAAAATTATATATTCATTATTTTTAAAGAAAGTTGTTTTTTCAATGATGTCTCAAAGGAAGTTTTTTTCCAACAGGTTGTAAATGCGTGAAACAGCTTATCTTTTGATGTCGTGAATTCCCCCATCATCGACATATTCAAGAGGAAGATGCAGTCGAGAAGCTATCCATATTTAACGAATGACAACTATTATTTCTATGGGCAGATATTTTAGTTGTATAGTTACTTTTTCTGGCTTATTATTTTTAGGTAACCGTATTTAGACCTATAAACAGCCATAATTTTATGGGTGTTATTCTAGTACTACAGTAAAACCTCTCTTTTGCGGATACCGACGGGACAAAAAACTTCGTCCTTAAACGAAGGGTGACCGTTAATCAGGGGTTTGAAATAAATACTTTTATTATACAACTGGAAATTATTATTCGGCCGTAAAAGAGGGGTGACCGCATCTGAGGGATGTCCATTAAGAGGGAGTTTTACTGTATTTATTTTTATTTTTTTCCTTTTTCCAGTCACTTTGTTGAGCAATTTGCCTGTGTTGTGGTTTCTAGTCTTATATTTTTATATAAATCATTATGTATTATGTATACATCATTATGTAATCATGTATACATCATTATGTAATCATGTATACATCATTATGTAATCATGTATACATCATTATGTAATCATGTATACATCATTATGTAATTATGTATACATCATTATTTATTATGTATACATTATTATTAGGTTAACTAAATCGTTGTGTGCTAAATATTTTTTCCTAAAAAAATGTATTTATACAGTCGAATCCCGTTATAATGAACTCCAAGAGACCGGAGAAATCACTTCCTTATAACGAAATTTCGTTTTAAAAAAATTCCACGTTTTTGCATTATTCCTATGTAAACTTATCTTGGAGATTAGAAAAGTGTTCATTAAAACGAGATTTTTTTCGCTATAACAGTATTCGTTATAACGGGATTCGACTGTGTATATATATATATATTTATTTATTTATTTATTTATTTATTTATTTATTTATTTAGGCCTTAATTTTAGAGCTAAAAGGGCCCACCAAAAACTTTTCATGATAATTAGTTTAATTTTTTTTGTAATGCAGTACTGTGTGAAAGGGTTAAAGCCCTGAACAGGGAAACATAAATATTGACAACTTCCCTCTGACATAGGTTGGCGACGCTTGCTATTAGCCGTGGCGAACACTTTGAGAACTCACTGACGCAGTTATATAGGTCTAATTTTTTTTATTCAAATTTACTAGACTGGACATATGTGTAAATAATTATTTCAATTATAATTAAATTTTCAAGTCAGTCTAAGGCCTACCACTCCCATCTTCGAAAACCACCTCTAGTTCACGGACCCATAGGTTTAGAAATGCTGCTTCAAGTGAATGCCTCTCATTAAACTAGAGTATTTATCGGGTATCGGTTATAACGGATATCGAATATTGCGAAAGCATTTCTTGTTCCCCGTATATGATTTACTATGATTTTGATATATGCGGAAAAAACTATGCTTCGCAATTATATTTGAGAGAGAATCCTCCACTAACTATTAATGTTATGAATCGATAGTTTCAATATTTCATGATAATGAATAATAACACCATTTTCTCTTAAAATTTCATCCAAATTAATGGAACAGAATTAAAGAACATTTTTCACTTCATTTTTATAATCAACACGACTTTAATTTCAGGTCTTTTTTCTCTAGATAAAATTTTTTAACTTATACGCTAATATTTTTGAATTTTATAATGACATATAAGGAATGGAAAATTAAAATTACATCGCAGGAATTCCATTAAATTCGTGTGATTTTTCCCCCTTTAGATAAAATTATAACATATATACATTTCATGTTCCCTGAACGGACTTATCGGGAAAAATATTTTTAAAAATTCGGTGCTAGGGAATAGGCGATTCCCAAGAATCTGAGAAATATGAGCTCCTGAAAATTGTAATTAAATATTACAAACTTTTCATATATTTTTGTTAGTAAAGTTTTTCTTTCCACTAATATTTTTCTTAATTTTATCTGAGACGCTTCTTAATTCCACTGATTATACTTGTATGTTCAGCGTTTTACATTCCGTAGAAAAATATGCTGTTCAGAATTATATCTTACAGAATTTTCTATAATATTTTTTCTTTCAGTATGGGGATGTTGTGAATTTGATATAAATGTTAGTTTTCGTGAAAAATAAAATTGTTAGTTTCAATCAATAATTTTTCGTATAAATAACTTATGAAAGGAAGAATTATTTAAATGCAGTGATATCTCGTTACAACGATACTCGATATAACTATAAATTCCTCTACAGCGATATTTTTTTTTTTCAAATCTTGTTTTGGAAAAGCAGAATCGCTTATATTCCAATGTTTAACTCCTTCCGATACAGCGATATCTTTTATTACGAAAGACATCATGAAAAACAGGATTTGCCGTGAGCAAAGCATTTTACCAAGGCAAAGCAGAAATCAATAGCAACTAAGGAAAAATAGCAGAGAATATACAGGGTGTCCTGTAAGTACTAAAACAGCCCTTATCTCATCAACTTTCCACCGTAAAGGTACGATTCCAGTTTAAAAAATTCTCAACAAACGTTCAAAAATTATACTGTACCAATTTTAATAGTGAAAATACAGTAAGTAACAAAATAAAAAAATCTAAATTTTTATACGATCCCCCTGTACTCCAGCTAGAAACTAACTTCTAACCAGCTAGAACTAACTTCCAGCTAGAAAGTTGTTGCTCTCTTCCTGATTGATGACGACAGAAAAAAAATCCATGTTTCTATAATCGGAGAAAAGTTATGAAAGAACAGCGTTAAATGCGGGTAAAACGGTTTTTCCGCATGCAACGGTGTTCCTTCCCAAATTTCCTCCGTTTTTCGAATTCAAATGTCTCAGTGAATAATGTACTTAAAGACATGAACTTTTTTAGGAGAGGCAGGGCAGCCATTTTCCAATTGGAGGTGAGAGTTGAATGCCTGCTGAGCACATTTTAAATTGGAATCATATTTCTACGCGGACGGCTGATGAAATAAAAGCCGTATCGTAATAAAATGCGTAAGTGTACAGGACACTCTGTATATATATTTTAATTTTAAAGACCTTCCAAAATCATGAAGTCTTAGGCAAATACTATAGTTTCCCATAAGTGAAACATCACACACTATCTGACTCTAATTTTTAATAAATTAATGTAAATCAAACACTATCCAAAAATATGTAAATTTGCTATAGTGATATTTTAGTTCCAAAAGCAGGACAAACTTGACTTTTGCCTTGTTATGGAAACCAATATCATTATTGAGTTCTCTTGGGAAGGTATATGAAAGAGTAGTTATCCAGAGACTGCATCACTATAATGACAATCATATCATAATTATCCCTGAACAACATGGATTCAAAAGCAAACACTCCACAACCACGCGATTGCTGAGGGTTGTCGAATACTTACAAAGGGCGAAAACTAATCGAGAATCAGTAGCATTAGCCATGTTTGATCTCTCCAAAAGTTTTGATAAAGTCTGGCACAATGGGGTTTTGCTAAAGCTTATTAGCGTGAATCTGCCTCCTAACTTGATTCACTTCGTAAAAAGTTATCTTGAAGGCAGGACCTTCAGGTCAAAATTAATCACTCTTTCGAGTGAGGGGCATATAAGAGCCTCTATTGCTCAAGGAAGCGTTCTGGGCCCAGCCCTACATAACTATCATATGAACAACTTCAATAAGAGCTCGGGGCCTTACGGCCTTTTATGCTGATGACAGAGTGGTTGCTCAAAATCATAGTAACCCTTTGGTGCTTGACAGCCTTCAGCAATGCACCAGGGGCACTGAAAGATGGTGTTTGAATAGCAAAGTCAAGTTAAATGCTGGAAAAACTATTTTCATGTGGATTTTAAACAAAACATGAAATGCCAGAATTTGCCTCACTGGAGGTTAATGGCATTAGAATTGCTCCTGTGGAAAACGCAAAATATCTCAGTGTTATTCTTGATGGAAAACACTTACTCAAACCTCAATGCAATGAGGTAGTGAGAAGATTCACAATAGCATCACAAAGGGTGAAAAGAATAATATGGGATAAGAGTCGTTGAGGGAGTCGTTTGAGGGAGTCGGATAAGAGTCGTTTTATACACTTAAAATAGAAATATGATCGTATTAAAAATATAATTAATATGTGTATGCAATGATGTAAATATAAGATATTAATAAATAGCAAGATATTTTATATAATTTAAAAATTAGGAATATGTTTAAAAATATGTTATCACATATTACGAATGGGCCCCTGATAAGATTCCTTTTGATAAGAAGCTTCTTTTCTTTTCGGTTTTCTTGGGAGTTATAGGATAAAAGTGAATGATCCTGGAGTTCTGAGTCTCATATGAGTAAGACACACAGTACATGTTGGTATGTGAATATAATGCTGAACATCTAGTAAATGAAAAAATGTAGACAAAAAAAATGTTATGATATAGAAAAATCTTGTTGATGTGTTGATACTGGGAAGGCACGATCCCACGTTGTCATGGCTATCACACACACACACACACACAGTGCACTTTAAATTCTTTAAGCCCTTTGGGTGTGAGCTTTGAAAAATGGAAGCAAAAGTTTCATAAATCTGCATAAAAGTCGTCTTAAATAGCATATTTGCACCAGTAGATGGTGAAAGCTGTATAAGAAGGGTATGTAATGCGAACATCGCATTGTGGTTACCTCAACAGACCAAGGATGTTTCGAGATTCGAGATAATTACAATCGACCCCGCTTAAACGGAGAGAGAGAGATACCAACAGTTCCAGCGCATAATATCTTATTAGGCGGGGTATTCGATTATACGGAGAACAATGCATTTACTGTTTAACGCCATTAACATAGTTTGTATATAGAAAACTGATGATGGATCAACATATTAGAGAGTAAAGGCTCTGGAATAAATCAGACATCACAATGAAATGAAAATTATATTGAATCACACAGTGATCGCAATACCCAAGATTTTTAATTTTCATTGAGAAAGTTAGCGTCCTCTATGAGCTTGGCAGAGAACAAAAACAATTAAAAGTACTGAAGAAAACTTGAATACATCTAGACTAATACCCCATCTTAAGTCTAAGTTTTTTTCAATTCTTAACTGGGGAATATATTCGCTCTTAATTTCAAATAGTATGTCTAATGAAAATATTATTCAAAAGTTGTTAATTTGTATTAAAAGCAATCATATATTGATAGTAATATTCGATTGTAAAAGAGATAGTTGAAATGCCTACGGTGACATGAGCCACTTAGAACCAGAAAAATTCAGAGATTTCGTCACGATCGGTCGCATATAGTTTTCTCTCCGTCAGTAGTATAACGGAAGTCTACGGCAACGACCAACCGTTGGCCTAATGGATGTCTGCAATGCGGCATAACGGTCATCTGGAGTCTTCGCTTGCTAATTGTGTTACGTCTGCCCTCTTTTTAATTTTTTTTTTTGAGTGCAATCTCTGTGGCTATTTAGCTGCTAAATTACTGGATTTCAAGGTAAGTGGTATTGTATGCGTCTAAAATGGGTCGTACTTGCCCTTTTGTGAACTCAAATCAGGTGGTGGTTAAGAATTTGTGTGTATGGGCTAGTAATGCCTTAGAATGTAGTGTCACTAGAGAGAAGTTTGAAAAATTACTGGTTGACTTTGTTGGGGAAAAAAAACGTTTGGGAGATAACCTGAGCCATGCGAGTGATAAGTGTACTCTGGCTCGAGAATTCGATCTCATTGTGTTAGCTGATTTCATTAACTGGGAAAATGCAGTGTCAAAGCAGAAGGAAACATTTTTTGAATCTTTTGTAATGAATTCAATTACTTTTTTTGACGCCCTAAATTTTGATTCTTGTCGACATGCAATGTCACTCACGTTCAGGAAAGATGCTGTGACTTCCACTCCAGTTAGTGGGGGTGCAAGTAATAATGGGAAGAAGGGAAAAAAGAAGAAAATTAGGACCAAAAACATTCACAATGATGGAAATTCCAACTTTCAATTATGTAAATCTTTTGATAGAAACATCTCCAAAATTGGTCGATGTAGGGAGGATGAAAATCCTGTACAAGATAAAAACGTTAAATCTAGTGACTCCTTAAATACTTCTAACGAGTCAACTTCGGGATCATCTACTCAAAATTTGAACCATCGTGATAGTAGTAATGAGTCGACTTCTACTGGTACCATAAGTGATTGCAGTTTAACGATAGAAACTGTGAATGGTTCCTTCGAAACACAGCTTGATGTTGTACCAAAATTCCCTAAAAATATTACTTCTTGCGGTAACAAGGATGTAGAAATTACACAAACGGTAATATCACAGGAGAAACAAGAAAGTAATTTGAATAAGAAACAGGTAACACCCTCCAACACTCACGAATATAAAATTACAACAAGTAACGAGGTCTTCCCGGTTAATCTTGGGCCTTGCACTTCCGGACAAACAAATGCATCTAATACACATAATAAGACCACTCAGGACCCCATTGAAGCGCATATGCTCACGAATGCTGCAAAAAAAATCGCACCGGGAAACGCTTGTATAAGTAATGCATCTGATAAATCAAGTGATGATAAGGGATTCAAGGTTGTTACTCGGAAAAAAACTAAGACACATAATTACAACATTGACATTAATAAAGGGACAAACAACGGAAACATATCAATCTCTAACCCAACTGGAAATGCCCCTAACTTCTCACGTAAAATTAATATTCCGTCCATTATTCTCACAGAATGGGGTGGAAGCTGGATTTCTGACTTTGCAGCTGCCAAGAAAATATGCGAAATACCTCCACAATTTAAAGCAACGGAAAACACAATTGTATTTCCGGTCTTCACTGAGAAAGACCATCGACAAATTACAAAATTTTTTGATGACAAAAAATTTCGATACTTTACATATAACACTCATTCGGAACGAACACTAAAGTTTGTAATTAGGGGACTTCCAACGAATGTGAACCCGTTGGAAATTATTGCTGATTTGGAAAAAAAACAATTTAAGCCGGTTAAGGTGTCAAACATGAAAAATTACCATACTGGTAGATGTCTTCCCCTTTTCTTAGTTGAGGTACCTATTGCTGACAAAAACATTGCTAATATTATGGAAATAGCTGAAATTCCAATAGAAATAGAAAGATACAGAGGCGCTCAAGGACCCATTCAATGTAGGGTCTGTCAATTATATGGGCACAGTTCATATAGATGTAAAAATACACCTACCTGTGCATTTTGTGCCGGATCACATGAGACCAGAGATTGTAGAGTTAAAGGTAACTCAAGGATGATTAAATGTTGTCACTGTGGGGGTCCTCACACATCGACGTTCTCTGGATGTAAAGCCCGGCCAGCATTAAATAAAAATAGAGGAAGATTATTCCTTCCTACAATTCCGCCAGGGCTGCAAGGATCTCCTATTAGGAGAGTGCCTTTGACTGAGAAAAATCTTCGCACTGAAGATGAAGATGTTGATAATTTGGACACAGGGATAGGTCCAATTACAATTACTCCACAAGCAACTAAAAAATCATGGAACATTACTATAAATAACAATATTTCTGATGAGCAATCTCAAAATGAGAATTTGGAAAAACAAACAATTCTACACAACACAATTAGGAAAGGAACTCATCCATTTGCAAAAAATAAGGGCAATATCCCAACAACTGCAGAAATTAAATTGGATCTTATTGAAGCACATTCACGATTAATTTATAGGAATGTGTTACATCAATTGATTACACAAACTTATAGACACAATATTACTTCTGACTCTGAACTATATGTTGATGTAATGGATAACAGAAATAATACAGAAACAGAGGTAAATGAAGAACTGTATAACAATCCTCTGAACGCGGAATCAAACACAAATAACACATACACAATTAAGTCTATTGATGAGGTAAAGTCCTTGAGTAAGTCAAATTTACCAAAGGGTAACAATAATTCCAACTCATCAGCTGTTCTGCCTGAAATTTTACAATTTAATGACCTACTCAACACTGTTTTGAGTGCCGCTGGAATATCTAGTGACAAAATAAGTCAAATAAATAAAGCTTTGATTGACATTCTTTCACAGCCCAACAATTAGCACAACAAGAAATATCTATACCAGGCCATTACATATTATGGCCTGGAATGCTAATGGTCTCAAAGACAACTTAAGGGAATTAAAAGAAGAATTATTCAATTATCAAGTGGATATCTTACTTCTATCAGAAACATGGTTATTGCCCTCACAAAAAATCAAAATTAATGGTTACACTGGCGTCAGAAAAGACCGATTACATGGTAGGGGGGGAGGAGTAGCTGTATTTGTGAAGTCTGATATTCCATTTCAAGAACTACAACTTCCACCTTCCACTCAAATGGAAGCTACTGCTGTCACTGTTTACATAGGTAGAACACCCATTTCTTTCTGTGCAATGTATAAGCCCCCCAATAATTGCATAGATATTTCCTTACTAAAACACTTATTCAGAACAGGGCTTCCAATTTTTGTAGGAGGCGATTGGAATAGTAAAAACGATCTATTCTTTAGTAAAAAATCCAACAGATGTGGTCGAGTGTTAAGAAAATTCTGCCTTGATAATTTCCTAAATATACATTCATCCACTACACCAACACATGTACCACCTCAAAATAGATATCAACCATAGCATCTCCAAAAACATTCTCTTTGACGTTCAAACTTACACAAAGTCAATTCTCAGCTCACCGCACAATCCAGTATTTTTTATTATGGATTTTCTTCGCTCTTGCACCAGGAGAACAATTAAACGTATTAATTGGGACATGTATAGACAAATTTTGGAAACAAATCAAACAGCAGGGCTGACACTGAACAACGCTCAGGATATAGATGAGGCGGTATCACATTTAACACAAATAATACAAGCTGCATTAAATGATTCATCTACAGAAGTGCTACAGCCTGAAAATAAATATGGACTTTCTAGAGAAATCATGCAAAAGATTAGACACAAAAACAAAATACGTAGTAATTGGCAACGCTTTCGTAGACGTTCAGACAAAATTACACTAAATCGTCTCAATCGTGAGATTAAAGAAGAAGTGCAAAATTTTGTAAATGGTAGGTTTACCGAATTTGTAGAGAATGCTACCTCAGAAAATGGAAACATATGGAAAGCATGGAATCTTTGCAAACCTGGTGGTACTCGTATAATCAATAAAATACAAGGCCCCAATGGTCTGGTTTTTTCAGCAGAAGAAATAGCTGAAACCTTTGCTACCGCCTATGAAAAGCAATTTACACCCAATCACGTACAACCGTTAACGACTCAAGTTGAGCTCCGTCGTAGAGTTGCTCGTTATATACACGTTCACATTAATAATAATATTTCCAGCTTTGAACCCACAGACTTGGCTGAAGTCACTGACATTATAAACAAATTAAACAACAGAAAAGCTAGTGGCTATGATGGTATAAGTAACAAAGCTCTCAAAAATCTGCCTTGTCATATTATTTTGACATTCACGAACATTATTAACGCAGCATTAAAATTTAACCACTTTCCAAAGATATGGAAACATTCACTCATTAGAACAATACCCAAATCAGGAACTGACCCGTTACTTCCTGAATCGTTCAGGCCCATTAGCCTTTTATCTAATTGTTCGAAAGTCTTCGAGAGGATTTTAGCTCCTAGATTTCAAAAATATCTGGATGACAATAACATAATTCGAAAAGAACAACATGGCTTTAGACAGGAACATTCCTGTGTCACTCAATTGATTAGGGTGACTGAATATATAATCGATGCATTCAACCATTCTGATTATGTGGTGGCCGCCTTTTTGGATATTAAAAAGGCCTTCGATAAATGTGACCACCCCACTTTATTAGCCAAAATGATTGATCTCAATTTTCCCCCACACTTTATACTTTTCTTCTACAGTTATTTGAACGGCAGAACATTCCAGGTAAAAATAGGGGACTTTAATTCATCTGTTAAGAACATCAAAGCATCAGTACCACAGGGTAGTGTTTTGGGTCCACAGTTGTTTTTAATATACATCAATGATTTTCCAGCTCCTCAAGTGGGTATACTTGCCTTGTTTGCCGATGATGCGGCTGTACTATGTGATAACCGAGACCCCTCCAAGGCCCTGGAAAATCTGCAGGAAACCACAGAAGGAATTATGGACTGGTGCAAGAGGTCGGACATTGTATTGAACCGTGAAAAAACACAATTTATATGGTTTACTAGGAAACATGGTATACCGGATAGGCATTTATATATAGGTAATCACCAGATCAGTCCGGTTAGAAAAATAAAATACCTGGGATGCATTTTAAATAAAACAATGTCATTTTTACCGCACATTAATTATGTACGTAATAAAACAAACAATGTAATGGGTGCTCTTAACAAAATTTCATTTCCCCAGGCTAAGCTATCAATTAAAAATAAAATTCTTTTATTTAAGTCAATACTTCGCCCTACGATGCTTTATGCCTCACCTGCATGGGCCCATGCATGCAAAACCAATATTAAAATCTTGCAAACTGAACAAAATAAAATTCTAAGGAGATTTTTGAATGCACCTTGGTTCATCAGAAATATTAATATTCGCCAAGATCTGGGCATTCCTCATATATTCAAATATATCAAAGAAATTAATAAAAATCAATTTGAGAGAATGAAAAATTCCAGCCATCAACATATCAAAGACTTGGTTGATTATAGTTCAGCACCTACACCAAAAACATCGGCTCGAACAGTGTATAGGAGACCCCAGCAGATTTTCCACCTCCCTTGGGAGGAGATTGGATAATGCAGGAATAACTTGGAAGCCTCCTAGGCTATAATTAGGACTGTAAATATTATATATATACGCTTATTCTCTACTAATGTGGCCCCTATTTTAAACGCATTTATCTATGTGGCACCTATTTTAATCGCATTTATCTATTTGGCACCTATTTATTCACTTTTTTCCGCATCTAATTATCGTATTTAATTAACACCTTGTACATATGGAAATTACTATAAGGCACATATATTGGAACTTGGAAAAAAAATAATAAAAAGCCACCCGGACGAATGGCATTTAATTTGACGAGTGTATAAATTAAAGCTTTGGATTATAACCACCATTCTTTTATTCTGATTGAGTTCACTTTGACGCATGCAGTTACCACTAAGATAAATATGTGGGTTGGGCCTCTCTCCATCCGGCAGTGACGTGTCATCGAAGAGTTGTGGTGGCATTTTCTTAGTGATTTATCTGCATTTAGGCTAAATTCTGTATAGCTATGACCGTGACCTGGATTTGACTATGCTTTCTTTCCCACACAAAACACATACATGCACACACACTAATTATCTTACAAAACTGACAGTCTATTTTTTTCCCCCTTCTTCATAGGCCTTACTGGGCCCGTTCGTAACCCCACAATCAGCCAAGAGCTGGGCATGGGGGGTAACAATTTGATTCTGTTCTGTTCTGAAAAGAGATAGTTTGTAATGTCGCCAATAGTAATGTTCATAAAGTGTGTTCCAAAGTGGATCCACCTGTATGCATGACAATTTTCTGTTGCCTTAAATTTTTTCCGTTTCTGTTGAAATTTCGAAGGGTGAAAAAAAATTAACGAATGTTCTCTCTCTTAAAGAGTGTCCCAAAAATGCCACCTAGGTTTATCGCACCATCATACAAATTTCTCCGCGTTTATGCAGTGAGTCCGCTGCTAGACTAGACGCGAGGACAAAAAAAATCCGGTTTTATTCTATCTGCAAATGCGTAGTTTTCTGTGTCGAATTTAATTTTGCGTCTTTTTCATAATGGGTAGAGGAATATCTTTAACTGATCGAAAACGAAATAAAATTGATGAATTGGATTGGAATAAGCTGTCGTTTCAAGCAATTGCAAAGTCAATTTGCCGATCCCGAGCAGTAGTTTCTGATTATTTGAAATTAAAGGGGCAGCCAGGATAGATAGAACCGCTCATAGCAACGCACTGATGCAAAGCACCTTACTTCCATTACCTCAAAAGAAGCAGGGTTGTGTCGGAAAAATTAGCAAAGATTTATAGTGATGGCTCCCCTTGCCTCGTGCTCGCAAGTATCGAATCACTCGCGTCGTTCTCCCTATGAAGACAGCCATTAACTCGATACAACGTACAAGCCATTTCACTAAAACGTATAACTAATCCCAGTGATTAGGGAGAAAAATTGCACGTGTGCCCAATGGCACATAAGGGCCGGAGACAGCAGCCTGGCATTTCGAAAGAAGTGTGTTGGAAAAGAGTTGCGGGCAAGTAAGAAGAAGAAGTTGGCATGTTGAAGTGGGGGAGATTTGAGAATGGTCAAAATACACAATGTATACAAAATATATATACAGCGCCTCCACTGTGACGGGAAACGAAGAAACAAATCCTCCGTCTGCAGTGCTGGGTATTCACATTTCAATTACTCACATATATGACACCCAGGGGCGGCTCGTGAATTTCAACAGGACAATGCACCCTTCCCCAGTGCAAATTCAACCTGGAAATAGTTCCTTGCAAATGGGATTCCAGTGATGGACTGACCCGTATGTTCTCCAGACCTCAATAGAATTAAAACACGTGGGCTACAGCGGCACGTAAAGTTTATGGGAATGGCAGGCAATACAACAATGTTTCAGACCTCGAACGAACGATCTTCAAAGTGTGGCAAGATATTCCTCCGTTGCACTGCCAAAAAAATTTGTTGAATCGATGCCACGACGAGTGTTTGACATTATAAAGAACAATGAGAAATTTATTGAACGTTGAAAATATAATTGAACAGGAGTTTCTGCGAATGGCTTTATTATATATATAATTTTGGGAAAGGTTTTGGTTCCACTATTCGATCTAATTTCTTTTCTGTTATAAGAAATGGAGATGTATGTTAAATTATTATTATAGTTTTAATCCTGTGCAATCAGAGATTTCTAGTTAAAAAAGATTGATTTGTGTTTATTGTACGTCAAAATACCCTTTAAAAAGAAAAAAAAATGAAAATAATTAATTGATTTGAGATTGTATGTACTTATCATTTTGGAAGTGGCACATACCTCATAAAATTTTTCATATCCTTTATTCATCATCATAAATAAGGGCCCCCCATCATTCACCCCCTCCTCCTTATCCTCTTATTGCATCACATGATCAGGCTGTTTTTTCAAGGGTACACAGCCTTAGGTCACTTCCCTCACGAGGTGAAGCTGGATACGCCTTCTTCGAGACAATAGGCCGGTCCCTTTCCTATCTACTTTTTCACGTGTAAACTCGCCATTAGATGGCGCTCAGCAATATTGCAAAATAACTTTTTTACACACACCATGGCAATTTCTGCACAACTGCAAAAACAATCGGTAGAGTTTATAATGTGCCACAAGATCACCGCGGTTCCTCGGTCAAACGAATTATGGCTTTGGCTTTAGAGTTTAGATCAGACAAAAAATAAAAATTACAGGTTCTGTTAGATCTCCTAGCAAACGGTCATGTTTCATTCACATGCTCCGTGTAACAAAAATTTAGATATATATATATATATATAATGTATCAAAAAAGAATATGACATTTTCTTATCGCAACTGAAATGGCGTTTTCCTGACGCCACGCCCTACATGCTAGAAAAATGCTGCCTTCTAGTAGAGACTGGAAGTACGGTAAATTTATAAAACATGCTACAGGCTGAGATAAATTGACACACTAGTGAATCTATATAGAGGTACAACTAAACTGAAACAACTAAGCTACTGTAAGTCATTGGTCGATAGCCCGAGGGACCTTTGGCCATGTATCAGTAGGCCTATATAATATCAAACTGCATAAAACTAGAGCTTGCAGAGAGAAATCGATTTCAGATTTGAAATCAGTGATAATAAAATAACTTGGATCAGTTGAAAACGCTCATGAACACAGAAAACGAAAAAAGAAGTATGCAGTATAATGAGATTTTAGACTAATAATGACACTGGGGAACTTTTTTATTCGTTTTCTGTTGCATGAGATTTTTCAACTGATCCAAGTTATTTTCTTATTGCTGATCTAAGAGCAAATTCTTGCCTGCAAGGCACCAGAAAAAAATAAATTCAGAAAAAAACTAAAAATGCTATAAAAAATTCTAGAGCTTACAGGGAAAAACTAAATTCAGATTTGAAATCATCATACTGGAATTAGGTATGATCTAATACAAATTCAAATACAACGCCACAACAGGCAAAATGCCCAACGAGGTGGCTGAGAAAAAGATGCCCATGGATCCATGCTATGGATGTCATATATTTCAAAAATACAGCAACCCAATTAAAAATTCAATTAACAAAAATTATAAACAATACATACACATGATAAAATATTATTCAATGCTTAAAAAAATTATGAAATTTTTTTGTATAAATGCAACAAAATTTTTGTCCCCCAGTGTAAAACAATAACTTCTTTGTAAATTTTAAAATCTATTTCTATCCTCTCACACTCACACAATCTATTTTTCCACCACCCGGACTGGGGAGGCCATTAGTGGCCCGGCACTCCCTAACAAAATATAGCTCTTTCGGTAAGAGTTTAGCAATGTCGGTGAAATAGAATTACTTTATAAAAGTTAGAAAATGCATCCGATAAGCTTATTTGATGCGTTTGCATAAGAGAATTTTTAGTAATTTTTCACATAGCATAATCCAGCCCAAGGTCGGGATTACACTATAAAAGTTTTAGAAAAATTATTTTACAAAAGTTGAAGAAAGCAACCAATAAGCTATTGATTATATTCGCTCGAATGTAACCAATACGCTCATTAATTGAATTTTTCAAGTTTTATAAAAGAACTTCCTAAACCTTTTATAGCGTAATGGCAGCCTAAGGGAAAAACTTTGGTTCTCAAGAAAATTTTATCCGTATATGAAGGGCCGACTGTATATCTTAGAATTTTCTAGCATTTTTCTTTTCCTTTCACAGTGTGGGAATGTTGTAAATTTAATATAAATTTTAATTTTCATGGAACAAAATTGTTAGGTTTCAATTGCTTGAGTTTTCTCTATAAATAACTTAAAAAGGAAGAATTCTATAAATACAGTATCGTTGTTTTTTTACCATGATATTCAAAGGTTGGTACCTTCCCAGAAATGATGTAGGGAAAGTAAATGTCTTCCGCTATTATCATGAGAATGAAGAAAATATCCCAACATTACGCAGAAATTACTGATTCATGCAAATTCTATCACTAGGAGCATGTGATGATGAGAATGATCATACACATGGTTTTACAGGAATCCAACCACCTCACAACCTCTAAAAAAAATCCTGCGGTTCTTTTTCAAGCTATACAGTACAAAAAAAATTGTAGATTCAGATTCTAAACCTCTCTTCACAAGCGCGTACAGAGGGAGAGGGTCACTTATGTATTCACGTTCCAGATTTACATGAGTAATTTGAATATCTATAGCGGCAGACATGTTTCCAGTGTTTCGTGGATCTTTCCCGTATCACTTTCACCCGCTAAAATAAATCCAGCTAGACAAAAATATGCGCATAAATAAATAATATCCTTTCTTATGCACATACATCTGTGAAAAGAGGGTAGATATATTTTTCACTTTTATTATTGTTATTACTGCTATAGGTTTTTTTACCCCTAGCGTTTCTTCCATTCGTTTTTAATGCATATGATCCGTGAATAGTGATGGAGTTATTACTGATATGAATATCTTTCTCGCAAAGTTTTTCCTGGTGTTAATAAAGGAGAATGATTTTATTTATCGGATTTTCCCTTTCGATTTCGTGAAATAGATCATTTTTTCCTTGTATGATGACGACCGGTGTTAAGTCTCATCATGGAGATTTCTGTTCAGATTCACTTGCGCAGTTTAACTATTACAGCGGCAATACCGAGATATCTCGTCAAACGTGATCTGCGTTACTTCGATCACCCCCTAAATACCTCGGGTTCTTAAAAACGCTTTTATTTCCAATGTGATAGATATATTGTGGACCAGAAAAATTTTAAAACGTTTAAAGGGTTGATGTGCTTTAGAAATGGATGAGGATTTTTGCTCCGCCAAGATAAACATGAAATCAATAAACTCTATCTGGATATTATGCCGATTTGAAAAAACACAGCCCTCTCCGCCAAGAATCGAACTCAAGATCTCTTGCGTATTGGGCTGGCACACTGACCATTAGGGGTCATTCAAGTATTACATCATCATTGAGGGGGGAAGGGTGTTTCCGATTTGCTGACGGGTTGATGATGAGGGTTTGAAGGTTGCTTACGTCATCAACCACCCCTTTTTTGAAGATATGAAATATTCTAAGCTGCTGACGAAATTTTGCTGACAAGGGGGAGCAGGGGATCAGTGTTGTGATGACGTTTGCTGACAGGGGGGGGGGTCAAAAATTACTAAAAATCTGCTGACGTAATACTTGAATGGCCTCTTATACCACAGAGAGACGGTCCTTGCAACAAGGAATTTAACCTTCAAAAAAGCATCTAAATTAATAAAAACTGGTTGAAATTGCACATAAAGAGCATTTTCTTTCGACGTATTTTTATTTTTAAACGAATTAAATTTTTTATCGGCTTGGGGATAGGAAGCTCGTTTTTCTCCGTTTCCCCCCCCCCCCTTCGGACGCCTCTATCTTTGAGTGCCATTTTTTCCGAGTGGCCCACCACTTAAAATTTCTTATATTATCCCCCCTCTTTCACCCTCTTTCGTTGGGCAGAATAGGTCACGTTCACCCTATACAGGGTGTCCTGTAAGTGCTGATGCGACGTTTATACTCTTCAACCGTCCGTGGTAGAGGTATAGTTTTAATTTTAAAAAAATACTCAAAAGGTGTTCAAAAATTAACCTTTACCAGTTATGAGAGTGAAATTACAGAGTATAATAAAATGAAAAAAAAAAATTTGCACCGTCTCCCTGTTCTCTAACTTTCAATTAGAAAGTTGTTGTCCTGTCTCTCCTGTGGTGCAACAAAAAAAATTCAAGTTTTTTAAATGCAATATTCTCTGAGATATTTGAATTCAGAAAAGAAGAGAAAATTGTTACTTCCTTGATTGGTACTTCTGTCGGTTCCTTGAGTATTTCCTTTCCACAAATTTGGACAGGGAACTATAGATTATGAAAATAATTACTGAGAAAGAGTAACTTCATTTAAGTACGGATGAATTTGTTATAAAATGCCTATTGCAAGGGTGACATAAAAATGACTTTTTCATAGAAAATGTCATTAGGTAGTCCGAAATTTATTAGTTTTTTCACCATTTCGGGACCTTTTCTATCAAACATTGTTATTAGAGTTCACTCTCTTGTACCATTTTATATAAAAATGCTCTCCAACGTAGTCGGATACCTTAAATGGTGTTTAAATGTGTCGTGAGCCACTTGAGTGGTCTGGAAATGTGGGCCACATCAGATGACGTCAAGGGCCACATTTCGCCCGCAAGCTATGAGTTTATTTTGTGCATTTTCTTCCTTTTCAACCAATATTTCTTTCAGCGAAATTCTTTAAATGTAAATTAATCTAATGGAGGTAATGCAGAAGTAGACTTTTGCATTACCTCCCAGGGACATTTTATTGATTACGTTGTTGTAAAAGATCGACCACTGCAAGGAAAATCAAAAATTTTTTCTCAAGTTAAACAAAAAAAAAAATACAGTGGATCCCGCTTATAGTGTTTTTCAAAAAAAAACCATCATTAAAAAAACGTTATAAGCGGGAAATTTTAACGAGGGTTAGTTAGAAATCAGACCATGAAAATAAGTCGTACTAAGCGGAAAAACGTTCTAAGTGGGAACATAATGAGCGGGATCGACTGTATTAAAATACATTCATTTTCAGAAAAAGTCCAGAACACTTTTCAAGGTACACGTTTGATATGCGTTTGAGCTGATCGTATATATTCAGCAAAATTCCTCATTTTCTTTCTTTCTTCCATTTTTTTTTTGAACGTTAAACGTTTTCAAATCACCATCAGATGTTAAATTTCTTTCTTATCATACTACGACTGAAACAAACTGTATCACACACACACATATTGTCAAAAATTAGTTTCTTTTATATATATACCTAATAATCTTGATTTTTATCTTTTCTTAATGTCTCTTGAGCGGGGTAACTGAAAGATGTGAGAGAGAACCGTTAAGTTTTAGATAGATTTCCTAATGCCCCAGCTGTTGTAACACGAAAGGGCAACGAAAGCTGGCTGAAAAATGTCCGGCTGGAGGAGGTTAATGACGTGTCGACCTCCGGCTGTCGGCTTTTGAGCGCACTTTTCCCCCGACTTTTAAGGAAATGTTTTAAGGACAGCGAACAATGTGTTGGATATTGGGCCTCTTTCTTTCCCTCGCAACGTCTTTAGACTCTGCATCCCTCTTTCTTCCGTGCCCATCTCACCCCGATGTCTGATCGTCCATCCTGGTCGCTTCTTAATCGTTTAATCAATAAACTGAAGCAATTTTTAAACGGGTTCCTCTGTTATACAGACATTGAATCTCTGGGTTAACAGAATGGAAGTATCAGGGGAAACTTAATAACCCGGGCATATTTAATGCCCTTGATATGCCGTGATAGATAAGGCAAACAAATGATCTGATCTGTGCCTCGATAAACCTCGGTTTTCCCTATAAATCAAGACGGGAATAGGGTTACACACGCTGAACTGCATTGAGCCAGTATTAAATAACCCGGATGTATTTGAAGGGAACCGATATAAATTTCGAAACAACGACAAGACGCTTTGTAGGAGTTTTGTATGCTCCATTTCTCTCGGAGTAATTAATTAACTTTTGATTCGTTTTAGCGTCCTCTGCTCGTGTCTCAAAGTATCGGTTCTAGAATAGCTCGTTGTGTATAGTCAATTGCTATATCGTTTCACACTTGATTGTTCACTTGGTTTGACTGGAACATAAGGGGGTGGAGGATTTTTATCAGTTTCTTGGCGAGTTCCTTGTATGTGTGTTGAAGTATATTAAAAGTTAAGACTTTTATTAAATGATAATTAAAGTATTCTCTGATGGTGCTAGCCACGGTAAATTTTAAGTAATACAGCAAGGAAATTATAGAGCAGTGGGCCAAATGTGGCTCGCTAAGGTGTTCCATACAGCGCACTCACGTTCTTTCGGTATAAAAGTATAGATGCACACAACACGATAAATATCTAAACTGAACTTATTTCTTTCACAAAATTGCTGCCATATCACCAACAAAATTGTCAAATACAAGTAAAGCTGGTGGTTACAGGTAAAAAAACGGCAAAGAGCAAGTAAAATTGTCGTTTACAGCCAAAAAATTGGCAAATTAAAATATTTTAAATTTCAAAACTTTTAAATTTAATTCTAAATAACATTGAGAATCAATGAAATGTCAACCTTTTGCTTTATTTCACGAACTGAACAGTTTTCTTTATTTCGAATCAATTTTTATTCAATTACATTGATGTCATGGTATTTTATCATGTGCGCAAGCTGTTTTTAATGCATTTTTGTGAAAATTTACAAAAAGTTAAGTATCATAAGATATGTAAAACTTCATACCAGCATATTCGCATAGGATAGCACATACAATCAAGAACATGTGTAAAAAAATTGAAATGAAGCATTGCTTTTAAATAGAGTATTTTTTTAATGATATTTCTGTTAAAACATAGTTTTTCATCATGTTAAAGGTATCAACTCTCCTTAAGAACCCAAAGTTTTTTTACGTAATCAGGCTATGTATGTATATAATAGAATTTACAGATTATTTTGAACAAAATTTACGTATGACAGATTAACGTATGCTATGGACAGAATTTACAGATTTTTTTTGGAAAGTCAACGCATGTCAACTTCACAATTTACAGATTATTTTTGACAGCTCGCGTACGTTAGTGTAACAGAATTTTTAGATTATTTTTGACAACTTCGCGTACGTTAATGACAGAATATTCAGATTGTTTTTAAGATACCTTTTACTCTGCTAAAAATAATCTGAATATTCTATGAGCAGCATACCTTAACTCTGTGTCAGCTTATTTTTAATAGATTCACATTATTGACAGAATATTCAGATTATTTTTAATAGATTCACATTATTGACAGGATATTCAGATTATTTTTAATAGATTCACATTAATGACAGAATATTCAGATTATTTTTAATAGATTCACATTATTGACAGAATATTCAGATTATTTTTAATAGATTCACATTATTGACAGAATATTCAGATTATTCTTAATAGATTCACATTATTGACAGAATATTCAGATTATTTTTGGCACATTTACGTACATTGGTATTACACATTATTTTCACATATTAATGTCTGTGTGTTACAGAATTAAGATATCGTTTTTGACTAACTTGCGTGTGTTAGTAACGGTAATTTGTTTTCCTAACAGTCGAAATCAACTTTTGATTCTCAAATTTACAGCGGCTGTGACGTGTTCGTAATATAATGTACAAACCCACAGTATCTATTATTCACAATCTTTCAGTGGCCGGAAATAGTCGTTTCATCAATGAAAATTCATAAAATAGGGGAAAAACTGGATTTTTTACTATTTCTTTTTGTCGCGAAATTTTCTATTATCTTGATAAATTTAAGTGCCGTGTGAAATCAAACAGTGTTCGAAGAAAAAAACCAAAAAATAATAATAGTAATAAAATTGTATCAGATGTTTAATGGGCTTACGGTATAAAGCACCAAATCCATTTACACAGTTCCCTTCTGTTGTTTTCTCCTCTAGAGGGAGTAGCCAAAATGGATAAAGAGAGATTCTTTTACTATATAGTGCTCTTAGAGATGGATATCTACCCCGAACACTTAAAAACTTTCTCTTCAAACCCATTCTTTATCATAGCGGCTTTTCTATTAACCCAGACTCTTTACGAAACACGTAAATTTGAACTGATTTTATTTGCTTTAAAAGAATAAAAAAAGTTGAAGCCTCTATGTTATTGCAATGACGTTGGGGGTAGATGCACTAGCAGCTTAAACCACTTTGTTTCCCCCCGATTCGCAGAGTACATAAAACTTAATTGGATTTCACACATAGAGTAGCTTCAAGCCATTTTAGCTTCTTCTTATACACATACATGGTGGGCAAAATGTCCGTAGAAACTTTAAAAATGCATAATAACTGGAAAAATAAAACGGTTTGCAAGGTTAGCATCGCTAGGTCATGGGAATTTTTTTGACGGGGAAACAATTAACTCAAAAAACAGTCGATAGGTAGCGCTGACGTAGACATGTCAAAGAAAAGTGTATCCATCCGGTCCATCCAATCTGTCAGAACTGAAAGATGCAATCCGCCTAGAGGTGTCATCCGGACCTGCTGCACTCTGCCGTTGCTGGATTTGTGACTCGCAAAAAATTTCTCAAAAATTCATAAGTTATCAAAAAATAATCTCAATTCTTAATTTCAAAAACTAGCTTAAGCCTAAATTAAGCGTCATTGAAAATAAAGGAAAAAACTGGACACTTTTTTATAAAAAAGAGCAGTGACGAACAGGCATGTCCCGTAAATTACAGGTCGTATGGTCACTCTACGTATAGAAGTTTCTGGCCCGCGAACGGCAGAATTACCTCATATCTGGCCCACTGACTGGAAAGCTTGAGCACCCTTGTATTAAACAAAGCGATATCTTTCGCTTGTGGTATTGGTATTTCAAGGTGTATTTTAAGTTATTACAAAGGATTATTAATTAGTGGAGTTTGATGCATAAGGTATTTTTGAAAGAAAAATCAGTTTATTTTCCTTTTAATGTATTTCCACTAAAAATTTGGAGCAGTTATTCCCAAATGGTGTGTTCCGGTATTTTAGAACGCACTGAGGACTGAATCACAATGAATCATTTTCACGAAATATTTTATATAGAATAGACTTCTATAAAACGTAGTAATAGAGCTGTGTTCCTCGAAATTCCTCGAAATCGTACCAAGATGCATTCAGATATCGAAAATTCTCAAAGTTGCTGTGTGCATGAAATGTTTGAAATCCTTTTTCAGAATAGAATCTTCTTAGTCGGAGTATTTAGAAATTTCCAACGCTTTAAAAATGCATAATTTAGCTTTGGACGGAGATTCAGAAATATAAAAACTCTATGAAAATTTATAATTGTTTCAGCATTAAAAAAAACGATGTTTTTCCAGAATTAAATGGTGCGTCGTGAATGGTTTTTCATGTAGTTTTCAGTTTATATCAATTTTAAAAAAATTCAAATTCATGAGAAATTTAATTGAATCCCCCGTTATTTCATCGAATTGAAACAAATTCTAAAAATTCTTTCCAGGTTGAAAAATACTGTGAGAAATATATAAAAATATAGTATACAGGTCGTACATGAGATATTCTGCCAAACGAAAGGGGGGTTATAGACGAGCTGAAGTGGAACATGGAACATCCTACGAACCCTATCCTATCTCGAACCGTTTTCAAGTTATGGTGTATAATCGGTTGTGGAAGAAAAATGCATGAATCCTGAGAAACACAAATTTTTGAGATTTAACGCAGAAACAAAGAACATATTTGGAAATAGCAGAAAAATCGTATAATTTGTGACCATTTTTATCAGAATATCTGGATTTAATGGCGAACTACAAGCACTGAAAGATTGGCAATATTCAACATCGAATTTTCGCTAAAATTTTATCGACAATTCCTTAAATTCCCTTGCAGATACAATCAGTCACATTCTCCAAAACCTTTTCCATTGCACCAGCTTTCGAAAGAGCCTATAATGAACCATATCGGTGTTCTAATTCATGAGAAATTTAGTCTTTTGTTTGCAATGCATCACTGAAATCAGCGTTTTTGGAAGTAGAAATTCGACAAAAATTCTGAACTGTAGGTTACAGATTTTGGCGACAATTTGATTTTTCACAAAAAATCCTACATATCCTATATAAGGTGACGCTACTTCTATCTATAGGATATCCGTATTTAATGGCGAGCTACAAGTGCTCGGTGAGGTCGGTGAAGTGAAAATTCGAATTGTTGCCAAAACCTACAAAATTTACTTGATTTAAGTGATGTATTTCAAACAAACGAGTAAATTTCTCCTGAAGTAGATGACCAATTTGGTTTACTGTAGGCTCTTTCGAAAGCTGGTGCAATGGACAAGGTTTGGGGAACTTGGCAGATTGTGGCTAGAAGAGCGCTTAAAAATTTCAGCAACAATTCGATTTTGAACATCTCCGATCTTTCAGCGTTTGTAACTCGCCAATAAATCCAGGTGCAGTATATCGTGTCACCTTATAGGATTTGTTTTCTGTTTATTCAAAATATGTTTAGTTTACAATAGGTCTCCCAGAAACTTCACAAATTTGGGTTTTTCATACTTGATATATTTCTCTTTCATGATCGATCATCCCACCACTTTCGTTTTTCAGAATAGCCAATTAGCAACTTGTATAATTACAGATTACATTCTCTATTAATTACTTAAGATTTATAATATTAATTATGTTTATTATTTTTAACATTATCTTAGCGTATATAAAGTAGTAAGTAATAAATTAACTGTGTTAATGTTTTTGATGGCCCTATATATAGATTTGAGAAAGATTAAACTCATAACTGAATTTCAAATTCCCATAAAAAATGCAATTATAGCGTGAAAAATAAAAACTGAAAGTCATCGTTACATAGCGTATTCATTAATAAATGAAAAAATGAGAAGACTAAACGAAACTAAAACTCATATAAATAAATAGCAGAATATTGATGGAATTCTTCTAATGGTTTTATTTTCCCAACAATCATAAATCATGAAATGCACTTAACGAAATCAGCTTACACGTATATAGTATTATAAAATGTAATATATAAAATTGAATATTATATGTCTTCTGTGTGTATACGTTCCTCTTTGTGTGTGTGTGTGTTTTTTTTCGTTTAGAGATATTTATAGATTATTTTCAATATGAGAGGCTTTAGATTTAACGTCGCCATCGATGGTTATTTATTTATTTTCGGTTCACCCCAAATGTATTTATTCACGAAAATTTTAATATTTATGGAAGTAATGCGTGTATTCTAGATGCCTATCGTTCTCACTCTCCCTGACGGAAATATCGAACGAGGTAAAATATGTGCATATGTAAAAAGAAAAATAGTTTTGTTGTCGAGAGAACATTTCAAATTTTCACCCGCTGACTCTTTTTTTCGAATCCTCGGAAAGATTTTTCTCCTGAAATTTTCATGATTAATTTCATAAATTGTGTGCGTAGAAGCACTTTTACTGGGGTATCGCGACGAGCTGGAGATATTGATTTGTGTGCCTATTTATACTAACAAGTGCTTCTTTTATGTATCGCCAAAAATATCTACTATACCAGTATTCTCAACCTATGGTCCGCAGGCACACTTGATAAAAACCACTATTTTGGATATAGTTTGCAAAACATATCTGTGCGAGTTGATTTCATCTGGAATTTTCGTGAAGAAAAAGTTACATTTTTCTGTCAATGAAAACAACTTGATAAAAAAATAAATTCTGCTTATTTATATGTAGAAAACAATTGTCTTTTTTTTAATCATGCCTATTAAGTTGTAATTCACTGTTATTCTGTTATTTGTCATGATATGCTCGATAATAATTTGATGGTAATGCTTTGAGTAAAACTGGGGCTACTTTGCACCACCTAAAAAAAAATTCGTGTAAAGCAAACCCAAAGTAGTTTTTTTACTTCGTTTTAGGCTTAATTCAGCTCAGTAGCAATGTTATTACGTTCAAAACGAATTTTCTTGTATCTTTTTTTTTTCCAAAACAATAGCGAACTTCATTCATGTTAGTTGCTTTTTTTCACATGTTAAAAGAAATGAGTTGCATTTTTGTGAGTTTTGATAATTTTTCCATTCAAGATAAAAAAAAACATTTCCTGTGAGTTTCCCGTAATACTATGTGGTAACACAACCAATTTTAAATGGGTCGACAGTGCTCCAAAACATTCTCTTGGTAAGAAATAATCAATATAATATAAGGTTGGGCAAAGTAACCTGCTCCTATGGAGTACTTTGCACCAATTTTGAAAAATTCATAAAAACAAATTCAAAAAATAGTGATTTTTTTTTATGCCAATCGACCTATCCTCACATCATCTTAGAATATATCAGCATTTTCCAGAATCATTTTACATATTTGCTATGCCTATCATGGGTTTTTCCTAATAAACTCTCAAAAACGGTGCAACGAAACCCCTTGTTTACGGTACGTCTTCCAACAACCGTGATTCTGCCTGAATTATGAACATCTGCAGCTGATATTTGGCAAACAATACAGCCGGCACGTTTCTGAACTCTAGCTATTTCAGTCCATAACTGACAGTGTGTCAGCCGTTATCAAGACACGATCTGTGGTCCCACTCTCTTTGAAGTGAAGTTATCCCTGATTCAGCGGCACTTCATTGCACTTTTACACTAACATTCAATTATCTCATTTTAATCTTGTAATAAAATAGATTGTTTTTTACTTACTCAAAGTTTTGCTAAACTATAAAATATTTTATTAATAAATCAGGAAAAAAATGCTAGAACATAATAATTATAAAGATAAAACAAAAGTGATAATAATCTTATCTGTCTGACTTTATTTATTGTCTTCAAGCAAAAATCGTAAAAACAAACATCAGAAATTTTTATTATTATTACGTTTTTCCCTATCAAAAATTTATTTTTAAAAGAATTTTGGAGCGTTTTATAATCTATAAGAGAAGAACAAAGTATAAAGCGAGCATCCTATCAAAAGAGAGCATTGACTATCGAAATTCCAAGTTGTTTTTTCTTCCTCTTCAATAAATTAGGGGAAATTCGATTTCTTTTAATAACCTTCACGTAAAAGTAAAGAAAAACACAGACTTAATAAGTTTTTCCTTAGCTTTTTCCAAAGCCACTCTTCCTCTTGTTTTGTTTTTAATAATTCCTATTACGCCTCGTCATATTAAGATTTTTATGGCTAGCCATTCTGTTTTCTCTTCTTTATCAATTGTGCGTCACTAAGAAATAAACGTACGGTTGTTGTTGTTGTTAATGAGCTCCAACAAAATGAAAACAACACTACTTTTGTTTCAAAGCCTCTCCTAATAAAATTGCCAGTAAAGTGGTACCGGCTAATGATATTAAACCAGGGAAACAAAACAGAAAAAAAAATATTCGATAAAAAGATACTTTAAAAAATCCATTTAAAATGCTTTTTAAAAATGAATGAATAACTTAAGCACACAAAAAAAATGCATTTCATAGCACCCCATTTTTTAATGAATTTTTTTAATTCACTTTTTGTATTTTTTATATTATATTTTCCAAGTCTCTAGACATCATAACTAAGTTTAAAAGCTCCATCCGCTAATTGGTTACTTGTTCTTTAGAAAAGCGGTGTTTTATTTCAAACACTTATTTGAAATCTTTATTTGTTAAATTTATGTTCATAAAGAAAAAACAGAGAAGCTGAAAAAAAGTAGTTTTTTTTTTTCATTGCTTTTATAGGAAGAAATTCAATAATTGCATCGGTGTTTTATCAGTTTTAAGAGTTAGTATTTTTTTTTCTATCATTTTATTTTTATTTGAAAATAAGTTTTAATTCATTGTATTTCAGCTATTTTAAAAGGAAAAAACTACCATAGAATTTAAAGGATTTAGTGACAATCATGTAAGGCATGTAAGATAATTGCATTCTGAAGACAACCTAATCCCGCTCTGATTATCTCCGAAAAAAAAGTGAAGTGAATTTTTCAAAATTTGATCGTGTATATGCATACAATACACATTCATAGAAACACAATAGAAAAAACAACAAATATGTAACAAAACAACATAAATGCATGTAGAAACCTCCTCCCAAGTATATAGAGATACAATACATTAATATGCATAAAAAAGCACAACAAAAATATATGAAAACAGAAACAAAAAGTCATAGGAACACAAATATATTAAATCATCACAGTTCATTCATTCTTAATATGGTAATATCTCCGATAAAAAAGGGCGATAAAACTTTTTCATAGTGATACTCGACTCGTGCTCAGCAGGTCAAAACCATTCAGAATCATGTATTTTCATATCAGACGCATTTTTTTGTCCACGGATGCCACTCGTAAAGTGCTTTTTTCACCCTATACATGCTAATATCTCAAAAACAAGAGCCAATAAAGCTTTTCCACTGTAATATTCATGTTCAGCAGATCAAAATCAATGGGGATTTTACATTTTCATGTCGAACGGAATTTCATTGTGGTCCAGTATAGTTAGTAAGATAAACGATGCATTCGTGTTACTCAACTGTATGTGAAAATTCAATACTCAGAACACTAGAAATAATAGATAAAAAAATATAGCTATTTGGTTAGATAGTGCTGCTCTTTTCATGATATTGAATATCAAGGGCACACATTCAACTACACTGCTGGCCACCGTAAATGCAACACCCTGAAGGAAGCATGCAAATAATATGAAATTTACAACATGCATTAGCGGAGGTGAGATATGCAAATGATTAGAATTTCAGCGCAGACGCACATCACGCGCGCCTGTGGCGCCACTTCAAAGCGCTATTTAAGGCTTGGAGATTTCGACGATTTGAAGTACGGCAATTGTGTTTTTCTTGTGGTTTTTTCAAAAAAACGATCAATTATGCTTCGTAGAAAACAGCGATCATCTTTTGATCAAGTGTCCGAGTTCGACAGAGGAAGGATAGTGGCCTACCGAGATTGTGGATTATCTTTCAGGGAAATCGGTAGTCGTGTTGGACGAAACCAAACAATTGTAATGCGGATATGTGATCGTTGGATGCAGGAGGGTACGACGGACCGACGTGTTCTATCGCATCCACCTCAGTGCACCACTTCACGTGATGACAGGCGTATTGTGCGTATGGTAGTGACGGATCGCTCAGCCACATCACGAACCATAGCGCAGCACATTCAGTCTGTACCGCATCATCCAGTGTCTGCGCGTACCATTCGACGCCGTTTACAGCAGAGTGGTCTGTCCGCAAGACGTCCATTGCTTCGTCTACCCTTGACGCAGAACCACAGACGTCTCCGCCGCCAATGGTGCGATGAAAGAAGGATGTGGACGGCACAATGGAATGAAATTGTCTTTACTGACGAGTCACGCTTCTGTCTGCAACACCACGATGGTCGGATTCGAGTCTGGAGACACCGTGGAGAGAGGATGCTGAACAGCTGCTTTATGCACCGCCACACTGGTCCTGCACCGGGTATTATGGTATGGGGCGGTATTGGATATCACTCTCGCACTCCTCTAGTACGCATTGCCGGTAGTTTAAAAAGCCAGCGCTACATCTCCGAGGTGTTGGAGCCAGTTGACCTTCCTTACCTTCAGGGCTTGCCCACAGCCATATTTCAACAGGATAATGCGCGACCACACGTGGCACGCATTGTCCAAAGGTTCTTCGTCAATCGCCAGATTGAATTGCTTCCCTGGCCAGCTCGCTCTCCGGATCTTTCGCCGATAGAAAACATGTGGTCCATGGTTGCTCAACGATTGACCCAGATTACATCCCCAGCTGCCACACCAGATCAACTTTGGCAACGCGTGGAAGCTGCTTGGTCTGCTGTACCCCAAGAACACATCCAAAGTCTCTTTGAATCAATGCCGAGGCGTGTGGCAGCGGTGATCTCCAACAATGGCGGCTACTCTGGCTACTGATTTTGGCAGGAACCACACTTCACAGAAGTCTATAAATTTAATCATTTGATGCTTGGTCAACATGTTATCTACAAAATAAATATTGTTGCGATATCTCTTGTCTTTCTTGGTGTTGCAATTTGGGTGGCCAGCAGTGTATATATAGGCTTATACAGTGAACACCGCTCATTGAAATCACGGATAGTATTATTAGGGTATTGTTATCACTTTCGCCAAGTGCGGAAGGTACCAATATCATAATACGGAAAGAAGCTCGTTTATACTTATTAGAACATCGGTTTATGTGTAAATTTTTGTTTTTGGTCCAGTTTTTTTTCTTCTTGCATATTTTGAAGCTAATGTATTGATCCAAACTCATTTTTTTCTATAAGTTATTGTTACCAATTTGCAAGACTATTTAGGATGTCAAAAGGCGCCTTTATTAACAAAACTTTTTGCATACTCAGTTCGCAATATTCTAATCTGGCCGTAATAGCCGATTTGATCTGTCTACGTGTAGCGCTGTTTTTGCAATTGCTTTTTTATAGTGATTCATTTTTATCGTATATCCACATACAATAAAAATGAAGTCCCTTTTTTCAGTTCATGGTCAGTTTCTTTCAATTGACCACAATCACCGTTTCTCGGCCGAAAGACTTTCACAAGGGATCTATGAAATGGAAATGTACTGTACGTTATGAAAATTGTCGTAATATTGTAATTCGTTATGCATATTACACAGTCCCATTTTAACTCACAATTTATGAATGAAAAAAAAATTGTCTTGGGTAAGGGGCGATAAACCTTTAGGTGGTCAGAAGCAACACCATCTATAGCAGGAGGTGTCCGCTCGAAGCTCGTGATGTCACTGAAGAACGTCATCTCACTTATAGCCATTGGATATAGCAGGCCGAAGCATTCGTCATTTTTACCCTTTTTTGTAGCAAATATCCAATGGCTATAGGTGAAATGAGCTACTTCAGTGACGTCACGAGCTTTGCGTGGAGGCCTTCTGCTATAGATGGTGTTGTCAGAAGGCTCCCTTGTAGGCGAAAATTTCCGTATTCAGTTCACAATGTCCTAATTGGGCCATAATAGCTGCTATGATCTACATACGTGTAACGCTTCTTTTGCAATTTCATTACGAAGTGAAGAAGTGTAAGATAAAAAAAAGTCCGTTTCTTCAGTTCTTGGTCAGATTCTTCCAACTGGTCACGTTCACAGTGTTCCTCGGCGGAGAGACTTTCTCGAGGGACTTATGGAGCATACTATACATTAAAAGAAGTTATTTTAATTCGTAATACACACACAATTTCAGCATCAATTTTTAAAAAGTGCATGATTTAACATTTTGAAACCAGTGACGTAGGAAAAAAACGAACTTATCCCGTTCGAGAAAACGTGACGTATAGTTATCGAGCTTACAATCGGAATTTTTTATCAATTCTGATAGTTATCAATCAGTTATTATTATCAGAAACCTCGAATCCCGACGTGATCGCAGTAAGTGGCTTGTATTGTAGCTGTCAATCGGTTATTATTATCAGAAACTTCGACTCCCTATGTAATCACATTAAGCGGCATGCACTATAGTATGTTCATGAAAAGATTAAATTAGAAGAATTATATATATCTCCATTTCTACTCTCTCTCTCTCTCTCTCTAACTACAACTCACAATTAAAGCTTCAAATTTTTTTACGCCGCTGAATTGAAATAAATATTCCTTTCAAAATAGTGATTCTTATTCTTTTCTAACATCCACAGTTTTGCTTCAGAACGTTTTAGTAACCTTATTTATTTATGGGAAATTCATCTACTGAATCACTTGAAATAGTTTCTTTTAATATCTTCATTTTACAAAACAAGATGAAATCGTTCATTTTAGATCAATTGTACATTCGAATAATACAATGAAATCTACCTCTTCCTTTCTCCTTATATTAAATACTGGCTGACGCATTCTAGGTGGCAGCATACTGACCGCCTGGGTTACTCTCTGCACATATGCCTTTCTCATCTTCAGTTTCGAGGCATTGATTAACCATTCGCGCATGCTGGAAGGAGGATTTAGCACCAGAAATGGTCTCATGGTTTCTGACAACCCATCAGTCAGGCCGTCGATGAAAAGGTTGTCATCAAGTTTCAATTTCCTTGCTATATGCACCTTCCTCTGAAAATATTCCCTCAGGTTACTGCAGGAATCCAGGTTGCATGAATTAAATTCAGTGAAAAACACCGTTTCGGGGGGGGGGGGGATATAAATTTCTCAATAAATAAAATTCTCAGTTTTGTGTGTTTATTTCAAGGCATCTGTTCACAAAGAATATAACGGCCTTATATATTCTTAAGATACTGCGGCAGGGACTCTCTTCTCAGTTTGTTCCTCACCACCGCTTTTTCAAAGTAAATGAAAAATTTAATAATGCTCATATACTGGATGGTAGGCAATTTGACCTCAAGCTCCGCTGAACTATGGAGCATTTCATCCTTCCCTGGGTAGGTCTATCTGGTCTTAGGCATAACTGTGGTTTGTTTTTTACTCTTCGGACGAAAAATACAGGTATGTTAATTGCAAAAGAAAACAAAGGTCACTATTCTACTTATAAGTTAATGTACCCAATCTCTGAAATAACTACTTGCATTATTGCATACATATCGCAGAAAAAATATCTCATTATTAAAAAATAGTTTTAGTCTACTCTTTTGGATCTTGATATCAACATACACTTTCAAAATGATGAAACAATTTCCTGTAAAATAATAACCTACCAAAAAATGCAATATATTTTTCGTATTCAACCCCACTAAAGGCGTATAAAAAAAAAATTACAACAGACTTTAACAAAAACTCAAGTTCCAAAACTCATCCGATTTTCTTTTCATAACGTATAAGAAATTCATAAATTTCTTTTCAAGAAACTCAGATTCATATAATGCTCCATCTTCCAAAAAAAAAAAACGAGATTCTCTCAAAAGAAAAACACAAGCAATAATAATAATAAAATACCTGCGTTTGTGGACACAAGTTGGGATCAAGAATTTATATTTAAAAAACAAGTAGTTTCCGCCGAATGAAATAAAATTTTAAGAGGAAAGAGAAAAAAATTAGAACAATTTTTTCTTTTCTTGTAGGCTGTGTGTCGTTAAAAAAAGATTTTCCTTCTTTTTTTTTTCTTTTCAAAGTCATTCCGGGCCGTTTAATCTGTCGAGTAAACTCCGTAACTTCCGCTTCCCGGACACTTCAGCCAAAAAAAAAATCGAGGGATTTTTCAATCGAAAGGCTGTCCAGAAATAATCCCTTACGACCTAAGAACTTTTCATATGTCTTGTCGTTGAGTGCCTTCGAGCTAATATTGAAAGAAAAAAAATTCCACCGAGTTTTTTGGTTTTTTTATTATCCCCGTTATGTATTTTCAATAAGAAATGAAATTCTTATAATGTAGATTAATTCTGTAGATGCCCATAACGTAAGACTTTCAAATCGCTTTCAACATTGCTTTGTCTGCTCTTTATCGTCACCGCTGAATGTAGGATTTTCTTTCATTTCTCTAGAATGTTGTTTCGAATACGTAATCTTCTGTGTGGAAGTGAATTTATGAAGACGGATTTGTAATCCTGTGTGTCGGAGATCAAATATTACATTGGTTTCTGAAATGAATGAAGTCGTTAGCATCGATGGAGGAAAATACTATTTTATCTACGGGGGATTCCGTGATTCCCCTTGCAACATTTTACTGACGAATCGCTGATTCTAGAGGCATGTTTCCGATTAGAAGAAATATCCAAATAACGTGTACGACTCAGATATATCATTCATGCTTCAAGGGGTTATACAGTTATTAAAATATAAAAATTAACTTTCCATACGGACACCCTGTTCCCAAAAACCCTAGTTAGATAGTTGTTGCCCTGTCTCTCCTGAAACTAAGTAAAAAATTCCACATTTTTAAGTTTTTTAAATTTCTCTGAAATATTTTAATTCAAAAAGGGGAAAAAATGAGAAAATCAGCATGAACTAACGGACGCTTCTTTTAACTCCTTTCCTCCGATTTTTTAATTTAAAAATACCTCAGCGAATATTGCACTTAAACACGTGGATTTTTTTTTTTGTTGGCCTCAGAAGAGACAGAGCAACAACTTTCTTCTTGAGGACAGTGTGTCTGTGGAAAGGTTAATTTTAATATTGTAATAACTATGCAATCCCTTGCACCATGAATAACTTATCTGATTTCTACACGATATTTTGTTACGTTTTCTAATTGGAAATATACCTGTAGGATCAACATTCATCAGTAAAATGCAGCAAAGGGGAAGTTATGGAATCACCCTATATAGAGATATAAGAAGTGTCCTGAGGAAGAACAAGGAAATTCCATCAACAACAGGAGTTTTCATCGATTCGAATCTGAAATTAAAATCACATATACACCATATTTATTCTAAATTCTCATATATAATTAACAGATTTCACTACCTAAAACCATATGTCAGCTCGTCGTTTCTTTTGGTCTTATTTTACTCATTTTTTTATCTGCGTGTCTTGTCGTTGAGTGCGCCTTTGAGCTAATATTGAAAGAAAAAAAATTCCGTCGGTTCTGTTTTTATATTCCCGTTATGTATTTTCAATAAAAAATGAAGTCATAATATGCAGTTTAATTCCGTAGATGTCCATAACATGAGATTTTTGAATCGTTTTCAACATTACTTTGTGTTTTCTCTTTAAGGTCATCGCTGAATGTGTAGTAATTTTCTTTCATTCCCATTAGAATATAATTTCGAATAATCTCCCATGTGAGGGTGAATTCATGAAGACGATTTGAAATCCGGTGTATATTACATTAGTTTCTGAAATAAATGCAATCGTTTACATCAATTTAAAAACACGATTTCATCTTTTCATCCATAGAAGAAGTTTCTTTTCGAAGAACAAGGAGTTTTCATCAACCCTGGGAGTTTCATTGATTTGAATCTGAAATGGAAATCACACATGCTCCATATTCATTCTAAACACTGTAATGTAATTATCATCAAACCATGTATCATCCCATCGTTTTATTTGATCTAGCATATTTCTCGTTTTTTGTTTTCATTCTCATCTGCGTATCTTGTCGTTGAGTGAATTCGAATTAATATTGAAAGAAAAAATTTCACAGGTTTCTTTTATTCACGTTAATGTACTTTCAATAAGAAATGAAAGTCATAATATGCAGTATTTAATTCCATATATGCCATAACATGATTTTTCTAAATACCTTTCAACATTACTTTGTGTTTTCTCTTTAAGGTCATTGATGAATGTAGTAATTTTTTTTGTTCCCAACTAAAATAAAGTTTTGAATAATCTCCGATGGGTAGCGAATTTATGAAGACGATTTGAAATCCTGTGTGTCGGTGACCGAACATAACATTGGTTTCTAGAATGATACACACCGTATTTATTCTAAACTCGGATATGTAATTAACGGATTTTATACTACCTCAAACTATATATCACCTCATCGTTTCTTTTGGTCTTGTATTACTCTTTTTTTCATCTGCATGTCTTATCGGAAAAAGAATGTGCATCGTGAACGTTTTAATGAGAAAAAAGTACTTAAATTTAAGCAATTTGAATTAATATGCAAAATGCTGAGTTTTTCCAAATATTTTAAACTTGTTCTTTAAACATTCTAAAGAGCTTTGCCGATTTTCTTTCTTGCATAGGAGAAGAAATAATATTTCTTCTTCTGTGCAACTTTTCTATACAAGCAAATATACAACTTTTATCTGAAGAAGATTTATGCGAAATAGGAGGCAAGAAAGAATATGCAAGAAAGAAAATCGGCAAAGCTCTTTAGAATGTTTAAAGAACAAGTTTAAAATATTTGAAAAAACTCAGCATTTTGCATATTAATTAATTGTTTAAATTTAAGTACTTTTTTCTCATTAAAGCGTTTCATTGCATACGTTTGTTTTGTACGTAATTTTTGATTCACATCCCGCATAAATCTTCTTCAGACAAAAGTTGTATATTTGCTTGTATTTTTGTATATTAATTTTCAAGCACCAGCTATCACCATGTTAAATTAGTTATTTCATAATTAGTAAAAATACAATTTTATCCATAGATATATTTGGGGCTTTATCACTGGGAGTGTTCGTAAAGAATCGAAGTTCTACAATTTTTTGGTTCTAAAATTAAAATAAACATGAAAAAATATCAACAGCATAAATTTTTTATTTCTTCAGGGCATCTTATTTTGTATGGATATTAATTATCAGTATAAGTGAATCTAAAATATGTCGTGGAAGCTATAGAGAACGAAAATACTTTACTGTACTGGATTTGTATTGAAATGCAAAATGATAAAAGTTTAGTAAAATATATTTTAAAGTCGTCCTTTAAACATTCAAATGTTTTACCGATTTTCTTTCTTTTGCATATACTATATTCCTTTTATAATTATCGATAATAATCGATATAATTTACGCCCCGGTGTGAATGAAATGGAGATGCCGGCCATATAGACGTCCATTTATATCTTATTACAGCTTGATTGATGAGATTGGTATATTCTAGATTGGATAAACTTAATTCTAGATTCTACCGCATACAAGACAAAATTATTCTTTCATTATTTAAATATTAGTCCGTATCGTTATCATTACGGACTGATTATCTGTGGATGATGCTATGATCACAATTTTTACTCTAGATTCTTTATTGTATATATGTATATCGTCGTTTGTTATTTTTACATAAATTAATAAATTTCCGGATACATCCATCCCCCAGGAAAGCTTCGATATCTCTCTGAGATGGGAAGCGGGGTGTGTCCGGTCCTTCAATGTTCAATGTATTTCTTTTCCAGTTCATTTTGCATGTAGTTTTAACTCGCATCACGCATAAAGCTTTTCCAGACGAAGGTTATATGTCTTTGTGCTTTAATATGTTAACTTTCAAGCCGCAGATATTATCTTATTAAATACGTTATTTCATAATTGCTATAAAAATTTGTTTTTTTTATCCTACTGAAATAAAATCATTTCAGAATTTAAAATAGATGTTTAAGTATTTTTTCACTACTTCTTTAACTATTAAGTTAATAACCTTTAACATAGGCATGTTTTTGATTCGATTTTTACTTTGCCTCTCCTAAACTTACGAGTATTAAAAGAAGAACTAAAAGTAATTAGTTTATATTCTTGAAATAACATTTTAATTTCTAATTCAATTCTCATTTAACTCACAGTATTGTCAATTTCTTTCTTTCTCGCCCTTTCTGATAATTAAATTCAAAATAAATGCTGTAGATAGAGTACAGAATGTACAAAACACGTATCGATTTTGAATTGTGTCTTGAATAAAAGAAATATTTAGATATTAAATTTATTTTGAATTCACTTCTATTAAAAGGAAAAAAATCGTCAGAATGGAATTTCATTACTTATAGCATTAGTCATAGGAACTTGGTAGTTCAAAATAACAAAGTTAAATACATTTTTTTATTAAAATTATACAGGTCATTTCAGATACAGTCGGTCCCGCCTAAACGATTATCAACGATTCCGGCACATAATATCCGATTATGCGGGGAATAATTAGATTGCAGTTCCATATAGTATAGATTTTATATTGAAAAGAATATATTGTATATATAATTATCACATTATGTCTGAGAGAAATATATGAGATTTTAAGTTCAGTATTCATAATAGCATATTAATATCAGCACTAAAGGCAGCTAGAATATACAGGGTGCTTAGCAAATCGAGGGTATGGCATTTTACTGGTGAACCGTTGATGCAAGCGGCATACTTCCAATTATTAAAAGTTTCCAAATAACGTGTAGTACTCAGATATTATACAAAATTTACGTACTACTAAATAAACATCTTTCTGAAAAACTGTTCAATCGCAATATGGTGGATTTTGCTGAGTATTTCGACTCCTTCGTAATGTATTTTAAGCTGAAAGATTAAATCCAATAACCTCGGGATTACGTTTACAGGAAAATGTATTTAATCGATGAATTGGATTCATTTGCTAGAGCACGAACTCCAATTCCCCGTTTTTCACTGTATTTGAGATCTTTTCAACGATCAATCAATTTTTTCTCTCAGTGATAGAGAGCGACTATCATACCAGAGCTGGCCATATTAAACAGCGGACAATAATGTAAAATATAGGAGAACAATCAGCAACACATGATTTCAGATTCGAAACAAACATCACAGGTGCCAAACATTAACAAACTTCAAGCCAAAAATTCATTCAAAAGTAGCCAAATATAAAAAAGTTGATCAAATATTCAAATTTTGCTGCCGTCTATTGGCCATAATTCAAACCAAAATTTCAACTATTGGTATTCGTATAGATGTTTTGGTTTAATGCAGCGTTTTTCAACCTTTTTTGACTGGTGGAGCCCTTTTTAGTAAAAAAATTCTATGGCAGAGTCCCGTAGGCCAATTTTTTAATTATTCATCAAAGTTATTGATTTATTTTTATTATTCAAAAATATCTATAATACATTTTTAAGATTTTGCTGGTTTTTTTTAATTTTTCTCGACCGCCCGCGGATCTCCTGAAGAGTTCATAAGGAACCCCAAGGGCTCCGCGGAGCACCTGTTGAGAACCGCTGGTCTAATGCAACGAATGATGATGAAAATGGTGTCCGTTACCGTATCTGAAGGGCATTGTTCAACAAGGGTTTTAAATATATTATTTAAATAGGAAATAATTTTATAATTTATTTATTTTATAATTTATTAATTATTAGGGGGTGGCCATTAAGAGGGAGGTTTGACTGTATATATAGAACGAAATGAATTCAAAAAGCAAATTAGACCAATGCCGAGAGAACAAATCAGCAGAAATGAAATTTCAAATTTAAATTATATTTATCATATTATATGTTTCTATATTTTGAAAGTTTTCAAAATCTTCGGCGATTTCCCCTGTGGTTTTTTACCTAATCATGAAGAGGATGATTGGTAAATTTTTGGATTTTCAACGTAAAACCATCACAACAGAAATTAGTCGTCACCATCGAGTGAAATCAGATTTTTTTTCCCGTTTCCCGATCAAAAGTTTCCGTTCTGTCGAAAATCCTCTTCAATTTCACCCACATTGTTTTGTAATGTTTCATATCCGAGCTTTAGAAATTCCATGCTCTTTGGCGATTTCAGTTTGAGTTTTTTTTTTTTATTATTATTATTCATTAATATTATTATACAAATACAAAGGCCACAACTAACAAAACGCCCAGCTGGAAAAAGATGTCCATAAAAAATATACATATCGAATACATATCTAAACTATATCAAAAATACAGCAACCCAATAGGAGTAATAAGAAATCAATAATTATGATAAAATATTAATATTCTTCTGCCCATAAAAAATTATGGTTGTTGTCTCATCTCAAGAATGGATTGCTTCTCGATTTATCTCAATATGTTTATCGCATTTCTTTTTAAACGTGTCAATCGTGTTAGAATTCACGACCCCCGGAGGTAAGCTATTCCATTTGTTCACAACCCGATTAGAGGAAAACTTGCTGCGACGCCACAGAATTGTCCCTTACCGATCGATACTGGTGTCCCGTTTTCAAAACAGTCGACTGACGGCTAATAACTCATGGACCATTTTATCTATCCCGTTGAAAATTTCAAGCACTTCGATCATTCCCCTCCCCCCCCCCCCCACACACACACCGCCGATATATATAAAATTACTATTGCATTCAAAACTTTCAATGTGTTTCACAAAAAGAAATTATTTCTTTTTGCGTATTTTTTCTCTAATTTTAAGACACATCACATGGAACCATGGTGTTTGTGCAGATTTTTTAAGAATTTTTCTTTTATTTGAAAAGTTACCGCCCTCTACGGGCTAAATAAGAACAGAAATATTATAAAATAATCAAATGTACTGAACATTATAGGTTATCGAAATTCTAGATTTTTCATAAATTTTAACTGTTGATGTATTTTATGTTAATTTCAAATGCTTTATTCATTACAAGTATTATATACGCAGTAGTTGATATGTATTCACATACGTAATATGTATTTGTGTTTATAAATTATAACATCAGTAAAAAAATATATACATGTTTAATAATTTAGTTCTGTAAATGCAGTATTCGCCGACATGGTTTAAACTGTAGTTACAATTTTTGGATAAGAGATCAATTTAGATTGATTAAGAACTTGAATTCAGCCAATCCGTGTCGATCTCTTGTTATGACTATAGTTTAAACCAGTGATTCCCAACGTGGACGATGGAATGTTCCAGGAGGGTGGTAGAAGCTACGGGTATAGCATAGGATCCTATGAGTTGGATTGCGCTCGGAGAAAAAATTTCTGAAGAAGGGGGCGATGGGACAAGAAAGGTTGGGAAACTATGGTTTAAACCATGTCGGTGAATACCGCTGTAAATGGGGTATCGGATTATCCGTTACTCGATTAAGTGCAGCCGACTGTATTTATGGCACATAAAAAATTAGGAATTTGTTTAAATTATTTAACACCGTTACGTATTCTGTACTTCACATCAGATGATCTGTATCCTGTTGAAAAGAAACGTGTGTAAAAATATTCTCCACTTTCTCAAAACATGAATTACAGTGAAACCTCGATATCACGATACTCGGCGGACCAAGAAAAAATATCGTCGTAGAGAGGTTCTCGATTACTTCGAGAGGTATCATTATCATCAGATGCCGCCAAATTTATGCTGTTGGTGGCATCTCTTCTGAATTGGCGTTGTTAGTACCAGCATAAAATGCATTTGTGAGTGTTTCTGCACAGCCAAAAATTGTAATTGATTTGTTGATGATTATAATTCGGTCAGTTGTTTGATCCAGTAAAGTAGTTTACTCTTTCATACTTTTTTTGTACTGCACAGAAAGTAGCTTCACGTCAAGTTCATTAACACTTTCTCAAGCCCCGTTTACATGTGCAATAAAATATCCCGGGAAGTTACCCTAACAGGGATTTTCACTACAACCCGTTTACATGGCGTTTAGTTTATACCTGCCGGTGTTCCCCCCCCCCCTTCTTTCCGGAAGTCGTCACTGGGTTGAACGGAAGTGATTGGTTTAAGATGGCTGACGAAGGAGCTTACAGTGGTTTTCGCGGCACAAGAGATTATGGGAGAGGAGTCACCCACCATTATTCCGCAACAAAGATGGGACTCTTTTGAGACGGATCTTCGTCCCTCCTTTTTTTCCCCCATGAGGAAAAAAGTTGTCATGCAGGTAATAATCACCAAAGTGTCTTATTATACATATATGTCAATCTTATACATATAAACGGGGCTTCAGGGTAGATGATGCAAAATGCCGTTTTGCTTTTATACACCTCTTTCAAAGGAACAAAAACTGGTGAGGAATAAAAAATATATTGAAGGTTATTTTGAGCAAAATGTAAAAATATCGTTTCAGCGGTTTCGAAATCACCTCAAAAAAATGTCGTTATAGACATTTATCGTGATAAATGATATCGTTGTATCGGGAGGAGTTTAACATTTGACTATACTTATCGTTGTATTGAGCATCGTTGCAGCGAGGTTTCACGGAATTCAAATTCATATCACACTCAATACAAATAATTTTTGAAGCCGGAAATGGATCTTCAAATATTCTGGCGGCGCAAGAACTCATTCAAAAATATCCAAGTAAAAATTACGAGGCGTCGTGCAGTGGAGATAAGTACGCTCAACTGGAAACAAATCGGAACAGGGAATTCTGTGGAAAAGCTACAAATACAGATGATATTCTATGTTTCTTTATTACTGTTATTTTGATTTTTCCCAACTTTAAATACACCAGAAATGAAAAAAAAAAAGAAAAGATTCTGCCGAACGACAGCTTCTTTAGAAGAAAACGTGGATGGAATCATGTAGAAAAATGCTGAGACAAAAAAAAAGAATGTGAAAAAATTCAGAAATAGTCAAAGTTGGAAAAGAAGAAAACTTTTTCTTTTCGAACTAGCGTGACTTTTAAATTGAGCTCAACAGACATGAACCAACCCCGTAGCGAAAGTAAGACCTCCAAAGAAAAACACTAAAAAAAAAATAAGTAAAACTTATATTCCTGAACATGTTTCTTTTTTTCCCCCCACCCGCTTTCGTTCTCTGGTTGTATTCTGTTTCGAATAGCAATACTTAACTGCACACGAAAAAGCATCCACATACATACACTACTAGTTCAACGAAGAATCACAAAATATAAACGTCTACGTTCGAGATAGTGTCGTCGTCAAAGAAAAAAATAAAAGTAAAGGTGAATTGTATCCAGTAAATGATGAGTACTTGTACTCAAGTCACGTTGTCG